>NC_044987.1:88746488-89956465 GCF_008728515.1 Papio anubis
ATGTGATGTGTATATAAACTTGTTCATAAAACTAGTAAACTGAGACTTTTCTGGTCTATATATTCTAAGTCATTTTTTCTTTGGATGTCTTCCTGTGAGCAGGTTGTGAAATGAAGACTAAATTACTTGTCTTTGAAGTGCCTGCCTACAGCTACTTATTTCCTTTCTTTTTTTATTGTTACTGGTCAACCTGTTAGTCAATTAACAACATTTATTGATTTTAACATGCTGAGCAGAAAGAGGTGCTAACTATAGAGATAGTAGCTTTAGAGAACTCAGAAACAAAGAGAAATAGCAGGAATTAAATTGCTAAATATAGTCTAGTCTCTTGAATAAACAGATGACAGCAGTTCTTTTTAAGAGCACTCAAGAATAAAAAGATGATATAGAACAGTGCCTTTGCAGAAACGATTATGACTCCTATTTTTCTATGTCTCATCTTATGGGCTTCAAATGTCAAAAGGTTGTTGGTTGGTTGGTTGGTTGGTTTTCATTCTGAGCCATTGCACATCTCGTAAACTCCCATTCTCTATTATTTCTCACTGGTGAATACTGTTGAATATGACTTTTATGGGCCAATTCTTTTGCTACTTGGCACTCTCAGTTATACATAAAGAAAGAAAATACATAAGAAATGAAGGAAAGGAAGAAGAGGTGGACCCAGTAAAAAAAGGCCCTGAAGGACAGTCAAAAGAAAAGAACACTGGAGTAGGAAGCTAGAGACCTAAATTCTAGTAATTACTTGACCATTCAGTAGTATGTGCAACTATATCTTCTAACCTTGCTGTTAGTGGACTTAAGTGGTTGCCCTAAGTTTTCAGAATGTGTTCTATGGTAGTACTTTACAGGTCACCTTGGAGGATAAGAGATGTCTCTTCTTGATAAATAGAACTCTTTATCTTAATGAAATACACCTACCTCCTCATCTCCGGTAATACTCTTGGCTCTGAAATCCACTAAGTCTGTTGTTCCTATAGCCATCCTAGTTTGTGTGTGTGTGTGTGTGTGTGTGAGCACAGCATATTGTTTTTCATATTTATACTTTAAATCTAACGCTATACATAGGTTAAAAGTAAAACTCTTTTTTTTTTTTTTTTTTTTTTTTTTTTTTGAGACATGTAGAGTCTTGCTCTGTTTGCCAGGCTGGAGTGCAGGTGGTGCAATCTCATCTCACTGCAACCTCCTCCTCCCGTGTTCAAGCAATTCCCCTGCCTCAGCCTTCCAAGTAGCTGGGATTACAGGCGCATGCCACCATGCCTGGCTAATTTTTTGTATTTTAGTAGAGACGGCGTTTCACCATGTTGGCCAGGATGGTCTCGATCTACTGAACTCGTGATCCACCCGCCTCAGCTCCCAAAGATGTATAATTCTTATAAGCACCCTATAGTTTGGAATGTCTAAAAAATTAATAAACTTTATTGTTTTGAATAGTTTTAGGTTTACAGAAAAAAATGAGTGAAAAGCACAGAGTTTTCATATATGCCCTCACCGCCCACAATTTCCTCTATTTTTAATATCTTATACTAGTGTGGTACCTTAGTTCCAATCGATGATGAAACTATATACATTATTGTTGACTGAAGTTCATAGTTTACAATAGGATTCACTCTTGGTGTTGTATATTCTATAGGTTTTGACAAATGCATAATGATATGTATCTACCATGTCAATTGAGAAAAATGGCAAGACAAGTCTCAATCATTTTAAGAGGTTTATTTGCCAAGTTAAGGATGCACACCGGGGAGACAGGTCTATGCCCTTCTCTGAAGATGATTTTGAGGGCTCCAAATTTAAAGAGGAAAAGGTGGGAAATTGAGAAGTACACAATTTTCATGTAAGGGAGGGTAGGGAAAAAATAGTCATTCATGCTTTCGTCTGGCTCAGTGTATCTGCATTTGTTACATAAGATGACATAGACAAATGGGGCAGAGAAAAAAATGTATGTAATGTTCATTTTTACATAAGATAACATAGAAAAATGGGGCAGGGGAACAATTAGATATTATTTATGTCTGGTGGGCAAGGGAGGTGACTGCACCTGTAAAGATAAGCTATGAATTTATATCACCATGGTGAAATTTAACGGATACACCTTAGGCTAAAGATCTTAGAGCTCACTAGGAATTTCCTTGTGGGCAAAATATGGGGAAGCATGTAGCTTTTCATATTTTGGCCATCTTATTTAGGAGCCAAAAGGGGAAGAAGGTTTGCAAGACCCAGTTTCCAGGTTAACTTTTTCCTTTGGCTCAATGAGTTTGGGGTCCCAAGGTTTATTTCCCTTTCACAACCATACAGAGCAATAGTTTCACTACCCTACCAGTCCTCTGTGCTCTACCTATTCATCCCACTTTTGTTCTCCCCAACTTCTGGTAACCACTGATATTTTCACTTTTTAGATAGTTTGTCTTTTCCAGAATGTCATATGCTTAGAATCATTCAGTGTGCAGTCATTTCAGTTTGGTTCCTTTCATTTAGCAGTATGATTTAAGATTCCTTCATGTCTTTTCATGGATGGATAGCTTATTGATTTATTCACAGAGTAATATTTCATTGTGGATTTACTACTGCTTGCTTTATCTGTTCACCTACTGAAAGACATCTTGGTTGTTTCCAAGTGTTAAATTATGAGTAAAGTTGCTGGCATTGTTTTTTACTTCTAACTTTTTGTTAGATTGTTTTACATTTCATTTACATTTAATGTAATTTTAAGATTTCCATCTATCATCTTGTTATTAGTTTTCTATTTGTGTGATTTGTTTATTGCTCTTTCTACCCCCTCCCCTTTGCCTTTTGTTGATAAAATCAGTTTATTTATGATTCTATTTTAAGAATTTTACTTATTATTTATAATTTTTGTTGTGTTAATTTAGTAACTGAATTAGGGTTTATGGAACACATGTTTGACTTATAATTATATGCCTTCAAGTAACTTTATACTATGTCATATATAGTATAAGAACCTTGCAGTATCTTCTCTCAGCTTTTGTAATCTTGCTGCCATACACTTTACTTTTATATATGTCATAAAGTACACAGTAGGCTATTATTTTTATGTAAATGGAAAATTATTTTGGAAGATATTTAAATAGAAACAGTTATATATTTATCCATGCTGTTACCATTTTTGGAGCTCTTCTTTTATATATATCCATGTTTCCATCTCCTACAATTTTAGTTCTGTGCTTAAAGGAGTTATTGTAGTACAGGTCTGCTAGTGATAAAATCTTTCAGGTTTTATTTATGTGAAGCCTTTACTTTTTCATGGTTATTAAAAGGTACTTTCATTTTCATTGGGTTTGGTATTTTTTTTAATTATTGAGACAGAGTCTCACTCTGTCACACAGACTGGAGTGGAGAGGCGCCATCTCGACTCACTGCAACCTCTGCCCCCTGGATTCACGCGATTCTCCTGCCTTAGCCTCATGAGTAGCTGCGATTACAGGTGCCTGCTTCCACGCCCAGCTAATTTTTGTATTTTTAGTAGAGATGGGGTTTCACCATTTTGGCCAGGCTGATCTTGAACTCCTGACCTTTTGATCCACCTACCTCAGCCTCCCATAGTGCTGAGATTACATGTGTGAGCCACCATGCCCAGCCTTGGTATGGAATTTTAATACTAATTTTAGGATAATTTTATTCTTTCAATACTTCTAAGTGTTGTTTTATCTTACATTGATTCCAGTAAAAAATTGCTTGCCTTCTTTATTTTTTAAAAAATCTCTGTATAGAGGCCTATTTTTATTCTGGATGCTTTTAAATATATTTTCTTATTTTTTGGAGCAGTTTGACTGGTGTGCATTTATGTAGCTTCATATTTTGCATGCTTAGGGTACATTGAACTTCATGGATCTGTGGAGTTTTACTTTATATTTAATATGGAAAATTTTCAGACATTATTTTATCGAATAGTTTTGCAGTCCTGGCCCCCTCACTTCTGGAACTCCAATTGTACTCATGCTACACCACTTAAAATTGTCCTAAAGCTCACTGGTGATCTCTTTATTTTTTTCTTCTTTTTCTCTAGGTGTTGCATTTGAAATGGTTCCTATTGTTGTGCCTTCAGTTCACTAATCTTTTTATTGCACAATGTTTAATGGTTATAATTCTTAATCAGCATATTATTCACCTCAGATACTGTAGATGTATCTTTTAAAGTTCAATTTAGTTCTTTGTAATAACTCTCATGTTCCTACATTAGCTTTTAATATGGTTAATATTGTTATAAAAATGATTTTCATGTCCTTATCTACTCTTTTTAACATCTGTGTTCATTCTGGTTTATTTTAGTTGATTATTTGATTGTTTTCCTTGATTATATATGGCACTTGATAGTGGCATTGCAGGACAAGAAGGGATAATGATTGATATTCTGGAATGGTTCTGGGACATTTGGCTTTGCATATGAAAAAATTCAGGAATAAAAGTACATATACAATATAGGTTTGTGTAGGTATACTCTATTATGTTTGCACAATGACGAAAGCTCCCAACAATGCATTTTTCAGAACGTATCCTCATCATTAAGTGATGCATGCTGTACTCCAATCCTTTAAAATGTGTGTTTTTTTTTTCTCAGACTCAGTCTTCTCACATACATAAATTGAACCATACCAAATAGCTGAGAAAGATCTCTAGAATTCTCTGGAAAAACATCACTGTACACCTAGTACTGTTCTCTTTAGCAGTCTTCTCTGTAAATTCTTGCCTGGAGTTATCTTTGTCTTCTCAGTTGAGAAAATCTGCCAGACTCCACTTGGTTTCATCATTCATATGCCATTACTGAATATTCTCTCCAGGCAGAAAACTGTGGCAACCTTAGGTTTCACTTTATTAATTTCTCATTTCTCAGAAATCTCTATCCTTCCATCCCCAGTATAGAGTGTCTTGAAAATCATTGTTTCATGTGTTTTTCTGATTTTTCAGTGTTTCAGGTGCAAGGGTAATCTTATATATACACACACACATACACACACATGCACTTTAAGTTCTGGGATACATGTGCAGAATGTGCAGGTTTGTTATGTAACATAGATATACACGTGCCATGGTCGTTTGCCACACCTATCAAACTGTCATCTACATTAGGTATTTCTCCTAATGCTATCCCTCCCCTAGTCCCCCACCTTCCCAACAGGCCCTGGTGTGTGATGTTCCCCTCCCTGTTTCCATGTGTTCTCATTGTTCGACTCCCACCTATGAGTGAGAACATGGAGCAATTGGTTTTCTGTTCCTGTGTTAGTTTGCTGAGAATGATGGTTTCCAGCTTTATCCATGTCCCTGCAAAGGACATGAACTCATCCTTTTTTATGGCTGCATAGTATTCTGTGGTGTATATGTGCCACATTTTCTTTATCCATTCTATCACTGATGGGCATTTGGGTTGGTTCCAAGTCTTTGCTATTGTGAACAGTGCTGCAATAAACGTGTGCATGTGTCTTTACCGTAGAACGATTTAGAATCCTTTGGGTATATACCCAGTAATGGGATTGCTGGGCCAAATGGTGTTCCTGGTTCTAGATCCCTGAGGAATCGCCACACTGTCTTCCACAATGGAGGCCAATAGTAAGTGCTCTTATAATTATGGAATTAAAGTAATATTAATTTTAAAATAAATTTAATTCATCTGAAGGGTAATCTTTTCCCTTTTACTCCATCATAGTAAAAGTCCCCTAAATTATTTTTCTTAAAAAAATAACATACATTATCCCTCTTAAAATAAAAAAAAACTGCCAGAGTTACATAAGCTTAGGAAGTATTAAAAATTATCAAGCAGGTGTCTTTGCTGTAAGTATTTTCAGAAACTTGAATTTTCTGATTTAATTTCCTTACAAATATCAAAGGGTACAAAAATAATAGAAGCTATTTTAAACTATAAGCACTTCACCGGCCTTGAGGATTAACCAATATGCTTAATTCCTTCTGGAAAACATTGCGAACAATGCCCTCAGTTTGCTGTAAAATATGTGACAAATGACTTCTTTTAAGCTACTTGCTTCAACTACCTCCAGCTGTGTATTTATCAAAATTCAAATTATTTATCTGTTTAGGTCAATAGTAAGTGCTCTTATAATTATGTAATTAAATTAATTAAATACTTTTTAAACACCATGAAATACATGAAAATTTTCAAGGGATATTATTTTACACTAAGTAGAATGTCTTGATAAAAGTTATTGGCAAAAAATAAAAGTTGATACTGATTTAGTCATAAGGAAGAAATCTAAAATGCAGAGTAAAGATAATAGTAAAAATCTAGACTATTCTTCAGAGATTTTTTTTCACAGAATTTAAATATATTCTCACATCACTCACAAAAAAATGAAATTAGAAATATGATTGACACTGCAATCAGTGGACTCATACTCAAAAGACTTTAGCTTTACAGCAAAAGACTGGCAAATAAATGCATCTTTGTATGCTTTATATTTAAGTAAAATTCTAAAGATACATATACATTGTTTCAATTTTTTTTTTGCCTTAAGCACATTTTTAATCACAAAGCTAAACACAAGTCCTAATAAGATTGGTTTTTAAAGCTTCTATTCAAGTAGTTTGTTCTCTAGTCATTTTCTTATTCTATTTAATTATTATTTTTTAAAATTATTGTTTCTCCATGTTAACCAGCTTTGGCTGAAAAAAATGTTCTTTTTGAGGCTTTTCTTCATTTCTATTAGTAATAGAGTTAGATTGACAGTTCAAAGCAACTTAAAATTATTTTAAGCCACTTTTGTCTGAGAATTCCCATGAAAAGCAGGATAAATACCATATATAATGAATTAAACAGGTAGGTAGAAAAGTTGGTTTCTGATGAACCAATACGACCTCCATAATATGGGCATTAAAAACGTTCTTCAAATGTCTTTTGACAATAGGGCAGAGAAAGAATGAAGATAATTTTCAAAGTCACACAAAGGTCATTTTGTTTCCAAAGATCAATTCAGAAACAAGAAATCAAGGTTAAGACTTGCCATGTTCCCTCTTTATACACCATTTTAGCATTCAGATTAGAAAATGTCTAGAACTTACTGGAACCTAAATGACACCAGTCTTCTGAGCTTTAGTTTTACAATACAGATAAGACATTGGGAGAATAAAATAGGATTACAGAGACCAGTACTCTAAATAGCTAAACATGATATAAAATGTCATTATATTTACTTATTTTTGTCTTGTTTTCGTTTTGTCTGCCTATATAAACAATAAAACTCTCTTAGTTTCTAATAGATTAAAAATATCTTTAATGTCGAGATACTGTGCCAGTTTAGAGCTATTAAATCAGACCCTCCTATTAGTTAAAAGTTCCCTTGTTTTCAGTTAACTCAAGGGAGGCAAAATACTCACAAAACCTCCTTTGTAAGTTCCATTGATGCTCCCATCTTTTTCTCACTCTCCTAGTGTCTTCATTTTATCTTTACCACAGATTGAATTTCATAGTCAGTCAATTTAAACACTGCTTTGCATGTGTTTCAACCTCCTTGATTCTATCTCTAGATTCATTCTATTCTGTTGTTACAATCACAGTCCTTGTTAAATGTAATTCCTTACCTACTCAGAAATGTATCAGTATAGCTAGATGTGGCTGGATAAATACGTATGACCACTCAGGTTAAAATCATTACCACAAACCTCAAGCACAACCTTTATTGCTTGGCAATGAAACTACATTTCTTCAGTCCATTCATTTACTTACTTGTAAGAAGATTATTTTATGCATTCCTTTTTCCATTCAAACCCCATTCTCATTTGAGTTTCTACTTCATTTAAGGAAATGAAAGTACATGAGAAGAATTTGTACAAACTTCCACTACTGAAACTACTGACATACTAGCATTTGTGTTTATACACTTGCCCTTCTTTCCTATTTATACATAGAGATTATTCATGCTTCTATTTAAAGCCAATTCTCCAAATTTCCACCATATAACACCCTTTCATCTATTTAAGTACATTCATGTACTGCATAACGACATTTAGATCAATGACAGGCCATATATACCAGTGGTCTCATAAGATCCTACTACCTAATGTTTACCGTACTTTTTCCACATTTTAGATTTGTTTAGATACCCAAATACTCACCATTGTGTTGCAATTGCCTGCAACATTCAGTACAGTAACCTGCTGTACAGGTTTGTAGCCCAGAAGCAATAGGCTATACTATATAGCCTAGGTGTGTAGTAGCCTATGCCATCTGGATTTGTATAAGTACACTCTTATTTGTATAAGTCACCTAATAATGCATCTCTCAGAATATATCCCCATTCATAAGTGATGCATAACTGTAATTCACTAAAAAAAAGTTCCCCTCTCTCCAGATGGATGGAACTAGAGGATGGATGGAACTAGAGGCTGTTATTCTAAATGAATTACTCATATACAGAAAGTCAAAACCTGCATGTTTTCACTATAAAAAGGAGCGAAATAATGGATACACATGGACATATAGACAGGAGGGAGTGAGGGCTGAAATACTCCCTATTAGGTACAATGCACACTATTTGGGTGATAGGTACACTAACAGCCTAGACTTCAGCAGTATGCAAAATACCCATGTAACAAAATTGTACTTTGTTTTAGGTCATTCTTGCATTGCTATAAAGAAATATCTCATGCTGGGTAATTTATAAATAAAAGAGGTTTAATTTGCTCATGGTTTTGCCGGCTGCCCAAGAAGCCGGGTGCTGGCCTCTGCTTATGTTGAGGCCTTAGGGAGCTTACAGTCATGGCAGAAGGCAATGAGAAACCAGTCTGTCACATGGCGAGAGCAGGAGCAAGAGAGAAAGTGTGGAGGTGCCACACACTTTTAAGAGTGAGGACTCACTCATTATCATAACTATAGCACCAAGCTATTCATGAAGAGTCAACCCCCATGACTCAAACACCTCCTACCAAGTCCCTCCTCCAACACTGGGAATCACATCTCTGAGATTTGGAAGGGGAACCTCCAAACCATATCAAATTTGTACCCCTAAATCTATAAAAAGTTTAAAGATGTTCCCCTGTCTCTTCCATATCATCATTTCTTTCTTTATTGAATGATTACATCAGCATTTAAACATACTGCTACTTCTTCTATTTTAAAAATAAAGTCCACTGACCTCACTTGGCCTCCAACTACCATTTCATTTTTCTATTTCCATCTATCAGACTTCTCTTTAAAATATTTTCTATCATGTTTTTTCCTTCCATTTATTTCAATCCACTTCATTTAAACTCTCTCCACTGCCCCACTGAAACTGCTCTTACTGACGTCACCAATAGTCTCCATATACTAAGTCTAATCACACATTTTTATTTTTCTTGAACTATTATCAGCATTTCACAGAGTTTATTACTCCCTTCTTCTAAAAACTATTTATCTGTTTAGCTCCTAGGATATCCCACTCCTTCCTACTCATTTGTTTCTTTTCAATCTAATTTTGCAGGTTTTTCTTTTTTCTGATGTTTTAGCTTTGGTGTAACCCAAGGCTCAATTCTTAGGCCTTATCTCCTCTCTGTACACTCACAACTAGGATGAAATAATCCCAGTGTCATGGCTTGAAATACTATTTATATGCTAATAGCTCCCAGCCAGGTTGTATTCTCTGAAATTATAATATATAGAGTCAGGTGGTTGCCCCTGAAATCTAAACTGCTGTATTAACTATCATGTCCAAAACAAAACTCTTAACTTTATATCCCACGTTCAAATTTACTCCACATACATTTTCCTCATGTCACTTAATGGTATACAATTCTATTTCTTTATTTGCTTAATCATTGCCTTCTTAATTTTTCTCACACTACACATTTGGTTCAACAGATAGTCCTCCACTTAAATTTTATATCCAGAATCACATGACTTCACACTCTTCCAGCCTAAGTCACTGCTTTCATGGATTACTGAAATTTATTTCTAACTGGTTTACCTACCTTCACCTTTGCTCATCTATAGTCTATTCTCAGCACAATGGCCAAGATAATTATATAAAGAGTAACAGGGTCATGTCATTTTTCTGTTCAGAACAATGCAGTCTTCCTCCATGGCACTGAGAATAAAAGCCGAAGTTCTTAAAATAGCCTGTGAGACCCTATTAGACCTGACTTCCTATTATCTCTCAGATCTCATCTACCATTCTAACTCAGCACTGCATGGCCACCCTGGCCTCTTCACTGCACAAGTATATACCAAAGATTAAACTCCTTAAAAACTTTGTAAGCCTTTTCCGTCTTCCAGGAATTTCTCTCTGAAATAGCCACATGCCTCACTACCACATATTCTTCAAGCCTCTGTTAGACTATTAATTTCCCAGTGAAGCCTACTCTGACCAAACCTGTTTAAAACTGCATGTCACTATCCAGCCCTCCCAAAACCAATGTCTTTGTATGATTCAGATAATAAATCATACAGAGATTTTCAAAACAGAGAACATTTAATATTAGGAATTGATGACAAAGCTGTAGAAAAGCTGAGAAGCCAGAAAGAGGATGGAGAAGCAGCCTGGGCATCAGCAACAGCAAGACGCTTCTACAACAATCTCATAGGACCAGAAGGCCTGGAAAAGGGAATGATGTTACCAGAACCCTGAATCCAGGGCTTCTTCTGGGAGCTAAAACTATAGTGGAGGTTGTCCAGCTAAACCTCTACTGGAACCATAGAAGAGGGATTGTTTGGCTGGATGTCCCAGGAATCACAGAGAAGTAGAAAGAGAAATACTCTGGTTTCTGTTCTCTTGAGCTCCTTTGTTTCACATTTGGTAAACCCACCTAAAGTCCAGAAGGCCAGGAAACTTGAGTAATGTAGTTCTCTGTAATGCATGGTAAAACCAAGATAGGCAGATGGTAGCAGGTTGGTGTACTTACCATCTCCTTTGTGTACCAAACAACGTGATTGATTTATTATCTCTTTGCCTTAACAAGATCAAAGGTGAATAAGGGAATGGATATCTGTTTATTTTATTTACTGGGATATCCCTAGCATTTAGAAATATGTCTGCCACATAGCAGATGTTAAATGTGTTTGCAGAATGAGTGAATATGGCAGAATGAGGGTTCAGAAATGGATTTGCTTCTCACACCCATCACAAAACTTTTATTTTTATGAATTAAAATAATCTACCTATGTGATCATTTGTATTCATTAGAAGTTATCAGAGTGAAAGAACAAAAGTTCAAAATAGGTGGCACACAGAGGACAGAAGCATAGCATGACTGCCTCCCACAGGTCACTTGTTAGAAAGTGGCATTTCATGACTTGAAGAAAGTATACAAGAGGATTACTTGTTCAAGTGCTAAAGAGAGTTTGAAGGAGGGATGGAGTGAAGATAGAGAAAGAGGATTTCAAGCAGCTGTGCATTAAGGATTAGGATGATGAATAAGGGACAGGGAAATTTTAGGACATTACCTTGGACTAGGAATTGGATGCCCTTTAACAGTTTGTCAGTGATGACTATAATGATAGAAGAACCCTTAACTACCTGTTTCCTCAGAACTGCTTCTTTGAATTTGATAGTACCAAGTCTGTGTTATTAGTATCTCTGGGATTTATAGGGGTTACAGCTTACCTAAATGTGTGCCAGTCTTGCCCACAAGATAAATGTAGCTTATCTTAGTAGCTGGATGACACTACTGCCTAGTTTAGAAAATTAGATCTTCCTCAATAAATCATATATTAACCAATAAGAAATGTGTATGAATCTTATTTGTTCCTATTAATTTATTTAACATGTATTTACAAAGCTAGAGATACAGCAACACGGATACAATTCTTGCCTTCAAAAGTAATGCACGTTAAGGTATATGGGACAGAAAAAAAAAGAGATGGAAAGTATAATATGATAAAGCATGGTATAAACTATAAATGCTATGAACTATTATTTTCTCATGAGATAATTTCTAATAGTGACCTTCAGCTAGCTTGTAATTACTGTCTAATTACAAACAGTTCCTATCTCATACAAATCAAAATTTGAGAGTTAAGGTAGAAATTTTTCTTTATTTTTTATGTTTTAACTTAATCCCAAATGCAATTATAGAAAATTATTCTTTAAAGAGGAAAAAAGTAAGTATTATCTTATCTTCTTCATGGTTCCAGTGGAGACATAGCCTTAAAAACTCTTTGTCTACAGCTAATGGCAAACATTTTTTCTTTCTTTTTTGGTTCTTCTCAACTTAAGTCCTGGAATGGTTAATGCACATCCTTGAGTCTTTAAGTATAAGCTTTTGTGACAATATAGGGCTCAACTTCACATTATATCCTAAAATTCAGAGACTCAAGAGTTTAAATGCTATAAAGAGATCTATAAACACTCTTCTATGAAACTCCTAAAATGAACTACCATCATCACCTTCCTCATTCTGCTCTACCTCCCTGCATTAATTGATGAGGGCATTGTTTTCCCCTCATTCAGCTGTTATCTTTTTCTATTCTCTTCTACCATTCCCAAATTTCCTCTGTTATCTCTTTTCCTCCTTTTAAAACTAGCCTCCTTTTATCCTCTTTAACTTTCTTATCTTTGTCCTACACTTCCTCTCCACACTTATTTCTGGGAAGCTTATATACTCCTGCAATTTGAGTATTGCTCTTATGTTGACAGTGATAAAATAGACATATCTATCACAAAACTCTCTCCTGGCTGCAGGCCCACATTCCCTACTGTCAAAGATATAGCTCCTCTGTGCTCCAGGCTGGAATTCACTTTCCCAAATACCTTCCCTGTAACCTCACTACTTATTGCACCACGCTGTCCTATGAGCAGTGGTAAAAGTAGACACAATGGATTCATATACGTTGAGCTTCCAATCCTGGCTCAACCACTTGATTGCTGTGCAACTTCAAGAATAATTTCAAACCTATTTGAGTTTTTTACCTTACACAAAATAACTTAATAATCCTTACCTCATAATTTTGTCATGATGATTAAATCTGATGACACTCACGTAAAAGCTGAGTTATTCTATCCTTAGGGATTCATTAAAATGGATTAAACATAATCCCATATGTGGTGGGTTCCTTTGGATGCTCCTTGATCTCTTTAGGGATTCCAGGGGAATTTGGTACCTGATTTTCCTAGTATGTTTGGTTTTGAGATCCTACTTTCAATGAATGAGAGCGAATAATAGACTTATTTTGGTAGTAAGAAAGAAATATGGCCACAATTTTTTGGCAGTAATTTTCATTAAGAGATGGGCTTTATTTCCTTATCCTTTGAATTTGGGGCGGCTCTGTGACTCTACTTTGACCAATAGAATATGACACAGTGATATTGTGCGATTTCTGAGCCTAAAGCTCAAGAGGTCTTGCAGCTTCCACCACTGCTGTCTCAGAACACTGAAACTCACTAAAGGACAATTTTCTTTTCTGTGAAGAGAGATACCAAACCTGCTTTCCTCAATAAAACTTTTTTACGGACATGAGATGGTACAGGTCAAAGGTTCAGCAGAGTAAGTATTTGGTAAACGTAATCTATTTTCATCTATAGTTTCCTCATTATCAAAAACAACATTATTTTAATTGTAAAACTCTCTCTAAGCCATAGTGAATTCCAGGTCACTCTTCATATTGTATATACTCTTACCTCCTTACCATTGTGCATTATTACCTCCTTCTATAATGTCTTTCTTTTATTCATTGTGTTCATTCCTACTCATTCTCTAAGGACCAATTTATAAACTATCTTCATGCATTATTCTTTTAGCCTTCCTTCCCCTAAACTAAATCCATCTCTCCCTTTTTCCCAGCTGCACATCCACAACACCTTGTATGACTCTCCACTCTAGTATTTACTACATCAGATTAAATTCGTGTTCATATTTGCGTGTCCAGAAAAGACTGATATTTTAGGGAGCAGGCATCATGCAAATATTTCTTTTTGTTATTATTATTATTATGATTGTGGCCACAATTTATTCTGGGTTTCCATGAGACAGACCTTACATTAGTCATGTGTTTCTGATGCTTTGACATCTGATGCCATACTGGCCCCTAAGCTACTGCCTCTCACAAGGCTAGACGATTTCTAGAAATAGTGAACAACTCACCTGGGAGCATGCCTTTCATACACAAACCAACCAATCCAGAACCCAAACCACAATCACCTCTTTATTTTGCTCTTATACACTAGGCCACTCTTCTCCCGTTCTAATCAGATCAGGATCAGATACCAGAAAACTAGGGTCAGGCGCTATGCTCTGGAGTGCCCCACAATTATTTATTTATTTTTATTTTATTTTATTTTTTAAATTTATTTATTATTATACTGTAAGTTGTAGGGTACATGTGCATAACGTGCAGGTTTGTTACATATGTATACTTGTGCCTTGTGGGTGTGCTGCACCCATCAACTCATCATTTACATCAGGTATAACTCCCAGTGCAATGCCTCCCCCCTCCCCCCTCCCCATGATAGGCCCCGGTGTGTGATGTTCCCCTTCCTGAGTCCAAGTGATCTCATTGTTCAGTTCCCACCCCCATGAGTGAGAACATGCGGTGTTTGGTTTCTGTTCTTGTGATAGTTTCATGCTAAGAATGATGGGATTCCAGCTGCATCCATGTCCCTACAAAGGACACAAACTCATCCTTTTTATGGCTGCATAGTATTCCATGGTGTATATGTGCCACATTTCAATCCAATCTAGTCACTGGACATTTGGGTTGATTCCAAGTTCTCGTTTATTAGAATAGTGCTGCAATAAACATAATGTGCATGTGTTCCTATAGCAGCATAATTTATAACTTTGGGTATATACCCAGTAATGGGATGGCTGGGTCATATGGTACATCTAGTTCTAGATCCTGAGGAATCGCCATACTGTTTTCCAGAATGAGCAACTAGCTTTACAATCCCACCAACAGTGTAAAGTGTTTCTTTTTCTCCACATCCTCTCCAGCACCTGTTGTTTCCTTGACTTTTTAATGATCGCCATTCTAATCCGGTGCGGGAGATGGCATTCATTGTGGTTTTGATTTGCATTTTGAGGCCAGTGATGAGCATTTTTCATGTATTTGTTGGCTGTGCAATGTTCCTTTGAGAAAATGTCTGTTCATTCATATCCTTTGCCCACTTTTGATGGGTTGCTTGTTTTTTCTTGTAAATTTGTTTGAGTTCTTGTAGGTTCTGATATTAGCCCTTTGTCACATGAGTAGATTGCAAAATTTTCTCCCCATTCTGTAGGTCGCCTGTTTACTCTGATGGTAGTTTCTTTTGCTGTGCAGAAGCTCTTTTAGTTTAATGAGATCCTGTTTGTCAATTTTGGCTTCTTTTTGTTGCCATTGTTTCTTTGGTGTTTTAGGACATGAAGTCTCTTTGCCCATGCCCATGTCCTGAATGGTACCACCTAGGTTTTCTCCCTCTAGGATTTTTATGGTATTAGGGTCTAACATTTAAGTCTCTAATCCATCTTGAATTAATTTTCGTATATATAAAGGAAAGGATCCAGTTTCAGCTTTCTACTTATGGCTAGCCAATTTTCCTAGCACTATTTATTAAATAGGGAATCCTTTTCCCATTTCTTGTTTCTCTCTAGGTTTGTCAAAGATCAGATGGCTGTAGATGTGTGGTATTGGTTTTATAACTCTGTTCTGTTCCATTGGTCTATATCTCTTAGTTTTAAATACCCAGTACCATGCTGTTTGCCACTGTAGCCTTGTAGTATAGTTGAAGTCAGGTATGTGGATGCCTCCAGCTTGCTCCTTTTGACTTAGGATTGTCTTGGAGATGCGGGCTCTTTTGGTTCCATATGAACTTGTAAAGCAGTTTTTCCAATTCTGTGAAGAAAGCTCTGGTAGCTTGATGGGGATGGCATTGAATTCATAAATTACCTTGGGCAGTATGGACATTTTCAGATATTGATTCTTCCTATCCATGAGCATGGTATGTTCTTTCCATTTGTTTGTGTCTTCTTTTATTTCACTGGAGCAGTGGTTTGTAGTTCCTCCTTGAAGAGGTCCTTCCTTTTGGCATTCCTTTTGTGCTATCCTTAGGTATTTTATTCTCTTTGACGCAATTGTGAATGGAAGCTCATTCCTGATTTGGCTCTGTTTGTCTGTTACTGGTATAAGAATGTTTTGTGATTTTTGCACACACTCAACCTGACTTTGCTGAAGCTGCCACTTAAGGAGATTTTTTGGGCCGACACATGGGTTTTCTAAATATACAATCACACCAAAAACAGGTCAATTTGACTTCTTCTTTTCCTAACTGAATAATTCTTTGATTTCTTTCTCTTGCCTACTGCCCTAGCCAGAACCTCCTAACACTATGTTGAATAGGAGTGGTGAGAGAGGGCATCCCTGTCTTGTGCCAGTTTTCAAAGGGAATTTTTCCAGTTTTTGCCCATTCAGTATGATACCCACAATTATTTAAAATGGACAATCCTAAGCCTGATCACCCTGCCTTGCCTGTTTCTTCCTGGGGAAACCAGAATAAAGACTCTTGCCCACATTTTCTCCTTGCTCCCTCTGCCTCCCAAATGACCCTGGTGCTTCCTCATGTGGCATGCCCTTCCTCTTGGGATCTCTTACTATAACAAGCTAGCTTTTTAAAGGTTATCATCTCCTAAACTGTTGTCCTTGCCATGCCCAAATAAAAATAATACCTGTATTATTATTATGATGATGATTTTGAGATGGAGTTTTCATTCTTGTTGCCCAGGCTAGAGTGCAATGGCGCGATCTCAGCTCACTGCAACCTCCGCCTCCCAGGTTCAAGCGATTCTCCTGCCTCAGCCTCCTGAGTAGCTGAGATTACAGGCATGTGCCACCACGCCTGGCTAATTTTGTATTTTTTAGTAGAGACAGGGTTTCTCCATGTTGGTAAGGCCAGTCTCGAACTCCTGACCTCAGGTGATCCACCAGCCTTGGCCTCTCAAAGTGCTGGGATTACAGGTGTGAGCCACTACACCCAGCTAATAACACCTATATTTTAAAAGAGACTCTTTAATTCATTTTTAAAATCACTTAAATTTTCTTACTGTAAGCATATATGGTTGACTTTTTATAGAGATAAGAAAACTACATAGGGAGGTTAAGTAACTTGTTCAAGGTCACAAGACTATTAGGCAATGTCTATAATTCAAATCCCAGATATTATTGCCTCCAGATCCTGAGTTCTTTGCTGCTATTTGGTACAGCCTGTAAGACTTCCTCAGTCACAGCTGTCCCCTTCCACAGGGTTGACTATGACAGGGGACCCCAACCCCTGGGCAATGAACTAGCACTGGTCCTAGCTTTTGAGGAACCCGGTGGCACAGCAAGAGGTGAGAGCGAGAGAAGCTTACCGCTACTCCCCATGGCTGCATTATCACCTGAGCTCCGCCTCCTGTCAAATAAACGGTGGCATTAGATTCTCATAGGAGCACGATCCCTATTGTGTACTGTGTATACGAAGTTGCCCAATCCTTATGAAAATCTAATGCCTGATGATCCATCTGTCTCCCATCATCCCCAAATGGAATCTTCTAGTTGCAGGAAAACAAGCTCAGGGCTCCCACTGATTCAACACTATGGTGAATTGTTTCATTATTCCATTATATATTACAATGGAATAATAATAGAAATAAAGTGCATAATAAATGTAACACACTTGATCATCCCTAAACCATCCCTCCACCTACCCGCCCCTGGTCCATAGAAAAATTGTCTTCCACAAAACCTGTCTCTGGTGCCAAAAAAGGTTGGGGATTGCTGAACTAAGACATATTTAGCAAAGTATGTTGCCTGAGTGCTAAACATTGATTCAAGGTGTCTATTAATATGTCTTAATTTCATACTTCTATTTTCTCAATGCATCCTCTAATAATAACAAAATCCACTTTCTTTTAGTTATTGAATTTTTTAAGGACCCATTACAAAATGATTTAAAAGATATTTCTAAATGGCTGCTAAAAATAAGAAAATTGTGAAATAAAGTTTGAAACAAATATTAATTCATTTGGATAAAGCTAGTTTTAGATCAGAGTATAAATTATTAAAATAGATTTCAGCAACGGAGCCCAGACTCCTGAGTAGCTATGAGATCTGAGACTATTCACTCTCTTTCTCTGGGTATTTCTTTTCTCATCTGTAAAATGAGCTAAGGTTGGATAAAGTAACTGTTCATGCCAATGGAGTCCTACTGACACAGTACAGATTGTTTACCAGTTTTTCTCTTTTTAATTTTGGATGGTGCCACTAGGTGGCAGCAGGAATTTAATAATACTTATCTTTTCCTTAGTTAATCTGGTTTCCAAAAAGATGTTTTGCTTGAATAAGAATCATTTTGGAGAATACTACTACCATACCACCACCACATTAAACAAAACTAAAAAACAATATCTAAAGCACACAATAATGAAAACAAACCACTTCATACTCACCTCAATATATCACTCTCTTATGAAATGCATTATCGCAAGGTCTAAATTTTTATTATTTATTAATTACATGTCTTAATTCTATGAATTCTAAACATGTATATACAACTACCAGCTCAATATTTCAACTTAGATGTTTAATAAGTACCTAACACCTAAACACAGTCAAACAAAACTTAGTTTCTCTCTTGCAACCTTTATACTTTCAAAGCTTTTGCCATCTCAGGAAATGAAAATATTATTTCCCACATTTCTTAATCCAAATATCTAGGAGCCATAAATTATTTGTTTCTTTCCCTCCTATTCTACATCCCACCCGTCAGAAATGCTTTGGCTTTACCTTCCAAACCCACTGCTAAAGTTTCCATTTATGTCCGTCTCCACCGCTACCATTGCTTTCTCTTGCTGGAATGAACTCAAAACTCACTAATTGGGCTTCCTAGTTCTCTTTTTGCCCCTCTACAATCTATGTTCTATATTTTAACTAGGGTGTTTCGAATATAATATAAATAATACCAAATACTATTCTGTGGTTTAAAACTCTCCGCTATAGTGTGCATATTTGTTCCCTCAAAACCTCTTGCTGCAATCTGACACTAGTGTTGGATGTGGGGCCTACTCAGAGGCTTTTGGGACATGGGAGTGGATCCTCCCTCGTGAATAGATTAATGTCCTCCCTGGGGTTGGAAGGAGTGAGTTCTAGCTCTATTAGTTCCAGTGAGAGCTTGTTAAAAAGAGCCTGGCACCTCCCACTTCTCTGTCTTATTTCCTCTCTTGTCGTGTGGTCTCTCTGAACTGACTCTCGTTCACCTTCTGCATGAATGAAAGCAGCCTGATGCCCTCACCAGATCTTCAGTCCTCCAGCCAGCAGAATCATGGGCCAATAGGCCTCTTTATTTCAGGTTGGTGCAAAATTAATCGCAGTTTTGCCATTACTTTCAATGATAAAAACAGCAATTACTTTTGCACCAACCTAATACATTACCTAGTCTCAGTTATTCCTTTATAACAACACTAAATGGACTAAGTCACCCTCCAAAATATTCTCATTGCTCTTAAAAAATATTCCAACTCTATGACACGATCTATGCATGTTTTCATAATCCTGTGGCTTCCGATCCTTACAATTTACACATTTACTCACTCTGCTCCAGCAACACTGAGCTTCTCCCAACCTACACACGCCCACACAAACACACACACACACACACACACCCCAATCCCTCCTGCTTTAAGTTGGTTCTTCCCTCTGGAAGGCTCCAATACTACCAATACCTGGCCTCTTTCCATCCTTCAAGTCTCAGCTTATAGAAGTCCTACCTGCCTAGACCATCTGTGGTACCAATGGACACTTTCTTTACATTAGCCTAATTTGTTTCCATTTCAGCAATTACCACTCTTTGAATTATCTTGTCTGTTCATTTGTTTACTTGTTTATTATCTTTTCTCACTAAAATGTGTTACATAGGCCAGAAATATATCATGTATTCACCACAGTGTGTATATTTTAAATGAAGTATTCATAGAATTGGATTTTTCATGAAAAGTTAAAAAGATACACCAACATCACAGGGAGACACAGGATTTCCCTATTGATCTTTGGTCTTCATTGAATCCAGTAATTTAAAAGCACTTATTTTTCCTGTGAAAATCCTATTACAAGCATTTTTAGTCTTTAATATTTTTTTCTCTCTCAGTAACCATTTAACAACAAAATAATGTTATTTATAGTCTCTTAGCAATAATAACAACAAGTAATATTTGAGTCCTTATTCTGTGTTAAGCCCAGGGCTAAATGCTTTATATTTCCAGTATACTAATTATTAAAACTCCCCTGTGACTGGAGTTCATACTGACGTTTTCTAAAATATTATAGTCAATATAGCAAATGAGAGTAAGGGCTAGTGCCAAAGTCTCCCAGGTCTGACAGCTAGTATATACTGGAGCCAGGACCTCGTCTCTAGCAATACTGGTCCAGAGACTGTCCATTCAACTGTCTTTTTGCCTTGGTTTGTTGTGGCTGCTAAACAAATTACCACAAATGTAGTGGCTTAAAACAATGCTCATTTATTCTCTTACAGTTGCAGAAGTCAGAAGTCTGAAGTCATTTTTAGAAGGTTAAAGTTAAGGTGTAGTTAGAGCTAATTTATTCTGGATTCTAGGCAGGAAGAATTTGTTTTGCCTTTTCAACTTCTAGTGGCTGCCTGTATTTCTTGGCAGTGACTCCAAAGTGCATCAGTCCAGTCTCTGCTTCAGTAATCATATCACCTTCTTGTCTGCCCCAACTCCTCCTGCCTCCTTTTTATAAGGATCCTTGTGATTACACTGAGCTAAACCAGATAATCTGGAGTATTTTCCCACATCTCAAGATTCTTAATCACACATGCAAAGTCCTCTTTGCTATATAAAGTAACCTTCACAAGTTCCAGGAATTGGGTTGCAGATATATTTGGGGGACCATTTATTAAGCCTCACCACACACACCCCTTGGTAGACAGTGATAGGGAGGAGATACTGGAGTGTCACATGCACAACCTAAGTGACTTGCCTCCACACACCAGTCTCTCTGTAAGTAATTTAACCTACTGCTTCAGCAAAATTACACAATGCAGAACATCATGGACCTTTGACTTCACTCACAAATAATTGATGCTGAAAATGCTTGTAGTGTACTATATATTGATAATAAACATGGCTGCAAAGTGTTAAACACAAATGTTGAAAACTAAGTTCTAATGCATTCCCTTTCTACCTCTTACCTGCTTCAGTTTGGGCTTCTTATTTAAGAACCACTCTGACATGCTACGGATAATTTTTTATTTGAAAAGGGAGAATACGTTTTACAAGGTTCAAAAACCTTTGCTTATTACAGATGTGACCTAAATGAATTAACTTAAAAGAAAATTAATGCTGGGCTTTATTAAAGCAGCTCCTCAATGCCAGTTATTAAAAAATGATATTGGCAAGCAGTGAAATACTTTGTAAAGTGCCCAGTAGTGTCTATAAATAAATTTACAATTCACTTAGAATGGAAACAGTAAAGACGAAGACTAGAATATATCAATAGGGCTGTAAAATGATGCTTTTGCTTTCCTTTACTCTTAACCTCTCAATTACAAAGGCTCCTCAAAAGAGGGTAGAGCGTCACCCCCACATTGCTGCTCTCAGCATATCTGGCAACACAGACCTTCCCTTGCAACTTTCATTTCATTACGTCCCTGGAGGCAGAATAACTTTCCAAGTCCAGAGTGGTTCTTTAAGAGGAATAGTTTAAGCACAGGACCATCTGCAATCAAGGTCAAATTGTCTCCATGGTACATTTTTTTTAAAAGCCACTGTAACTGAGAGTTTCGATTTATTTTTCTTTTGCAACGAGGTGAGAATATATGATACTACTAGGAGAAATTGTAATTTGGCTATAAAGAAGCATTTTTCAAATTGTTTGTGACAAAATGTTAGATCATTTTGTAAGGAAAAAAAAGAGTCCTGTTTGAAATATTGTCGACAAATGTTTATTCTATGGTTCTCTTACAGGATTTGAAATATCAGAGTAGCATAATAAAGGCTCTGAGAAGTCCTGCAATAAGGAAGTATCTTTAACTTTGTTGAACATTTTTTACCATTGATTCCATGATGTAGTTTGAATATTTGTCCCCACTCAAATCCCATGTAGTATTGTAATCCCCCATGTTGGGGGTGGGGCCTGGTGGGAGTTGTTTGAGTTATGGGGGCGGACACCTCATGGCTTGGTGCTGTACTCGCAACAGTGAGTGAGTTGTCATGAGATCTAGTTAACTGCTTGGCACTCCCTCCCCCTTACTCCTACAAGAGACGTGCAGGAGTGCCATGTGATGTGCAAGCTCCTACTTTGCCTTCTGCCTGAGTAAAAGCTCCCCCAGGCCTCCACAGAAAATGAGCAGATGCCAGTGTTATGCTAGTACAGCCCACAGAATTGTGAACCAATTAAACTTCTTTTCTTTCTAAATTACCCAGTCTCTGCTATTTCCCTGTGGTAATGCAAGAACAGCCTAATACTCTGCCTTATCTGCATATGGCCTATCTCCATTTTATAGAAGGATGTTTTGTGGCATATGCTATAAGAAATACTGCTCTAAAGAGTTTTTGTAGATGAGGTGGTTAAAGTATCACTGAAATGGTAATGTGAACAACCATTCTAAAATGGATAGGGCTAAGAAATAATGATCTAAAAATTCAGAAACTAAAATATTTGTCCCATGAAATACTCTCTAAAGGAGTTCCATGTCCATGTAAATTTAGGCAACACTGCACACTATATCCATTTTCTTAGAGAGTTAACATGCTGGAAAAAAAAATAGCTTTACTTTAATTAAATGTTACAAGGTTTATTTGAACATCAAAATTCATTTCCCCCAGGAGTAATGATAAATACCCAGGGGAACTAGTGTGAAAAGTGCTTTGGAAAAATATGATGTGGTAGCAAGAAGAGATTTAAGATTCCAATCAATTCAGATTTAATTTTTGGCTCTGCTACTTGCCAACTGCTTGACTTTGTACAAATTACTTAACTGAGATTTATTTATGTGGGAGTCTCTGAAGATTCCCATGGTAAATAGCATTCCTCTTCCCTGCTCAGGTTTTGAAGAAGTTGAAGAAATAATTAAATTTAAATGTTGATAGCATAAGATGACCTTTATTGCTAACAGAGGTCAGGTTTTAGGACATGGCCAAAAATCTGCTAATGCTGGTGGACTTGCTCATACAGAAAGAACAGCCTTGCTAAAGAGGAAGAAGAGGGAAGATATGTCAATCATATCCATATATGGACAGGTCAGATAAGCTCCTCTATTTCTAGGGGGGCTGAGGGATGGAAGGAGTGAAAAGAAGTCAGTAGTACCACGCCTTTAAAATTCCAAATTCCCTTCGACAAAAAAGAAACATCTCCTCTAGACAATATAACGCCATCTTTGAAAAGTGGAGATATCATCCACACAAAAGTCTTCACATGAATAGTTATACCAGCTTTATTCATAGTAACCCCAAACTGGAAGGAACCAAGATGTCTTTCAATAGGTAAATGGATAAACAAACTGTGATATGGCCATACAATGGAATATTACCCAATGATAAAAAGAAACAAAATACTAAGCCATGAAAAGACAGGAAGAACCCTTAAATGCATATTTCCATTTAAGAAGCCAACCTGAAAAGGCTACATGGCATTTTGGGAAAGGCAAAATTATAAAGAAAGTTAAAAGGTTGGTGATTCTACAGGTTTCAGTGAGAGGAAGAGGAGGGATGAATAAGTGAAGCATAGGGGATCCAAACGGTGTGATCCTATATGATATGATTTTATATGATACTGTATTTTGTAAAAGATTATAGTTCTATATGATACTATAGTGGTGGACAGATAATATTATGCATTTGTCAAAATATATAGAACTGTAGAACACAATAATAGGCCTTAAATTATGGGCTTTAGTTGATAATGTATCAATATTGATTTATTATTTGTAACAAATACTCCACACTAATGTAAGCAATAATAGGGGAATGTAATAATAGGGGAAACTGTGTTGGTGGGGAGGGAGGCGTGATATATATAGAACTCTGTACCACTGCCCAATTTTTTGTAAATTTAAAACTAAAATAAAATTAAGTATATTAGTTATAAAAATTAAAATAAATATATTAAAAACAAAAAATATTAATATGTATTTCATATAGCTGCTCAAATGATGGAACAAATATGTGTACCATGTATATCCTCTATTTAATCCTAATTAATATCCATAGACATCCTATTGATTCTATCCATCTAAGACTTACTTTCTATTTTCTGAATTCAGATTATAATCAATCTCTGCCTAAGTGGGCTATTTCCCAGTGACACATTCTCACAAGATGGAGTATAATAGAAGCAAACCCAAATGCTTCCTCTCATCTTCTTTAGACCCGCTGGGAGAGGAAAGAGAAGATTCCCAGCCAAGATTGAGAATGAGGTGTTAGAATGAATATACAAAGTGGTTGGCATATGCTGATAACAAAGAAGGGGTGTGAGGAAATAGCTGATTGATAACAAAGAAGGGGTGTGAGGAAATGAAATGGACAATCTGTTCTTTGCCTAAGAAACTGGGCTCATCCTCATTTGCTTGAGAAATTATACTTTGACTAGCAGTTCTTAGAGGTGGAAAAAAACTGTCAGGGCCCCAGTTTGTCTTCTGTTGTTTCAATCTACCTGCCAGAGATTAAATCACCATGCTTTCTTTTTTATGACCAGCTATGTGTAGTACGGATTCTTGTCAAGAAAGACAAAGCATTTAGGGACTGGGGTGCCTAGACAAAAGTAATCCACCAATCATCCTGGCTAACACAGTGAAACCCCGTCTCTACTAAAAATACAAAAAATTAGCCGGGCGTGATGGCGGCGCCTGTAGTCCCAGCTACTCGGGAGGCTGAGGCAGGAGAATGGCGTAAACCCGGGAGGCGGAGCTTGCAGTGAGCCGAGATCGCGCCACTGCACTCCAGCCTGGGCGACAGAGCGAGACTCCGCCTCAAAAAAAAAAAAAAAAAAAAAAAAAAAAAAAAAACCATTAAGAGCTATTTGTATTAGCTTAATATTGTTGTGTAACAATTTACCACAAATTTAACAGCTTAAAGCAACAGCCATTTATCAACACCACAGTTTTCTAGGTCAGAGTCTGGAAGGCTCAGTTTGTTTATCTAAGTTTCAAAGGACCAAAATAAAAATGTCTACAGGGGTGTGTTCCTTTTTGGAGGCTCTGCAGAACAATCTATTTCCAGGATAATTTATATCATTTGGACTGGGCACAGTGGCTCATGCCTGTAATCTCAGCATTTTGATAGGCCAAGGCAAGAGGACTGTTGTTTGAGTCTAGGAGTTTGAGACCAGCCTGAGCATATAGTGAGACCTCATCTCTACAAAAAATTTAAAAGTTCGCTGGGTGTGGTGCCACATGCCTCTTGTCCTAGCTACTTTACTTGGGAGGCTGAGCCAGGAGGATTGCTTGAGCTCAGAAGGCAGAGGTTACAATGAGTCATGATCATGCCACTATACTCTAATCAGGGCAACAGAGACAGACTCTCAATCAATCTCTCTTGCTCTTTCTCCATACACACACACACACACACATATATATATGGCATAATTCAGTTCTATGTAGTTGTAGAAACAGGCTATCTGTTTCCATGCTAGCTGTCATCTAAGGATCATTGATGGCTTCTAGAAGCTGCCTGCTTTCCTTGATTTTTGCCTTCTTTTACTTCAAAGCCAGCAATGTTGGGGCGAGTCCCTCTCATACTTTGACTCTTTTGCCTTTTCTCCATTTCGTCACTATTTCTCTTCTGCCTCCCTCTTCTACTTTTAAGGGTCTATTTGATTGCATCAGGTCCAACCAGATAATGGTGAATAACCTCTGTATTTTAAGATCAGCCAATTAGGAACCTTAAAGTTCCTGCTGACATGCAACAGAATATATTCACAGATGTAACATCAGGGGATAAAATGTTATGAGGAATGAAAATGCCACCTGCCACACAAATTTTATTACATATGTATGTATATATTTTTTAATAATTTCATATTTTATTATAAATTAAAGAGTACATATACAGATTTGTTACATAGGTATATTGTGTAATGCTAAGGTTTGGGGTACAAATGATCCTGTCACAGAGGTAATGAGCATAGTACCCAACAGGTGGCTTTTCAACCATTGCCCTGCACCATCTCTGCCCTGTCTAGTAGTCTCCAATGTCTATTGTTCCCATGTTTATGTCTATGTGTATTCAATATTTAACTCTTAAAGTGAGTACATGTGGTGTTTGATTTTCTGTTCTTGCATTAGTTTACTTAGGATAATGGTCTCCAGCTCCATCCATGTTGCTGAAAAGCACTTCATTTGTTTTTATGGTTGCATAGTATTCCATGGTATATGTACCATATTTCCTTTATCCAGTCCACTGTTGAGGGGCACCTAGATTGATTCCATGTCTTTGCTATTGTGAATAGTACTGCAATGAACATACAAGTACAAATGTCTTTTTGATAGAATGAATTCTTTTCCTCTGTGTATATACCTAGTAGTGGAACTGCTAGGTTGAATGGTAGTTCTGAGTTCTTTGAGAAATCTCAAAACTGCTTTCTATAATGGCTTAACTAGTTTACATTCCCAGCAACGGTGTATAAACATTCCTAATTATTTCCTTCTAGCATTGCTAGAGGCTGGATAATTTATAAAGAAAAAATGTTTAATTGGCTCATGATTCTGCAAGATTTACAAAATGTATGGTTTTGGCTTAGCTACTGGTAAAGTCTTAGGCAGCTTTCAATTATGGCAGAAGGCAAAGGGATAAGAGGCACATCACATGGTGAAAGCAGGAGCAAACAGGAGAGTGGGTGGTGTCGGGGCTGCTGCTAACACCTTTAAACAATCAGATCTTGCAAGAACTCACTATCATGAAGATAGCTCCACACTATGTAATAGAGTTTGGCTGTGTCCCCACCCAAATCTCATCTTGAATTGTAGTTCCCATAATTCCCACATGTCATGGGAGGGATCTGGTGGGAGGTAACTGAATCATGGGAGCAGGTCTTTCCCGTGTTGTTCTCGTGATAGTGAATAAGTCTCATGAGATCTGATGGTTTTATAAAGGGGAGTTTCCCTGCACATGCTCTCTCTTGCCTGTCACCAGGCAAGACGTGACTTTGCTCCTCCTTTGCCTTCTGCCATGATTGTGAGGCCTCCCTAGCCATTTGGAACTGTGAGTCAATTAAACCTCTTTACAAATTACCCAATCTTGGGTATGTCTTCATTAGCAGTATGAGAACAGACTAATCCACCATGAGAGATCTGCCCCCATGACAGAAACATCTCCCACAAGGCCTCACCTCCAGCATTGGGGATTACAATTAAACATGAGATTTGAACAGGGACAAATATCCAAACTATATCATTCTGCCCCTGGCCCCTCCCAAATATCATGTTCTTCTCACACTGCAAAATACAATCATGCCTTCCCAACAGTCTCCCAAAGTCTTAACTCGTTCCAGCATTAAAAATCCAAAGTCACATCTGCGGCAAGGCAAGTCTCTTCCACCTACAAGCCTATGAAATTAAAATCAAGTTATTTACCTCTGAAACACAATGGTGGTATCGGCTTTGTGCAAACATTCCCATTCCCCCCCACAAAAAAAAAAAAAATGGTCAAAAGAAAGGGGCTACAGGTCCCATGCAATTTCAAAACCCAGCAGAGTAGTCCTTAAATCTTAAAACTCCAAAATAATCTCCTTTGACTCTATGTTCCATATCCAGGGCACATCTCCTTTGACTCTATGTTCCATATCCAGGGCACACTGGTGCAACAGGTGGCCTCCCAAGGCCTTGGGCAGCTCTACTCTTGTGGCTTTATAGGTTTCAGTCCCAGTGGCTGCTCTCACAGGTTGTTGAGTGTCTGTGGCTTTTCCAGGCACAAGCTACAAGCTGCCAGTGAATCTACCATTCTTCCTTCTGAAGGACAGTGGTCCCCTTCTCATAGCTCCATTAGGCAGTTCTCCACTGGGGACTCTGTATGGGGCCTCCAACTCCACATTTCCTCTCTGCACTGCCCTAGTACAGGTTTTCTGTGAGGGCTCATTCCTGCAGCAGGTTTTTGCCTGGAAACCCAGGCTTTCTCATACATCCTCTGAAATCTAGGCAAACGCTGCCAAGCTTCATTCACTCTTGCATTTTGTGTGCCTGCAGGCCTCACACCATGTAGAAGCCACCAAGGTTTATGGCTTGCATCATCCAAAGTGGCAGCTCAAGTTGTATCTGGGCCCTTTTGAACCCCAGTTGAAGGTGTAGTGGTCTGGATTCAGGAAGCAGTTTCTCAAGGCTGTACAGGTCAGTGGGGACCTGGGCCAGGCCTGTGAAACCATTATTCCCTCCTAGGCCTCCAGGCCCATGATGGGAAGGGCAACCATGAATGTCTCTGAAATGCCTTCAAGGCCTCGATGCTTCACAACCTGCTAATTTCTTGTTCTAAAAAAGCTTTTACTTTCTCTACCACAGAGCCAGTCTGCAAATTTTCTGAACTATTATGCTGTACATGCTGTATAAATATAAATTCAAACTTTAAATCATTTCTTTGCTCCTATATCTGAGCTTAGGTTGTTAGAAGCAGCCAATTCACAGCTTCAATGCATTGCTGATTAGAAATTTAATCTGCCAGATAGTCTAATCCATCACTTTGAAGTTCAAACATCCACACACATCCACAGGGTATGGACAGAATGCAGCCAAGCTGTTTACTAAGGCTTAACACTCATGACTTTTGCTCCAGTTCCCAGTAGGTTCTTCATTTGCATCTGAGACCTTGGCAGTCTGGACTTTGCTGTCCATATCACTATGAGCATTTTGATCACAACCAATTAACCAGTTTTTAAGAAATTCCAAACTTTCTTCTATTTTCCTGTTTTCTGAGCCCTCCAAACTCTCATAACCTCTACCTGGTACTCAGTTCCAAAGCCACTTCCACATTTTCAGGTATCTTTACAACAATGCCCCACACCTCAGTACTAATTTTCTATATCATATTGTTCTTTCATTGCTATGAAGATATACTAGAGACTGGGTAAATACAAAGAAAAGGGGTTTAAATTAGCTCATGGTTCTGCAGGCTTTATAGGAAGCATGGTGCTGGCGTCTGCCATGCTTCTGGTGAAGCCTCAGCCAACTTTCAATCATGGTAGAAGGCATAGGGGGAACAGGCAGGTCACATGGCAAAAGCAAGAGCAAATGAGAGTGCAGGGAGGAGATTCCACATACTTTTAAATAACCAGATCTCCTGAGAACTCACTATCATGAAGATAGCACCAAGCCATGAGGGATCTGCCCCCACAACTCAAACACCTCACACCAGGCCCCACCTCCAGCACTGGGGATTACAATTCAACATGAGATTTGGGCAGGGACAAATATTCAAACTAAATTAGCTTTTTCTTCAGCCTTGCCAGCACCTGTTATTTTTTTGACATTTTCATAATAACAATTCTGATAGGTATAAGCTAGTATCTCATTGTGGTTTTGATTTGAATTTCTTGATTAATATTGGTGTTGAGCATTTTTTCATATGCTTATTCACTTCTTGCATGTCCTTCTTTGAGAAATGTCTGCTCATGTCCTTTGCCTATTTTTTAATTGGATTATTTGTCTTTTGCTTGTTTCTTTAAGATTCTGGGTATTAGACCTTTGCCAGGGTCATTGTTTATGAATCTTTCTTTTCTCCCATTCAGTAGACTACCAGTTTCCTCTGTTGGTAATTTCTTTTGCCATGTAGAAGCTCTTTAATTTTAGTCCCACTTGTCAGTTTTTGCTTTTGTTGCAATTTGTTTTAGTGGACTTAGCTGTAAATTATTTGCCAGAGCCAATGTCAAGAAGGGTATTTCCTTGATTTTATTCTAGGACTTTTTTATAGTTTGATGTCCTGCATTTAAATCCTTAAGCCATCTTAAGATAATGTTTGTATATGGTGAGAGGTAGGGGTTCAGGTTCATTCTTCTGCATATGACTAGCCAGTTATCCTAGCACCATTTATTGAATAGGGAGTCCTTTCCCCATTGCTTATTTTTGTTGATTTTGTCAAAGATCTGATGGTTGTAGGTGTGCAGGTTTATTTCTGGGTTCTCTGTTCTGGTCCATTGGAAAATGTAAGTGGTTTTGTATTTAAAACAATTGGAATTTAACTACAACCTGCTTATACTTTAAGGAATTTACACTGGCCTTTTCACTTAATACGCATATCACTGTTGGAGACAATCTTACACATATCACTGTTGGAGACAACCTGTGAACTTAAGAAAGGAAGATTTGTTACAATGTGGTATTTGCTTAAGGGGTTTCCTGTTACACAAAATAAATCAAAATATTCTCATTACAAAATAGCAGTTGCTTAGGGGAGACTCAGGTCCCATGAAAGGGATTGTGTTGGGTATTTCTGCTCAAGTGGATCCTCCTCCCCCAACACACACCTATTTTCTTTGAGTTTTAAAATCTACCAGGTTCCTGCTATAGGAAGTTAATTTTTCAGTTGTGATACTAGTTGATATGGTTTGGCTATGTGTCACCACCCAAATCTCATCTTGAATTGTACTCCCATAATTCCCACGTGTTGTGGGAGGAAGCTGGTGGGAGATAATTGAATCCTGGGGGCAGTTTCTAACAAACTGTTCCTGTGGTAGTGAATAATTCTCATGAGATCTGATAGTTTTATCAGGGGTTTCCACTTTTGTGTCTTCTTTATTCTCTCTTTGCCTGCTACCATCCATGTAAGATGGGGCTTGCTCTCCACCATGATTGTGAGGCTTCCCCAGCCAACTGAAACTGTGAGTCCAATTAAACCTCTTTCTTTTGTAAATTGTTCAGTCTTGGGTATGTCTTTATCATCAGTGTGAAAATGGACTAATACAGCAAATTGGTACCAGTAGAGTGGGGCATTGGTGAAAAGATACCTGAAAATGTGGAGGTGACTTTGGAACTGAGTAATAGTCAGAGGTTGGAGCAGTTTGGAGGGCTCAGAAGAAGACAGGGAGATGTGGGAAAGTTTGGAACTTCCTAGAGACTTGTTGAATGGCTTTGTCCAAAATGCTGATAGTGACATGGACAATAAGGTCCAGTCTGAGGTGGTCTCAGGTGGAGAAGAGGAACTTGTTGGGAACTAGAGCAAAGGTGACTCCTGTTATATTTTAGCAAAGAGACTGGCAGCATTTTGCTCAAGACTTGTGGAACTTTGAACTTGAGAGGAATGATTTAGGGTATCTGACAGAAGAAATTTCTCAGCAGCAAAGCATTCCAGGGGTGATTTGGGTATGGTTTAAAGCATTCAGTTTAAAAGAGGAAACAGAGTATAAAAGTTTGAAAAATTTGCATCCTGACAATGTGACAAAAAAGAAAATCCCATTTTCTGAGGAGAAATTCAAATGGGCTGCAGAAATTTGCACAGGTAAGGAGGAGACAAATGTTAATCCCCAAGGCAATGGAGAAGACTTCTCCAGGGCATGTCATAGGCCTTCATGGCAGCCCCTCCCATCACAGGCCTAGGAGGAAAAAGTGGTTTTGCAGGGCGAGGCCCAGGTTCCCTGAGCTGTGTGCAGCATAGGGACTTGGTGCCCTGCGTCCCAGTCACTCCAGTCATGGCTGAAAGGGACCAATGTAGAGCTCGGGCCATGGCTTTAGATGGTGCAAGCCCCAAGGCTTGGCAGCTCCACATGGTATTGAGCCTGTGGGTGCACAGACCCATAGTCGAGAATTGAGATTTGGTAACCTCCACCTAGATTTCAGAAGTTTGCTGCAGAGGTGGGGCTCTCATGCAGAACCTCTGTTAGGGCAGAGCAGAAGGGAAATGTGGAGTTGGAGCCCTCATACAGAGTCCCTACTGAGGCACTGACCAGTGGAGCTGTGAGAAGAGGGCTGCTGTCCTCCAGACCCCAGAATGGTAGATCTACCTACAGCCTGCACTATGTGCCTGGAAAAGCTGCAGACACTCAATGCCAGCCCATGAAAGCAGCCAGGAGGGAGGCTTACCCTGCAAAACCACAAAGGTAGAGCTGCCCAAAACCATGGGAACTTGCATCAGCGTGACCTGAATGTGAGACATAAAGGAGATTATTTTAGAGCTTTAAGATTTGACATCCCTGCTGGATTTCAGACTTGCACGGGCCCTGTAGCCCCTTTGTTTTGGCCAATTTCTCCAATTTGGAATGATTGTATTTACCCAATATCTGTTCCCCCATTGTATCTAGGAAATACCTACTTTGCTTTTGATTTTACAGGCGTATAAGCAGAAGGAACTTGCCTTGTCTCAGATGAGACTTTGGACTGTGGATTTTGAGTTAATGCTGAAATGAGCTTAGACTTTGGGGGACTGTTGGGAAGACATAATTGGTTTTGAAATGTGAGGACATGAGATTTGGCAGGGGCCGGGGTGGAATGATATGGTTCGGCTATGTGTCACCACCCAATTCTCATCTTGAATTGTACTCCTATAATTCCCACGTGTTGTGGGAGGGACCCGGTGGGACATAATTGAATCATGGGGGTGGTTTCCACCATATTGTTCTCATGGTAGTGAATAACGTGATCTGATGGTTTTATCAGGCATTTCTACTTTTGTGTCTTCCTCATTCTCTCTTTGCCTGCTGCCATCCATGTAAGATGGGGCTTGCTCTCTACCATGATTGTGAGGCTTCCCCAGTCAAGTGGAACTATAAGTCCAATTCAACCTCTTTCTTTTATAAATTGCCCAGTCTTGGGAATGTCTTTATCAGCAGCATGAAAATGGACTAATACACTAGTTATCAAAGTAGTTCATAAGCAAGCAGGCGTTATCTGCCTTCAATTTTTTTTTTTTTTTTTTTTTTTTTAAATTATCTGGAGCAAATGCTCCAGTATATAAGCAGGACCATACAATGAATGGGAACCCGTAAAGCTACAGCCCCAGAGTATAAACTTTGTTTATGAAGTACTCACAAACAAAACAAATGAAAACAACAACAACAACAATAAAAAACTATTCACTATAATCCAGAGAAATTAAATAGTTAAGAAGGAGAAATATCCTGGATGATTTGCTATGTGATCTGAGGCATAGCATTCTAATTTTTGATACTTGGTTTTCTTATTTGTGATAAGAAGTTGAGATTCTAAGTTTCTCTCCTTACTTTATCATCTGTAATTACAGCAGAATCCACAACAAACACTTTTATTATTTTTTTCCCCTTTTAAAGCATCGCATTAACAGTTTTAAGAAATATTAACCAGGTACTTCCTCGTAGAGTGATTATCCTGGAGCTATGAGGGAAATGTAGTTGTTGAGCCAGGCCTAAGGAATTTCAATTTGAAAATGAGAAAATGGGCAATGAAACATATGCAAATGACCACAATACAGATAAATATATTGAGTAGAATTGTCATGAATTCTACTCAATTCATGACACTGAAACCATTATGAAAACAGCTGTCCAAATCTACCTAATTCCAACAAAATCATTGAGAAAACATCACTTCATGAACAGTTGTAAATAGAAAGTGAGAACTTATTCATCACAGGAAGTTTCTGAAAGTCTCAAAAAAGTATTTAACTTTCTGTAACTTTTCTGGAGACTCATGACACTCTGGTAGACTGATGGTCCCACTATTTTGATGGACTCATTTTAGTCTGGTTTGCTTAAACAACCCATGTGCCTTAAAACAGGCCCCATGGCAACAGCTGCAAATCAGTCCTGTAATTGGGGGGCCAGCGGCTGAAGGACATTCAAGACAATAACATCTGCATAATGGATATCTTCTTGCTACTTACTTGAAAACATTAACTAAAATGCATGTGGCAATTAATGCTGAAAATTTTGAACTGAATACTCAAAAATTAAGATCAACAAAGATACTGTGATATTCACACAGAAAAAAATGACCTGTTTTTAGTTTTCTCCCTTATTAAAGAAAATAATTCCCCTGCCATGCTCCAAAGGACCAGAAGAAGGCAGAAGATGCACATGGTTGAGAGAACCCAAATAGCTCTGGATTCTATTATATAAAATAGCTTTTCAGACAATATCTTACTTATGCTTTGCTGAAGCTTAATTGTTTTAGTCATCATTCAAACTTTTTCCTAAGAAAATTAAAATGTGTGTGCAGGTTTTAATTTTACCATATATTGTTGATTCTAAATATTAATGATTCTATATATTGAAGAATGCCATATATTAGCTCTTAAGGTATAAAATAGCAATATCCAACAGTTATTAAGTACTTAGGTGAGTGGCAAATTTTCTAAGTGCTTCACAAACACAATATAGTAGGCAGAATTCTCATATATTCTCCAAGATTTTGCACCTGCTATCATACATATCCTGCATAAGGGCATGAATTGTGAAATGAATTTGATGGATTTTATACTTGTGAGTAGGTTATATTTTACAGCATGGCACTGAGTGTAAGGTAAGGAGATTTTCTGGGTGGACCTGACCAAATCACCTGAACCCTCTAAAAGAGGAATCTTTTATCTGGCCAGTAACTGAAGGAAGTCAAAGATTTGAGGTATACAAATTATTTGACATATAATCATTGGTTTAAAGATGGAGCAGGCAGTGCATCAAGGAATACAGGTGGCGTCTAGGAGCTGAGAGTGACCCCCAGCAGAAAGCCAAAAAGGAAACAGGAATCTCAGTATTATAACCACAAGAAGCTAAATTCTGCCAGGAAGAATGAACTCAGAAGCAGACTTTTCCCCAGAGCCTCTAGCAAAGTGCTCAGCCTGGACTATGGTTTGATCTCAGCCTTGGGATAATACCCAAATCGTAGAAATGAATTGTGCTATGCCTCTGACCCACAGAAATGTTGAGAAAATAACTAGGTGTGGTTTGAAATTTCTAAGTTTTTAAAAATTTTTGGTAATTTGTTACACAGCAATAAAAAAATAACATAAATTCATTTTATTCTCGTAACAGCCATAGGAATTAGAACTAAAATAATATAAATAAATTCATTTGATTCTCGTAACAGCCATAGGAATTAGGAACTATTGTTCTTATTTTAAATCTGAGGAATTGGAGACATAGAAAAGTATAATAACTTGTCCAAGATGGCACAAGTAGTAAGTGGAAAAGCCAAGATTCAAAATAAGGCAAATGAATCCTGTATTCTTATACACCAAGCTTGCTTTCTTTCAATGGGAAATGCCAGCAAATTCCAAGCAAAATACTTGAAATATTTAAATATTTCAAAATATTGAAAGTCAGGAAGCAGGGCAAAATTCATCATAAGTTGACAGAAAGCCTTGCAGCACACTTTTGAAACTTATTTTCAAAATAAAGACTTAAAAGATATAGTGGAAAGTAACTGGCATGTCCTTAAGGACACATAGACACATATGTCCTTAAGGACAAAGGCATCAGGCAATCCTGCCTTCATCACTTGCTGCATCAGCTTGGGGAAGTCACTTCACCTCTCTAGATGGGCATATGGTAGCTGATACAGTTTTCTCTGTGTCCCCACCCAAATTTTATGTTCAATTATAATACCCAAAGGTGCGGGAGGGACCTGGCGGGAGGTGATTTGATCATGGGAGCAGATTTCCCCCTTGCTGTTCTAGTGATAGCGAGTGAGTTCTCATGAAATTTGGCTGATTGAAAGTGTGTAGCACTTTCTCCTTCACTCTCTCTTCCTCTTGCTGGCTATGTGAAAACCATGCCTACTTCCCCTTTGCCTTCCGCCATGATTGTAAGTTTCCTGAGATCTCCCTAGAAACAGAAGCCTGTACAGCCAGCAGAACCATGAGCCAAGTAAACCTCTTTTCTTTATAAATTACCTAGTCTCAGGTATGTCTTTATAATAGTGTGAGAATGGGCTAGTACACCACCCATAAATAATACTATGAAATCACTGTTGTGTAAGAAACTACTGGATATAATGGTACATTTAACAAATATAAAGAATGTTTTTGAAGATTACTTAATGAAACAGTAAAAAGCTCTGATAAAATGTTCAATAAAATCAGTATTTACAAATATATTACATATAAATATGCAATAGGCTCACTTATATAATTTTTAAAAGTATATAAACATACCCACAGAGGTGTTTGGGAAAAAATTAAGGAGATAAACTAAAACATTAACTTCTTAGTGTTTTAGGACTACATATGATTTTTAAAATCTTTGTTATATTCTACTGAAATATCTGAACCTACTATAATTAATTAATTCAACAAATATTTATTGAATGTATGCTCTATTCTTTGCTTACATGAGTATTTTTAGAAAAAGGTATTGTATCTTTCTGAAAGTTTCCTTCTATCCCTTCAATATCTATACTCAGATCTCTGGTACTCGTACCATGTTTTTACCCCATCTAATACCTGACAGCTAATACCTTTATACTCATCTCCCCCAGTAGATTGTGATATTCTTTTTTGCGAGGGACTATATGTTGTCCTATTGTATTTTTAGCACCTGGCACATAGTAGGATCTCAAAAAGTCTAAGTTAATTTTCTTTGTTATTTGAATAATAATAAAAATCTTGAGAAATAAAGTCAGATAGTTCTTGGGACTTGTTGAATTTTCAGTTATGTTTTAAGAATAAAGATCTTTCCAATGGTAGAGTTGTTTGCTGTTTTCTGGAGCCTATTATAACAATGAAAAGGCTGGCTGGTCTCCCATAGGAGCCCCTGCTAGCTTCCTATTGAATACTCATTCCTAAATTAACCACAAGCATGCAGATTAGGTCTGTAAACAAAGTAGTTAATCTAAAAGTAAAAGTAATTAAAATGAAAAATAATAATTAATTTGGAATGCATTCATTTTAATTGAGTAAAAGAAAAATACGATGGCAGTATAGAGAAGGTGTTGAGAGAGAAAGAGGGAGGGCGGGAAGGTGGAAGGGAAAAGAGAGAAAGATGGCACTGATTTAATAAAGACCTCAGTATTAAAAAGTACCAGTCAGAAATCAGAGTTTAAAGCATCTTATAGCCATATTGGCACTGACCCCACACAGAAGAGTTGAAAGCATCTTATAGCTGTGGTGGCATTGCTCCTAGTTTTTGGCTCTTGGTGAAGAAAGACTATAAGATCAGCTGATGAAAAATTATTCCATAAAGAATATATCAATAGGTATTTTACAAGACTCCTTTCCTGGGAAATGTCATAAATTGCCATAAATTTTTGAAGAAGTATCAAAATTTTCTTCAGGTCATAGTTTTCTGATTCCATAACATTTTGATCAGTGGTTACATTTCATCCCACAAAGATAAGCAGAAGAATGATATGTAACCAGAACAGATTTGGAGTGGCCTCAAGGCTTTGCTTGTTAATTACTGTCATGAACTGAATTGTGTCCTTCCAAAATTCATATGTTAAATCCCTAAGGAGGTAACTACAGTTAAATGAGGTCATAAGCATGGGGCTCTATTCCAATAGGACTAATGTCCTTATAAGCAGAAGAGATAACAGTGCTCACTCACTCCTTCTTTCTTACTCTTTCTTTCTCTCTCTCTCTCCCTCTTCCTCCTCTTTTTGTGTGCAGAAAAAGAGGCTGTATGAAGACCCAGAAACCTTCAGACCTGAGAGAAAATTAATTTATGTTGTTAAAGTCACCTAGTCTGTGGTGTTCTGTTGTAGCAGTTTAAGCTGACTAACAGACTTACGAAGATCTTTGTGGTAGCAAAATCTCAGTTCAGCGAGCAGACTGTGTGATCAGCTATATTTTCTCAGGCAAAATGATTCAATGTGACTTGTCTCCTCTTCCTGCCTCATTTCCTAGGCTGGAATCACACAGACACTGCCAAGATCTCTTTACTTGATTGGCTCAGAACTGAAACACAGAGGATCTAGGGGAGTTAAGAGGAAAGCCTGGGGGATGTAAAGAAAGAGTCACTTTCTGCCCCTGTGTCTCTGCTCATGAAGGAGGAGGGGCCAACCTTTCAGGTGGTTGAGAAGATGCCCAGGAAGGACATAACTAGAATCTGAAATTTCTTAAAAATGGCCATATCCTTGAATGTTGAAAACCTCAAAGACCCAGAAGATATTTCAGGTCTATGAACACCCTATATTTGTCACTGATGTTAGACAACCTACCCTAGCATAGTTTCCTAGTCAACTGGAAGAGACAATATGGAACCCACAGGAACTATAAGATAGAAAGTCAAGCAGACTGACTCAGACCTCTTTCCTCTGGGTCCCTCTCTAGTTTCCAAGATAGAATTCTAAGGTGGATGGGATGACGGATACCTCCAAGTAGGAGACCCCAGACCCTTCTTACTATGCTAGCCGCATGACAGAAGACAAAGAGTATGATTCTACAAAGCTAAACATTAAAAAGAAGAATCAGATGGATTACTTTTCATGGCCACAGAAGACTTTTTACCTTTTCACAGACGACATGGTATATGAAAGGCTTAGTCTTTTAGCTTTGTGGCATAATTTTAGCACAGCTTGTCTTTGGTATAAGTGGTTAGTATTGTAATATAGAATACATGATAACATTATGCACTCAAAGAGTAATAATATTGTATTAGTCTATTCTCACGTTGTTATAAAGAACTACCTGATTCTGCACAATTTATAAAGAAAAGCGGTTTAATTGACTTGGAATTCCACAGACTGTACAGGAAACATGGCTGGGGAGGCCTAAAGAAATTTACAATCATGGCAGAACACAAAGCGGAAGTAGGCATGTCTTACATGGCCAGAGAAGAAGGAATAGAGAAGAGGAGAAAGTGCTACACACTTTTAAACAACCAGATCTCATGAGAACTCACTATCATGAGAACAGCAAGGGGGAAGTCCGCCCCCATGATCCAATCACCTTACAAGAGGCCCCTCCTCCACTATTACGGATTACAATTGGACATTAGACTTGGGCAGCGGCATGAATCCAAACCATATCAAATATTGTATTGAGGTGGTTCAGCTTCCCCATGTGCTGATCATTTTGACATAGTGTCTTACATAAGTCATAGAGAATTCCAGGATATTGTGGCTCTCTGCTATTTTCACATGCTAACATTCATTCATTCTGACCCTGTTTTAAAAACCTCAGTTTCCTTCTGGAAAGCTATCTCTTTTCCACTTTGTTCTTTAACTTTCTGTGGGTGGATGGTAGAAGTGTTGTCAACAAGTCGAGCCAGTCAATCAGCAGATCATAAACAATATGGATGATGAAAGTATTTTCCCTGAAACTTCTCAGGAGGAAGCACTCTTATTTTCCGCAGTGCCTGAACTGAGATATACACTTAAGAATTTCTGGTTTGGGTTGTATTAACTAAGATAATAAACTGCTTAAAATGAGTGAGAAAAGGGTAAAGTGAAGCTACAAAGTAAAGAGAGAAATTGGATCCAGGCAATGTTGTTTGAATCCTGGATCAAGCCTCATCTGAATTCAATGTCTATCTTTGATCTGTTCAGTTATGTAACATTTTTTAGAAAGTTCGCTTAAGCCAGTAGAGGCCAGGTCTTTGGCCATTTGCAACAGAATCCTCACTGCAGCATTTCATGTTACACACGAGTCCCTGAATCTTATGGAAGTTAAATAATTTAACCTAAAGCAATATTTATATTAAGTAACAGAAATGCTACACCCCATACCCAAACACTTGGAGAACTTAGATGCAATATTCCCCATAATGGAGCTGAAGATAATTTACCATGAACTGACTCATGGAAGCAATGAAAAGAAACATATTTTGAAGAACATTGGTCTGACATTTACTCTTGTTTTTCCCACAATGAGTACATGTCAAAGTAGGATTCCATTCTGAGTCTCACCAACTCTATAGCCAATACCCGACTGTATTTTTTATGTAGCAGAAGTAATAATAACATTCTATGTCACAGAGAAATTGATTGTTTCTCAATAAAGTCAATATAAGAACAGGTGAAGCATAGGGGGAAGGTTAGAATTGTTCTATGATTGAAGTTTGTTGGCCTGAAACAGACATGCTATAGAAAGTTGTCAGAGTTGCCTTCAGGAATGTGTGATGTAGATCCTCCTTCCTTAAAACACTAGGAAACAGACAAAGAAACTGGTTATGGAAAGAATCTGGGCCTTTGTGGGAGATAGCAGAAAGGACCTGGCCATTGGTATTATTTGAAATATATACATGTATTCCTAAACTATTTTCTCCCCAAATACGTTCCTTGCAGTACTGCTGTTTGACATGCTCTCTGAACATATTTTTGATTGTAATCAACAGAAATTGACTCTATAAAGGAAAAGAGGAAGGTATTGAGGGACAGTCATTAGCACCTAAGTTGACAGTAGGCTGAGGGTCTGCCTTGGCTCATGGCAGGATCCAATAGTGGCTAGAAGCACTGTAAGGTCACTGTCTATTAATAGCCTTGTGAGTGGGAAGCTGCTGCCTGCCACTGGATGCTAACTACCACTACTACCACTCAGTGGTCACCAGATGTTGTCAGCACTGCAGGGGAAAATTCTATATTGTCCTGCTTGCTTGCTTTTATCATTGGTTCCAGATTCAGAGTTTTTTGTAGTAGAATCATATTGGCCAAGCTTAGGTCACTTCACCAAAATCCAACTGCTTTTTATTCGAGGAAAAAAAATGTCAGGTATTTTTGGCTTTTATGATGTGAGGAAGATCTTTAATCCACATCTTTAGCCCAAATTATCATCTTTAAACATAAAAATGAGCAAGTGAGTAAGCAACAAATATCTGCTCCACCCAGAAAAATGTTCTTTAGAAAACAAACAAAAGGCACAAAAAATGGGAAATATTGTTTACTATAATTTTATCTTGGAGATTCACAATTCATTTAAGTGGTCAAAGTCTCTGAGAATTCTTACTGCACAACACACAAAAAAACCTTGTTATTTTTACAATTTGTCATTCAACAAACTTATTTGAACATGATACCTTAGATTATAGAATATTTGAATATCTCTTGTATTTTTCCTCAAGTTGTAATTTGAGAAATGTTGTCTTGAGCCTTCTCTAGACTTCTTATCTATGTCCTCCCCAAGCCTTTTATAAACATACCCCGAGATGGCAAACTAAATGCAGAAGCTGAAAAGTCTCATGTTCCCCTTTCAAACTATGGTTATATTTAATATCAGAGTCTTTTAGAATCCATTCACAGGACTTGAATCCTGGATCTGAGTTTGCAAAAGAAAAGAAGCTAATGAAACACAAGCAACTTCTGGTCTTAGTTGAGATGCAAACAAAATTTCAAGGAGAAGTCAAGGAACAAAAAACAATGACCAAAATCATGGTGAGTAAATTATATCCTTTACCCTTGTGAAGAGACTTAAGCCTACAACCACATTTGTGTCCTCCTCAATCATACGTCGATATCTCTAGTCTAAACACATGCACACATTTCTATTTTCTTTGAAACATTCCCTCTACTGCTTGCTCCAGCTGATATCTTTTCATCTTTCATCTTAAATAGCTCTTCCTCACAGAAGACTTTACTTGACCTTAGTTTTCTCTCTTTGCTCTGCACTTCTTCCTGCTGCCACATGAAGAAAGATATCTTAGCTTCTCCTTCCACCATGACTGTAAGTTTCCTGAGGCCTCCCCAGCCATGCTGAACTATGAGTCAGTTAAACCTCTTTCCTTTATAAATTACTCAGTCCAGGGTATGTCTTTATTAGCAGCATAAGAATGGACTAATACAGCATCTGTGATTCTATTCCAATTTAGGATGAGATCTCCTGGTCTCTAAGATGTTCTAAGATGCTTCAAGATGGCAGATCCAGCATCAGTTCCTTCAAGTGTGAAATCCTGACAGCTAAATAGTTTCTTTCATAAACATATCTTAAGCATTTAGTGGCCTCCTTGTTCTTCAAGATTGTGTTAAGTGTTTCTTTTCATACAATGTGTTAGCCTTGTATTATATAACCTGGACAGTTTAATTCAACTCTAGTTGACTTTCTCCCTATCCCCACCTCTACTTTTATCTCTCACTTAAAACAGACTGACCCCGTTGAGGATGGGGGCTGTTGCTTTTATCTCTGTGTCCCAGTTATCTACTACAGGGCTCAGCACACAGTATGCCTTTAATGCATTTAGTAAAATAATGACTGACTTCTCTAGTTTGAGTTTTCAGAAAAAGGAAATTTCTCCTACTCTCAATATCTCATATTTGCCTGAGCCCTCAACCAATTGAAAGCAAACAACAGCTAAATTTCTCACTACATCTCCCATGCTAACTGAAATTTTTTTTTTCCTTTGATCTCAGCTGCTGATGGAGAGACTATGAGGTAACAGAAGTTTCTTTCTTCTTTAGGGGAAAAAATGTGGTACTAATGCCCAGGAGGGATCTAAGGTTCTATTTTTATCCCTTCTCTGAATTATCAATTTACTGCTAGGCTTTGTTTTGAATCTCAGGGCTCTGACAGAGCAGGCTCTGTCTTTCAGAGCTGACTGTTCTGCAAGATTATTTTAAAAGTAGCTTTATTAAAATAAACACATTTAAAATCAAAACAACTTTGGTACCTCTAGAGATATTTCCTAGAAAGGAGTGTGAAAAACAAGTCAACTGCTTAAGGACCATTTTATTACTTCTAACTACAAGTAGTTTTTTTTCATGCTATAGTGACTTTTTTGAGCAGAGAAGCAGGGCTTAAAGAATTCCTCATGCTTTCCAGGTACCATGGCATCTTGCTCTTTTGCTTTCTGACCTGATGCCTTCAGTGTCCTTCTCAATAGGCTCTCAGCTCACTTTCAGTTGCTCTAGATCTTGTACTGCAGAGGTGCTTACTTAACTTTGAATTTTCCATAAAATTGCATTTAAATATAAGAAACCTTCAAAATACTTTTATTGAATTTATAATTTGGAAATAAAAGCCCAAAGATGAAGGGAGGCATTGTGATGCAAAAGGAAAAGGCATAGATTTGAGCATCAAAGGACGTAAGTCCCTGCACGATATTAATTGTATGACTTTTGGAAGGTCATTTTACCTCTTTGAATTTCATCTCTTTCATCTGGAAAATGAAAGTACTGAGCACATAGCTTATACATATGTTTGAGGGTTAAAGAGGACCAGCTATAAAGTACTTGACACGTTGCAGTAAGTTTTCAGTGAAACAGGATTCACTCCACTGCCCATGATTGTCCTTTACTTCACATTTCAATTAAAATAACCACTGTAACAATCTTTCCTCTGTCAAATCATTAGCCTGATGAACTAATCCTCATCCTCCATTGCATCTATATTCTGGGTGTAATTGCTGTGAAAAACAGTTTTACACATTTACATAAGTAAATGTAAATGACACAAAGACCCAGCTAATGAGGAAAGGCCAAATATTAATTCACAAATACATTCTGAAAAATGTCATTTTTACTTTAATATATTTTTGATGTATCTCCTATATGCCTGAGTTTATGCTATGTCTCTTAACTCTTATATCCTCTCCTCAAGATACTGGAATTCTGGTAGGTTAGACATCATCATAAAAAGTTCCTGTATGAAATTGACATTCATGTATACCATGAAGGAAGTATAGATAAAGACTAGCCATTCAAAAGAAAAGAGAGAGAGAGAAAGAGAGAGATTTATTTTCTTTGTGAGAGACCAGTGAAGTATTCTGAAAGTAAGTAGAATATTAGCAATGGCATAAAAATTTAATAGAATTTGGAAATGGAGAAACTAGAAATGAAAGCATCATCCATGATAATAGTAACATGAACAGAAACATTCAGGGGCCAGCAATGGGTGCATTTGGAGAAGTAAGAATTCAGTTTTGTTGGAACAAGTAGTTCACGAAAAGAGAATTATATGTGTATTGCAACTTTAGAGCACTATGATAATGCAACTTAAAATCCTAGTAGGCATCTGAATTGGCCTTAAATAATTTGGAGTTGGAAATGTGTCTTCGTATATTGTAAAACAATTAATTTTGGCTTAGAGATTACTCCTTCTTGACTAAAATCTAATTAAAACCTGAATTGAGCATGCATACACACACACACACACACACACACACACACACACACAGAGACAGAGAGAAAGAGAGTGCTAAATCTATAGATGACCTATACTACTTGACTGAAAATACCACGATCTGGGTCAGTGCCATCTTTTGACAATTTCTAAAGCCAATGCTTAAACAGTGAAAACATGAGAAAGGCAGTCCCTCACCCAATCAGTTATATAATTAGTTATTTGAAAGCAAACCATCAAAAACAGGCTTTTGTCTTGATGTGCCTGCCTGTAAAAACTTTAACCAACATTCAAGACCCATCTAAAATGCCAATTCTTCCATTAAACTTTTAAAAATTCTTAATATTGACTCCAGGTTTTTCTCTTTTATCCTCTTCTCTTTATTTATATTTACTGTTTTTGTGATCTTATGAAATTCAGGGCTTTAAATATTGTCCAGTTGACTCCTAAATATTTATCTCCATTCCAGACCTATGTCTTAAACTGCTGATGTATTACTCCAACTCAACATTTCTACTTGAATGATTAGTTGGTATCACAACCTAACATATCTGAAACTGAATTTCTGATATCCCTCCCCGAAGATGTTCAATTGATCTTAGTTAATGCCAAGTCCATTATTCCATTTTCCCTGATCCAAAATCTCTAAGAAATCTGCTTTCTTTTATACCATCGAAACATTCAGTTGACCAGCAAATTCTGTTATTTCTACCTTCAAAATCCAAAATACTTCCAAGTATCATCACCTCTCTAGTTCAAATCATTGTCATTTTCTCACATATTATTACAAATAGCCTTCTAAATGTGGTCCTCTTGCTTCGATGCTTAACCTTCTTTCTAATAACCAGTTTAATTTCAGGACAGCAGCAAGAATAATCCTTGTAATACGGAAGTCAAAGCATATCACTCCTCTACTCAAACACTTCATTTAGATCATTATTTCACTCAGAGTAAGAGCCAATGACTTTACAATGTAAGATCCCTAGAAGGCTTGCAAATTTGACTGTTGAGGTCATCTATGTTTCCTAAGTGCCTGGAATCATGTTGGCACACCATAGATGCCCAAACAATAATAAATAACATTGATGACAAGATATTCCCCCCCCCCCCCCTTTTTTTTTTTGAGACGGAGTCTCGCTCTCTTTCCCAGTCTAGAGTGCAGTGGCGAGATGTCAGCTCAACTGCAAGCTCCGCCTCCCGGGTTGACGCCATTCTCTTGCCTCAGCCTCCCAAGTAGCTGGGACTACAGGCGCCCGCCACCAGGCCCAGCTAATTTGTGTGTGTGTGTGTGTATTTTTTATTAGAGGCGGGGTTTCACCATGTTAGCCAGGATGGTCTCCATCTCCTGACTCTGTGATACGCCCACCTCGGCCTCCCAAAGTGCTGGGATAACAGATACTTCTCCTTTTTTAACCTGCTCTCTCATTTTACTTAGTTCTGGATACCAGCAGCTTCTAGCAGAATTCTTTTCAGTAAATGTAGCATGAATTCAATTATATTCTACATTTCAATGGCTTTAGAGCCATAGAGTCTGCACATTAGCAAGATGGAAAAAAATCATTATTTGCTTATATCTATTGATACTAGTGGAAACGATCATCTCTTTAAAAACAAAGAAATCTATATTGTTAGCAGCAGAATCTGAAATCTGAATTCCCTGGATTAGTGGTTCTAAACTATTTTTCACATTCTTCTCGTGTGCTACACACATTCTTCTGAAAATGTGCTACAAATGTTACTGAAAAGGTAAAAGTCATGAGGCACTTTCATCCCAACCCATCAAGAGTTGTATATGAACTTTCCCAAGTTCCTGCTCTCCCAGGCCAGCTCTGCTATTCCTGTTTCCATATTCAGATATTGAGTAAGATTTTGTTGAAAGAAAAAATTCCAGAGCAAAAAGAAATTTTGAAGACAACTAAATTAGGTCATTTTTTCCAACTCTCAACTTATTTTCATCTGTACAGACACAATTTTTGCTTTCAACCATTGCCAACTCTAGAGCTAAAGGGAATTTAGCTCACATTGAATATCAAAATATAATATTTTTTTTTAAATTTCAAACTGACACTTTCTATTTTTATTTAAAGTAGAGCAGATGAATTTTTCTTAAGAAAAATATTTACTCTTCTAAAATATCAGCAGTTTGTTTATTTATTTTGCCATTCTTTCTTCCCCTTGGAATACTGAATGACTGAATGATAATTGTTACAATAGTGTCCAGGAAAATTCATGTTTTCTATTAAATAAAACAGAGAGGGAAGGAAGATAGGAAAATCAAAATGACAGAACTTATCATGTCATAACAAATCACACTGTCAGAATCTTTAATTTGATGTCTTAAAAAAAATTCCCCACCTACAGATGTGCTACAGCTAGCAATTTTTAGTCATCCAGGAATATTTAACATCTAATATTCTATTACCTTGTGCTTGATGATTTTATTTTTCATTTATTTTTAATATTTTCTTCTTTGGTTTATTATTATAGTCTACAAAAAATGTATCAATACGTATCACATCCTTTCTAATTTGTCCAATCCCTCTTTTTCTAGGAAAAAGAAAAGTTAGCATTTTCTAAATTATTTTTGTGATTCTCCTCTATCCTCTCTTTGAGGCATTGTTAAGTGGACATTTAGTATCTGTATATGGTTTCATACTTTCAGGAATCTGAAATAAAGAGATAAATGTATTGTACATTTTTAACTACCAGCCAGAATGCAGATTTTATTGGCCAAGTATGATAAATATTTTATAATCTTATAACTCTTTAAGCCAATGATTCTTGACTTGCTACACATTAGAATTAAGAGCTTTTAAAAGACCATGGATGCTTAGTAAGGACAAATTAAATCAGGATCTCTTAGAGTGAGATGTAGGCACTGGTATTTTAAACAGTGCCCGGGATCATTCTGATGTGTAATGTGGAAAACCACTTTTCTAAGAGGACTATGTAACTAAAAGGGGAGCTATCAATTTATTTTAAACTTGGTTTCAATGCATAATACTTGGAACACATGCAAATGCAATAAGGACTGAATTTGCTATTGCTTTGTTAGTTTGATATGACCTGGAGTGGCTTAGAATGGAACCAGAGGTAAATTTACCATGAGCCTGATGAAGTTTAAGCTTCAGTATCCTTAATTGCTTCTGCCTCTGTGAGTGCTGGGATTTGCTAAGATTTATATAGTGTTCAGGTAGGATAAATCAGGCAGCAACCAGAAAGCATTTCTGTCTAAGGTAAATTACTTAAAGAGGTCTGAGAAAAAAGGAACTTGAGTTAGTCCACAGAAATTCATTGTAATGTCTTTTATTATTTTACATTAATATTCAATTTCAAACCCATTTGTATGTTTGTAATTTTGCACTCTTTTTCTCAAAGACGAACTCAAAATTGTATATGCTTGAGGCCTCCCAGAACCTGGATTTGTCTCTGAATGTGACATGTTTTTAAAAAGTAGAAGAGGTCATATTCATAACTAGAAATTTAAATGTTAAAAATTCAGAGTGAAGAAAGGCACATTGATTCTTGCCTGCATAATGATAATATATTTCAAGTAGATGCTGAAACTTTTGAAACAGACTTCAAAAAATATTTAACTTAAAGAATGTGTTATTTCAATTGCTTCTCTAAGTTCTTTTGAGTAACTTTAATATATATTCTTAAATACCTTTCTGAATGAGAAACAACCTAATAATTTAATAAAATTCCTTAATTTTAATTTGTGCAAGAGCTCTTTTATTCCAGTCTGCTTTTCTGATTTACCTTGGACTGATACAGAGAAAATAAGGAACCTCTTGTTCATGGTACCTAATTTTATCACAACCAACATTGCATTTTCCTGTATTAGCAGTGATACATACATCTGTGATAATACTTATATAATTTTACCCCAGATATTTGCCTATATATCTTGGTGTATGCTTTTGCAAATTCAGCAAGAATTATGGAATCTATGAAGCATTCTGCAAATAACAGAAAAAATGATTTTGTTTTAGAAGTCTTTTTAAGGGAACTCTTTTGAAGGAACTGTCACAACCATTTTATTTAATTTCTCTACTCTTATCTCATGTAGAATGTGAGGGAATTTGAGATGAAACTAAGAAATCAAATTGAGTAGATTCATTTTCTTCAGCTAGTGGTTCCTGCATCCTTCATAGCTAGGTGCTTATTTCCCTTTGATGGTACTCAGATTAGTCCACTTCCCATTTGAAACCAAGTGTGGTAAAGCCATACAAAGTACCTGACTGTTAATAATGGCGACATGTTCATTCTCTCTTAGTGTTTAAATATTCACACTCTTAGAATGGAGATGATGATCATAGAAAAGAGGTGGGAGCTCAGTGCTGTACCTCAATCTGTTTTTACATATATCTTTATAGCTGTAGCTTGCATTTGACATCTCTGGAAAGCACCAAAGGAAATCTAATAAAAAACCTTTTCAAAATTCAGGAGAGGCTGAAATATTTTAGAAAGTGCATGCTCACAACCTTATTGAATTCCTATCATTTATAGCATTTTTTTCAGTGGAATCTCTTCGATTTTCCAGGTATACAATAGTCTCATCTGAAAATAGTGATCATTTTGCCTTCTTTCAATTCTTATACCTGTAACATTTATCTACTTTTAATGACTAATACCATAATAAAATGTTACCTAGTATGGATGATGGCTGGAATTTTTATCTTATTCCTGACTTTAGTATTTCCTTATTGAGCATGAAACTAGTGTTTTGTGTTTTTGTTGTTGTTGTTGTTTGTTTTTTTTGAAACAGAGTCTAGCTCTGTTGCCCAGGCTGGAGTGCAGTGGCGCAATCTCGGCTCACTGCAACCTCCGCCTCCTGGCTTCAAGCAATTCTCTGCCTCAGACTCCTGAGTAGCTGGGATTACAGGCACTCGCCACCACATCTGGCTATTTTTTTTTTTTTTTTTTGTATTTTTAGTAGAGATGGGGTTTCACCATCTTGGCCAGGCTGGTCTTGATCTCCTGACCTTGTGATCCACCCACGTCGGCCTCCCAAAGTGCAGGGATTACAGGCATGAGCCACAGCACCCAGCCAAAACTAGTGCTTCTTTTGAAATAAACATAGTTTATAATACTGAGGGAATATCAGTCAATCCTTATAGTTCTGAGACTTTTAAAATCAAGAATGTGTGTGAAAATTTTGAAAATGTATTTTCAGCATGTAAGCATGTGATAATATGTTTTAATACATTGATTCATGTACTATATTATATCAATACATATCCTAATATTGACCCAATATTGCATTCCTGTTATTAAATACATTTAGCCAGGATATATCAATTTTTAATGGGTAACTAAATTCTGTTTGCTAATATTTTGTGATTTTTAAATCAGTAGTTTTAAGTAAATCCATAATTCTCTTTTTATGTTGAGTCTTTGTCACATTTTCATAACAATTTTAGAGAGACTTTCAAAATAACCCTTTTTAAAAATGTTTAAGAGCGTGCTACAATCTGGCTATCATTGAAGAGATAATATTGTCTGAACTTGAAAGATGTGATAGAATTCCTCTATAAAGCCTTCTTGGCCTTTTTCTTTTGGGGGGGGCGGTGGTGGTGATTATTTCATATACTCCTTTTTATATTTTTCCCATCCTAAATAATTTTGGGAAGACAGAAGAGTCATTAGGGGACTAACAGTAAAGTTCCTGAGATTTGATTATTGATTACCAAACTGGGGAATGGGGAGACTATTTATTAGGTGACTATAAAGTGCTAGTCCTTCCATTTATTTAACTAAAAATCAGTTTGATAAATATCGGAATATATGTTTTACAGGTAGACAAAATGAAGCTCCAAGATGTTATATAACTTTTTCAAGAACATAAGCAGCACAGCATGATTCAAATGCTTATCTCTATGACAACGAAGCCCAAATTTTGTACATCGCACTATTCTTTCTCCTGTTTGCTTTCTAGCCAGATATGTGATGTAGAATGTATAAATCAGGAGGTATAACTATCACTTAGTTATTAAGGTGTATAAAATCTAATGCTCAACAGCTTTACAGCAACAAAGGTTGTAGTCTATGTGCATGGGATCAACTCACCAAACAAGAAGGGGGTGCTCAGAACTTCAAGGCATTACATCCATTTAGCCAGGATATATTCGTTTTTTAATGAGTTACTAAATTCTACTTGCTAATATTTTAGTTTTGTCTTTTTAATCGATATTTATAAGATAAATTCTTAATTTTATTTTTATGTGCATTGTTTGTCACATTTTCATAGCAATTTTAAAGAGACTTTTCTTGCTGCAACTTGGAGGCAAGAAAAATAGAGCTAGCCTTTGCTGGTAGTCCTGGGATATGTTGGGCTTTCTGCCCCCATACTGAGTGATTCTCTCATATAATCATCCTATCATCTCTTTCACACCATTAGATTGGACAAATTTCTAAAGAATTGATAACATTTTTAGAAACATTTTTATAAGAAATGCAATCTGTGTTTGTGCATATATTCTTAAATCTCAGATTCTTCTGGTGAGCAGAATTGTAGAAATACTTTATTGATATCTTAGTACTGAAATTCACATGACAATAGTGAAATATTAATTAAAAAAAAGCTTCCCCCAAATCTCATATGGGTTTACCCTTTTACCTCCCCCACCCTCAAAAAAAAAAAAATTTGAACTACAATCACTCTTTATTTAAAACCCTACTAATTCTAATTTCACAATCAGCCTAAAGTGTTTTCCTTTCGAACTTAAAATATTTTTGATGTTTCTCACCATAAATTAAATTATACGAACTTCAATAACCCGTAAGCCCCTAACAGTATGTTATCAAGTTATATAAATATGAAATAACTGAATGAAGTAAATGTCAAAATAAGTGACCTTATTGCAGCACAAATCACATATCACTGTTTTCTACTTATTCTGTAGCTGCTAGTTGTCTCAGATTCAGTAGCAACTTTGCACATTAACATCAATAATTTTATAGAACATGCACTTGGAGGAAAATAAACCAATATTTATAAGTTAGTGAGTTCATATTCAGTGCTTCCATTCCAACTGATGAATATCAGAGAAAAATAAAACAAAATCAACTTACCTTGTTCATATTAAATCCATATGCCTACTAGCTTGAATTAACTGAATATGATTAATAGCAGCTTCATATCAATATACATATGCAGAAATAAAGTCATATTCATTACAGAATTTCATATAATTGCATATTGTGACTAATTCCCGTATTGCTAATTAAAATTGGGGTTTTAGACAAAAGAGATACTAGAAGTAAAATTGTCAAACAATTTTTAAAGCATTAGCACCATGACTCTTCTATAAATATAAAATAAGCCTGTTTTTAAATGTATGGAGATACTACTACACACCAACTAGAATGGACAAAATATTTTTAAAATAACTGAAGTAAATCCTGGTAAGGATATGGAGCAACAGGAACTCTCATTCATTGCTGGTAGGAATGCAACTGGTGAAGACACTGGAAGAGTCTGGCTGTTTCTTACAAAACTAAACATAGTCTTACCACCACCCAGCAATCCTGTTCCTAGGTATGTGCCCAACTAATTTTAAAATTTGTGTCTACACAAAAGCCTACATAGAAATGTTTAGAGTAACTTTATTTATAATCACCAAAAATAGGAAGCAACCAAGATGTCCTTTGATATGTGAATGAATAAAAAAACTGTGACACACAGTGAAATACTACTCATCAATAAAAAGGAATGAGCTATCAAGCCATGCAAGCACATGTAAGAATCTTAAATGTATATTGTTAATTGAAAAAAGGCTGGTCTGAAAATCTACCTACTGATCCATTTATAAGACATTCTGAAAAAGGCAAGATTGCAGTGATGATAGATCAGAGCTTGCCAAGAGTTTAAAGTATGTGTGGGGTGTTGAATAGTAGAAGCACAAGGATTTTAGTGTAAGTGAAACTATTCTGCATGGTACTTTTAATAGTAAATACATGACACTATGCATATTTCAAAACCCATAAAACTTTACAGAACAAAAATTAAATTTAGATGTATACGACTTAATAAATTATTTAAAAGGATTGAAATGCAGACTGTGAAAAAAGCATCTAACTGTTACAACTATATAAAGCAAACTCAAGGATAGGAGTAGGGATTAAAGGTGCTGACCTGAGTAGGTTTGAAAATGAGTGAAATCTGAAATACTAAAGGCAAAAGGAACTGTACATACACTCTGTATTCTAATTCATAAAATCATTTCCCATGGGGATGTGGGTTAACAATTTTGAAATTACTCTGTATGCAAAGTAAAACTGAATAACAATGTAAATGCATGGCAGACTGTGAGAGCATGATTTCACAGTGCTGAAGTAGGATCTAAGATTTTTATAGGAGTAATACACAACTTGATTCTTAAAGGACATATAGAATTCTAGCATCAAGGAGAAAATAGAAAATATATATTTTTCATATTTAAAATTTATAGATTTGATATATAATAATGCAACGTCAATAAATTAATGTGGGGTTTTTTTTCAATTTTATTTTAAGTTCTGGGATACATATGCAGGATGTGCAGGTTTGTTACATAAGTAAACATGTGTCATGGTGGTTTGCTGCGCCTATCAACCCATCACCTGGGCATTAAGCTCCAAATGCATTAGCTGTTTATCCTGATGCTGTCCCTCTCCCTGCCCTCCACAATGGGCCTCAGTGTGTGTTGTTCCTCTCCCTGTGTTCATGTGTTCTCTTTGTTCGGCTCCCACTTACATGAGAACATGCAGTGTTTGGTTTTCTGTTCCTGTGTTAGTTTGCTGAGAATAATGGCTTCCAGCTCCATCCCTGTCCCTGCAAAGACATGACCTGATTCCTTTTTATCACTGCATAGTATTCCATTGTGTAAATGTATCACATAAGAAAATATATTTTAATGAAAAGGAACAAATTAAGTCAGTAGTACTAACACTTTTAGGTCTTAGATCCCTTGAGACTCAGAAAATTACCTAACATCAGAAAGGATTTGTTAAAATGTGCACTATACCCATTGATGTTTCCATATTATGAATTAAAACTGACATTTAAAAAATACTTATTTACTAATTTAATTTAAAATAAAATAATAAGCCCATGCATGTCGACATAGACAACATATTTTTATTTAAAAAAATTAGTTTACAAAACAAAAGCATTTAGTGAAAAAAGTGTTCTCGTTTACTTTTTTTTTTTTTTTTTGCAAATCTCTTTTATGTCTATCTTAATAAGGTGGCTGGGTTTTTGTATCTTATGCATTCAATGTGTTGCAATATTACATATCTTACAGTCTCCAGAAAACTACACTTTATAAAGTAATATGAGAATAAGACTTTAGAAGGTAAGTAGCATCTAAATGTTACTGTGTACATAGTTTTAGTCTTGAAAACCTTGCAGAGTATCTCAGGAACTTAAGTGGTCTCTATACCATACTTTGAGAACAACTGGCTTAAGCAAAGGCACAGAAGAGAGGAAACACAGAATGTGTAGGAAATAAGGGAAAGAAGGCATGTTATTAAAAATAGAGTCAAATTCAAATGATGAGAACCACAAAAGACCCCAAATAGCCAAAATCATCTTAAGCAAAAAGAGCAACGCTGGAGGCATCACATTACATGACTTCAAAATATACTACAAAGCTATAGTAATCAAAACAGTATGGTACTGGCATAAACAGACATACAGACTGGTGGAACATAATAGAGAGTCCAGAAATTCAAACATTTACAGACAACTGATTTTTTGACAGAAAGGTGCCAAGATACACAATGGGGAAAGGCCAGTCTCTTCAACAATCAGGGAGGGAAAACTAGATATTCATATGCAGAATAATGAAAATGGACCCTTATTTCACCCATTATACACGAATTAACTCAAAATATATCAAAGACTTAAACATAAGACCTGAAACTGTAAAACTACTAGAAGAAAACACAGGAAGCATGCTCCCTGACATTAGTCTTAGCAGTGATTTCTTGGATATGATCCCCAAAACACAGATAACAAAAGCAAAAATAGACAAATGAGATTACATCAAACTAAAAGTAGCAAAGGAAACAATTCACAGAATTAAAAAACCCACAGAATTGGAGAAAACATTTGCAAATCATGTTTGACAAGGGTCTAACATAAAAAGTATACAAGGAACTCAAACATTTATTTTCAATAATATGAAAATAAACCTATTAAAAATTGGCAAAGGAACTGAATAGACTTTTCTTTAAAAAAGACATACAAATGGCCAACTGACACATGAAGAAATGTTCAACATCTCTAATTATCAGAAAAATGCAAATAAAAGCCATAATGAGATGTCACTTCACACTTGTTAGAATGGCTATTATCAAAAAGATAAGATAACATATGTTGGCAAGAATGTGGAGGAAATGTAGCCTTTGTACATTGTTGGTGGCACTGTAAATTAGTACAGTCATTTTGGAAACACTACGGAGATTCCTCACAAAAACTAAAAGTAGAATTAACACATGATCCAGCAATCCCACTTCTGGGTCTGTATCTTAAGAAATTGAAACAAGTATGACAAAGCAGTGTCTCCATTCCCATTATATGAATGTTTCTGCATTATTCACAAGAGCCAATATATAGAGACAACCCAAGTGCACATCAGGGGCTGAATGGATAGAAAAAATGTGGTATGTATACATAATGGAATACTTTTCAGCCTTCAAAAATGCAGGAAGTACTGTCATATGCAACAATATAGAGGCATCTAGAAGACATTATGCTAAGCGAAGTAAGTCAGTCACAAGGAGACAAATGGAATATGATGTCACTTACATGCGATATTTACAAAGTCAGATTCAGGGAAGTAAAAAGTAGAATGGTACTTACCAAGAGCTGGAGTGGTGGCAGGAAAGAGGGTAGACAGGGGAAAAAAAAAGATGTTGGTCAAAGGACACAAAGTTTCTGTTAGATAGAAAAAATAAATAAATCTGGTGAGATGCCGCACAGCTTGGTGATTATAGTTAATAATTATGGTATATGTCAACATAGCTAAATGAGAACATTTAAAATGTTCTAACCACAAATTAATAAATATTTGAGGTGACAGATATACTAATTACCTTGATTTGATCATTCCATCATGCATGCGTGTATTGAAATATCACATTGTACCCCAAAATAAAATTACTTGTCAATTAAAAATAAAATTTAAATTTAAAAAATGTAATTATATATGAAGTGGTGGATATGTTAATTCTTTTGGCTTAATTATTTAATAATGTATACATATATCAAAATATGTTGCCATCAGTAAATATATATATATATAGGTTTTGTCAGTTATGCCTTAATAAGGCTGGGAAATTTTTTCTTTTAAAGTTTCAATGGTGCAACATCATGGCTAAATTAAGAATTAGCTAAAAAATAAATTGAAATAAATTGGAAGGGTTTGAATGTCACGGAAAGTGTGATTGCTTTTTTAAAAAAACTATCATAAAGAACAGGCTTTGTGCAGAAAAGTGACAATATTTAGTTTCTAAAGGAAATACATTTTAATAACAATATAGACCATAATTTGTCTGGTTAAAACATTGGAAGGCAGAGATCAAAAATCAGAGGATGTGATTTTAGTAGTTCAGGTGAATCATAAGGCGAACCAGTAGTGATTTTAAAAGGGTGCTGAATTTTATAGACAATATAAATATAGAATGAAAAGCACTTAGCAGTTAATCAATATGGGGTAGAAAGAAAAGGAGAAAGATATTGGGGACAGGGGAACTTGAAGCATTTATTTGAAGGGGCCCATATAACACTATATATATTCTGTATGTATACCTTACAGGGAAAACTTGTATTAGACTTCACAATTACAGTGGAAATTTTTTTCCAGAGACGTTTAAAACAATAAGCAGAAATCTTGGCAGTAGTATTCCCCTTAGGAAGATGGATGCGTATCATTGATAAATCCTTTGGAGTTAGGGCTGGGATCATACAAAGGGCATGCTTAGAAAGCTATGTGGCTGCTCATGCCTGTAATCCCAGCACTTTGGGAAGCCGAGGCAGGTGGATCATGAATTTAGGCATTCAAGACTAACCTGGCCAACACGGTGAAACCCTGTCTCTACTAAACATACAAAAATTAGCTGGGCGTGGTGTCTGTCATGTGCCTGTAATCCCAGCTACTTGGGAGGCTGAGGCAGGGGAATCATTTGATCCCAGGAGGTGGAGTTTGCAGTAAACCGAGATCACACCATTGCACTCCAGCACAGGTGACACAGCAAGACTCTATCTATCTCAAAAAAAAAAAAAAAAAAAAAAAAAAAAAAAAAAAAAAAAAAAAAAAACTATGTGTGGACTCTACACCAGGTTTTTTGTATGTTTAACTTTGCCTTGGAGTAACTATGTATAGATTCTTATAACTTAATTAAGATGGTACATTTGGTTAACTGCAGAGGTTTATGTTTTGCTGAGTGGTGTTTAAAGACAGAAATACAAAGCTGAATTTATTAACATAGAAAGTATTAAAAAGATGGTGTTTATGGGCTTTAAAAGATGGTGTTTATGACTTGTGGGCCCATCCCAAATTATATGTTGAAACCCCATAAATGAATACTTCAGAATATAACTGTATGTGGGGATGGGGCCTTTAAAGAGGTAACTAAGGTTAAATGAAGTCATATGAGTGTGCCCGAATCCCTGTGATTTTATTTGGAGATAAGACCCTCACAGGGTGACGAAGTTAAATGAGGCCTATAGAGTTGGAACCCAATCCTACCAGACTCCATATAGGAAGACATTAAAAGACAAATACTGTATGATCTCACTTATGTGTAGAAATTAAAATAGTCAAACTTATAGAAGCAGAGAGTAGAATTACCAGTAGCTGGGGTAGAAGAAATGGGGAGGTGATGCTCAAAGTGTACAAAATGTCAGCTATGCAAGATAAGTAAGTCTTAGAGTCTCACTATACAACATCGTGCCTGTAGCTAACAATACTGTATTTTAATATTTGCTAAGAAGATAGATTGTAAAGTTTTCTTACCACAAAAACTAAATAAAAATAAATAAATAATAAAGGGGGCAGGAGGAAATTTTGAGAGATGACAGGTATGTTTATAGATTTAATAGTGGAAATGGTTTCACAGGTTTATATGTATCTCCAAACTCATCATGTTGTGTACATTAAATACACATAATTTTTAAATGTCAATCTTACTTCAGTAAAGTGGCTTATGAAACTAAACTTTAGTGATAGACACCCAACAAGTGATCATTTATGGGTGGTATGAATTTCAGAAAAAAGGTCAGACATGTACTATTTACTATAAAAAATAAAAAAGAAAGCCAGTCATTAATTATATTCCTTGGCTTCCTGCTTTCTGAATGTAGAATTGAATTTCTATACCCCATAAAGGCTGAATGTGGTTACATAATATGTTTTAGCTGAAGAAATATAAGCAAAAGTGATTTGTGTCTTTAGAATCAAAATATTTAACTTTTAAAAAAATTTTAGATTCAGGGAGTCCATGATTATTGTTTGTTACATGGATACACATTGCATAATGGTGAAGTTTGGGTATCCAATGCAGTCATCATCCAAGTAGGGAACACATTGCATACAACAGGAAATTTTTTAACCCTCATTCCCTTTTCAACCTCCCCTCTTTTGGAGTCCCCAGTGTCTATTATTTCCAGCTTCATATTTTAACATCCAGTTTTTTATACTGTGTCTTTTCTATTGCCATGGTCACCAGCAACACTGAAAATAGTGGTTGCTCCAGTAGCCCACAAGGAGATATAGAGCAGATGCTCCAGCAGAGTCATGACATACATAAAACATGTGCAATAAATAAACCTTTGCTGGAAAAAGCCATTGAAATTTGGTGGAGGGGATTGCTACCGTGGCATAATACAGTTATTCTGATTGGTGGAGCCAGCTTGTTCAACATATAAATGAGGTATCTGTCCGTTGGACATATAAACAACTTCTCTCTCTCTGTTTAAAACTAAATTTAGTCTCTGACAACAGTCTTTTCAATCACAATCTTATAGAACAGAAGGGTTTATCCTCTCTATTATGGAAAACATTTATAGAGCATCTAATACAGAATGAAGATGTTTTCACATGCATCTTGTTATATATCTTTTAAGTATATATTATTGTTTCTATCTTACATATATTGGAACTGAAGATTAAAAGTATAATAAAATGTACAGATTGTAAAACTAGGAAAGTAATAGACTCACTTTGAGCCAGCTTCTAACTTTGATATACTTGCTCTTTCCATATACTACAATGCCTTTGGTTAACCTAAAGACAGAACATTGACTACTGCTGCCTAAGGGAAGTTTCTTATTCTCCCTATTCTCTTAAAAATATTTAGAAACTCATTCAATTTTCTAGATCTTCTAGAAATAGTTTTAAAAGAAAAGTGACATTTTTTTCTACATTTTGAAAACAATTTCCTCTTTAGATTCTTATGCCCTAGGTGACTGAGTTCTGCCAAAACAGGAGTTTCAGATAAGTTCTAAGAGAACTTGATCCTCTTGCTTTATGGAATAATGAAGGAAATTTCAAAAAAAAAAAAAAAAGAAAAGAAAAAGAAAACAGATGAAGAGCTATTTTTATGTCCCTCAATCAGGTAGACTGTTTACCCATTTCAAAAAAGATAGACAATTATAATCAGACCAATCATTTTCCTAGTCTTTCCCTCAGGAAAAAAAGAAAAAATCCATGATGTTTAAATGGTCAATTTCATTTTTTTTTTCAGTTCTTGGAAGTATGACTTGACTTATTCAAATAATCTATTATTATATTATCCTATTTTTAAAATAAAAAATGATACCTCTCTAACAAGGTTATAGCAAACATTTTTAAAAACTACATAGAGTAACCAGAACAGTATTTACCATAATTGTGATTACATTTTCTTTCCTTCAGATTCTCAAATAAAAGGAACCACAATATTCAAACATTTTCCTTCAGATTTACAAATTACAGGAACTACAGTATCTGTTCCTTGAAGCTCCAATTAGACAAACCTTAACGTAAAGGTCTTAAAATATATACCCTGTTTCATTTGGATTGAACAGACATTTGAAAGTTGCTTCATCCATTTTACCCATCGAATATATCACAGTGGAAGATTCTGTATTAACTTGGCCACGAGGAGCATCATCTACTTTCAAAGTAGGCAAAACAGCCAGACTGGATACTTTATGCTCCTTTTATTTCATAAATCTAGAGAAAGCCTTAGCTAAAGGAATGTAAGTTATGTTTAAGTTATCTTTACCTCCATTTGCTAGTGTTCTGGGCAATGATCATAGACACATCGACACAATGATCCTAGACACACAGTTGAAACCTCACAGAAGCTTCCAATCCCAAAGTCAATATATCTACAGATAGTCGTAAATTGTTTACTCATTTTGATGAAAATAAGAGGAAAGATATGAAATGGCTTTACTTTTTAATAAACTTTATTTATATTTTCTTTTTTTTCACAGACAGGGTCTCACACTGTGGCCCACAGTGGATAGGAAGTGGTGTGATTATAGCTTACTGCAGCTTTGAACTCCTGAGCTCAATGGATCCTCCTGCCTCAGCCTTCTGAAGAGTTGAGACTACAGGCATGGGCCACCACATCTGGCCATCTGGTTAATTTTAAGTTTTAGAGATGGAGTCTCCCTATGTTGCCCAGTCTGCCATAGAACTCCTGGCCTCAAGTGATCCTCCTGCCTTGGCCTCCCAAACTACAGAGATTGCAGGTGTCAGCTACTGCACCCAGCCTATACTTTCTAGTTAAAAAAAAAATGTACATATGCATTGTGGTGAATTTAGAAGACACAGAAAACTAAGAAAATAGAACAAGAAATTATATAATCTTGAACAAAAAAATAGAACAAAATAGAACAAAATTGAATGTTGAAAATAGAACAAAAAAATTATATAACAAAAAGGCAACACTAAACTTTGTTTATAAATTTTTGTGAAGTGGAAAGATATTAACTGATTTTTTCCCACTAAAAACAAACATTCCTATTTATATTTAGTTATATTTGCTGAATTTATATAGAAACATTAACCAGCAAAATGGGACAATATTGTATATATTGCTGATTTTTTTGGTTTTGTTTTTTGAGACAGGGTTTTACTTTGTTGTCCAGGCTAGAGCGCAGTAGCAAAATCTGGCTCACTGCAGCTTTAGCCTCCTGGCCTCAAGTGATCCTCCCATCTCAGCCTCCCCTCCCAGGTAACTGAGACTTACAGGCATGTGCTACCATGCCAGGATAATTTTTTGATTTTTTGTAGGACGAGTTATCACTTTCCTAGGCTTAAGCCAACCTCCTGCCTACTTGTTCCAAAGTGTTGGAATTACAGGTGTGAGCCACCACGCCCAGGCTTGATTTGCTTTTTGATTTGATTAAACATAGATACATTTCTAACATTTTACTAGATTGTATTTTAGTGTATAGTATGTTAGATCTGCTTCTCAGAGACTTTTAAATTTTTTTCAGTATTTTCTTTTGTTCTAAACATTACCACTATGAATCTGTTTACTCATATGTACAATTTATTTAGCAAAAATCTAACTAAATTGGAGAATGTTAACCAAAATTTCTAAAATATTTTAAGACTTTTAAAATGTTGCTCATGTAGTCCTCTGGAAATTACATGAACATTAATGTTAGATAATACTATCCCTATAAGAAAGTGTTCATTTTCCTAAATTCTCGCCAATATTAAGGATCTTTTCATATTGCATATTTTGTCTGATAGCCTAAAAAAATAGCAACAACATAAACCAATTCCAATTGTTTTCTTTGAAAGTTAATGACTTTGACCACAGATATTCGTGTGTTCATTATTCATATGTATTGCTTCTTTTGGTTGTCTGTTGAAATTCTTTCTTTTATCTCTTTTTTATCTTTTTTTAAAATTGTTGAATAATAAATCCTGGGTTGATGGACAACTTTTTTCTTTCAGCACTTTAAAAATATTACTTTATTGTCTCCTGACATTCCATCTATGTTGTCCCCCAATAAGATGTTAGATGTCATTCATATTGTTATTTTCCTCATGCAATGTGTTTTTTCCTCTTCTGATTGATTTCAATATTTAAGCTTTACTTTAGCTTACAGAAATTAGGGTGTAATTTGCTTTAGTGTGGTTATCTTTGTCCTTATTTTGTTTGGAGTTAATTTCTTGAATCTCTAAATCAATTTTTTTGTCACATTTGGGAAATATTTGACCTCATTTTTTTTTCTAAATTTTTTCTGCCCAATTGTCACTTTCTTGTCTTTCAAGACTCAAATTGAATTTATGTTGGACCATTTGATATTACTTCAGAGATTGTTGGTACTCCTTTGTCTTTAGAGGGCTATTTTTTCTTTATATAGCTTCACATTAACTTTCTCTTTCTTCTGCCATGTGCCATGTGCAGTTAAGCACATCCACTAATTTTTTTTTTAGTTTCACTTACAGTATTTTTACATTCTAGAATTTTCATATAATTATTTTTCATTGTACTCATTTTGTGTTGGTATTCCTATCTGGTTACTTATTAAGATCATGTTTTCAATTCTTTAAGCATATTTTCATTCTTTTAACATACTTAATCATCGCTCTTTCAGAAGTCTTTGTCTAGTGAAACCAATTTCATGCCATTATGGGGTTAGTTTCTTTGTTTCTACCAATTGTCATTTTTAAAAACTATTGGTTTTTCTGTTTCATTATGTTATTATGATTCATTATATATTGAACATCATGAATTACTGCAGAGACCAGAAATTCTGTTGTCTTTCTCTGAAGACTTTTGTTCTAGTAAGCTGCTTTTGTTCTAGTAAGCAGCTCAATTACTAAACATTTACCTTGAACTTGCATAATCTTGGTAAAACCCAAGATGCTTACCATGCTTCTTTAATTTATTTAAGATTTACCCTTCAAACTCTGTGTTCCCATGTGTGTCTTCTCAGAGAATAGTTTTAGTCTTAGTCATGGGGCAGTAAAAGAATTTATGTCACTCTAGGGCATAATCCTTATTCATAAAGCTTACTGTTTTTATGTCTCAACTGGAATGGGATGCTAAATATATTAATACGGACTTAAGGTTTCTTTCCTCTGGCTGGACCCCAGTCCTCATGGGTATAAAGGCTACTCAGCATTTATTATTTTTATTCCAATCACAATCATATAGTAGTTGTTCTCTGATAAGTCTCTGGTAGTCTCCTAGGTATGAGAAGTCCAGTCGTCAACCAAGGACTTGTAGAGAATCCCCACACTGAATTCTGGAGCTGCATCTACATATCTTTCCTCTCTTCTGCTTTATTTACCTAAATCCAGTTGTTTTAGCTCTTCTCTGAACTCTAATCTCTGCCTTCTTGAGCTCTGAATTTCAGTGTTGCTAAATTTGCTGCACTGGAATTATGAAATTTTCCTCAGGTCAAGACAAACGTAGGGTTTACCTTGAGGATTTCACTTTTTTTTTTTTTTTAGAAATTACAGCCTTATGCTGCCAGTTTTCCACTGCCTGACAACAGGTACCATACACAGTCTGTCCAAATTTATAGTTGATTATGGCAGGAAGACTAATCTAGTACCATTGACTGCATCATAGCTAGGAGCAGAAGTTTTTGTACGTAACAAATTTCAATGTTTTGGCACTTTTTAAATGTAATTTTATTTAAGATGTGATTATCATGTATATAAAATTTTTAATATTTTTATTTTCACCTAAAACTAGATGTATCACCCAATATTTCTTATGAAAATCATTAGCCATCTGAAACACTTAATAAATACAAACAGTTGGATTAGTAATAATTTTTTTATGTTTAATAGCCAATTCAGAACTGTACAATTTTTCTGCTTTGTAACTAATCTTATTTTATACCATAATTACTATTCTTTCATAGTCTTGTGATTTAATCCTTGCTGTCAGTCGCCCTGGAGCACAATACGTACAGTTCTCTCATGAAAAGCAGCTCAATTACAAATCAATGCTTGCAATCTGAAATGGAAAATGTGACTTATCACTAGTAATGGCAAATATAACACTCATAAGTAACAGTAGGTAATTGAAAGTGAAGAGGAATGTAAATGATGAATGCTTATTCCTGCCTACTATTGTCCCTCATTTTAGTGCATCTGTAGCCTACCATCTTTTTAATGTACTACCCTCATTAAGAATTTTTGTGGCTTTGGTGAATTAGTAACAGATTATCAGACAACCTTTCCATTGATATAACTTATGCTTTTAGGCTCATCTTTTCATGTATTGATAATAGTAGAAGAATTCAGACACTGATTCAAAGTTGATTCATTCCTTAGCACATTTGAATTGAGGTTTTTTTGAAACCACTATTTGCCTTCTCTATCTATGACATTTCAATATATATGTAATGTTTTCTCAGATCTAAAGTCACATGTACCTCATTCTAGAGTTTGCATTCAATTCCAGAAAAAGCTTCTGCCACTCTCAATTTGCAACAGTAGGCAATAGTATACTAGTAAGTGTTCAAAAACCGGCTCTCCAAAAACAAAACAAAAAACCTGATTGGAAAAATTGGCTGTTGGGAAAAGGTGTGCATGATTGGTTTCCTCACACCACTCACCGTAGGGACCTTTTATTACATCCTGGAAGATGACTGACACCTCTTTGGGTGTGCAAACATTTTTCCTGTTGGACATAAACAAATGCATAATGAGTGAAGTTTTTCAGAATGGTTGCCAAACATTGATTTTATTGTAAATCACTTGCATGTGTCCTAAAGTCTTTTTTTCCTAATGAATATTTAAGTAGCCATCTCTTTTTGCATTAAATTCAGGAAATTTAAGACTTTTTAAGCTTTTGAATATAAGCTGTAGTGTAGATGTTTGTCGCTTTAGAATGGCTGACTGTCTGGTTTCATTTGTTACATATATACTCAAATACATATTAAAACAGACACACATATGTGCAGTATTTCTTCAGTTCAAATTTTCTCAAACTTTTTATTTCTTCAGCTGATAGAATTAAGAGATAAGAGATGCTATAAAACCACATTTGTCTACTGTCAGGATGGCTATTTGGCATAATGTATTTAAATATACTGAACTACAGAGGAAAATAAAATTAATAATAATTTTGTTATTTTTAGACATGATTTTTCTGACCATACCTATCATTCCCTATCACGTTTATTTTTTAATCAAAATATTTATTAATACCTAATATTATATTGTTATTTATTGTTGTATCCATAGCACCTAGAACAGTACACAGTCACAAAATAAATATTTTTTGAATAAATGAATTAAAATCTTTAAAAAATTAACACTTAGAATTTTCAGCTCCTACCAAAAATTTCCATCAAAATAAAATAAGCTGACATAGTGTTATGTACCTGTAATCCCTGCTATTCAAGAGGCTGAGGCAGGAAGATTGCTTAAGCCCAGCAGTTTGAGACCAGTCTAGGCAACATAGTGAGATACTGTCTCAAATAAATTAATTAAAATAGTAAAGTAAATTCCTTAACTTTATTCATTGAGATATTTAAAATATTGGTGTGATAAAACCATACAAAATAAGAAAGTAATTGAGGAGCTAAATATAGCAATTTGAAATTAATTTTATGTGTTCCATATAGTTCATCTTTTACCTCTAGATTTGCTTAAAATCTATTTAGTGTTTTAGACTGCATCAATAATAAACAGAAAGATATACCTAGAGATACAATTTAGATATATGACTGCTGAAAGCTTTTTCATTTATATTAAAAGTTCTTCTAACATTTTAAATGGTTATGTATTTTATTGCAAAAGTATGTAACTTTTTAGGAGTACTTTCTAGGTGCACAGTAGCCTACTAGAATCCATCATAAATTCCCAAAAGTATCCATGGGTACTAGACTAGTACAGCAATCTACAGTACAGTGGAAAGGAATACCTTTCTTGTGATACACTGAAGTACTGTTGGTTATGCTCTGATAACAGAGAGGTGTATCAGCTTTAATTTAACTAATGATCTTCATCCTGGAAATACACACAGCCTATGTGAATAGACTTAAGCGTATTCTCTAATGACAGATTTAGAATTAACCTTCTCTTTGGTTCTAAGACTTTATTACATGATGAAGCTTGAGATATTTGCTTTGTTTTCCCCCATAGAATAAGTTATTTTCCAGCTCCATCCTCAGCGACTCATTCAAATTGATTTCTGAATACACTTCCCTTTTAAAATTCTTTTTTTCCCACCGGTTTCTCAAATGTAATCACAAACTTGAATGTCACTGTATAACCATTACCCTAGTGTTAAACAGTGAGTGGGACAAAGCTTTCCCCATATTGTAATGGAAATCTTGGGGTCTAAAGCTGTTTCAGTGTTAGATTTTGTGTCCTTGAAATGAATTCCGTGAAGGTGTTATTATTTGGGCAAAGGTTCTGAAAAGTTATAGGATTCCTAACATGTATTTAAGGTAGATATTCCTATCTGATATTTGCTTATAGATAATCCTGTTTCTAATCTCAAGAAACCAACTTCTTCATTAAGGAATTTCCATGGCAAAATAACAATTGTTCTTCAAAAGCACCTTCATCACTTGTTGTAAATGTAACTAGCATACTCATAATGTGTCACACAAAAACACCAAAACATTTTAATTTAAAAAATAGTCAAAAAGTTCACTTCAATCTCCTTGCTGGCAAGAATTATTTTCACAAAATTTTGTAATCGTGTAAGCTTTCAGGTTTGAATGTCAAGGTTTAAGGCCAATCTTTGAAATCTCATACCCATAAATTTTGAGATATATACAAAAAAGTTCCTCCAGTCTAACATGAGATATCAGTGGCCTTGATAGCATGTCATGCCCTGGTCTTATCAGCAACTGGAAGTTGAATGAGTTGCAACTTTGAAGAATTTCCATGAGGCCATGGAAAACAATGTTAATTATATTTATAACCGTCTCTTCTTGACTCCATAACTAACTAGTTCTTACTCTCTGAGTCAGCAAATTGTACTTGCCAATGCTATTCTTGTCCTTGCCTACATCAGTGTGCCAGGTATTGACATTCAAAGTGAGTTTTTCTAATGTATGTATAATTGCTAAATAATTATTTAATTCTCTCATCTATCTTCTCTCTCTCTCTCTCCCACTTTTTACTCTAAAAGCAAAATAAAACCTATTTAGTAGGTAAATCTGTGTGTGAATATATAGATAAAAAATGTCCTAGATGAAAACTGCCAACAGATTTGGAAGGCAAGTTAATGTAAATATTTTGAAAATGTATCTATAAGCCTGTCAAAAATCTAAAAACAGGTCTTCTATAGGACTGTACATGTTGAATAAATACTTTGTATTTGTAGATTTTTAAAAGTACCATGATCAACTTAATCATCATCCTAATCACCCTATCTATGATTTGTTAGATGCTTACCAAGCATCGGATAATGTGTGGGGGACTATTCTAACATTATTAATTTCCTAGAGCTACTGTAACAAATTATCAAAAAACTTGGTTGCATAAAACAACAGAAATGTATTCACTCACAGTTCTGGTGGCCAAAAGTTCAAAATCAAGGTATCAGCAGGGTTACACTTCCTGCTGAGGATATAGGGAAGATTCTGTTCCTTTCCTTGCCCAGCTTCTGGTGGTTGCAAATTTCTTTAGGATTGTGGCCACATGTTTTCAGTCTCTGCTTCCATGGTCACTTATCCTGTTTGTTTGTTTGGACAGAGTCTCGCTCTATCACCCAGGGCTTGAGTACAGTGGCATGATCTCGGCTTACTGTAATCTCCACCTCCTGGGTTCAAGCAATTCTGCTCAGCCTCCTGAGTAGCTAGGATCACAGGTGCACACCACCATGCCCAGGTAATTTTTTTTTGTACTTTTAGCACAGATAAGGTTTCCTTATGTTGGCCAGGCTGGTCTCGAACTCCTGACCTCAAGTGATCTGCCCGTCTCAGCCTCCCAAAGTGCTGGGAGTACAGGTGTGAGCCACTGCACCTGGCCTATTTATCCTCATCTGCCACTTTGTCATGTTTCTTGTAAGAGCAATTGTCACCAGATTTAGAACCCACTCCAATAATCCAGATGATCTCAATTTCCTTACTTAATTAAATCTGTAAAGATCCTTTTTCTAAGTAAGGTAACATTCACAGGTAATGGATATTAGAACGTAGACATATCTTTTTGGGAGTCACTATGCAACCTGCTCCTGTTAACACTGTCTCTAATTGTCATAAACAGAGATAAATTGAGAGTGAGAGAGGTTAGCAATTTTCCTAAAGTTGTACAGATGAGGAGTGGTAGGAATAGGATCTTAAATGGAAGCAGAACTCATCCCATTGAATTTTAATTGTTCATTCTCCCATTTGTATCCCTGCCTAGGTCCAGGTATCTTGGTGGTTGAGACTTATGACATATCCCTAATGCCATGCTTTGACCTTTGATACAGGCTAGGCACTAAATAACCAATTGTTGAATAAACTGAATACATGAATTCTCACCAGCAATTCCTTTACTGATAAACAGCCAAGGCCAATATCCATTGCAAATGAAAATGTATCTGCTATTTTGCAGGAGTTTTATCTAAAGGTTATCAAAATTCAGTAGCAAATGTTTATCTCTTTCTAGAGTTTAGCATGAAAATTTAATTCTTTAGGCTTACTTACCCAAAACTAAGCTCTATGATATAAATATAGAAGTAGCAATTGGCCACATACTATCTCTTTCTTCTCTTTTCTTATTATGTATATTTACATAAAAAAGAAATATATATGTATATACACATACATATGTATATATACACATGTGTGTGTATGTATATGTGTGTGTGTATATGTGTGTGTATATATATACACAAGAAATATAAAGGAGTAACTAAAAGAGGAAAAATACCTAAACAAATCACCCCAGTTTATTTGGTTTTTAAGCACAACCACTACCACATATTGGCTAGTGTATGAATTTTATTGAGCAATGAGATCCAATTTGTTGCCTAGTTATTGCTGGTGACTGAATACAGGTCTTTTTTTTTTTTTTTCCTAGACAAATTGAGTGATAACTGAGGGTGGCAAAACACTGCATCAGAACGACTCAGTTACTGTGGCAATTGTTTTGTGAGTGAATCAATCAACCTCTCTTTCTCTCCTTAAGGAAATTTTAGTTGCTAATTTAAATAAGCAACTAAAATTTTGGTAATATACAGGCCCAGGATTGAGAATTGTAAAACAGGATCTATATGAAAAACAATGTTTTTAAAGTTACTTTCTCTCTGCATGCGCACGCGCGCACACACACACACTCTCTTATATTTTCTGAGCTATTTCCTCTTTTTTGTCACTCATTCATTAACCATTCTTATGCCAGACGTATCTACCTTCCAGATGAATCTTAGGATAGACCTCTTATTTGATTTAGTTGTCCTTTCCTCTCCAAGTGCCCCAAGATTAGGATTTCTTATCTACTCTCTAAACATTCCTGAGTCTAGCAAGGAAGCTTCAGGCATGGTAAGGATGAATGACAAACAAATTTCTGTTGTAGGTAACTAATAAAAGTTGATGCCAGACTTGTGGATGTGAGGATGAATGCAGTGGTTTGAAAGAGCAGAATCCAAGGACACTAAAGTGCTATGATTGAAATATAATTGATTTGAGGTATGCCACTGAGGCACCCAGTCCGACATACATTCAACCACAAGAAATTAAACCTTCTCCGTATATTTGATGTTCAATTTCCTTATTTCTAAAATGCACATTATAACATATTTCAACTAGCATTCATATGAATCTTAGATGAATCTGGCACAATGCCAGAAACATATTAGTTGCTCAAATATCATTATTTACAAGAGACTAAGAAAGGGCACATGATTTTAGGAAGTTTTCTCCTTATTGTGGAAATTTTATTGTGTAGTAATTAATTTAATACCTTGGTGAACTCTTCAGTGCTCATTGCTTACCCCTCAAGTATACAAGATCAATAAACTAACTTGAGTGAGCAAATAAAATTTTCAGGAAAACATTGGCATTAGCAAACTTATGACACTGAATATAAAATCAGAGTGCTGATTTATTAATTTTCTATTTTAAACATAATTGTCATGCGTTTAAAATAGGAGTCATTATTATTTTATCTCTGTTGGCAGACGTCATGGGAAACCAAACTGTAATTAGGATTCTGTGTGGAATCTGAACAAGGAACACTAGACGAGTAGAATTTTAATTAGCATCAGGTTTATGAAGTTTAATAAATCCACCTCTGCAATATGGGTGGCCTCATTAACAAGATTGGTGCATTTAAATTTCATTGTTTAATTTTCTCTTTCCTTAGAATGTTCGTTGAATGGACATTCCATTTGTTTGCTTCTATGTCTAAACTTTTATTATCAACCTCCTGGCAGATTGACCTCTTTTTCCTTCAGAAATATTGATGTTTTCCATCAAAGTAGTCAATTCTTGCTTGCCAGGAACAACTCTCCCTTTACAAAATATTCTCCTCTCTCAGTTGTCATTCATTGTGAGTTGATAATACAGTATAAACAGCAGAAGAAAATCTCACTTTTTTTTATTTCCAGAATTCTTCAGTCATCTCTAACTGAAGATGATATTTAATTTTTTGACTCTCACTTTTCTCACTAAAAATCAAAGATGATAATACCATCTTCCTCATTTGGTTTTTGAGAGTGTTAATAAAACAATGCTTTCAAAGGTCTCAGTACACTACCTGGTACAAGGAATCGACTCAATAAATATTTTTAAAATCTATCATTCCCCTGACATTTAATAGTGTTTTGCTATGACCTGACTTGTCATATAAAGGGAGCCCTGTCATAGTAGGACCTTTCATAATAAATACAGCCCACTCTGCATGTCGCATAACAGTTTTACTCACTATCATGTGAAGAGTAAAGATTTTATTTTGACTGACTGAGAGAAGTGATGAATATTCTAGAACTTTGCTTTGTAAAAATATGTGGAACATGGAGCCTTAGATCCCTGTTTTGAAGAGTTAGGCACACCAATTAGGATAATGCACATGAATGTTCTTTAAAAATGGCAAAAACACATTGTATGTAAAGAGGATAATTATTATTATTAGAGAAGGGATGGTAGCTTTGCAGAGAACATGGGAGCAGCAAATGGGACAATGAGGCTTATTGGAGTTTGTGAAGGAACAAATTCCACAAACTTTTATGCAGTTCCTCTGTTCCACTAAAAATCTTTAGTGGAATTCTGGGTTGAAAATTCCTTTCTTTAAGAATGTTGAATATTGGCCCCCATTCTCTTCTGGCTTGGAGAGTTTCTGCTGAGAGAGGCACAAGACAGGGATGCCCTCTCTCACCATTCCTATTCAACATAGTGTTGGAAGTTCTGGCTAGGGCAATCAGGCAAGAGAAAGAAATCAAGGGTATTCAGTTAGGAAAAGAAGAAGTGAAATTGTCCCTGTTTGCAGATGACATCATTGTATATTTAGAAAACCCCATTGTCTCAGTCCAAAATCTCCTTAACCTGAGAAGCAACTTCAGCAAAGTCTCAGGATACAAAATCAATGTGCAAATATCACAAGCATTCTTATACACCAGTAACAGACAAACAGAGAGCCAAATCATGAATGAACTTTCATTCACAATTGCTTCAAAGAGAATAAAATACCTAGGAATCCAACTTCCAAGGGATGTGAAGGACCTCTTCAAGGAGAACTACAAACCACTGCTCAGTGAAATAAAAGAGGACACAAACAAATGGAAGAACATACCATGCTCATGGATAGGAAGAATCAATATTGTGAAAATGGCCATACTGCCCAAGGTAATTTATAGATTCAATGCCATCCCCATTAAGCTACCAATGAGTTTCTTCACAGAATTGGAAAAAACTGCTTTAAGGTTCATATGGAACCAAAAAGGATCCCACATTGCCAAGACAATCCTAAGTCAAAAGAATAAAGCTGGAGGCATCACGCTACCTGACTTCAAACTATACTACAAGGTTATAGTAATCAAAACAGCATGGTACTGGTACCAAAACAGAGATATAGAACAATGGAACAGAAAAGAGTCCTCAGAAATAATACCACACATCTACAGCCATCTGATCTTTGACAAACCTGACAAAAACAAGAAATGGGGAAAGGATTCCCTATTTAATAAATGGTGCTGGGAAAATTGGCTAGCCATAAGTAGAAAGCTGAAACTTCATCCTCTCCTTACTCCTTATATGAAAATTAATTCAAGATGGATTAGAGACTTAAATGTTAGACCTAATACCATAAAAACCCTATAAGAAAACCTAGGTAATACCATTCAGGACATAGGCATGGGCAAGGACTTCATGTCTAAAACACCAAAAGCAATGGCAACAAAAGCCAAAATTGACAAATGGGATCTAATTAAACTAAAGAGCTTCTGCACAGCAAAAGAAACTACCATCAGAGTGAACCGGCAACCTACAGAATGGGAGAAAATTTTTGCAATCTACTCATCTGACAAAGGGCTAATATCCAGAACCTATAAAGAACTCAAACAAATTTACAAGAAAAAAACAACGCCATCAAAAAGTGGGCAAAGGATATGAACAGACCCTTCTCAAAAGAAGACATTCATACAGCCAACAGACACATGAAAAAATGCTCATCATCACTGGCCATCAGAGAAATGCAAATCAAAACCACAATGAGATACCATCTCACACAAGTTAGAATGGCAATCATTAAAAAGTCAGGAAACAACAGGTGCTGGAGAGGATATGGAGAAATAGGAACACTTTTACACTGTTGGTGGGACTGTAAACTAGTTCAGCCATTGTGGAAAACAGTGTGGCGATTCCTCAAGGATCTAGAACTAGAAGTACCATATGACCCAGCCATCCCATTACTGGGGATATAACCAAAGGATTATAAGTCATGCTGCTATAAAGACACATGCACATGTATGTTCACTGCAGCACTATTCACAATAGCAAAGACTTGGAATCAACTCAAATGTCCATCAGTGACAGACTGGATTAAGGAAATGTGGCACATATACACCATGAAATACTATGCAGCCATAAAAAAGGATGAGTTTATGTCCTTTGTAGGGACATGGATGCAGCTGCAAACCATCATTCTCAGCAAACTATCACAAGAACAGAAAACCAAATACCACACGTTCTCACTCATAGGTGGGAATTGAACAATGAGATCACTTGGACACAGGAAGGGGAACATTACACACCGGGTCCTATTGTGGGGAGAGGGGAGGGGAGAGGGATAGCATTAGGAGATATACCTAATGTAAATGACGAGTTAATGGGTGCAGTACACCAACATGGCACATGTATACATATGTAAGAGACCTGCAGGTTGTGCACATGTACCCTAGAACTTAGAGTATAATTTTTTTTAAAAAAAAAAGGTATGTAAAAAAAAAAAAAGGTAAAAGCACACAAGAGTTAATCAGAGCCATAAAACTCTAGAGCTTTTAAATAAAGGAACTGAAAAGCATATTAAAAAAAAATTTAGTGATTACTTGCTCCTTTAACAATGAAATTATCTTTAACAATGAAAAATTATTGACATAATCTAAGAACATAACAAGATAAAATGTTCTGGCTGTTAACGCCTTCAGGTGACATCTCCTAAAAAGGAAAATTCCCTACAGAGATTAGAAAATGGCATTTTTATTGCTTCACTATTTTCATATGCAGCAATAAGAAACTACAGACTAATGAATCAACAAGTCACTTACCCAGCCTTCTCTTTTCAGCAACATTACTTCAAATAATCTCTTATTTGAATTATTCAGTAATTCCACCAGCAGCACAGCAGGGATTATTAGTCAATCTTTCCTACACTAGGCATGGTTGGAAGGCTTAATAGTTTGAAACTCAGAATGATTTCTTAGTTATGTAAATGTTTGTCATCTATTACTTGTTTATGAAATGGTGAGAGGCTGAAATAAAACTTGAAGTTTAAAACAAGAAGCCAATTACTATAAGAAGAAAGCAGCCATGGATTTATTAAGCAGATAGCAACCACACGGCCATTAGCCAGAGGCATATGTATTAGAATATACAAACATTAGAATTCTTAGAAAAAAAAGGATCTCAATGCAGGCTGCTTCTACCCAAATGTGACCATCTCTCTGTTAAATGCAACCAATTAGAAAGTTGTTTAAGATCTACTTTTCCAATTGGAAACACCACATTTTATATATATATATATATATATATATGGTGTGTGCGTATACATATATGTATATAAATTTCATGTGTGTATATATAGTTATACATATATGTAATTAAGTTATACATATGTAATTAAGTTACATATATAATTTTTATATATGTAGCATGTGCACACAATGCATATGCCTTTGATCCAGCAATTCATATTTCAAACTTCCAGTGTATAACAGTTGTCCTAGGTCAGATATTCCTTGGGCGTCTTGGGAAGAATCAGTTTGGTCTAGACTTTTGTCCTATCTCACTCTGATTGCCAACTGCTTCTGTTGCTCACAACATCAGATTGGACCCAAGAAAGTATTAGCAGTTTACTTCTTCAGAAGTTCAGGTCTTTATTCCTATTTGCTTTCCAAGTGCCCCTGGTTGATTTGAACCATCTGGAGAAGTGGTCTTTGTTCTAATGAAATTACATTTGTTAAATCCTTTTAGGTGCAATATGTCATGGCGTTACATTGCAGGGGAGCAGACACAACCTGCATGTGCTCTGGAATCAGAGCAGGAGAGAGAAGCAGACAGAACGTGAGCAGTCATTAGTAGGCTAGAAATTTAACTGAAAATCTTACTTTTAAGTAAATGAATATATTTTCTTGTAGGTAGTTTTTCTAAGAAAATCTTTACTTAGCAAACAAAGAGAAACAGCACTAGACATCTATGAAATAACCAAGCTATTTAAGCATCATCCATTGATTTCAGGAGCTCAGTTAGCTTTGCTAAGTGGGGTTATGTTCTGTAATATAGTTGGATATCACTTGGCTCCTCTCATCATATCACATATACTCTATGGATGCACAACCTTGCTCAAAATTAAATAGAAATAAATAGAAAATATATATTATTTATTATTTGTCAGATCGGAAACATTTCAAAATTGTGTTTAAAAGCCGTTGATAATGGCAAAAGTTCCCAGCAGGAGTGTTAATTAGTACAATGGTACGATATTTGGGATACACTTTTTTTGTGTGTACATATATATGTGTGTGTGCACATAGGAATTGCGATATATTTAGTAAGTTATACATATGTAATCAAGTTACATATATAATTTCTATATAGCATATGTGTGTGTATATATACGCATAGCATATGTGTATGTATATACGTACATATATATGTATATACATATATACACATAGCATATGTGTGTGTGTCTATATATGTACATATATAGACACACACACATATGCTATATATATAATGCATACAAATTTGATTCAGCAAGTCCAATGGTTGAAATTTAGCCGGGCACAGTGGCTCACGCCTGTAATCCCGAGGCGGGCGGATCACGTGGTCAGGAGATCGAGACTATCCTGGCTAACACGGTGAAACCCCCTCTCTACTAAAAATACAAAAAATTAGCCGGGCGTGGTGGCGGGCGCCTGTGGTCCCAGCTACTCAGGAGGCTGAGGCAGGAGAATGGTGTGAACCCAGGAGGCGGAGCTTGCAGTGAGCCGAGATCACGCCAATGCACTCCAGCCTGGGTGACAGAGCGAGACTCCATCTCAAAAAAAGAAAAAAATAAATTTAATCCAGTAGATATACCATAGGGCTCATGGCTACATTGTTTGTAATAGCAAAAATACAAGTTTGTACTCTCTCTCTGTCTCTTTCTCACACACACAGGCACACATCCCCAAAACTGGTGGTCTATTAATGGGATCAATAAAAGACTATTACTAAAGACAGTGTAAGAGCCAGGCTCCCTGGCTTTGAACGTCAACTACCTGTGTGATATAACCTTAAACGTGTTACTTTACTTCTGCTTGCTACTTTTCTTTCATTTATTTGAATTGGAATATAATTGTTCGTACATCATATGGCTGCTTTGAGGATTAAATTAATATATGTAAAGCATTTTACAAAGAGCCTGATATGTAGAAATGATTTCCTAGGTTAGCTATTATTTTATATGGTCCATTAAAATAATGAATTCAAATTGCTTAGGCTGATTTGAAAAGATTGCTAAGATCTATTATTAAGCAAAAAGAAAACAAAAACTAAAAAATTATATCATGTACATTTTTATATCATTTAATTAAAACTTATAAATTGTTATAAAAATTATAACATTCTGATAAATACTAAAGATTGTTGGAATAATATAGCAGAAATGGATAAGCAATCATTAGTGGCAGTTACCTCTGAGAAATGGTAGGGGAGGTCTAATGCAAGACAGGGATATTTTCACTTTCATTTTAATCCCCTTCCTGTTATTTTTACTAAATCCCCTTCCTGTTATGTTTACTAAATGGTCCTGTCTTTTTATAAATGAAGCAAAAATTTACAAACATAACTTGGTATTTTTAAATGACAAATTTAGTGACTCTTTGTTTTCTCACCTCATTTGTCTTTAACGTGATTGATATGGTTTGGCTCTGGGTCCCCACTCAAGTCTCACCTTGAATTGTAATAATCCCCATGTGTCATGGGAAGGACCTGGTGGGAGGTAATTGAATCATGGGGGGCGGGTTTTTCAGTACTGTCCTCATGATAGTGGATAAATCTCACAAGATCTGGTAATTTTATACAGGGGAGTTACTGGCTGGGCAGAGCGGCTCACACCTGTAAACCCAGCACTGTGGGAAGCTGAGGCGATCAGATCACCTGAGGTCAGGAGTTTGAGACAAGCCTGGCCAACATGGTGAAACCTTGTCTCTACTAAAAATATGAAAATTGGCCAGGTGTGGTGCCGTGTGCCTGTAGTCCCAGCTACTTGGGAGGTTGAGGCATGAGAATCGCTTGAACCCTGAGATGGAGATTGCAGTGAGCTGAGATCACACGACTGCACTCCAGCCTGGGTGACAGAGCCAGATTCTGTCTCAAAAAAAAAAAAAAAAAAAAAAAAAGCAAGTTCCACGGCACATGGTCTCTTGCCTGCCAGCATGTAAAATGTGACTTCGCTCCTCATTCACTTCACCTTTAGCCATGATTGTGAGGCCTCCCCAGCCATGTTGAACTGTGAGTCAATTAAGTCTCTTTTCTTTATAAATTACCCAGTTTCAGCTATGTTTGTATTAGCAGCGTGAGAATAGACTAATACAGTGACTTAATATTCTAGTTGGTCACTCATGGGAAGGGTTAACCTTACAAAGACCTTGTGCTCATACCCACCAAGGTGACATAATATGACTGGTTCCATCAGGTTATGTTCTGTGTACCCTCCCATGGTATGCTTTGCAGGTAGTTCCATTAAAGTGCCTTCATAATTCTCTTCTACTCTAGCTGGCGACTGGCGCTTGAACAGAAGTATAAAGTCCATGGGAAGAATGTCAACCCTGCTCAAAACACACAGAATAACCAATAGTCTTTACTTTCGTTTTCAAATGGCACATATTTATCTTCTAGAGCTCAGATTTATTTGGAGAAAACTAGGAAAACAATGACCTTTGGGTCTTGCATTTTTAAAGTGAGTTGTACATCATTCCGACATTGATGCCATTTCAGCTCTTTTCAGAAGAGTTTATTTAATATGGTAATTCCCCAGGAATTTTCAGGTCTGACTGTATGTCATTTTAGAGGGGTGATGAAAAATATGAAATAAATTATGTCTGAACAGAAATGGTTGTATAGCTACAATATTGAGAAATATCTTCAAGTTAGTGGCAGGGTCTTCAGGAAATGATGATGTGATGGTGTGAGTTTTCTTTTTTTTATGTAAAGGGTTTGCTCAAATATTAAAAAAAAAAAAAATCCAAGGCTTATTTGGCCAGGAAGGAAATGAAATTTGTGAATACTATTTTTGGAAACTATGCAATTGGGGATTATGTATTCCATCTAAAGACAGTCAAACAAAAATTAAGCAGTTTGCATGGTGAAGAACACCAGACTATAGCCAAATTTGGTCTCAGGGGCTTCTACCTACCCATTTCTGCATGACTTTGTCTTTCGAATCATACTTCCAGGTTTTCTACCTGTTTCAGCCATACATTATTTAAGAGTGAACAAAGAAACACAATTTGAATAACATGTAAAATAACAGTACTCTTAAATCCCTTATTCTCTTTGAAGTGGCAAAGCCCTCTATCATCCTGGGGATTAAAACAGGACCACACTGTCTAAAACTGTTTAAGGTCCTAGTATGTGTCTGTCACATAGATGATCAATAAATAAATGCATACCTGAACAAATGATATTCAAATTATTTTCTTGCTAGTAAAACAAAGGTTAAATGCAATACTTTGTGTGGTGTCAGAGTTTGGGCAGAGTGTCTGAAGGTGGAAAACAATATAAAATATGTTAAGCAGTCTGTCTTCTAAAGCCAAGATGGAGATCACCCATGTAAGCCATAGGCCAGTAATCATATCATAGGTATAAAATAGATGAAGAGTCAAGAGAAATATTTTAGGGAGTTGTTGGAATGCTCTGACATTTCTCTCCTCCTTTATCAATGTGGCTCAAAAGATTCCAAGAGGACCACTGGCAAATCAGCTCCCTGGAATTTAGGGAACGTAGTGCTGTCACCTAAAATTGCTTGAAATTATCTAAAAATAAGAGGTTGATGGTTAATACTGAGTGTCAACTTCATCGGGTTGAAGGATGCAAAGTATTGTTCCTGGGTGTGTCTGTGAGGGTGTTACCAAAGGAGATTAACACTCGAGTTGGTGGACTGGGAAAGGCAGACCCACCTTCAATCTGGGTGGGCACAATATCTAATCAGCTGTCAATGCAGCCAGAGTAAAAGCAGGCAGAAGAACATGAAAAGACTACACCGGCTTAGCCTCCCAGCCTACATCTTTCTCTCATGCTGGATGCCTCCTGCCCTCGAACACCAAACTCCAAGTTCTTCAGCTTTGGTACTCAGACTGGCTTCCTTGCTCTTCAGCTTTCAGACAGCCTATTGTGGGACCGCACCTTGTGATTGTCAATAGTCCTTAATATACTCACCTTTATATATACATCTATCCTGTTAGTTCTGTCCCTCTAGAGAACCCTAATACAGAGGTTGCAACTAGGGCCATCTCTGTTGGCAAGTATGGCAAAGAGAGGTAAGCGCATTACAAGGGAACTGCGCATCTCTGTGTACAAAAAGCTGTGTGTGTGTCTATGTTTGTGTATTCAGAGGAATACACAAATGAGATCTTTGTGGAAGTGAATCACTTAATTGTCTTAAAAGGAACCTCTCTCAAGACAATGTCCTAGAGAGGCAAAAGGACCTCACCATATGTGTGCACCTACTTTAAATGACAAGTTTAGTGACTCTTTGCTTTCTTACCTCATTTGCCTTTAACGTGACTTAATATTCTAGTAGGCCACTCACGGGAGGGGTTAACTATGGAAGGGGTAAGACCTTGTGCTTATGTGCAATCACGGTGGCTATCATGCTATGAGAAGCCCACAGGCTGATGACAGAGTCAAAATCAAGTGCCTGAGAGGCATAATCTGTGATGAGGTAAGCACTTGGAGTTTCCTAATTTCTAAGGAGAATTTTAGAAAAAAATCCATGTAAGCAGTTCAAGAAAAAAAAGTATTGACAGTATTGTTTTCACATTTAAAAGATACCAATATCAGATTTCAACCTCACAGCCAGGTAAAACCATGTTTTTCCCGCTAATTATTTTTTTTTTCCTATCCCAACAGGGAAGGTGTCAGAAATGCCTGTAAGAAAGGTGCGCAGTAAGAAATGAGAAATAGAAAAAAACTGATTACTCTCCACAGTATTTCAGGCTTCCAAACCTGAATCAGGCTAAACCATAGAGCGGAAAAGGAAACTCCACATTTTAAATTAAGTGAGATTAGATTGGACACTTTATTATCTAAGAGTCACTGAAAAGGCTTTTGGATCTACTCACATTTTTATTTAGATGTAGAGAAGAGTGAGTCCACGGAGTAAGTTTAATGGTGAGAAAGAAGAAAAAATATGAACTTTAATGCAAATTTATCTTATCAAGTGCACCTTATTGAATAAACCTGTTACACACAGAACAGCACTTCATCAATGAATAAATGAATAAACTAATACTTTAAAATATACAAGTTAGTTTTTTGAAAACCAGATGTGGTTTAGTAACATCATAGGAAGAGCCAATGCAGCTTTAGGGACTACTGTTAATTAAAACTGGATTCAGCATGCCTCTCTTTCACACCCTCTTGGTTACTCCCTGTATAGTGGTTTTATTTACTCAGAGGCCATATCTTTACAACTTCATTTCCAATGAAGAAAAGGAACTTGGAAAAAAAATTCCAAGGGAGGACTCTATTAGCTTGACTTTGGTCATGTGCCCATAGTAAGCAAATCACAATGGTGAGAAGGGATGATACATGTGGTGATTGGCAAATCCACCAAGAAATATTTGGATGCAATAGGGAAAGAGTATTTTTACTGCGAAATGGGGCAAAAGAACATGATTCTGGAATTCCAAAGCGCTAAAGTTCTGTTTCCTATGTCCTCCAACTTTATTCTTTAAAAACTGAATTGCTAAAATGCTCCATAAATGCTCATAAACTTATTTGTGCTGACAAATAGGTTTATGAGCCTTGAGAGCTGACAGTTTTTTGTCAGTGACTGTGATGTCTAACTTACTGTTAGCCACAGTTAACAAAGATCTTAGAGAAAACCAGACTAATAAATGCCATGAAACAGGCAGGCAAGTAACACTTCATAACGATATTTTAGGTAAGGAAATGCTGTTCATTTCTTAGAAACTCTAATTAGTGATATGAGTGGAGAGTTCTTCAAGCAATTCTAAGGAATGGTTTGTTTATAAGATTATATATTTAAGCCTGAAAAGTTTTGGGCTTTTCTAAAGCACGCCATAAAAATGAAACAAAATATTCAATATGAACATGGATGGCTATAGAGACAGTGAATTATGCAAAGAAAGAGAAATGAATTAGAAAATATTTGTGAATTAAAAATCACCATATAAATACTGATACTGTATTTTAAATGAAGATACTCTTTCTAGCAAGGAAGCCATAGGCCTCAAATCAAGCCAAGCCTTGGTGCAACATTTAACAATGTGACTTTGGACAGGTTACTTACTATGACAGAGACTCATTTTAGTCACCTGTCAAATGTGAAAACTGCATTTTGTCTCCTTGGTTCTCTTGAATCAAGACACATAGCCCAGTATCTCCATTGAGACTTCCCCCACCAACTAATGCCCACTGAGTACAGACTATAGATTTGCAGCAAGTATTGATCAATTCTTGAGAACGTTTATGTCACAGTTTAAAAAATGGCAGTGACCCCCCAAAGAGAACACTTTTGATTAACATAAATTATTTTTTGGTCTATGATAAAATTTAGAGAAAAAAGGAAGCTGTAATACAGTTCTTATAAAAGACACAACAAAATATGCTAAAATAGCTGCATGAAAGGTGTTCAGTTCTCTCAGTCATACAAAGGTTTGTCATAGAACTGGTTCAGGATCCAAATATTCAACCAGAGTTAATACTTTGTATTCATATATTTCAGTACTATATAGAACTGGTGTTAACACATTTCTGTTCTCTCTTAGAGACAACTTAATTTTTCTTTGTCTTTTATTACTTTGGCAACTGAATGTTTTAATTTATTCAATCTGCAATGAATCATTGCCTAGTTTATATTTTCTGTCCAACCATAATGAATATTACAGTGTAGTTTTGTAATCATAGCATTTGTTTCAAAAAAAAGTTATGGTGTAATAAAGTTTGCATTTTGGAGCTTTGAAAAATTAATTTCAATGATAAAATTTTTATTCTAACACTTTGGAGAAAATAAAATTTGAACAAAATTTGAGGCAGATAGCATTTACGTTTTTGGAACAGAGGTTATCCATGTAGGCTCAGTTTTGATGTCTCTGAATTGATAAGTCAGTTTAACCTGGTTCTATGCGTTAACCCAGAATCTGCTGCACTCTATGCTAAGAGTTGTCTTAGGGTAGTAGCCACTAGGTAACAAACCACCAAATCTCTCCCTAGTTAATAGGTTCCCTAAGAATGCTGCTCTGTTGCCATTTCATTATTCATACTGGTGATTTTCATCTGTACTGAGAACATTGCAATTTCTTGGTCATCAAATATTCAGCTACTAAGGTATCTCAGGAAAGATGCATAGACTATGTATAGGTAACTGCTTATTCACCAGCATACTAAATTACTGTAACATGCTTCCTTCCCCCTCCTTCTTCTGTCTTCTTTGCTAGAATTTCAAATCAGTCAGGCAATAGTTCAGTGTTAAATTAATGAGTACAACTGGTTTGACAGCCCAAATCTTCCAGTGGTGCAAATAGAATACAGATCTGTGATAATTTAATTAGAGTTGCCACTGTAGTATAGTGGATTTGTTATTCAATTAGAAATTAGGAAACTGAGATTGTAGTTCTGTTTTATCATTAACAATATATCCTGTTGAGTTTTCATTTCCTTATCTATCAAGTGAGGAGTTGAGAGAGGTAGTCCAAAATGTGCCTTAGCTTCCTGTTGTATATTATATGTCTGCCCCGGCATAAATAGGAATAGCCTGTACTTGCATTAACTTCGATTTTGAATACATATTTTCCTTCCTCACTCTCACCATTTATATATTTTTTCTTCATAAAATACAGAGTTACTGCATAAATGATTCAAAATGTCTCTAGAGTCTTATGACAAACATCTTAAGAATAAAGGCTCTCTGAGGAGTGAGAATATAGTGAGGGCATTAAATATATTTACATATTTAAGCTATCCAAATGTGGAAAACCTAAATTAGTTGAATACTGATTGTGAATTTAGCATCTGGGCTATGCACTGAAGATGGGTGAGAAATATTCTATCTAGGGCTGCTTATACACAAATAATTTTTTAAAATATGTAATTTTTACGCCTGTAATCCCAGCACTTTGGGAGGCCGAGGCGGGCGGATCACAAGGTCAGGAGATCGAGGCCACGGTGAAACCCCGTCTCTACTAAAAATACAAAAAAATGAGCCGGGCGTGGTGGCGGGCGCCTGTAGTCCCAGGTACTCGGGAGGCTGAGGCAGGAGAATGGCGTGAACCCAGGAGGCGGAGCTTGCAGTGAGCCAGGATGGCGCCACTGCACTCCAGCTTGGGCGACAGAGCGAGACTCCGTCTCAAAAATAATAATAATAATAATTTTTTATAAATAATAAAACAATTTAATTATAAAGTACCTACTTGTTTTATTTATAGAGTCAATTACAAATTTAATAAAGCACCAGTTTTTAAATCTCTTTCATTTCTCATTTTAAAGAGTTAAAAAAAAGAAAAAAAAATACACTTAAGCAACAAACTCTAGAATGAAAGGAAAAAGATCCCGAAAGAGGCAAATGAGAAAAATCCATAAAGTGTGATGTGGCTGATCATAAGGGAAACTGATTTGTCACACACCTAAATATTAATTCACTGAGATAGTGAGTTTGAAAGCATAGCTGAATGGCATTGCCCTTTGAAATGTCAATTTACCAATATCCACAGTTCATCAACTGATTTAATCCTTAACTTTTGGAGGCCTTTAAAAGGCTCAACTCAACAAAGAAAAAAAAAATCTCTTCTAGAGACACAGCAGCCATGAAACTTCAACTATTATGGACCAAAGTATGTATAAAAATATGAAACCAATCATGTATGTGTGTGTGTGTGTGTCTGTGTGTGTGAGATGTGTATATACACACAAAATATCAGGGGAGATAAATGAAAACATTTATAGACATTAACCTTGGATAGGAGATTATGGGTAACTTTCATAAGATGCTTATTTTTGTTTTTTTAACTTTCTAAAAGGAGTGTGAATTATATTTGAAAAATGATAATTTATTAATCAATTAACTAATATATAAGTAGGAGTTATTTGAATATTTCCTCTGTTTCTTCAGCAAATGGACTCTAACCATCTGGAAGAGTAAATACAAATTTTGCTGCACATCAGAATTATCTCAAGAGCTTCAAAAAATTTCTATTGCCTAGGTTGTACTTCACACCAATTAAATTAGAAACTCTGCAAATGAGACCTAGACAGCAGTATTTTAACACAACCCCCTACCCAAGTGTTTCCAATATTCAACCAAATTTGAGACCCAGTGATGTAGAACACAGATAGATGTCCTGGTCACTTAGACTTTCCCTCAAGGACTCTAACTTACAGAAAAATAGTAAAATGATGCAAATTCACAGTAATACGCGTTCGGCGATGGCATGCTTAACTAAACTTTTTGTGACCTCCTTTTGGCTGTCTTTTCAATAGCCTATCCTTTCTTGATTCATGTCTGTTTTTAAACCTGGTTTAGAAACATTTATGTCAATCTTGTGAACTACTTGATATTCTTCCAATAAATTCTTTATTAATGGAAGCTACTCAGTTGTTTGCAACCCAAACCAAAAACTGCTATATTTTTAATGAATTATTAAGGGAAAGAGTAATTTGAACTACGTAAAAGAGAAAATAAGGAGCTATATTGGTAAAATGAAATATTTATAAAGAAAAAGGTAGATCAATACTGTTGAAAATAATTACATGTATACTGGATATCAAGTACATGACATTATGTTTTACATATATTTTCTCCTTTATGTTCTCACCAACATTATAAGGTAATTACTATAATTATACTCATGTTATAAATGAACAAGCTATATTTAATGAGTCCAAAGGTGTGAAACTAAGTACTTATTCAAAGCTTATTCTTTTAACCATAATTCTATACTGCTTATTAATGGATAGGAGTTGTCATGACGGTGGAAAGAATATTGAGGTAAGATAGAGGTGACCAGAAAATAACTACAAAGCCAGGAGAGTCTTGAAATACATAAGCTTTCATAAATGCATAGTCCTTTGACATGATGTTGGCATATTACTTTACTTACTTCAATTGTGTTAATAAAACACTCTAAGATTGAATTTTTAATGATCAAAAGTTGAATTTTAAATTTTAAAGTTGAATTTTTCATGACCGAAAAGTTAAAAGACACATAAACCTATGTGTGGTAAAGGAATACTACTGTTTCTGCTTAATACATTAATCATCTCATTATGTAACCATGAAATGGTATTCCACCCCTGATAAATGGTAGAATTATGTAAACATCTTAAAATCAGGATCTGATTTTGATTCATTTTTGTACCCCTCATGACATCTGAATATTAAAGGGCTTATTCACGTTTCATCTCTGGCTTTATAGATGCAAAATACTTATGTGCATTTATAGTTTCTACATATATTCAATAGAAATTGGCAATATTTAGAATGTAGAAACATAAAACCAAATGAAACAATCCTTTCCCTGAAAGAGTATTCTCCAAAAGGAATTTGGGGTCCAAATATTTAAAAAGTAGAAATAATGTTACTCTATTTAGGATAAGTATTAAGTCAGTCATTTTGCCTCCAGTGTCTACCCAGGAAAACTATCAGATTTTTTTCTCTATTATTGATCTTTCTCCTGAACCTCAGAATTCAACCTCCTAACATCTCCATTTGAATGGTTAGATGGAAAACAATAAAACCAAACTAATAGTTATTGCACTTAAACCTGCTGTGCTCTACTTTGCCATCACTTCCTCTTCTACTTCCTTAGATCACTTTGCATCATCTGGTTAGGACTATTGAAACGTCCATTGTAACTGATGTTCTAATGTCCAGTCTTATCTCACTAAATGCATTCTCCAAAAATAATCTAGAGTGAATATTTTAAAATTTAATTTTGATCATACACTCCATTGAGTTCAGAATACATTTTATTTTTTAATCTTCATTAAGGCCTTAAATGATCTTGCTTTAACTTTTTGTTCTCTCTGCTATAGCTACACTAGATGATTACATTTCTCACACTGATATATCAAGCATGATTACACTTCAGAGTTTTTGGAGTTGTGGTTTCTTCTGTCTAAAATGTTCTCCCAGATAGCAAAGGACTTACAGTTTTATTTCATTTAGTTTCTTTTTCCTGTAGACACCTTAGCAGACAGTTCTTTTCTATCCACTCTATTCAAAGTAAAATCACTACATTGAATACATGAAAATACTCTCCAGGACCACGTTTAAATGCTAATTTATGTAAACCTCTTCCTCAGAACTGTACAGATAATATAATAAAATAGAATTTTTATCTCCCATGCAAACAGTCTAAAAAGTATAGAGAAAAAACTACAAATGTTACTTGCCTAACATCATTCGTTCGGAAAAAAATCTAAAACAAATGAAAAGTAAAAAGTTCCCCGAATCTCTGCAACATTACTAGATTACAAGAAAAAAAAGAGAGAGGGTAAAATGCTTCAGCTTGTAAAAGCTCACACACAAAAACATACACCACCCAACTACAGAGTAGAAGGCGATGTTACACAGCACTCTGATATAAATATAATCAAACAATTTTAGATTTAAGAAATTCTGAAGAAAAATTTAAATCACAGATTAAAAAATTAGAAAAATTGACAACAGAAACCTGAAATGGAAGCTCATATTACTCAAAAAAGACCTTGAAGAATGTTCCAGAATCTTCTAAAAAATGCAGATTATATTATATGACACCAAATGAAAGAAAACCCATGACCAAGTGTACAAAGAAGGGCATATGGTTTGGGAATGGGATGGTTCTAATAAAACAAAATTAAAGATCAAGGTAGAAAGTGCTGATGAAAAAGGATCACACATAAAAAAGAGGCAATGGATAAGCAACATGTGTATAATTGAAACTTCTGAAGTGGAAACACAAAACAATAAATTGAACTGGTATTTGAAACTTTAATTTGAGAAAACATTCTTGAAATAAAAGAATTCTCTTATCTACAAAGTTAATCCAGTCGTGTAGCAGGAAAAATTTCTCAAGACATTTAACTATGACATATGTCAGGAAAGCTTCAATTCAATGAAAAATGAAAATAAAAATAACCCTCATGTGTGCATCTAGTCAAAAAAAAAAAAAAGACATTAAAAAATGAGAAAACAAAATAAACAGAAATTTGATTTGGCCTCAGACATTTTAATGTCAACACACAGAACAAGAGAACATCAAAGGAACATATTTAAGAATGCCAAGGATAAACAATGTAAGACAATTGCTTTATATTCAGCCAAGTATCCATAAAGTATTAATGCTACAATCAACCAGATTTAAATATGTACTAATGCAGAAAATTTATAAAAAAATTATTCCAACAAGCCTTTCTTGGAACCTACTAAAAATAAGCTTCATTCAATCAAGAGTTTTTTAAGAAAAATTAATAAAATTATTTTAATTGACTGTATTTGTATACAAATTATTTATAGATTAATATATTCAAATGTATCTAAAGAATTGAATCTATTTGTCAAAAAAGTGAGGATAACAGTGGGACAATAATACATAAAACTTAATGCTCTGACAAATTAGAAATGACACTGGGTAGAGATTGGAGATGAAAACAAGAAAGTATAATAAGAGTCTGGAAGTTTTCATAGGGAAAAGTGAGAGTCTAATGATATAATTTATAACAGACAAATCAAATAATAGAAGCTGAAATAAGCTAAAGGCAAATTCAGAAATAGTGAAAGAGTGAGAGAAAGAAATGAGCCAATGGACAGTAGTAAACAGAGTATATTTACAAAGACACAAAGTAATTATAACCCAATAAACAGTAAGTATGTCATAAAGTTATCTGACTAAATTGAGATTCCCAAAATGACTTATATATATATATATATATACACACACGTATATACATATATATACACACAAACACACACGCACTCTGATTGGCTTATAAAACAAAAGTACAAGCCTAGTTATGTACAAGAGGTAAAGTGATTTTAAAAAGAAGATAAAAAAGATGTGGAAATGTATGCCATTTAAATAGAAGCGTTAAAATCTACCTTGATATTTAACAGGGCAGATTACAAACCAAAAAGCACTAAATAATATCAAATATACATGTTGTAATGTTCAAGACCACAATTCTCAATGAAGGTATAGATAAAATGGCTATGAATATTCAAGCACCAAATAACACTGCAACAACCTTCATATAGAATACATTATAGAATATGAAAGCAAAAATAAAAATACCTTAATGTAAGGGGATTTTAACAGAATTTTATTCATTCGACTCAGTCAAAGGAGCAAAATTACGTTAAGGATATAGAGGATCTAAACAACATAATAAGGAAAATGTAAGGTAGAATATTTAAAGGTATACCCCCAATAAATAGAAAACATATTTGCTTTCAAAGTATAGTGATAACAGTCATAAAAATTTACCATTTTGTATCACAAACAAAATACCAATACATTGTATAAAGAAAAAATGATATAAACAAAATTATCTGATTACAATACAATAAAACAAAAATTAATAGGAAAATTAAACAGAAGTCTCTTCCCTTTGGAAATTAACATATAACGCAAGGGAAGATTTAAGACATTGTATAAAGTAATGTTAATAAAAATAGTATATTCTGGAATAAACATGATTTAGCAAAAGAAATGTTGCAATAAAACTGCATAACCTTAAAAAATTGTATCAGTAAAAACAAGAAGGTAAATTAAGCATTATAAAAACATATTAGTAACAAAATAGAAATAAACAGTTTAGATAACAGACAAGGAAATAAATAAGTAAATAAAAAGTTCTTGGGGAAATATCAAGATAAAGGAAGAGCAAAGATATATATATATTCTATCCTCAAAGGTGACTGTCACATGAATTTCTTTCCCTAAATAAATTAAAGAAGATAAAGTATTAATTATTTACCCTGCTTTTTCATGAGAAAATGAAGCTCATTAACAGTTGAAAAGGAAATTTTTGTTAAAGAAAAGTATGACAGCTAATAAATAATGTATAACAGATTTTTTAAACCACCATTTTTGACATCAAGTAAAATAATTTTGTGGGGCAAAGAACACTTGATGATAAAAAGGATGTAACATTATGTAGATAAAATATTTGTACACTGCCAAAATATCACCACACAAATTACTTGACAATTGCAAAGTGAAACTTTTATTTTTACAATAGAGACGTTTGGCAGAAAACACCTTAAACAAATGACCCAATTTACCATCACTAATTGTAAAATTATTTGTATGTCCTGCTTGATGTAACGTATCATTAAAAAACACCTCTTAAAACTATTCCTGGCAAAAGAAATAGTGAACCTGAGTATAATCAAGCTATTATATCCAACCTGCATTTTAAAAGAAATATATAAGGAGATGTAATGACCCTTAAGGAAACAATGAAATATCTATTAAAATGAAACAAAATTGGTCTTATTTCTTTAAAAGTGAGTGCTATTTAAAAAAAAAAAAAAAAAAAAAAAAAAAAAAATTGTCAAGCCTGGCAGAGTGGCTCATGCCTATAATCCCAGAACTTTGGGAAGCTGAGGTGGGAGGATCACTGGAGTCCAGAAGTTCGGGCCGGCCTAGGAAACAAAGCAAAATTCTGTGTCTACAAAAAAAGTAAAACAAATAATCTGGGCATGGTATGTGTCTATGGTCCCAACTATTGGGAGACCGAGGCAGGAGCATCATTTGAACTCAAGAGGTCCAACTTAGGTGACAAAGTGAGACCCTGTCTCAAAAAAAAAAAAAAAAAAAAAAAAGAAAGAAAGAAAAAGAGAAAAAGGAAAGAAAAAATAAGGGAAAGAAGACAGACAATTGTCTTAGATTAAAAGAGATTTCAATCAAATGCAAAGTGGAAACTTGACTGGATACTAGCTTGAAGGACCTGATAATAGATTGTTTCCAATTTCTCCAGGTATAATAATTTTATTTGATTTTCAGGAATATGTCTTCATTCATGAAAAATTTGTATTAATTATCATGATTTCTGCAACATTTATTGCAATGGTCAGCAAGGAGTTTGAAAGGTGGAGATAGAAGACAGAGCAAATGAGCAAGAGGAGAGCAAGAGCACCAAGTGTTAACAAGTGTTGAATGGGTGTGTTGAGTGGGTATGAATGAGTGTTGAATGGGTGTATGAATGAATATAAGAGTGGGTGTATGCTGTTCATTATAGTTTAGAAATCTCTTACCGTTTAGAAATGTTAGTAATTGATAGCTGAAAAATAACCTGCTGTAATTTTTTGAAAAAAAAGAAAGTCTAAAAATATATATATACCTAATTCCTTATTCTCCTCAATCATGGCCAAAAATGTTCCTCATAACTTGGTAGACTTCATTTTTTCAAAAGCTGCAATATGAAATGAGTACTACTAAAATTTTTGACTATTTTAGCAACTGCAAACTGAGTTAGTGCACTTTAAAATCTTTAATAGTCTTATTTGTTAAAGAATCCAGAGTTTATTGAATAATCATGCCAGTAATTCCACAGCAATAAAGGTTTTTAAATAAACCAGTCATCAGTCTAGACAGTTACATTTTTGGAGCCCTGTACTTTATGCTGACAAAGGCTATAAGAGTGATTCGTTATTGAGTGAGGAAGGGGGAAAGACGGATTTCATTCTTTTGAGATGGGAGTTCCGGCTCTGTCGCCCAGGCTGGGAGCGGCAGGCTGATTCAGCTCACTGCAAGCTCCGCCTCCCCGGTTTACGCTTTATTCTCCTGCCTCAGCCTCCGGAGTAGCTGGGACTACAGGCGCCCACCACCTCGCCCGGCTAGTTTTTTTTGTATTTTTTAGTAGAGACGGGGTTTCACCATGTTCGCCAGGATGGTCTCGATCTCCTGACGTCGTGATCCGCCCGTCTCGGCCTCCCAAAGTGCTGGGATTACAGGCTTGAGCCACCGCGCCCGGCAAGACGGATTATTCTTGATTTCCTCCTCTCCATGACACTTGTCATCTATGATAATTGTGTGAAGTTCATGACCTATAAATTTAAATTGGTCAAGAAATTAGTTTGGTAGAATGTATACACCATGTGGTTGCTGGGAGTAGGGAATCCACCTATTCATAATTTTTCTTTTCTCAGAGGGTGGCATTTGATGATTTGCAAGATAGTACTAGCCTTCATCACCATGGTTTATTACTGATGTGTGTTTTTTTCCAAATTTTTATCCATAAAATTCACACCTTCTTCATTTTTATTTCATTTTGGGTTCTACGATCCTGGCTTACCAGTGCTACTTTGAGTGTGGGATGACCCTAGCATATGGTATGCCAAACATTACTAGTTAGTATTCACCCAGACTGGACTTTCCTCTCCTTCCTGGGCACATACATAATAACGTTTTCTAGTTGCTTTCCAGTTAAGGAGAATCATGTGACTAGATTTGGCCAGTGGGCAATATAAAATGATGTAAATCATTCCCAGCCTGAAGCAATGAAAACTCACTAAGAGAAACTAGGGCCGGGTTCAGTGGCTCACGTCTGTAATCCCAGTGCTTTAGGAGGCTGAGGCAGGAGGACTACTTGAGCCCAGGAATTCAAGACCAGCTTGGGCAACACAGTGAGACCTTGTCTGTACCAAACATTTTTTTTTTTTTTTTTTTTTTTTTTTTTGAGTGGTAGCAAGGTTTATTGTGAAGAGCGAAAGAACAAAGCTTCCAAAAAAAAAAAAAAGAACAAAGCACAAAGCTTCCATAGCATGGAAGGGGATCCGAACGGGTTGCCTCAAACATTTTTTTTTTTTAAAAGAAAAATTAGTTGGACATGATGGTGCATTTCTGTGGTCTCAGATCATACCACATCACTCCAGTTTGGGTGACAGAGCGAGAGAAAGAGAAAAGAGAGAAAGAGAGGAAGAGAGAAGAAGAGAGAGAGGAAGGGAGAGAGAGAGAGGAAGGGAGAGAGAAAGAGGAAGAGAGAGGAAGGGAGAGAAAAAGAGGAAGAGAGAGGAAAGGAGAGAGAAAGGGAGAGAGAAAGAAGGAGAGAAACTAACAACTTTGTCCTCTTGTTTCAGTGTGCAATATCAACCAGGATCCATAAAAGTCAATGTAGAACAATTGCCCTCTTCTGTTACATATTAGTACAAAATAAGCCTTTTTGTTTAGGCACCAAATGTTGGCACAGCACAATCTAGCCCATCTTGACTAGTACACAGAGCTTCTTCCTTTCCCTGTGAGCAAAGATTTTCACTTGGTTGCTAAAGTTCCTAATGACACTGCTATTTAATTTGAAATTTTTAGACCTGTGAAACCAGCTCTTTAGGGAACCTTACAATCATCTTTCATTTGTTTCAGCTGGAAAATCACCCGTCACAGATTCTTGAACTGAAGCTACAGTTGCTCCTAAAATCTGTATTTTAGGCACCTACTGAGGAATACTACATCTGGCGTGAACCCCTAAAGACACTTCAGTTGCTTACCTCAGCTATTGCGATGTGCCTTGAGCAGCCTTTGTTTCTGCTGCACTTCTTTTGGCAACAGTCGTCTATTTTCCTGTTCTTTTCAGAGAGGTCTGACTTAAGTTTTCACAGTTTAATCTGCTTGTTTAGTTAGATCCATTCCTCCTCAAACATCTAGAAGTCACATTTGTTTGCTGGAACTCAATGCCTTTGTCCTTTTTCGTTTCCCTTGGTTTTCTGGAGCATGTATTTGTTCTTCATATATACTCCTCTAGATTTTGAAATATGTAGTTGCCCATATTTATGTATCAAATATGTAGTTGATACATAAAAGCAGTGAATTCTGTTCAAAAAATAATGTTTGCATTCATCTCTGATTTAGATAACCCTAGTCTGGAAGGTTCCCACATCAACTTTAGTACTGGCCTGATTGGCTCCTCATTGATATTTTTTGTATTTGCTGTCTTTCCTTAGAGTCCTAATTCTGTAACTTTTTCTAGTATGTTCTCTGTAAGTAGAGACAATTGTTAAATTTCCACCTACAATAACCTGCTTATTACAGTTTTTCTCTTTTCTTTTTTTCTTTTCTTGTTTTGTTTTACTCTTGTTGCCCAGACTGGAGTACAATGGCGAGATCTCGGTTCACTGCAACCTTCGCCTCCCAGGTTCAGGTGATTCTCCTGCCTCAGCCTCTCGAGTAGCTGAGAGTATAGGCACCCGCCACCATGCCTGGTTAATTTTTGTAATTTTAGTAGAGATGGGGTTTCACCATGTTGGCCAGGCTGATCTTGGACTCCTGACCTCATGATCCACCCGCCTCAGCCTCCCAAAGTGCTGAGATCACAGGTGTGAGCCACTGCACCTGGCCTTCTCTTCTTTTTTCTTCTCTTCTTTTGAACCTGAAGACACCCACATACATTCATGCCTGGCCTTACTACTGGCCCTAACAGACGCTCAGATCAGAAAAGACTATTGTTAATTAGGCTGGGATAAGCAGGAGAGGGCATCTTAAAAACATTCAAGCCACCATCTTCCCAAGATTCCCAAGTTGCATTCATTTGAACTGTCTACCCTCTGATGTGTTTTATATTTTTTCAATAATTATTTACAGAAAGCAAATTAAGCAACAATAGGTTCTCACTGTATAGGTGATGAAACAAAAGTTTGAAGAGATTCAACAATTTTCTCAGAGTTGCATAAATAATACATTCTGGACCAAAACCTAGAAGGTTCAGTTTCTTCATTCTCCTTCCATTATATATCATGAATTTGGGTTGTATAGTTGTGTGAATACTTGGCATAGACACTGTCTTAAGCTGCAACTGGAGCCTAAGGAAGCTGTTAACTTAGCAACAGTTACCATCCTTGTTAAACTGTTCTCTTCCTTTCAATCAACTCCATAATCTCTGAGAGCCTAGGCCCCAATTTTAACAGGAAGTAGAAAGATGCTGCATCTTCTTCCTCTTACTACCTGTAAGGCTGACTTACCACAGACATTGGGCAGGTACTGCTGAGATTCTGATTCAACATCCAGCAAATCTTTTCTAAGCAACAGAAAAGAAAATCTCAACTTCCAGACCTTAAAATATATCTTTCTGCATTGTAGAAAACCCATAAATGAATATTTAGAAAATAAGGGGAAAATTCTTACTAGAAAGAATTCAGAAGATTCACAAAATAACTCCTCTCTTGTTTTCTCCTGTGAAGCACTTGAAGTTCACCTTAATTTCAGTCTCACAAATACCTTACAGCATGCAGTAGCCTTTGATGTTTTATTGAAGAAGCAAATGCTTTGATGATCTACTCATGGGCCAAGGATTGTTCCCCTGCCAGCCAACATCCCACCAATTTTGCCAAAACATTACCACTAGAAGCTGAAACTCTAGCAAAAGTTTGGTCTTAACTTGGCTCTCTTTACCAGGTCATCATAAAACCAGAATTTGAAAAATGGTCCATAAGGAAAAGTATAGAGATGATTTGTTAGATAGTAATTAAGAAAGTTTAGGCATAACCTAGGAAAATGTGCTATTGATTTATATCTGTGTAAAACAAAATGTTTCTCTAAAATCTTTATTAATGCTCTACTCTTGGAATAATTTATCCATGCTAGCTATTTTTTATTGGCCACTCTGGGTCAATCCCCACTCTTCTTCATTCTGCTCTGTCCCCAGGATACTGACTTCTATAGATTGCACATAAAGACTCCTTAGCTCATTGGTTTCTGGTTAGTTTGTGTGAAGAGAAGACACGAGTAGACAGCAAAAGTACTGGGAGGCTGAAGGAGAGTAAGGTTGGGGTATTTGTTACCTCTGTTCCCTTCTTTCTTAGCAATATAGGCTGTTCCTTTTACCAAAAGCTTCAGTTCCTATACAGTAGTCCTTTTCATATAGCTATCCCCTTTGGGTAACAGTAACTGCTTCCTTTCCTTCTATCTTCAGATTTAGGGTTTGTAATGATGTCTTACTATTGCCAATATGGGAGACTTACTGTTCTTTGCTGGTTTCTCTAATCCCTACCCCCTACATAGTTCATTTAGTGCACTCTCTTAACCCAGAATGGATATGTCACGTGCTACTGATTCACTGTGTAAAAGTATTCAGTTGCAGATAGTCTAATGTTAATAAGGGATAATTTAAATGTTAATTACAATCTAAAGCCAAAATACTTAGTCTTAAATTGAATTTGATTTCTTCCAGTTTCAGGAAGCTTTCTGAAAATTAGTAGGACTCTCTGAACCTTAGTTTTCTCAAAGGTAAAATAATTTCTTAGATAATTGTTTTAATATAAAGGATAAATGGAATAGAAATTGGTGCAGAGCCTGGAAAATGTGATGTTGAAAAAATACGTGTTGTGGTGGTTTTTGAACTATGTCAATATCAATAATTTCTTCCCTGGATGGTTCTCTTAGGGTTGGCTCCAAAAGAAATGTGCATGAGATTTAGGAGGTAAAAGTGAAGCAACAGCTATTCAACTCGGAACACAGATATAGGGCTAGGGGCTGTTGTAGAGTACACATAACTTTATTAATCTACTGGCTCATTTCATTGGTGTTAGGAAGCATTTGGATCCATAGCTCCTTCAGCTTCCACCAAGTCTGTCTTTCCATTTTTTTGAGTCCTAAGCCAGGCGTAAGGGTGCCACCTTCTTTTGCAGATTGCTCAGATCAACAAGGTTGTAGGCATTAAAAGACAGTGCTGTTTGCAATTTCTCCTTATGGATTACAGTTTGTCTTCACTCTTTTCAACTTTATGTCCAGGTTTTCTAGCAAACTACTGGCTGTACAGATTTATGGCATTTCAAGCTCCTACCAGACAGAGAGGCAATTTCCATAGACCTTTTCATTGGCTTCCACAGTTGTGGATGGTCTAATTCCTGTTATATTCCCTTATTCCATATCACTCATAGTAGCTCTGCTTACCTAACTGAATGCTAACTAATATATGGGTTCTCTTCTCTTCTTCTCCTATTAATGATATGATCACAAATATGACTAAGAATGTAAAACAGAGTATTAGGATCTGTTCTTCAGTATGAATGGAGAATCCAGAATAATGTAACAAGCATTTTACCTTCTGGGATCATGAAAGTAAAAAAAAAAAAGATAAAGAAAAACAATATTAAAATTTAGAAGTCTTTATTTCAGGAACTAAGCCCACCCCTCCTCCTTAGTTCCAGATTTTCAGGAGTAGCTTGGAGTAAAGTATTTGTGACATTGTTTGTCTCTATTCTACAGAAATGATACAGAAGCTTTGTTCAGTGATAGAGAAAGGAGACAATTAGTGATTATTAATTTTCACTAGGGTTATTGAGCAAACCCTATGTTTCTTTTTTCCCCCAAGATTTCTGTCATTATCTAGTAAGGTTTAGCTTTCAAAGCTTTGCTTCCATATAAAATTTCATGCTCATTTAGCACATGATACATTTGAAGCTGACAGGAGTGATCCACCTGGAACGGCTAGCAACACTATGCTTAGTCCCAGAAAGCTACAGAAATAGTCTTCTTTGTCTCTTTGATTCTCTATGGGTCATTTAATAGCAACGGCTCCTCTTTATTCTTTTCCTTTTGAATGGTGCTTTTGTGAGTTGGAGTCTTGATGTATCTGTCACAGACCTTCCACTTCAGAGGTTAAACTGCAAGATCTAATGAGGGGAAATTATTTTTAGCTTAGCCTCTGGCACTATAAATTTCAGAAAATTTTTGAATTAAGCTTTATAACTTTATAGGAAAAAAATAGCAGGCTGCCATTTTAACTCTTTCTCTGTCTCTCTTTTTAACTAAAATCTCAGCAGGTAGTTTTTTAAAAATATTATTTGTATTTATTTTGGGAGCAACTGCATGACAATTTAATCCCATAAAAATTCTCAGATGCTTCTTATTTTTTTGTGTGTTTGTTTTCCAATTAGGCCTCCATCTCTGACTGCTGACATCAGACTAGCAAAGTGCTCAGTCCAAAATCAATGATATGTGAGTGTGGATGGTGGTGTGTTCTGTTCACAGTGGAACAAAGAATGTACCCCTTAGGTCTAATATTGGGACTGAAGAAAAAAAGGAGCTATAACTTTATTTTTTAAATTTGAATTATTTTTCCTGAAGTAGAAATTCATCCTAATGGAGAGTCAAGAAATAAAATAGAGGCTGAATTTTTTTTGGAAACAAGCCCAGTTGTGAATCACTCAGGAATTTCTCCCCTGTAATATGGCTTATCCAAGCCACAGTCCTCACATTTCTGAATCGCACCTTTGTTCATTTCACTGCTTGTTAACAATTTCATCCAAGAGAAGGTACTGGAAGAGACAAAGTAAAACTGAAGACTTGTTAGTTGGGCCAATGGTCATGAAAGCAAAACATTTATTATACTAACCATTACGAGCAAGGCAATGGAAGATTTGTAGGGATACCAGGTTTACTACAGACTGGCTTGAAAGAAAGCAACAAATTAAAGTTATTTAACACCACTTGCTAATGTTACAAAGTGGGCTTTTATTGTGAAAGAAATTTTAAACATCATGTGGTGGGAAATGGTGGTCCTCATTAGGAACTCAGGGAGGAACTGAAGCTACTCTCTAATACCAGGAAACTGTGCTTTCTGGGCAGATATTGTGGTGATATTGGAAAGTCTTGGTTAAAGTAGCTGTGTGTATTCTGTGACAACTGTGTAGCTGAGGGTGGATATGTGCTGGGAAACAAAGACAGTCTCATGCAAACAAGATGGACAGCTTGTAGTCTTTCTTTAAATATTCTAATATGTGCCCATATATGGCATTCCAGCTTAGTAAAACCAGACTATTAGTCATGGTGATGATAAAGGTAACATTGTTTATTTCTCTATGTTCTATTATTTCTATATTTTCTATGGTATCGTGCTAAATTCTTTACATATATCATCTCACGTATCTTCAAATAAATATTACTACTACCATTTACAGAAGAGGAAATGGAAGTTCAAAGGGTTTAAAAGCCTGACATCACATAGCAGTGTGTGGAAAATCTTAGACTCAAACCTTCAACTCAAACCTTAGAGAATCTTATTCTCAAACTTTGATTCCAGAGCTTGTGATTTTAACACTGAAGAGAAAGAGGATGGCTCAGACAATAGAGCCATTGTACCACTGTGAATTTAGACAGTAAGATTAACTTTTATGGAATCTGAAAAGGTAGAATTTGAACTAAGCCTTGAAGGGCGAGCCAAGGCAATGGAAGATTTGTAGGGATACCAGATTTATTACAGACTGGCTTGAAAGAAAGCAACAAATTAAAATTATTTAATTAACACCACTTGCTAATTATGTTACAAAGTGGGCTTTTATTGTAAAATAAATTTTAAACATCATGTGGTGGGAAATGGTGGTCCTCGTTAGGAAGGTTACATTGTTATTTCTCTATGTTCTATTATTTCTATATTTTCTATGGTATTGTGCTAAATTCTTTACATACATCATCTCACACAATCTTCAAATAAAGATATGTGAGATGGTAGTAGGGAGACAGGGTGTCCTATGAGAATGAATTGCATGAATACGGTTATACAGGCAAATGAAGAAGGAATACGGGATCAGTGAATCACTGGCCTGGATTTTCTCAAAACATTTTTGGATAAATAACATTATGTATAGATGCAATTTATCCATTAAACCATGCTATTGCAACATTTCATTGGTATGCTATCTGAATTTGTAGATATTTGTTATAAAAGGCCATCTCCTGGAATCTATTAGGTTGAAAATATATAAAAGATGAAAATCCATTTGACAATTTATTACAAATTTCTAACTGGGAATCCTTGTTGTGTCAATGAACTAATAAATGTAAATGTAAAATGAAGTAAATGTAAAGTTTTATTACTACTATTATTTTTAGGATTATTTTTTAAATGAATGAAGTCCTACAACTTCTCCAGAATAGGACTAAGTTTTTATTTGCAAATATTTACAAGGCTATTTTGGAATGACAAAATTCAGAATGGACTTAGAAACAAATTCTATTCAACTTTTGTGTTAACTCAATTTTTCCTTCCTTCCCCTTCCCTGCTCCCCTCCGCTTCTCCCCTCCTCTCCATTTCCCTTTCCTTCCTTTCTCTGTCTCTCACTCTTCTTTTTTCTTTTCTTTTTAGTTCATGTCTGTCTTCACCAGAAAATCTTTATCTATGCCAGGGGAAGCAGAGAAACATAAAACTTTGCTTTAAAGAAAGGAAGATCCCCACACCTATAATCCCAGCACTTTGGGAGGTGGAGGCAGGCAGATCACTTGAAGTCAGGAATTTGAGACCAGCTTGACCAACATGGTGAAACCCCATCTCTACTAAAAATACAAAAATTAGCTGGGCATGGTGGCGGATGCCTGTAATCCCAGTAACTCGGGAGACTGAGGCAGGAGAGTGGTTTGAACCCAGGAGTAGGAGATAACAGTGAGCAGAGATCACACCATTGTGTTCCAGCCTGGACAACAAGAGTGAAACTCAGTCAAAAAAAAAAAAAAAAAAGAAAGAAAGGAAAGGAGAGGGGAGGGGAGGGGAGGGGAGGGGACCTTTATGATACTTTGACAGTAGTTCCACTGTGGGGTGAAACTCATGATGGAAAAAGAGAACCAAAAATAACAACTTTAATAATCACTCAGCAACATGTATAGAGCTGCTGTAAGCAAAGTAAGGTCACAGCTGTAAGAGTTCAGTGTATCATAATCTCAATGCTCCTGGTTCAAAATTGCTACCAGTGTTGCTTGTTAATGGTCAAAGGGACCCAGGAATGAGAGTGATGTCACGGCACTAGTTCTAGGGGATCTTTGGGTCTTTGCACTTACCTTACATTCTACAAGTTAAATTGCAGAAAAACTCTTTTTTGTTTTCATGTCTAAATCAAGCTTTGTTACATACTATTAAGAATTTTTAGTACTCACTTTACCTATTTAAACAATAGCAGACTCTGTTTCTAGTAATCTAGAAGTTGTTGATTACTAGCCCAATGAAAATGACTGTGGTTATAGGTGAGACTACATTTCCTTTGTTTTGGAAAAGGTAATTTTCTGCTAAAGGATTTAGAGGTGAAGACAGTTTCACAACATGAAAGACGAAACACAGTGTGCAACACTGATTTTCTGATGTTTTATATTAAAACATTTTACTTTTTTTTCTTAGAAGATTGTCCAATACACAGACTCATATCTGTAAACTGACACTAGAACAGGCACTAAGATCCACAGTCTCTTTCTCACTTTTTAAAAACAATCTGGCTGAAACTGGATTTAACTCACAAGAGAGTGCAAGTTAGTGAATAACTTAAAGTATTTAAGAAAGAAACTCGGTGCTTGTAATCACAGTCAATGAAACTATTTTACTTGTTGACTATGGTCACACAACTGGAGTAATCATTAAAAATTTATTTCCTTAAAGAGGAAATCCATGGAATTTTTTATTTAACATTGACAGGAAGAAGCATGGAAGTTTAGAGAAAATCATCATTTATTATTTTTACTTCATGTTAAATTATACTTACTGAGAAACACAAATAATGAACTATAGCATGGTAAGTGTACAGTCATTTTCTTTCCAATTCTCAAAAGTCAGATTTCCATGCAAGTTTAAAAATCAAGATAGGCATGGAGGGAACAGGGAGTTAGCCTCAGTGTTATTGGAGATCAAAGGTCAAGTGCAAACCTGGTAAAGCAACATTACAGGAGAAGGCTCTCAATGGGTCAGAAAGAATTTAAATCAGAGGGAGTTTTATTAAAGCCTAAGTATGCTTTTTGTTGTTGTTGTTTCCAAATATATTAAATCTTAAAGAAACCTTGCAACCAACTGATGGGCTCTTCCTGCCCACTGCACAGAGACCATAGCATTGCCATAAAGAAAGAGTTTAATTGATGTGAGGCCAGCTGCACTATGCAGGAGACAGAGTTATTAATCAAATCAATCTCCCTGAAAATTCAGAGACTAGAGTTTTTAAAGGATAATTTGGTGGGAAAGGGTTCAGGAAGTGGGGCGTGTAGTGTTGATTGGTTGGGTCATAGATGAAATCAGGGAGTGGAAGCTGTCTTGTGCTGAGTCAGTTTCTAAGTAGAGGTCACAAGACAAGATGAGCCAGTTTATTGACCTGGTTGGCGCCAGCTGCTCCATCAAGTGCAGGATTTGACAAATATCTGGAACAACAATCTTAGATTTTACAATAGTGATATTATCCCTAGGAGCAGTTGGGGAAGTTTAGAATCTGGTGGCCTCTAGCTGTAGGACTCCTAAACCATTGTGGCTAATTTGTTAATCCTACAAAGGCAGTCTGGTCCTCAGGCAAGAAGCAGGGTTTGTTTCAGGAAATGGCTGGTATCATCTTTGTTTCAAAAATTAAACTATAAACCTAGTTCCTGCCAAAGTCCTACACCCAGGAATGAACAAGGACAGCTCAGAGGTAAGAAGCAAGATGGAGTCAGTACAGTCAGAACTGTTTCACTCTTACAATTTTCTCAGTTATAATTTTTGCAAAGGTGTCTTCCGCATTATCCTCTTTTATTCTAGGTACTCAGTTATGACCCTTCATTTCACTGTATTTTCTGGCTTGACTGGACATCTCATGAGGGAATCTTACAAGAAATATCATGAGATAATCTTATAAGAAATATCATGAGATAATCTTACAAGAAATATCATGAGATCTATAAGAAAATCTACCAAACATGAATACACATCTACCTTCTCCTTGGCATTAAAAGGCATTTTTAGAACAATAAACCTTAACCTCTTTCCATCTCACCTCTCACTATTTACACAGCTGAGAAATCACACACAAACCCATTGGTAATGGCACCTCAAAAGTGGTAGTCCTTCTTAATAGAAATCAGGTGTACTCAATTTTGATGTGTGTGAATAAGGATCTCAGAGAAAATGAATAAATTGGAACAGCACTGCAGATGATTCTAATACATCTTAGAAAAATGAGAATCATTGTTTCCTTCCTCAGACGCTATGGTGAGGATCTTTTGCCTGGAAGCTCCATTTTTCCCAGGCTGGTATGTGGCTGTCTTATGAACATGCAGACTAATCATAAGTTTACGCCAATGCAAGCATAGGCAAAATATAAAGAAAAGAAATTTAATATTTGATATTTTTAAAGCTTTAACATAATAATTATTAAGAATCATAGCTCTAAATTCTTTACACTTATTTTATGGTATAGCTTTGTCCTCATTTTGAAATACACTGCATGTGGCCAGAGTGATGGGAACACCTTTATGGATTTTATTTATTTATTTTTATTTTTTTATTTATTTTATTTCTATTTATTTATTTTTTTGAGATGGGGTCTCACTCTGTCGCCCAGGCTGGACTGCAGTGGCGCACCCTTGACTCACTGCAAACTCTGCCTCCCAGGTTCACACCGTTCTCCCTCCTTAGCCTCCCGAGCAGCTGGGACTACAGGCACCCACCACCACACCCGGCTAATTTTTTTGTATTTTTATGGTTTTTATTTTTGAAGTGGTAAAGTTATCAATTTTGTCCTTCTTTAGAGTCAGAGGCTCAGTCCACAGCCCCTGGATAGATTCTATTCGGATGATTTCTTTGTAATTAGAACCGTGATAATTCTGGTGCTTCCCCAAGAACAGACAGGCCCCAGACACTTATTCCTCTGAATAAGTTGGTGTACTGAGATTTCAAAGAGAAAGTCATGACTCAACCTTTCCCAATTTGAACTTTATAATTATAAATGAGTGCTTCCCAAAAGACAGCATACAAATGAAGTATACAATGAAAGGTCATTTCAGATGATTGAATAACACTGTATTCTACCTCAGGTGACATACCTTGCAACTCTGTCATTACCTGTGGGCCACCATGATGTGGTAGAGTAATGAGATATCAATTCTTAGATTCAGCCCACTTTTAATAGGCCCTTAGCTGAGAGTACATTCTTGCTCTTGCCGTCCCATATAAATAGTATCTGAAGAAAGGCAGTCATTAAGGGGGCTGAGAAACAATCTCACCCTTTTTGTCACACCAGACATTGGTATTTTTTCCCCTTTCACTTCTGGGTACCATATTTCAGTATTTACAAGATGCTCAGTGAGGCAAACTGCAACTTTCGAGAATCCAAAATAAAAGAAGAATGTTATTTTCTGGAATATCAATATCCTTGTAATTTGTTCTTTTGTTATAATTTTTACTTTGAAATGATTTCAATATTACAGAGAAGCTGTAAGAATAACATAAAGAACTACTGTATAATACTCTCATCCAGATTCTGCAGGTATTAACATTTTGTCACATTTGCCCTCATTTTGTGTGTGTTTGTATGTAATTTTTTTCTGAATAAATTCACAAAATGTGACAGTCAGAATGCCACTTCACTGCTAAATACTTCAGATTAATTTTCCTAAGAAGAAGGATATTGTCTTATATAAGCACAGTATAGTTATCAAAATAATTGTAGCCAAGAGTAGCACAATGTATTATCTAATCTACAGATCTTTTTCCAATTTATCTAATCCTCAGAATCAGTGTCCTTCATTGTATTTCAGGATCCAATCCAGAAGAGATTTTATTTATTTATTTATTTATTTTTTGTCAGATCTTTGTCTTCCATGAAATTCAATTTTTGAAAAGTAAAGAACTTTTTTTTTTTTTTTAAGAGTTTTTTGGTTTGGGCTTGACTGATGTTTTCCTGTAAGAAGATTTAGGTGACTCATTTTCAGAAGGAATATTCCAGTGGCAATGAAGTGACTTTCTTAGCGTATCATATATGAAGGTCCACAGTATTATTTTGTTCCATTAATAATGATGTTAAATTTGATCTGTTGGCTAAAGTGATGTCTACAATATCTCCACTAAAGTTACTAGATTTTTCTCTTGTTATTGATAATTAACTTTTGAGAAGATACTTTGAGACTATGTAAATATCTTGTTTCTCATGAAATTTTACCCATCAGTTTGATGATTTTGCTTAAATCAATTATTAGTATGATGGTTGCCAAATTTTAATTTTCTAACTTGACTGTTTCTTCTATAAGAATAGCATTTTACCATAAAAAAGAGAGGTGATTCTTGTTTGTTTGTTTGCCATTTATATGCTTATAATTAGGAAGCCTTGACCTGGATGCTAGGTGTAGTTATTGCTACTTAGGTGACATAGTTTCTAAGACCTGTTTGGGGAGACTGGAAAAGATAAGTAATACAGAGACACACACGCATGAAAAAACATACATATCTGTCTAATCTATCTGTAAAACCATGAATCTGTACTGATACTTTTAGTATGAATCCAGAATCACAGGCTTAATTTGAGTCTTCTCTCCTTGTGCTTAACTTTTTAAAATCACTTACTTGTTTATTCCTAGAATACACAAAATTCGTTTCAGAAATATCAACTCACACCACAGCTACAAACAAATCTAGCAACGAGAGTTCAATATTTGTTTACAGTTTTTTAAAGCTTTAGTCTAAGAATATATAGTAAAAATGTTCAATTTTTTTTTTAATTAGCTGTCACACCCTCAAGTGTTATGACTTATTTATTTGAAACACAATTAGGCTTATGAGTTTCTGCTTCTATTTCAAGTACTCCCCCAACAACTTTGTGGATCCATTATTTATGTTTAACTATGCAAAGTATTAACACGTGTCCAAAGTAAGAATTATACAAAAAGAGAACAGAAAAGTATCAGGCCCCCACCAAAATCCCTCTGCTTCACTTTCAAACACTCCCAAGAGACAATCACAAACATTTGTTTCTGGTTTATCCTTCATGTGAGTGTCCATGGTGATGTTTTCCTGTTTTTAAAAATATAAGCAATACATATATTTTTTTCTTATTTTCCCTTTCTTGCACAATAGGTAATATTAAATACATGCTTATATGTTTTTGCACTTTTTTTTTTCACTGAACAATATATTCTGGAATCACATAGTGTCATTTTTCATTATTTGTTGCAGCTACATGATAATCTATTGTGGGCAGGCCACAACCAAACTCTGGTACATGAGCATTTGGTTACTTCTGATATTTTGTAATTCCAAACAATGACTCAATAACCTTGAATAGATCTATTTCATATTGTTGAATGTATACTGTAGGGTAAATGACAAGAAATGGAATACTGGGTTGAACGTGTGTAAGTAGTTTTGACAGATTTGCCAAATTTTCCTCCATAAGTGGTGTACCAATTTGTATTCCCACGTGTGGGAATGTCTGTTTCCCTACAGCTTTGCCAACAGAAGAGGTTGTCAAGCTTTAATATTTCCAGTTTGAGAATTTCAAGATGATATTTCAGTGTAATTTAAAACCACATTTCTCCGATTGTAAATAAAGTTGAATATCTTTTTGACATCTTTAATACTTTTTATGTAAATTGTTCATTTCTTTGGCCCATTATTATTTAATATTTGGGTTTTTTCCCTTAAATCTAAAAGAATTCATTTATAAATAATCCTGAAGAAACTTAATAACTATATGAAAAATAATAGAAATTTTCCCCAAATGTTAAAGAATTTGTCTCTATATACATTTCTTATATATTAATATTTGTATTAATATTAATATTTGTATTAATAACATATGTATATAAATATATCTACATATACACCTATATGTATATAAACATATATACAGATAGACTTATATATGTATAATAGACATTTATACATATTACACATGTATATATTTGCAAGTATACATTTTTCAAGTATATAATATTAGAAATAATACGTTATACATCATATATAATATGTGCAGTACATATTATGGATAAAGAGTATTCCATTTGCATATTAATTTTGGATTAATAGGACTAATATCTTATATTGATTTATGATGGACTAATACATATGAAATATCCTTTTATCTGTGATATATGTTATAAATATTTTCTCCTGGTTTGTCATTTCTCTTTTGACTTTGCTTATATGGTTTTTGCTATGCAAGGTTTTTGTTGTTTTAATCTTATGAAGTTGCATTTAGTTCATCTCCATTTTGACTCAAAATCAATATCCTTTTCTACACCAAGGTTATAAAGAAACTAACTCAGGTTTCTGCTATTACTTTCACGGTTTCATTTTTACATTTAGCTCCCTGATCTATTTGGAGTTTATTTTTATGTTTAATGTGAAGTGTAAACCAAATTTTATTCTGTTCACATAGTAATCCCATTTCTTCAGAACTGTTTATAAAATGTTTACATTTCCCTAGTTATTTAAGATGCCACCTATATTCCTGTGTACCCAGGACTATTTCTGGACTTTTATTCTATTCCACTGGTGTGTCTGACGTTTCTTGTGCTAATATCACACTGGTTTACTAGATTGTAACATATATTAAGTCTAGTGTCCGTAACTGCTTTCTTTTCCAATTTTTTCCTAATTATTTGTTGTTGCTATTTTGCCATATAAACTCTAGTAACTAGAAAGACTCTGATATAGTTACTGGTATTTAGTGAATTTATAATTTAAGGAAAGCAGAAATATTTTTCATATGGGTTTTGTATATTCCTTGTTAAGTTTATTTGTAAATATTTTTTCTTTTTTATTTCTATTGTATGTATGATTTTCTTTACCATTAAATCCCCCAACTGGTTATCATTTTATTAAGATTATAGATTTATATATGTTATGTCAGCTACCTTATTAAACTCTTACTGTTTGAGTATGTTAGTTTTATTATTGATTCCCTAAGGTTTCCTAAGAACACTTCCATGTCATCTGAAAATGGTCATTGATTTCTTTTATATAGCTGCTTTGGCTATTAATTCAATGCTAAATTGTAGCGGATATTGTGGTGCGTTTTTGTCCTGATCTTAGTGAAAATGTTGCTAGGGTTTCCCCATGTCTTAGTATCTTAAGATGCTGGCTTTATGAATGAGGTTAATGCATTTTTATCAGGCTAAGGAAGTATCCATCAGTTCATTCTTGTAGTTTTCTTGTTTTGAAATCAGCAAGGAGTGTAGAATATGTCAAAGTTTTTTGTTTTATTTTGTTTTTCTCATGCATCTATGAAGATTAATCATGTTATAAGTGATGTTTTTCTGTAATTTTCCTTTTGTACTGCCTTTATCAAATCGTTAAAGATTTGCTAGAATTTATTTGGGTGTTCATCTAGGCTTTCTCTATTTATTTCATAGAAGTTAGTAAGTTTGGGAAAATAGGCAGCCCTAATATATCATCTATTTAATCTATAAAAACAGTCAGGCCTCTGTGATTGGTAGGGCCCAGGGCAAGAACACAAATGGAGATCTACATAATGTTTCTAAATATTTCAGAGTTATAAACTAAGCAATAAAGTGTGAATAATGTGTTTTGTCTTCCTACTTTGATAAATATACCTTCCTATGGCTCTGTAAGGCCAAGTTTGAGTTTAGAATTCTCATATTCCTCACTGTTTTGTTCTGGATCATAATGGCATGGAGAATGGCAATAACAACTAACTCATTTGTTTTGCCTTTTCTTCTTCCTGTGGATAGCCACAGTAGATGTGTGTGTACATCTGAGACCACATGACCATTGTCTTCTCATGTCACTGTCTCCACAAAGAGCTGCCTGTTGTCCATTCCATGGGCAGTTTGTACTTAGGAGTACTAGCCTGGGATGGGGGCCCCTACAGTCTCTGGAAATGCATTTAAGTTTATTTGGGCATGATATTTCAGAGTGTAATGTACTCAGAGCCTGGTCAAGAAGGGGTAACATGGATTTAGTGTGGAAATTCCACTTGGCCCTGTGAAATGCTTGTCTCTTCAAGACAGGTAAGTCTTGAAGAATGTCAGAGTGGTCCCATAAGTATAACCATGCCCTTATACAACCTATACAAGGCTGCCTGAGTCCAAAGGGAGTACTATTAAAGAGTAAAGCAAAATGGTTTTGCCTGTCAAATTTGTGTGTTTTGCATTGGAGCAGAAAATGTAAAAAGAAAGAACAAGTAAAAGAAAGGAACAAGTCTTCTCTTGCTAGGCTGACTTGCTCCAAGACCTAGTGATAGGCAGCAGAGCTCTGAAAAGGATTTGATGACATTATCTGCAAAACCAGAGCCCTCAAGGAATGTGCTCCAGAGCCCCCTCTCCTCCCAGTTACAAGCAAATATGAGAAAACAAGTGTTTCTCCTCTCCTAGCTCCCCTCTCTATTTTGTAAATCCTTCCTTAGTTAATCTCAAGGTTACTTCACAAAGTTTTACAGATTCCTGTTTCTCTTCTGTGTAAAATAACAAGGTCACAAGACATGCTTGAGTAAGACAGGTACCAGCTATAAACCCTGCCTTAGCTTGATAAGTTCCTGTTTTTCCTCAAGTTGCAAAAGCTGTATGATTAACTGCCTTTGTTCTGCTTCTGTAAGCCTGTTTGCCTGCCCTGTAAGTTTTGCACTGCTAGATAGCCAACCCCCTCAGTTGCATGTATGAGTCAAGCCCTGTCTTTGTTCAGGGCTCAGCTTTTCCGATGTGAATCTGCTGGGCCTGAGTGCACTCAGTAAATCCTCCTGTTTCACCCATTTGGTCTCTCTGGTTCTCTGATTCCTGCAGTATTTTTCTGGGGGCTCTTCTGGGATTGGAGACAACAGGTTTACTGTCTCCTTTGCCTATGGGACTTGAACCCCAGGCAAGGGGAGACCCATGACCCCAGGTGCCATTGGGAGAACTTCAACACAGAAAGGAGATCAGTTCTCCCACAACCTGGTGCCCTTTCCTGACAGCACAACGGAACCTAAGGGGCTACAGGACAATTCTTGGGACAGTGTGCTTCAGGACCATGGTAAGGTTTGGGACCCAAGGCATGACCCATCCCATAAGGATGGAATGGGAGCTTGATCACCTCCCAGGGTGTAACTAGTAGCCCGGTACAGGACGCGAGAGTGGCTCGCAAAGTTGGGGAAACTTACACCCCATCCAACCCAGGATGAGAAAGTGACTCTCTAAGTTGGTTGAGAAAGGAACTAGGAGTGGGAAAGTGTGTGAGTGCTTGTAAAAGAGGCAGTTCCAGGAGGATCCAATGCGGGCAGTGATGTGTGAGGGCTGCAGTCTCTTAGCATAGACTGTATGATATGTGGGAATTGTGGGACCAACCAGGACTAGTGGTGATCTGCATATGGCTCAGGGAGGTACCCCACAATTTAGTAATTGTGGGAGATTAACAAACACTCCAAAGCTAAGCAGTGTCTGAAAACTCCTGTGAGGGGGGTGGTCTCATTGGTCTGAAGCAAAAGAGAGAGAGAGTGTGTTGCACCATAACTGGAAGAAAATGGGAGGGAAATTGTCAAAACCCACTCCATTAGAATACATGTTAAAGAACTTTAAAAAAGGTTACAAGGGGGATTATGGAACCCAGTTGACCCCCTAGAGGTTAAGAACTCTGTGTGAAATAGAATGGCCTTCTTTTGATGTCAGATGGCCGGTTGAAGGGACAGAATAAAAAGAACAATTGGCCATGTACATCGGGTGATAACCAGTGTTGGAGGACAGCCAGGGCACCCAAACAAGTTTCCTTACATTGACTCGTGGCTAAATGTGGTCCAAAACTGACCTACATGGTTACAGCCCTGCCTGGTGGCTTACTGCAAGATGCTCCAAGCTGGAGCTGAGCCTAAAGTGAAAGTCAAGCCAGTTTCACTGGCAGCTTGGAAATAAAGGAGGAATCATATAAAGGACAGGAAAAACCACTATTACAGGAGCCACCAGAGGAAACAGAAATCCCTCCTCCTTGTACTTTATGATCCCCCATTTGCGAGGGCCAACGACCCACATGGAGTCAGAGTCAGATGATGACATACTCCAAGCTTCACCCCAGAGGGAGGAACCAGAGCCCCCACCCCAGGGGTTCAAGGAGGAAAGTCAGGATGATCAGGCAAGCTGTCTCCAGTCTGGCCGTACTTGGGCTTTGCCGATGCCCCTCTGGGAAATGCAGGGACCCCTCTATTATGATGAACATGACCAGATTCAAGGGGGACAACAAACCTTCATTTATCAACTTTCTCGACCACTGTTCTAAACTGTAAACACCATAGCCTCTCTTATACAGAGAAGCCACAGGCCCTCATAGGTCTAATTCAGTCCATCTTCCTGACACACAATCCAACCTGGCCAGATTGCAAGCAACTCCTTCTAATGCTGTTTAATATTGAAGAGTGCCGAAGGGTGACCCAGGCAGCCCTCCACTGGCTAGAAGCCAATGTGCCAGAAGGCACACTTAATGTCCAGGCATACGCTTACTGGGAAGCAGAAGCAGACCCTCACTGGGACCCAAATGATGCAACCTAGTTTCAGCACCTGCAGAAGTACCAAGCAGCACTTTGTGAGGGCTAAGGGAAGGCAAAAATAAGGTAATCAATTTAGGAAAGATCTCAGAAGTGCTTCAAGGAACTGAGACTCTGTGAGGCATTCAGGCTTTACACTCCGTTTGACCCTGAGGCTACTGAAAATCAGTGCATGGTAAATACAGTGTTTGTAGGACAAGCCCAGGGGGACATCAGGCAGAAGCTGCAAAAGCCAGAGGGTTTTGCAGGCATGAATGCTACTCAGCTTATAAAAGTAGCCACCAAGGTGTACATCAACCATGACCAGGAGGCAGAAAAGGAAGCTGATCGGGCACTCAGGAAAAAGACTGATCTGCTTGCAGCAACCCTCACAGAAAGGGAAACTGGCATCTCCAAGGGATGCAGACACAGGCATGGGAAGGGCCAGGCTGGGCAGAGGCCCCGAAGCCCGCCAAGGCTAGATAGGAATCAATGTGCACAATGCAAAATGAGAGGACACTGGAAAAATGAGTGAAGATAGGACAATGAAGACGATAACCAAGGCTGTGACACAAACAGGCCACCAACCAAGGGCTGCCACACCCTGAGGGAACTGGATACCAACCTGATCAGGCTGACAGGGACTGGAGGATATGAAGACTAGGCCAGACCAGGCTCCATCACCGTAGGCCCCCAGGAGCCCCTGGTCACAGTGGAAGTGGGGTGGACTTTATGGTAGACACCCGGGCTGAACATTCAGTGGTGACCCAGCCCATAAGGCTACTATGCAAACACCATACAACTGTTGTTGGGGCTACAGGGGTCCCAGAGAAAAGGCCATTTTGTCAGCAAAGGAAGTGTGTCATAGGAGGATAAGAAGTTCAACATGAATTCCAATACCTCTCAAATTGCCCAGTTTCCCTGCTGGGAATAGACCTACTCCAAAAACTGTAAGCACAGATTGCTTTTGGGCCACAAGGAGGTATGACTTTGAAACTGACTCTCCCAAAGGCCATGGTGATAACCCTTACCATCCCACAGACTGAAAAATGGAGACTATACACAAAAGAGTCACCAGAACTGGGAATAAATGAACTGTATGGGCTACTTAATAAAATGCCTGGAGTATGGGCTGAAGACAACCCACCTGGGCTGGCTAAAAATCAGGCACCAGTAGTAGTAGAGTTGAAACCAGGGGCAACCCCAGTTCAGTTCCGCCAGTACCCACTTTTCCAACAAGCCATATGGGGCATTCACAAACACTTTGAGCAACTCTTCAAACATGGAATCATAGTCAAATGCCAGTCACCCTGGAACACTCCTCTCCTGTCGGCACATAAACTGTCTGGTGAATATAGGCTAGTGCAGGACTTATGTGCTGTGAACGAGGCTACAGTGACCATCCACCCAGTGGTACCTAACCCATATTCTTTAACGGGACTTATTCCAGCAAGTGCTGTCTGGTTTACTTGCCTAGACCTGAAAGATGCATTCTTCTGTCTTTGCCTGGTACCAATTAGTCAGCTCATCTTTGCATTTCAATGGGGTGAATGGCAATTCACCTAGACAAGACTCCCACAGGCGTTCAAAAACTCTTCCACAATCTTTGAAGCAGCACTGACTTCAGATCTCAAGGCCTATACCTAGCCAAATGACAACTGTGCCTTGCTGGAATATATAGATGACCTGCTTCCAGTAGATCCAATGCAAGAGGACTGCCTCCAGGGAACCCAACACCTCCTCTACCTCCTGTGGAAAACCAGATATAAGGTGTTCAGAAAGAAGGCTCAAATCTGTTCCAAAACAGTCTAGTATTTAGGTTTTGAAATGAGTCAAGGGGAATGATGGCTAGGCAGTGAGCGAAAGTGGGCTGTTTGTGCACTTCCAGCTCCAACCACCCAGCACCAAATAAGATAATTTTGGGGGGCAGCAGGGTTCTGCCACATTTGGATCCCAAATTTATCACTGATGGCCAGGCCTTTATATGAAGCCACAAAAGCGGCGGAAGGGAACCCCTCCTTTAGGAGGCTGACCAAGATAGGGCATTTAAACAAATCAAAGAAGGCTTAACCCAGGCCCCAGTCTTAGGACTGCCTGATCTAACTAAACCTTTCTTTCTGCATGTCCATGAATGAAAACAAATGGTAATAGGGGTCCTAACTTGAGTCATAGGCTCATGGCATGATCCAGTGGCATACTTATCCAAGGAATTGGATCTTGTGGCACTAGGATGGCCTCTGTGCCTTAAAGCACCAGCTGCCACAGCCCTACCGGCACAAAAAGCTGATAAACTGACCATGGGACAGCAACTGAGCATCCGGGTACCACACTTGGTTATAACTTTAATGGATCAGAGAGGACACCAGTGGTTATCAAATCTGAGAATGGTTCGATATCAAGGGCCCCTATGCGAGAATTCTTGCATAATTCTAGAGACAATAAATATCCTAAACCCAGCTACCTCACTCCCAACTGAACCGGGTCCAGGAGCCCCCCTTCATTGTTGTGTAGATGCAGTAGATGAGGTATTCTCAAGCCAGAGGGATCTCACAACCAATCCTTCAGGGATCCAGACGTAAAATACTTTACAGGTAGAAGCCGTTTTGTACTAGAAGGGGTCTGGTGGGCCAGGTATGTAGTAGTAACAGTAGACTCAGTGATAGAGGCTCACAGTCTCTGCCTACTGGAACATCAGCACAGAAAGCAGAGCTAATATCCCTGACAAGAGCTCTCTGGTGTCAAAAGACAAAAAGGTCAATGTCTACAGAGATTCCAAATACGCCTTCGCCATGTTGCATTTTCATGGGGCTATATATAAATAAAGAGGACTCATAATTGCTGGGGTAAAGAAATAAAATATAAAGAAAAAATTCTACAGCTTTTAAATGCTGTATGGGCCCCAAAGAAAGTGGCAGTTATACATTGCAAGGGACACCAAAAAGCAGGAACACTAGAGGTCAAAGGAAACAGAAAAGTGGACAGAGAGGCAAAACAGGCAGCAACGGCTACCCCTCATTGTAAATAGGAAGCCATAGCTTTACCTCTCCTCCCAGAACCTCCCCTTCTAGAGGTCCCAAATTATTCTCCAAATGAAAGGGCCTGCTTTGCCAAAGAAACTGGAAGTTACATTAAAGGAGAATGGTGGAGATTCTCCAACAGGAGGCTAGCCATCTCTGAAATAGTAGCCCCTAGATTTGTGAAGCAATTCCATCAAGGAACTCATATAGGAAAAGTAGCACTAGAAACACTACTGGGACATCATTTCTATGTGTCCTATGGGGCCCATTCGGCCCCCAGGAATTCAAGAAATGGGAGCCATACCCTGTGAAAACCTAGTCATGGACTTTACTGAGCTGCCCCAAGCAGGGGGCTATTGGTACATGTTAGTACTCATCTGCACCTTTTCAAGATGGATGGAGGCTTTCCCCACCAGAACAGAGAAAGCATGAGAAGTAACTACTGTGCTAATAAAGGACATTATCCCTAGATTCAGACTTCCCCTGACTCTAGGGTCAGACAATGGGCTAGCATTTGTAGCTAAAATAGTTCAAGGACTAACACGACTGTTAAAAATAAAATGGAAATTACACACAGCCTACCGGCCACAAAGCTCAGGAAAAGTAGAACGCATTAACCAGAAACTCAAACAGCTACTGAAAAAATATTGCCAAGAAACCCATCTGAGATGGGATCAGGTCCTGCCCATGGTTCTCCTCTGAGTCAGGTGCACCTCCGAGTCAGGTGCCCTATGAGATCTTGTTTGGCCGGCCACCTCCAATCATAGATCAAATTAAGGGTGATCTCTGTGAACTAGGGAAATTATCCTTGAGAAGGCAAACACAGGCTTTAGGAATAGTCATGCAAGAAATTCATGGTTGGGTATGGGAAAGAATGCCCATAAGACTGACAGACCCAACACACTCCTTTAAACCCAGGGACTCTGTTTGGGTTAAAAAATGGAATCCAACCACTTTGGGACCCATATGGGATAGGCCCCATACTGTAGTCTTGTCCATTCCCACAGCTGTTAAAGTTGCAGGAATTTTGGCCGGGCGCGGTGGCTCACGCCTGTAATCCCAGCACTTTGGGAGGCCGAGGCGGGCGGATCACAAGGTCAGGAGATCGAGACCATGGTGAAACCCCGTCTCTACTAAAAATAGAAAAAATTAGCCGGGCGCAGTGGCGGGCGCCTGTAGTCCCAGCTACTCGGGAGGCTGAGGCAGGAGAATGGCGTGAACCCGGGAGGCGGAGCTTGCAGTGAGCCGAGATTGCGCCACTGCACTCCAGCCTGGGCGACAGAGCAAGACTCCGTCTCAAAAAAAACAAAACAAAACAAAACAAAAAAGTTGCAGGAATTTTACCTTGGGTCCACCACAGTCGGCTGAAACCAGCAGCCCAGGACAAGTGGACCAGCCAACAGGAACCAGATTATCCCATTCACCTGATCCTACGGTGAGAACAGGTTGCCAATGGAGCTAGCAACTGCCCTACACTGGTCATTCTGGAAGCTGACCAGTCTACGGACAGCTGAAGCTTGAGAAGACAACCGCTCTGCTCTAGTCACCCCAGGAGCTGACAAGCCTATGCACAGCCAAAGCTGGAGTAAAGTAATATAGTTAGAAATATTGGGTCTAATAGTTTTCCTTGTAATAGTAGTTGTTTTTCTTTTGTTCTGCTGCTTTAGTCAGCCTCCTTCACCAGGAGAAAGCCTTTTCTGTTCATGCTGGGTGTGAGTATGTCACTCTTTACCTTGTTCTTACTAATCCCCTTATCTATGTTAAAAGGAGAACTCTTGGAAGGATTGGAAGGACGCCCCCAATGTTCTCAGACTACATGGTCAGGGAGCACTATAACCAGAACTCTATTGTACCATACTCATTATGAGTGTACCAGAACCCACCTAGGAACCTGTACTCACAATCAGACCACCTACTCAATCTGTGACCCAGGGAATAACTAGCCTTATGTATGTTACTATATCTTTATACTTCAATGTCTGCCAGGCAATGTTTAAAGACTTCATCACCCCTGTAACAACTTGTCGTATAAATGTAAGAACCCCCCTGCTTGCTCCACTTGGGACTGTGTGACATTGACTACTAAACAAAAGCAGGTCATGTTTACCCAAATCCAAGCAGACCTAAATTGTAAAACAATGCTTGCAATCTTGTAAATTTCACAATCCTGGAGCCAAATTCACCAATATGGACTAGAAGAACACGAGCACCAATAGGACATTCCTATTTAACCAAGAATCCAAGGGGGAAAACTATCTTAAAAAATAATTTTCTGTGTATTATAAAGAAAATCTGGGTCGTTCAGCCCAACAATTCAAGTCATTCTATGAGCAGATCAAACAGAAATTGCCTGAACCCCCTCCCATAGCCAAAAATCTATTCGCCCAGCTGACAGAAAGCATAGCCAGCAGCTTACCTGTCTCTTCATGTTACATCTGTAGGGGAACAAACATGGGGACCAGTGGCCATGGGAGGCAAAGGAAATAATGCCTCAAAATAACTTTACTGTGACCATCCCCTCCCCCAAACTAACACTCACAAGCTTGAGCGTCTGACACTTAAAAACCTGTATTTTATCGGGAGATTGTGCATTGCTCACTGGGGAAAAGCCTGTACAGACCCAGTAGGAGAATTAACTTGCCTAGGACAGCAATATTACAATGAGACACTAGGAAAAACTTTATGGAGAGGCATAAAGAATGACTCTGAATCACTGCACCCAGGTCCATTCTCCCATTTCCCTCCTTTAAACCACTCTTGGTACCAGCTTGAAGTTCCAAATACCTGGCAGGTGCCCTCTGGCCTCTACTGGATCTGTGGGCCACAGGCATATCAACAACTGCCAGCTAAATGGTCAAGGGCCTGTGTACTCAGAACAATTAGGCCCTCTTTCTTTCTAATCCCGCTAAGGCAAGGGGAAGTCTTAGGGTACCCCATCTATGATGTAACTAAAAGGAAAAATAAGAGGGGCATAACCATAGGAGATGGTATAACCATAGGGAATTGGAAAGACAATGAATGGTCCCCTGAAAGAATAATCTAATACTATGGCCCGGCCACCTGGACAGAAGATGGAAAGTGGGGATGATACTGCACCCCTATATACATGCTGAACCGCATCATAAAATTACAGGCAGTACTTGAGCTACTTACTAATGATACTGTAAGAGTCTTAAATCTGTTAGCCTGGCAAGCTACACAAATGAGAAATGCCATCTACCAAAATAGACTGGCCTTAGACTACCTCCTAGCTCAAGAAGGAGAAGTATGCAGAAAGTTCAACCTAACTAATTGCTGTCTAGAGATTGATGACAATAGAAAAGTCATCAAACAAACAGCTGCCAGAATCCAGAAATTAGCCCATGTCCCAGGGCAGACTTGGTCTCCAGATTCACTCTTTGGGGGCTGTTTTCCATTTCTTGGAGGATTTAAAACCTTAGTAGGAATAGTTCTGGCCATACTAGGGGGCTCCCTCATACTTCCTTGTCTTTTGCCCCTCCTTGTTAAGAATGTGCAGTCAGCTATTGAGGCTCCCGTAACCAGGCAAACTACTAATATCAACCCCTGCTGAATTGGAAACTAGGGCCTCATGAAGGGATAAATTCTGATGATGATGCTTTCTATAAAACTTCATTTATAAGAAGCATCAAATTGGGGGAATGAAGCAGAAAATGTAAAAAGAAAGAACAAGTAAAAGAAAAGAACAAGTCTTCTCTTGCTAGGATGACTCGCTCCAAAACCTAGCGATAGGCAGCAGAGCTCTGAAAAGGATTTGATAACATAACATTATCTGCAAAACCAGAGCCCTCAAGGAATGTGCTTCAGAGCCCCTTCTCCTCCCAGTTATGGGCAAGGACAAGAAAACAGGTTTTTCTCTTCTCCCAGCTTCCCCCTCCATTTTTGTAAATCCTTCCTTAGTGAAACTCAAGGTTACTTCACAAAGTTTTACAGATTCCTGTTTCTCTTCCGTGTAAAATAACAAGGTCACAAGATATGCTTGAGTAAGACATGTACCAGCTGTAAACCCTGCCTTAGCTTGATACGTTCCTGTTTTTCCTCAAATTGCAAAAGCTGTCACTGTATGATTCACTGCCTCTGTTCTGTTTCTGTAAGCCTGCTTGCCTGCCCTGTAAGTTTCGTGCCACTAGATGGCAAACCCCCTTGGTTGCATGTATAAAAGTGAAACCCTGTGTTTGTTCAGGGCTCAACTTTTTGGATGTGAATCTGCTGGACCTGAAGTGCATTCAATAAATCCTTCTATTTCACCCATTTGGTCTCTCCAGTCCTCTGATTCCTGCAATAGCATGTGTAGGTGTATGTGTGTTTGTGTTCTGTAATACTAGTGAAAGTGTGGACAATGAGATTTTCTTTTCATTACTAGTAATAGAACCATTTGAAAAGCAATTTGAACATACATATATATTTACCTAGTAATTACACATTTGGGAACCTAGTTTAAAAATTAATATGAAGAAACTAAAAACTTGATTTTGGAAATGATTGTTGTAGAATTTTATATGATGGTCCCAAATGGGAAATAGTAAAAACGTCCAATCCTAAGAGATTAGCTAAGCAAACTATGATCTTTTCACCAAGTAGAATATTACTTAGACATTAAAATTATTATAACTATTATTTTTAGAGAGATTCTCGCTCTGTTACTCAGGCTGAAGTACAGTGGTACAATCATGGCTCACTGAAATCTTGGACTCCTGGGCTCAAGCAATCTTCCCACCTCATCCTTCCTTGTAGCTGGGACTACAGGCATGTACCATGAAGCCTGGCTAACTTTATTTTTATTTTTTTGTAGAGACAAAGCCTTATTTTTTTGTAGAGACAACAGACTGTGTTGCCCAGTCTGGCTTGAACAGCTGGATTCAAGCAATCCTCCTGTCTCAGTCTCCTGAAGTGCTAGGATTACAAGCATAAGACATCTCTCTTGGCCTATTATTTGAAATACTATATAATCCCGCAGAATAATGTTTATGATATACTATTGAATAAAACAAACTATACAAATTATATATAGTTATACAATTATATATATATATATATATATATAAAAACTATATACAATGTGGTTTAAACTGTGTTAAAATAATTTTTTCATAGAAAGAAAAAACAAAAATTCTGCACAGTATATTGTGTTTGTGTTTGAGTGTTAGGACTAGGTGTGAGTTATTTTTCCTGGTTTTCTTTTCAGAGTTTTTGTGTTTTCTTTCCTAGGAATATATTACCATTATAATGTATAAAATATGATAAAAGGTCAGACCCACTTATCTCTAATGTCCTTTCCAACTCTAGCATGGAGTAATTTGTGTCCCTATATAATCAAAAGCTTGCTTTGTCTTTCATACTTTTTCTTGTCTCTACCACATTATATTAATCCAGGATTTATAGTTTATGCTTGTCTTGAAATACATGAATGTTAGCTAAGCTTACAAATAGATCTTAACATTTTGAGGCAGATTCCTGTTCTCAACAGCCAATTTTCTCATAGTAAGCATTCATTCAATGTATCTAAGATAAATTTTGAGTGTAAGCAGGCTGGACCAAGACCCTGGTCATTAATGTAAACTTATATTCCCTGCATTGCTAGATATTTTTTCTCGGCTTAATAATATATTGATTGCAGAGGCTTATCTAGGAAAAGTTAGAATTGTTTTGGCTGGCAATTTGATTTTGCATCAGCTACTCTTGTACTATCTCTTGCTTCTGATGAAAAATAGAATTAACTAAAAATAGTTTAGTATTATTAAAATGTTGAGTTTCATACATATTTTCTGGGATTTCAAAACCTCTGAGCTAAAGTTCTGTCTGTAGCTTGGGTCTATAACAGAACTTAATATGTATAAAACAAAGAAGATCCTGACACACCCTTGCATGAAAACATTGCTTGATTCTAAGACCTGAAGTTAGCACTGAACAACAATAGATGTCAAAGTTGGCCAGAATTGTGTTCAGATGGAAGCCTCATCATTTATTATCTATGCAACTTTGACTGATTATTTAACTCTTCTGAATTTGAGGTTACCCCCTGTAAATTGTGAATAATGCTTAACATGTAGGCTTGTTGCAAATATTACATCACCTAATGTTAGAAAACACATAGGAGTCCAATAAACTAAAGTTTTAATTATAACAAGTATCTAAGGATGTGGCTTACAATATTATAACCTCAAAAGTAGATATTGAAATGTTATATTTTTGCAGAATCCAATATGAAACTATTCCACCAATAGAGTCCACTGATGGAGAAAACACAAGTCTAATTATGGATTCTTGTATTGACTCATAGGCTTAAAGCTCAAACATTAAGAAATGCTAATGTAGAGAAAGGATGGTGACATGATTGGTAGCAATAAAATTTGGAGCCTTGAAAATGCTGGCTATGAAGCTGAAGTAGGAAAATAAAGGATGCTTCATAGAAAAAATGGCAAGAAATTCAATATATAGATAGTTAGATTTAAGAGCCATTTGATTAATAAACCATTATTGGTTAATATGAGAGAAGCACTTGTATTTTAGGTAACATTTTATAATGGAATTTTGTCCTTGCTAATCTTAAACTTGATTGACTTATACTAAATAGTCACCTCCTGGGTTCAATTTTCATATCATAAATTGTAGGCAAATAAAACTTCCTTATAATTTTACTAATATTAAATAAATTATGTATTTAAAGCATCAAGCTGAATACTTGATACCTGTATGTGCCCAATTATCATAGCTCCCTCTATAACATTCAGAGCAACTCTGGAGTAACATCACTTTAAGATAGATATTGAATGCTAAAATAATTCCATAGTACATTAAGCAGTGAGAAAATCTAAAACAGTGAGGGAAATTTCTGACTCTTCCTGGGCTCCAGTGTTTTCTGCTATAGTGGCCTAAACACCCCTTCCTGGGGTTCTGAGACCATCAGACAGGACTGTGACAATGACAATAAATCATCCCCCAAGCTGCTGCAATTTAATTTGGGGGATGCTTCCAGATGCAGTTATTACCTACATGTTGCACAGTGAGGAAAATGCAGAGCAAATATAATGTGACCATATTTTAGTCAGAGCTTCTCAGATCTTTCCAGTCCCAAATACAGAAACCCAGAGCAATCTATGGAACCATAATTACATGGATGCTCTTCTGAACTTATCACTTTAAGGAGCTTTCTGAGAACCCCCTTGAGTGTTCTTAGGATATAAGGTGTGTTTACAGATGCAAAGAGGAGCTGAGGCCCTTATCATTTCTGTGGCCTCATGTAAGCCACTCAGCTTCTCCAAGTCTCATTTGGACACCTGAAACAAAATTTCATGTCCTACATGGTGCAAAGGATCATGAAGGCCTAATGGGATAAGGGATCTAAAAATGCTGTATGGAAAACAACACGCAATACTCTTTATAACACAAACTAGGATTGTTATCTCCAGAGGCAAAGAGATTACATAGTTAAAGGCTTTTAAATAATGTTTAGAAATGATGACCTTGCAAACATAGCCAATAGGGAACTAACTAATGGGGACAGCAAATGAAGTTGCAGAGAGTGATAAGGATATAATTGAAAACCTTTGGAAAACACGAACTCTGTTTTGGGTACTTATCTGTTGGCATCTTACCTTGTTCTTTGTGTTGTTTGGATTCAGATGCTGGATGCTTGATTTTGATGTTTTACCATGCTACTGCCTCCCTCTGTACCTGTCTGGGAGAAAAGCAATAAATAGTGAAAATGAGACAGAAGAAGAAAGGAAAGAGAAATGGGGAACAGAGTTCTGCATAGTGCTTAGCGCTACAAGGTCCCAGCATAAGAGGTCCACCCTGACCTTATCCATTGTTATATTTTAGATCCTAGGAACCAATGATCATTTAATCAAAAACATGTCTCTCATAGTGAGGGAAATTATATTCTTTTTGCCCAGTGGAAAATTTACATGTTTATTGGTTATATTCTAGGATGATATTTATTATTCACTGAAAGTTTCAAGGGCAAACAAATACACTAGAAATTTTGGAAAGACTCAAGAAACTATAAAATATTACCCCTTGACAGAACAGTATTTTATAATGACATTTTGTCTGGTGGGCATGGCTGTCTGTATAACACGAAGATTAAACCTTGGCTGGCAGTGAATTTTTATGTATTACCAAGGTCAGAAGCATAAAAGGCCATTCTAAAGAAAGTAGTGTCTGCATAAAGTAGTTCATGCACAAAATGCTTGTGGATGTTGAGTTGAAATGGGAATAAGAATAGCCAAGTACAGGGGCTTCTGGAAAGGTAAAAGATTACAGATGTTGTCATGGGAAATATCCACAGAAGATGAAAGGCTACTTTCACAAGAAGCTAGCCACGTAGAAAGTGAATTCTTAGAAATTGCTATGGGAGCCCTAAGCAGTGACATTTTCATTCAATTGCCATATAGCTTCAATAATTCTCAGATTACCATTGACTTATTAGCAGAATAACCCCAAGGTAATGGATCATCTCTTATAAATGCATGATGTATCTGTAAAGGGCCACAATTAAAGAAACTTTCCCAATGTACAAGTGAAGAAACAAAGTTCAGAGAAGTCTTAGAGCAAACAGGTGTAGATGCTAGCAAGAGTGCAGATCCAAGCCACTTGTGCTCCAAAGTCAATTCTCTTAATCAGCTTACTATAGTATACAAGTTCCTATTAATAATGAAGTGTGAAACAAGTGGGAACAGAAGGTTGTGGAACCGGGGAAGTTACCCAAATTTTCTTGAGCTTAGTGTCTTTATTTTTTGAAAGAAATTAATATTAATACCCAAGGCCATAACACTCAATAATGACAGGAAAAACACTTTTCCCACTTTTGTTCTAGCATTATACAAATATTAACAGATAATACTTTATTTATAGTATCTGAAATGTCGACATTCAATAAATTTTACCAACTTGACTCAAGTATCTGCAAATGCTTGTTTTGAGGCATGAATGGATTAATCCCAAACAGGACAAGGACTATGCTAAGAATTAGGAAGAAACAAAACAAACAGGACACGGTATATTAGAAGATAAATAGAGTTGGGGTAGTAGTGGAGACAAGGGATGCATACCCCCATAAAATGTTGTTACTCTCAATACTAAATTCTTGTCTAAGAGGAAGGAAATCAAAACTGTCAGAAAAATTTTAGTGCCTTAAGACCTTAAAAAAGACGTAAATCACCTAAGTAAAATATGAATGAAAGAAGTATTATATTGTTCGACATGTATAAAAAATAACAATGTTTTATTCATATATTTCTTCAGTCACTTTATTTGTGTTAATTTGCCTAAAGTGTGCTTGGAAACAAGAATGAAAAAAACAAATGTGATTCTTTTCCTAATTGAGTTTACATTTTCATGCAAGATATAGACAAGAAAATAAATACCATATTTATAATTTATGATTGTGCTAAGTGCTATGAAACACCAAAGAGACAGATCTAAGCATGATTGGTACCTTAATATGTTTACAAGTTGATTTTGTAGACATGAGACCTGATGGCTATAATAGTCATAGAATCATTGCCAATTATTGGCTCTAATTAGACTCCTGCTACAAAAGGGCAACTTAACATCCTTAACTTCTTTTGACAAGGTTCAACTTTTGTTCTTAAAATAATAAAAGGGTTTATTTTCCCTGGAGTCAGTTATTCTGAGCACTACAGAGTTCAACTGTAGTTTAAGATGCCAACATGATACATTTTGACTGGGAAAATATGGCAAAGCATGATTTCTAAGAATTAATTATATCATCCAAAATACATGATAGCAGGGGTTGCTGGTACAAAAATCATATCTTAAAAGAATCCATATGACAAGCATAACATAAAGATACCATATTATGCTTAACATGTGTATAATACAAACAGAAGGCAATGATGGTGCATCAAACAATTTAAAGAATTAGCAGATAGCCTAAAAAGCTTAAGTAAATCATCGTATTTCATTGAGTCTCATTTTTCTCATCTGGAAAAAAAACGTTGGTAATTAATGTTGGGAACAAATGTTTCTTTGCTAATTTTGATGTTTCCTTGCAGGTGATGAGAACACAATTAGGGTAACATTCCTAGCTTCTTTCTACCCTTTTACTTGTTCTGCTCCAGAAAAATTGGAATAGTGTGATTTGAATGGTAAATTTATGGAGAATAACATGAATGTGCTCTGTTCAGCACCTCTCTTTTCTTTTTAGGAAGAAGCTGTAAAAGGGCCAGGTCTTCCCTTAGAGAGGCCCCACTGAAGAGCTGATTGCCAGGGGTGGGCAAGTCTGTCAGTGTTAAGAAGCTGGATGATATTCTTAGATGACTATAATTAGGCGATAAGGCAATAACATGCTGATCTGCTTAGAATTTTATTTCATTTTTCAATTAGTTCAGACACTCATGTGGAAAACAAGTTTTATTTAAACCGTCAGCAATAATAATTTGTGACTTACACATTCTGTTGTGAAAATCAAACATAGTGATGAATTTGAAATGGATGTATAAATTCAAATCTCTACATAATCTTGTGCATTTTTTTTTCATTCAAGCAATATACCTTATAACTAAAACTCAGCTCTCAAAAAGTAGAAGTAAGTGTGGAAGGACAGAATCAAGGCTCAGGAATTTTCCAGCACTATTAGCGTATTCCTAAAATTCCTGAGCTTCAGGCAAAGCTGTTTCTATTGATCCACATGAGGCTTATTTCCATCTCTCAGATAATTGTCTCTGTTTTGAGTTGGATTGTGTCACTCAAAAAAAACTGTGTTGGAGTCCTAATGCCTGGTGCCTGTCAATATGATATTTTCTGAAAATAGAGTCTTTATAGATGTAGACAAATTAAGACGAAGTCCTATTGGAGTATAGGGTGGGCCCTTAACACAATATGAATGGTGCCCTTGTGAGAGATAAAATGCATACAGTCACACAGAAGTGAGATGGCCCTGTGATGTACGTAGAAGCAGTTAGCGGAGAGATGCATCTAGAAATCAAGGAACAACATGGATTGATGGTAAACACCAGAAGTTAAAACAGGCAAGGGAAGATTCTTTCCTACAGTTCTCAGAGGCAGCATGGCCCTGCCAATGCCTTGACTTCAGACTTCTAGCCTCCAGAAATTCAAGTCAATAAATTACTGTTGTTTGAAACCATCCAGTTTGGGGTACTTTGTTATGGAGGCCCTAGGAAATTAATACAGTGCCCACACCTAGTGGCAGAAAAACCTGGGTATCATTTTTACTGCTCCACTGAAAAGACCGGTACTCCTTGACCTCAGAGAACATTGGAAAGACCATGTCCCAGTTGGCCCTTCTTCTTCAGATACTGTTGAGCCCAGGACTGTAAATAGTAGTTCCCAAACCAATGTTGGCAAAGCAGTGTTTTGCCCAGAAGCTCCGCAAATGGAACAGTCATGGATGGGCAAGTGGATGACTCAGTAGAGTATATATGTGCTGACTCCCAAATGCTGGAGAGACTCAAAAGTAATCCTAAAAATTAAGTTCATTTTTTTTTTAGTATGAAGTAGTTGTGTTTTTGTGATTTACCAAATTAATTCCCAGATCTGAAGCTCCAATGCTGGAAAAACCATGTGGATTTAACAGCTACTGGATCTACAGTGTCTTCCAGTACATATACTCCTAATCTCTCAGCTTAACTTCTAGGACTTAATGTCTCTAAAACCTTGGACCCCATGCCTCAGACATGAGTCTTGGCCACTTTTATTCTGACTAGTCTCTTGATCCCAATAGTATGTCTATTTTTATCTTCCTATGTACAGCTGATGGTGTTTCTGCAATATAAAAATCTCCCTGCTCCTATTTGCCCATCAAAATTCAACCTTTCAAGTCTTAACTTATAATCCACTTCTACTGCAAACACTCTGCCAGTGACTGTAATCAAGACCAACCATTCCACTACCTTATATTCCTTTCTGGTACTATTGTGTTGGTGAAGTGTGTGTGTGTGAGAGAGAGAGAGGGGGGGAGAGGGAGGGTGAGAGAGAGGCAGGGGGGAGAGATAGAGGGAGAGAGAGAGAGAGGGAGAGAGGGAGAGAGAGAGGGAGAGAGGGAGAGAGGGAGAGAGAGAGAGAGGGGATTGTGGGGAGTGGATAGAAAGTGGTAGCCTTGTCTTTCAACAGGATTTTTTAGCTCCTTCAAGTTATACATTACCTAGTTTTCATAATTTTATTATTCTCTTCAGTACATACCACAGTGAAGTGTTTACTAGTTGATCAATACAATTTTAACTTGACTTTATGACACAGAAGTCTAGTGCTATTGTAATTTTTTTTAAAGCAACTAAGTTGTGGATGCAGAATCTGTGCAAATCATGGAATTCCATTATTTCAACGAATATATGTAAATCTTGGTCAGTCTTAGGTGACAGAGAAGAGTAAAGAGGAATTACTATTTATTGAATTATGTTTCAGATACTGTGCTAAGAAATTTACACAGACAATCTCTCTTAATCCTCAGAATAACTCATTGAGTTCAGGGTCATTATTTCCAATTTTACAATTAGAAAATTGAGAATCAGAGAGCTTCATGAAGAAACAAGATTAAGCAAAAGGCCCTTGCATAACACTATGCCCTCTCTTCTCTTTCATCATTATATCTTAAGACATTTTAAGGAACAGAACAAGAACACCTTTGTGTCCTACATAGGGATCAACCAGCATGGTGGCTCACACCTGTAACCCAAGCACTTTTAGAGGCTGAGGAAGGAGGACTGCTTGAGGTCTGGAGTTCAAAACCAGCTTGGAAATATAGAAAGACCTCATCTCTACAAAAAAGATATAGACATTAAAAATAAATAAATAAAAATAAATGGACATGCAAACCACCATATGTCTATGCCTGGTTCTTGGTGACATGAAACATATCACTTCAAAGGATGAGTTCCATATAGTACGTCTGATTCATGGAAAGCATTAGAAAAAAAGAAAAAAAACCTTCTTTGAAGGAAAAGCATCTGCTGTTGAAGTCACTTCAAAGACATTTTAAATAATTGGTTTTATTCTTGAGGATTGTGATTAAAAAAAAGCATTTAACTATTAACCTGCAAATTGACCTTTGTGATCTTAGAAAAGACAGGCTAATTATTTCTGAATGTTATATTTTCTCTCACATTTCCAAAAAGAAGAATGAATGAATGACTAGAACAGTAGAAGAATCGTGGATGTTCCTCATCAGAGCTGCTGATGACTTAGGGTCAGTGGCAGCCCCAGACATCAGCATAGTACGTAGGTGAAAGAATTCATTAAAATACATTCCTTTTCAGTACAGTGATTAGGATGCATATCAAACATATATAAAGGAATATATAAACATTTTACTTTTAAGTATGACCAAGTATAGTGGTTAAAAAGAGAGATGCTGCAGCTAATCTGATATTTTCTAACTCTGTCTCTACTTCTTAAAAGCTGTATGACCTAGGTCAAATTACCAAACTTCTATGGGCTTCAGTTTCTTCATTCCTACTATGAGGATAATTATAGTACCTACTTTATAGAGCTATTATGGTAAAGAAGTTCATATGTATAAAGTTCTTACAATAGTGATTATAAGTGCTATGTTTGTGTTTTATATAAAATGAATTCCCAATAAAATTATTTATGAATCATAAAAAATCATTTTCTTGGGAATATTTGAATCCAAATGTACATTTTATTTTTCCTTTGGAGACAGCTATTTTGCTCAAGGTCACACAGATAAAACATAGGCGGAGTGAGGGCTAGAACTTCTGACTCTTCATGGCTATTCCAGATCTTTTCCCAAGTCATGTTTCATGCTCAACATTTGTTAGCCACAAAAATATGCCATTAGCACTACTCTTTTTCCTGTCAGACTGAGAGATTCTCAGTCTCCTAACTTGACTAGAGACTGTACTAGTAAACTTCTTGACCTTCAAACCCTTCCTAGCTCTAGAGCAAGCTTGTCCAACCCATGGCCCCTGGGCTGTATGCACGGCTCTGAATGTGGCCCAACATAAATTCATAAATTTTAAAAAACATTATGAGAATTTTTTGCAATTTTTTTAGCTCATCAGGTATCATTTATGTTAGTGAATTTTATGTGTGGCCCAAGACAATTCTTCTTCTTCCAGTGTAGCCCAGGGAAGTCAAAAGATTGGACACCCCTGCTTCAGAGGCTAAGAACAAGGAGAACAATATTCTTCAGAGCTTTTGAGTTAAGGAAATATTTCTACAGGCCCTGACCTAATTGTTTACTGCACTGAGGCATCAAATGAATCTCTTCTTCCTATGCACTCCCGATCACAAAATGTCTTATCTAACAAAAGTACTGATGGTGAATGGGACAGGGCAAGTAGATTACCATCAGATGAGTGGCATAGGTAGCAAATGACAGGGGTGTTGGGGTTGGGGAGGGTGTAGCAGAGTTCACTGAAGAAGAAAGAAGTAGAAGGCAGCCTCTGGAGCAAAAGAAAGTGACAATGTACATGGTGCCTTGATATAATTTGAATGTGGTTTCTCCTACCTTAGGCATAATATTAATTGGGAATGAACAGAAATGATGGAAGGGCAAGAAGGATGAAGAGAAGTTGGAAGCCATTGCTTATTAGTACTATGTGCAGGTCCTGTGCCAGCATTTTCTTCACAATAATTCTGTGAGGCAGCTGTTTTTAACCCACTTTCTGGGGAAACTGGGCCTAAAATTGGTTTTAAAACTTGCTCATCCGGTTAACAAGAATTAGAGCTGGAATTGAAATACAGGGCTGTTCTATGGAGTTCAAAGTCCTTTGGCCATAATGCCTGACTCTCCAATATAATAACCCATTTTGTTTTCTTCTACTTGCTGAACCCAGTTGAATGAATTCTCACTGTGGAACACTTTTTTCTGATTGCTCTCACTGCCAAAAACCCATCACCCTGTATTAGAAGGTTCTTGACTATGTGTCAAAAAAAGAAATTGCTCTTCTTTGGTTAACTATTTTTAGCACAGATTATCTGACTAGCAGGTTTATCTTAAGTGATGCTGGCACTATTCATGGGCCCTGGACTACTACTAAAAATACAAATGCTAATTGTGCTGACAGCACTCAGCACAAGTTTGGCTTTCAGCTCATTCTAATTGAAAGGCTTAGGCTTTGTTTCATGTAAATGTGCATGAACTAGATGATTTTCTTAAATTCTCAGCCTTACCATCATACTCTGCTATATTTAGCATGTTTGATTCCCTGAATAACACAGTAGCCTGAAAACTGATTTCATCCATATTTATTGAAAAGAGAGAAAGAGGTCAACAAGTACAACATTAGAATGGACTTTGGAGGCTCAGTTATACTGAGACATATCCTGTGGTACTTGGTTCAGAATGTGGTACTTTGTACAAAAGAATCATGAAAGAAAGAAAGTGATTTCTCATATTTGGAGCTCTCCAAGTGACCCCAAACACAAGAAGAATGGTATTCTTGGCTGAAAATGAAGACATTCACATTCCTAATTACAATTTTTATAACCAAAACAAGCGTTATTGCTACTGATAGATGTAGTCAGAACATGAATATCAGCATGGATCCATAGATTTTAATATATAACCAAGAAGTTTTTCTTGAATCTTCAACAACTATCAGTTGTTTTTGTTGATGATAGTAGTTAAGAGTTCTTTAAAGTAATGGTCTTGTAAATAATGTATGGTGCTTTTGTGTGTTGTTTGTGTGGATATGTTTTCTGTTCTTTTGTAATTACTGTCTCTCCTCTGAGGCACCAAAAGATGTCATTTATTAATTGACAGTAATTAGTACTGAATATAAGCACAATACAGTGAAGGATACAAGAAAAAGAAAGTTAGCTTCCAAATCATTTCTGGCTCTGTCACTTCCTAGGAAACAAATGACTTTCAGCAAGTGATTTATCTCTGTAAGCAGCAACTTCCTCAACTGGTAAGAAAATAAATAGAAAGGATACTAGAAACAGTCCTACTTAAAAGGAAGTTTGTGGCAAGTAAATAATATTAGTGGGAGTCAACACAGTGCAAGGCACATAGCAAATGCTCAAGCAATGGTATTTTAAAAAAATAATTATTACGTACAATAGTAAAAAAGGAGCATCTTTTAGTTATGTTTCATTTTATTATTTTTTGTAAAATAAATTAGATATATAAATGTTTTTCCTTTGTTATGATAGCTTTAGATATATTTTTTTCTGTTTATTGTTTCTGTTTACAAAACATACTTATTTTATGACATTTGCATACTGCCTTTTAAATTTAGCATAATTGTGTCATAAGTACATTTACATAGTATTATGTGCTCTGTATTTACATTGTGTTCCACTCAGTACAGATAGTGTATTACCTTTTGGTCCCTGGATGTGATGAACAAATTATGAAAGTTGGAAATCCCAGTGCTTCACTCATTCCTCGCTCAACACTAAATCCTACTAGTTTTAAAATCTGTCCACTTATCTATCTTTACTGCTGTGTTCCTCATTTAGGCCATATTCACCCCCTTTATATTTAACTTGAAGATAGTAACAGCTGCATTACTGAACTTCCTGTTTCAGAGCTTGCCTTCCTTTGTTTCAATCACCCCTCACTTTGTAAATAAAGTAATGTAATTTCAAATATGACTACTTTTCTTGTTTTTCAAAGGTTTTTCATTTTCAACCTCAAGAAATGCATTGAAACACACTGACCTCAAGAAAAGATGCAAACTCCTTGAGATGCTTATGAGGACCTTTAAGAGCTGGTTGTTTTCTTTCTGAATGTATTGTTTCTAAATATAAATGAATGCAATTCTTCACAGAATTCAATTTAAAAAGCACTGGGTAAAATTAATGTAGTTATCATGGAAAGGTAAACATCTTCAGATATTCATGAACATTTCTAAAAATTAAAAAATACTAAAAAGGATGTGCTTTTTGATACTAATGATTACCTTAAATTCAAAACAATATAATAAATGGCTCAGAAATCAATTAATAGGTTGTTTTAACAGAATTCAGAAGCAGCAAAGAGAATAAAGTAAATATGAAAACTTAATATGTAACAAGGAGGGCAGTTTAAGTCACAGGAAGCAAGGAAAATTAATAAGTTTTGTTAGAATATGACTTCTCACTAGAAAAAAAATTGATTTTGTTGTTCACATAATATAGGAAATGTAAGACTATATACATTAACTATTAAATGTGAAAATAAATAATTAAGACATTTTAAGGCAAAATATAACATTGTAGTCTATAGAAAACAGACTTTTTGTAAAACTTATGAATGGGAGACCTTTTTGTCTTTAACAGTGTACCCAGAATCCAGACATATGTATACATTTTAAGAATATACCTTTAGTGTACAAAGGTCACCTTATAAAAGTTATAAGAAAAATAATAGCAATGGAAAATATTTACAATAAAATATATGGCAAATAAAATTTATTATATTAACTATTTGAAAAATCTCTCCAATTATTTGGAAGAAGACAAATATTTTTATAATAAAATTGTCATTGGATACAAACGGGCAACTAACTGAAGAGGAAGTCATATCCACAAAATATGTGCAAAGATGTTTAATCTCACTTGTGGTAAAGAAAATTCTAAATAACAGTTTTTAATCATTTAATGATTTTAACAATTTAAGCAATAATTAAATACATTTATATCAAGTTGGTAATAATTATATAGGGCAGTACTACTCATTGTTGGCAACAGCGTGGGTAAATGTATCTCTAATACATTAATGTTGGAAATGTGAATTGATAAAATACTTTAATAAAGTACTCTTTTGGTGGCTTGTCAAATGAACATTACAGAAGATAACAAGTAACAAAACAATCTAATTTATGGTATGTTCTCCTATAGTATATCACAGAAATAATGTAAAATTACACACACACACACATATGATTGAAGTTGAAAAATACGGAGAATGAGATATATATATGTAAGAAATGTTTTAGATAAAATTTAAAAATACTCATTTTATGGAATATGATACAAGCATTAAAAAGAATAAACTAAGCTTTTTGGATGAGAAGAATAATTTACTGTACATGCTTTCCCCTCCTCTAGTAAAAATTCAACTAAGTAATAATAAAGGAATAAGTAGATACAAACCAAAATAAAGACAAAAGAAAGCTGATAAAGGCAAAATGTTTCAACAAATTTCCTCAAGACACCAAGAAGATGAAATACAAATGTTATAAAAGAGATCAGAGAAAGCTACAGCAAAGAATAGAGATAAAGGGACTTTAAAGGTGAGGGAAGGATGAATATCCTTTCAGAATGCTAGAGAAATCCAGAATTTAAGACTTACAGGTACAGGGTTGGTGTGACTGATGCTAGCAGCAGGTAGGTTATATGAAAGCTATGTACAGAATGGATACCATCTTGTCCTTGAAGGAAGAATACATATAGTACGCAACCAGTATTTAGTATGCACAGTATCAGATGAAATATTATATTGAAGCCACGAGACAGAAAAACAATTGTGAGGGAAAGGATATTTTTGATGAGACAATTGAATCAAGAGTCTTGAGATGATGAAGAAAGGCTGGGTAGACTTAGTAGACTTAGGTACCTGTGAGTAAAGGCAGTTTGGCATCTCAGAGTCCCTCAGAATAAAGGATGTTTCCCTACCTTATTACTCTCATGCTTGGATTGCTGGTTAGTCAGTTTTTCCCATAACTTTTTCATTTTTTATTATGAAATATTGAATGAAGAAGTGAGACTGTCCAAACATTGATAAATTCTGTAATATAAAAGAAAATTCTTTATGAAGCAAAACAAAACAAAACAAAAAAAGCCTTGGGAAAGATTAGTTCAAGAACAAGAAAAAGCTTTAAAACATTTACTTAACTTATCCTTAACAATATTTAGATAAGAAATCTATAGAACAAGAAAAGTCACTATGAACAAATAAGTATCCAGAAGCATGAAACAGCTATAAGAAATTTGAAATAAATATTTTTAATTAAAAAAACATGATTTATGAGATAAAAGCCTGTAAATCACTTAAAAATTAAGACAAAAAGAAAAAAAAAGTATATTTGAGAGGAAAGACACAAGAGAGAGGATCAATTTGAAGGTCAAATATCAAAATATGAGGAGTTCCACGAGATCAAGTTTGGAAATACAAATAATTGAAAACTAAATCAAAATATCTTTTTCTTTTTTCAGAAGAAAGGGATCTGCTTCTGCAAAATGAAACAGCAATTCAATGAAGAAAGCGTGGTATTCAAATATCAGTAGTTTCAAACTACAAAGTAATTTGGTAAAATTTTAGAATGTCACATATGTCTTATATCTAATAAATAATCAGATCAGAGTGTACATAAAAATAAATGACTTATCTTGGGGAAAATATGTGTGTGGGTGGGAGTATTTTGGGGAGAAATGGGATTTAAGAAATTTCTGACTCGAAAAAAAAAAGTCTTTTTTTTTGTTTTTTTTTTAACGTGAAGAATAAACCAAACAGCTGATTAGTGTCAGATTAAAAGAAAAGAATATATTTATTTAGAAGGTAGAACTGAAGAAAGTATTCTGAATACAGTTCAGAAAGACAAAATGATAAAAGGGATATTATGGGACATATAAAATATAGTGAGAAGAAGAAACATACGTCTGATAAGAGCTATTGAACAAAGAGAGACAATGAATCAGAGATAAAATGTGAGTACTTAATAGTTAAAAGTTTTCTGTAATTGACTGAATACAAACCTTCTAAAATCCAGGTATCTCAACAGAGGCCAACACAAGTTTTTAAATAATAATAATTTCACACCGTGATACATTCTAGTGAAACTTCAGAATGCTAAAAGGAATTAAACTATCTTAAAAGTAGCACAAGTGAAAAACATGCCAACAGAGAAAACTCATAGCTGATTCACTCAGTGAGAGTGGAAACATTAAATAGAGTGGTGACATCTTGTTTTTAGAGAAAATAAATATTAATCTAGATTTGTTATGTTCAGTAAAATTATTTTCTAGATTGAGAAGAAATAATGACATTTTAATACTAAAAGTAAGTACCTGAGAGCTTACATAAACAATAGGTGATATTATATTACAAAAATTTATAAAATGTTCTTGAAGAAAGAATACCAGAAGGAACACATGAGATGAAAAAAATAAGCTTGAACAATAACAACTATAAACTTCTAAGTAAATCTAAGTAAATATTGGCCGCATACTATAGTAACAATTTTTAATTTATGGGTTTAGAATTTAGTTTCTTTTTTAAAAAATCAACTTTCTCTAAGTGTGGGGCAAAGGAATCAGATTTAAAGCCTTTTGAGATTCATTTACTGTAAAGGGGATAGGTAATAATATTTATTTATATTTCATTAAATTATATATATGTAATTTATATATAACACTGCCAGTATTACTGCTTTACAGATGGGAAAATGTGTATAACTTCTAAATGAGTGGAGAAATAGAGGAGAATACAAGGAAAACAAATCACACTAATCATCACAAATAAATATGAGAGAGAAGCAGGACAAATACAAATAAACTAATTTGCTAGAGAAATAAATCAAAAAATGTTTATCATCAGAACAATGTAAAATCAACTAGTTTGTACAGTTCAGGGACAAAAGTAGACAGACTGGATTAGAAAAATTACCCAAGTACATGCTATTTTAAAAGTCACACCTAAAATAAAGGCTGAACATAAAAGACTAAAAAAATTTTCGATAATTACTACCTGAGACAGTAAGAGAATGTTTTTAAATAAAATTAATAAATACTGAAAAATTAGAATAGCTCTATTAACACAGAAAAAAAGACTGAAGGCAAAAACCACCACCAGAGATAAAGAGGGTCACAAAATAATAGCTTTTATTCAGGAGGAAATATATACATTTTAAATATAAATTATAATAACAGTTTCAAAACATACAAAGAAATGATTGTATTTGCAAATTACTCATAATTGGGACAAATATTTCAAACATTTATTTTAGTGTGGTTGAGAGATAAAAGTGAACAGTAGTATTTAAAGGATTTAAATAACTTAGATAACAAACTAGCAAAAGTATCTAATAATTATATGCAAAACACTTCCTCCAACTGGAAAGTACCCCTTCAGTGCAGGCATAAATGAAACAATTTAAAAAACTGATCATGTTCTAGGCTATAAAGTAAATCTCTACTGATTTTAAAGGGTTGATGTCGTATTCATCACATCCTTTAACCACCTCACAGATAAATTAGAAGTCAATAATGAAAAGAACTTTAAATTGTACATACATTCAGAAAATCCAACAAAAAACCTTCTAAATAATACAGGGGACAAGGAAATTAATAAAAATTAGAACATTTTGGGGATAATGGCAATTATATATATCAAACATGTATGATATAGTTAAACATGTATGATTACCTTTAATGATTAAATTAGGAAGAAAAGAGAAAGGTTAAAAAAATTGATCTGAGTGTCTAACTTAAAAAATCAGTTGGAAAAAAAGTAGAGAATGACCACAAATAAAATAAATGTCAGAAAAAAAAAAAAAAAGATAAAAACAGACAGAAACAATGGTACATTTTAGAGGGAAAAAAAAGCCAAGAATTGAAAAACCTAATAAAGTTTTAAAAATTGGCAAAATTAATCAAGAAAACAGAAGGTACATATAAACAATAATACAAATAGAGTCAAGATATAGGCATATATGAAGCAGGCATTTATATCTTGATAATAAGATAATAGAGAATAATATGAAAAGGTTCATGACAACAGATTTGAAATTTAGATGAAATAGCACATTCCAAAGAAAATGAATCACAAGAAAATAGGAAATATAATACTTCAGATACCTACATATGTGGTTAAAGACAAGTAAAAGTATCATTAACATAAATTTTAGAATTATAGCTTCCTTGGTTTGAGGAGAAGGGGCTGTATTAGGGAAGAGGCATTCTTAAACTATGCGGAGGTACATGCTTATTCCTTTTGCACATATTCCTTAAAGAGTGTACCAAATTAGATATGCACTCTTTAGTATGTCATATGTATTTTAAAACAACAAAATAAAATACAGAAAAAGAAAGTGCAAGCACTATATATGTGTGCATATGTTTAGAGGAAGAGCAGAAAGATATTCATCTGGTCTGAATAGTTGATTACATCACTGGAGTCGAGACAGTGGGAAGAAAGTGAGGGTATATTATTTTTTTACTCTTCCCTTCTTTAGAATATTTTTCAATTAAACATGTTTATTTTAAAAATTAAATGAAATAAAAATGTGTTACTTTTATTATGAAAATTGTAATACAGAATAATAAACTATGCTATTACAAAGCAATATTTTGTTTCATGTTTTCTGTTTTTAAATTTTATAAAAATTTAATGGTGTGGTATGTTTTCTCCTATGTTTTACCTTTTTAAAGATTATTATGCTTTTGAGATTTATCAGTGCTGATGCGTGTAGCAAAAATTCCCTCATTTTTGCTGTTGTGTGACATTCAATTTTATGAATATACCACAAAAAATTTAAATTATCTACCCCAGTTTTTCACTCCAGGTTCCTCACTTTCAGTAAAAAATTCCATGTCCTAACCATAGTGAATTACTTTTAACTTCAGTAATTCTGTGTGGGATGACTGATATTTTTATCGGTCAAATATGGTTAAATATCACTCATTTCATATAATTCGGCCCAAATTATATAGTACTGTCTAGAATTTATCTGAAATTTAGCTAGACTATATGCTTAGAGCAGGGTTCGCCAACCCTGGGGCTGTGGACTGGTACCAGTCCATGGCCTGTTAGGAACCAGGTCACATGCAGGAGAACAGTGAGCCAGCTAGCATTTTTGCCTGAGCTCTGCCTTGTGTCAGATGAGCCATTAGATTCTTATAAGAGTGCAAACCCTATTGTGAACTGCACATATGAGGGATCTAGGTTGTACACTACTTATGAGAATCTAATGTCTAATAATACCTGATGATCTGAGGTGGAACAGTTTCATCCCAAAACTATACCACCTGCCCACCATCCCCACTTTGCCCCCATTGGGAAGAATTGTCTTCTACAAAACCGGTCCGTGGTGCCCAAAAGGTTGGGGACTGCTGGATTAAAGGTTAAAAATTGTGTGTCTACATTTTCCTTAAATCTCCAGTGCCTAACTCAGTCTTTTATACATAAAAAGAACTAAATACATGTCCTGAAATAATTAGTATTTTAATTACTTTAGAATAACTGCCTTTTCTAATTGTTTCAAAAATGAGCTCATTTCCCCCCGTATTTTACATTAACTTTCAAGAAAAAAAGTAAAAATTGAAATGTATTCTTTAGTCATAATTACCAATAAATATTACTTACATTATTTAAGTTATCTACAGTACAATGCAACATATTTTGTGCTATATTCACATAAGAAAATATTATGTAACATTGACATTTGAAATACTGCCACACTTCTAACACTAGTTAATCTACCTTCTATTTAAGTAAATGATATTACAATAATGACAAAAAGTCCGTCATCTTTAAAATGCATCATTTCCTTCTCATTAAAGCATCTTGATTGTCATGGACAAAAGAAACCATAGCCTTAATCTTGTAATAATAATTTTCTTGTCTTATGATTTTTAGACTACATTGTCTACTTTGGCTAATTTTTCAAAATTTTATAAATGGGCTCATTCTTTATGCATTTACTTGTGTATTACTTTCCATTCAATGTTATGATTTAATATTATGCTGTTTCAGTTATGTCTAAAGTATAGGTGCGTGAATACAGACTTCATTCTAGGTGCTTGATCCTAACATTGATTTATTGATTCATTCATTCATCAAAAAGTTACTGAGTATCAACTAAATCTGAGCTATGAAGAACTTTATACAAATAATATTAAAAACTTAAGGGTGACAGATAAATTCCCAGTTTAATGTTTTAGTGACTACATTATAGTCACCAAAACTGAAATAAAGAAAAATAGAAAATCTGAATCACTGAAAAAAATGTATTAGTAGTGAAAAAACTTTTCATAAGTAAACAACACAATTAGATGATTTAGTTCCCTAAATAGTGAAGGAACAAGTACTTCTAAAAAATACTTCTAATGAATACTTTATAAAATAGGAAACATTCACCTACTCACTTTATGAATATTCATATAACAGATCCCAACTTTATAAAGCAAAATATGTCATTTAGAGATCATTTAGGAATCTGAATCTCAGAGAAGTCATATTACTTTCCAAATTTTAACATTAAGTATTAATGCAACGAACCACATCATATACTTCCTTCTCCAGAAGAGTTAAAATGTATTATAAATAAAAGAAAATTAACTTAAAGATATTTGAAAATCTGTCATCAATTTTTGCAAGAAATGCCTCTACTATCTAGTTGAGATTTATCAAGTCAATGAGCTTGGAAGTTAACAGAAATTGAATAGATATTGTGTATGCAATAAATCAATCAAAATGCGGAAACTACACAGGCAAAGTTAAAGAAGGGAGATGGAAAAAAGTAAGATTTTTGGTTGTTTGTCCCTCAAAAATTTTAAAATTGGCCAGGTGTGGTGACTCACACCTGTAATCCCAGCACTTTGGGAGGCCGAGGCGGGGGGATCATGAGGTCAGGAGATCGAGACTATCCTGGCTAACACGGTAAAACCCCATCTCTACTAAAAATTCAAAAAATTAGCCGGGTGCTCTCTTCGGCAGCACATATACTAAAATTGGAACGATACAGAGAAGATTAGCATGGCCCCTGCGCAAGGATGACACGCAAATTCGTGAAGCGTTCCATATTAAAAAAAAAAAAAAAAAAATTAGCCGGGCGTAGTGGCAGGCGGCTGTAGTCCCAGCTACTCTGGAGGCTGAGGCGGGAGAATGGCATGAACCTGGGAGGTGGATTTTGCAGTGAGTCAAGATTGCACCACTACACTCCAGCCTGGGTGACACAGTAAGACTCCATCTCAAAAAAAAAAAAGTTTTAAAGTTATATATAGAAAGAAACTACTGAAAATGTAGCAAATAATACCACAGAATGAATGACACAGATAATGAGAGTCAGGGAAATTTCACAGGGATGAAAAATTCCTGTGGGCTGGCTGGGACCATTTAGTCTTCACAGAAGAGGTGAGGCATTGGTAGGTAAGCAAAGTCCACATTACTAATGTGGACACGGAATTGAAATGACAACCTAGTTACTGAAGCTTACTTGGTATTCACGGTATCCTATTTTTTCAGATTTATGGTATGGACTTTTAATTTTAAGAGAGATCTACTCTCTTTAAAAAATTTAAGTGTAAAATATGGTGTTGTTAAACATAGGCACGATGCAGGACAGCACAATGTTTAGAACTCATTCATTTTGCGTAGCTGAAATATACTCACCCATTGAATAGCAACTCCTCATTTCCCCATTGCCCCCAGCCTCTGGAAATCATCATTCTACTCTCTGCTTCTATGAGTTTGACTCTTTTAAATACCCCATATAAGTGGAATTATATAGTATTTGTCTTTCTGTGACAGGTTTATTTCACTTAACCTAATGTCCTGGAGATCCATCCAAGTTGTGTCATGTGTCAGGATTTCCTTCTATTTTTTAAGGCTGAGTAGCATTCATCATATGTATATACCACATTTTCTTTATTCATCCATCTATGAACATTTAGGTTGCTTTCACATCTTGGCTATTGTAAATAATGCTGAAATGAACATAGAGGTGCACATATCTCTTCAATATACTGAATTCAATTTTTTTTTTTTTTTTTTTTTTTTTTTGAGGTGGAGCCTCACTTTGTTACCCAGGCTAGAGTGCAGTGGTGTGATCTCAGCTCACTGTAACCTCTGCCTCTCAGGTTCAAGCGATTCTCCTGCCTCAGCCTCCAGAGTGGCTGTGACTATAGGCATGTGCCACCACGCCTGACTAATTTTTTGCATTTTTTTTATTGGTTACTTTTCAGTTTTATTCATAATAGCTTTACAATGGAATTTAAATCCCTTTTAAAAATTCTTCAAGCATTTTAGGGTATATTACACTACTGGGAAATTTCAGCAGTGTAAACATCTGGCAGTTAGAATATACAGTCGGATAGAGCATCAATTTTAATCAGTTTCTCAATGAACATCTTCTCATGTAAATATTGAGATACTGAGATAAATTTAAACCATGTAGATTAGGAAAAATCCTCAGGAAATTCTGACATTAAATCACTTGTAATTATGTAAAAACAAAGAAACAGAAATTAACTTAATTGCTAAATATACATCAGTACACCAGATACAGTGGATCATTAATACTTTGATATTTAACATTCACATGTTTGCATATGTCTATAAAGCTATGTGACAGCTTGATACATAGTGCTGTCACTATCTTTCTCCCTCTGTCTCTCATTTTCACCAAAATATTAAATCATCTGCATATAGTTATTTTATATTTTTACAGAAATTAGGTCTTGCTCTGTCACCCTGGCTGGAGTGTAGTGGTGTGATCAGAGCTCACTTTAACCTTGAACTCCTGTGCTTAAAGTGTCATTCTGCTTTGGGCTTCCATTTAAGACACTCTATCTATGGTATTTTGTTATGGCAACCCAAGAAGACTGATATAGATTCCTGTTTGGGGGTATATTTTATAGATAATTAAAGTTATTTTCTTTTATATCATATCACAGAAAGGATTCTAAGGGCACAATTGATTTGATTAGTCAAATATTATATGTTAACTAAGTCTTCATAATAAGCAAATTACTTCTACACAAAATTCTAGTCACTCTGGGCAGGTATGGTGGTTCATGGTTGTAATTTTTTGCATTTTTAATAGAGACATGGCTTCACCGTGTTAGCCAGGATGGTCTCATCTCCTGACCTCATGATCTGCCCACCTCAGCCTCCCAAAGTGCTGGGATTATAGGCGTGAGCCACCACGCCTGGCCAATTCTTTTATATAAATACCCAGAAGTGGGATTGCTGGATCATATGTAGTTCTATTTTTAATTTTTTAAAAGTTCCATACTGTTGAAAATACAGTCCAAAAATAGCTGTTGCACCATTTTAAATTCCCACCATCGGTGTATAAAGGTTCCAGTTTCTCCACATCCTCGCCAATACTTGTTATCTTTTGTTTTTGTTAATAATAGCCATCCTAACAGGTTTGCACTGATATCTCATTTGGGTTTTGATTTGCATTTCCCTGAGGATTTGTGAAATGAGCATATTTTCATATACCTGTTGGCCATTTAAATGTCCTCCTTAGAGACATTTCTATTCAAATCCTTTGCCCAGTTTTAATTGGAGAATTATTTTGCTATTAAATCATTGAAGTTTCTTATATACTTTGGATATTAACCCCTTATCAGATAGATGGTTTCCAAATATTTTCTCCCATTTCATAAGTTGCTTTTTCACTCTGTTAATTACTTCCTTTGCTGTACAGAAGTCTTTTAGTTTGATATAGTGACACATGTCTATTTTTACTTTTGTTGCTCGTGCTTTTGGTGTCATATCCAAGGAACCATTGCCAAGCCTAATAACATGAAGCTTTCCCCCTGTGTTTTCCTCTAGGAGTTTCACAGTTTCAGGTCATGAATTCTATCTTAGTTCCTTCCTGCCACTATATTAAAAAAAATCTTAGACTTGGTAATTTATAAACAACAGAAATTTATTGCTTATACAGTTCTGTAGGCTGTGAATTTCAAGATTAAAACACCAGCAGATTCAGTGTCTGGTGAAACCTCATTCTCTGCTTCATAGATGGCGTCTCTTGCTGCATCTTCACATGGCAGAAGGAGCTAACACTTCCAAGGATCTTCTTTCCTAAGGTCATTAATCCCATTCATGAGGATTCTGCCCTCATAATTAAATCACCTCCAAATGACTTCACCTCTTAATACTATCATATTACTAATTAAGTTTCAACTATGAATTTGCAGGGGGGTCTCATTCAGACATAGCAGTAATCATTTCCAAATAACAGTATTCAAAAATTTTAGCAGAGAAGGCACTTTGAAAAAACTACCACCCTCCATGGTTTGTAACTCAATTTTAAGAACTCAGAGATTTTTAAGAAAGATGAGGATCTCAAAGAGCCTGCGGAAATATTATTTCAGAAATAAAAGTAAATTTGACCAAAGGAGGTTTAGAGATAAAATGTTAAGCTCAAAGAAAAGTCCCAATTTTTCAAGGGAACTGAGAGCTGAGAAATGAATACTTCATACAAATGAAATATATAGCTATAAAACCTGGGGGTTTTCTGAAAAATATAATTTGTCAGTAGATATTCAGTTATATGCTTGATACTTTGTTTACCTTAGGTATGAATGTACACAAATGCTTATGTTGCTTTATTTTTCTAAGTCTAAATTGAAATCAATTTTTCTATATCTAGCTCTGTGCTGTTCCTTGCCAAAGTTGACAATATATCCATACTAGTCACTGTTAGCCAACACCTCTTCTTTTCCAGGATTGTCCAAGTGCCCTGGAGTTTATATTAACCAGGACATTTGAAGATGAACTTCTGGTCTTCAGGCACTCATTCTCACTGCTGACATGCCCAGGCTCACCCAGACCATTCAAATGCATCGTACCTAGCTCTCTACCTGACAGTCTTGGGAAGCGAGAGCTTTGAAAATAGCCCCCAACTCCAAGCATCAGCTTTCATTCCCTATGTTTCTGACCAATTGAACTTAATTTTTTTTCTGTCAGCCTGAAACACAAAATATTTGTGCTCCTCTCTCCCATACATAACACATGTGCTCAGGTCTTATAAATAAACTACCATCTTCTTTTCCCCAGAATATGGAGTTAAAAAAAACAAAAAAGAAAACTTACTTTTCCAATGATAACTTAGTATCACAAGAAAAAGGAAGAACCCAAGGTAATTTTTATTTTAATATTTCAGCTTCTAACATTTCAACAATATGTTTTCAATTAATGATTTGAGCATAATACTATGAAATGGAAAACTGAAATATAAAATGATACATGATTTTAAAAAATCTTACAGAGCTCCTTTGTTCCTCATTTTGTTTCTTGGTTTGTTAAATTACAATTGGCAAGGTAATATCAAAAGAACTCTAAGTGTCCTTAGGAGTCCAATCTCTCTAGGAACATTTAAACATAGGCAGAAGGTATTCTGGATTTAGGCTGAGAGGGGGAGAGTGAAAATCTGTGTCAAGTCTAATGGCTATCAGTGCCGCCTTTTTACTAAAACTACTTGGTAAAGACACTTTGGGAAATCATCAACCCTTTGGGGGTTTCACACTGGGTATCTCTTCTTAAATCTTGGGTTATAAAGGATTTAGAAGAGGGAGGTCTCAGTTATACCCCATTTATAACTTTTAGAGTGCTGTTTTGTACCCAGTAAAAATGCTACAACAACACAAATCTTGATATAAACTGATTCTTCTTCTTATACCATCTCAGGAAAGATGATGAAAGAAGGGCTAGCCTGAAAGAAACTTTTGCCTTCTTTGGATACGAGATGCAAAAAGAAAGGTTCCCTGCTACAACAAAGATGGATCCCCCAAGGAGGACGTAACTGGAATTACTGTCATTGTTACCACTTTGAAAATCTCAGCCAGTTGAGGACCAGAGACATTCTCATCAAGGTTAAAGCCAGAGCAACCACCACCACCAAATGATGGCAAATCCCTGCCAGAACTGGAGTGGGTTTGAATGGCATAGCTGACCGCTGGTACTCCTGAGTGGTTAGATCAGTCTTACTTGTTCATTTTATTAACCTCAGAGCAGTACGGCAACATATTTCACTTGTTTGAATTGTTTGGGTTAGAATCAGGTATTAACCTTGTAGGCAACATGGATAACATATTTCTGTAGTTCAACATAATTTCTATTTTAAATTCACAATTTATTAGAGCAGTGGAAAATAATGTCAATATAATTGAAGCCTCCTTTTCTTATGGGATTGTGCCTAAGGAGCTTACTTAATTCCAAGACTGGGTGTGTGGTGAGGAGGGGAGAAAATGGAGAGGACACTATTCATCATTATTCCCCAAGATGCCCATCATTCCAAATGATCATCCATCATTGGTCTTAAGGTCACTTTTGTCTTCTGGTCTCTATGGCTCTGAAAAACCTCTGCTATGTCCATTATTCAGATAGGGGCTTAGAAATAACTGCAACCTATCTAAAACCTCATCTGCCAAATGAACTTCACAACAATTTCTTGTGTGGCGGCATATCACCTTCCTGGGACTCTGCCTGAAGTAAAGGCACAGATCCTCACTACCTTGATCAAGCTTCCTTCCATCCTTCTTTCTCAACCTGTTTTCTGTTTGCCACAGAAATCTAACCTTCTTTCAGAGACACAAAGGGAACTCTACCCCAAGACCAGTTTTATAAAGGCTCATAATTCCAGCTCTCTCTTGATAACAGACCAGTCTCAAAATCAGTCACTAAATGTAGGGTGGATTAATTTTGGATCTTGTGTATAGGACTTGGTCTGAATCCTTTAAAATTGCAGGTATATATTTTACATAAGCCATATCCCAAGGTCAGCCATAATTTTCTTTCAACCATATTTTATAGGCTGGTAAGTCCTGCACCCGCCCCAAGTTTCATGCAATTAACTTGACTGTGGTCTCCTGCCATGCACACTGAGCTTTAGCTCTCATTACTCTGTGGGAGACAAATTCCAGCTTCCTCTAGACTGAGAACCAGCAGGCCTAGCTCCAGTCTCTAATCACTAACTTATCACTCTGACATTTTTTTCCCTCTCTCGTCTGCAGAGATACTTCTCTTCTTTTGAGTTTACCATATCTGAGTCATTTTGCCATTCTTTAAAAATATTCTTTGACTGCTATGTTTGGAGTTGATGGAGAAATTCAAGTCTAAACTCATAATGTCATCCTGACCCTTGGTCCCGAACCGTTGATATCTGATTATCTAGTTTTCAGGGTGAATTTGGATATTTGTAGACTTGAAGGCCCAAATAGACAAGTGGACACTCCATGTTAATCATAGCCCAACTTATCCCAGAAAGAAAATTAAGTTTAATTAAGTTCCTCAACTTACGTCACCTAAGATGCAAGGACAAATAAGTCCTGAAAAATGTTTTTTATAGTGAAGCCCTTGCTCAGAAAAAAAAAAAAAAAAAAAAGAAACAAATAACAGAACAAAACCTCAAGAACTGTGATTGAATTATAATTAAAGGATGTTTTCAGGCATGGACTTGTCTTGAAAACATGCTGTTGGGCCTAATTGTATTCACAGTGCACACTCACATATAGAGCACTGGTAGACCAGTCAGCGAGTGAACGATTATAGTCCTATTTTCTGCTTGAACATTCATAAATGTGTGAATGTTGGCAGGAAAGCCACTAAACTTTTCACAATATGTCTCCTCATTGTAAAATGGAAATATTAATTCCTGCCATTACTTTGGTATGGTTATGAAGAACAAACAAAACACCGCCAAATGATGCTATAAATCTGTTTTGAGATTATCCCTTGCACATTTACCTAGTAAAATTTTGCATTCATTTTGCATAGTAAAATGAATTGCAGTTATTTGAAAAGACGGTAAAAAAAAAGCTAAGTATTTAATTCAAGAATATGAAAACAACTATAAAATAAGCAATACATTAAACAAATATTAAAATTACTTAACAAAAAAGCTATTTTGTTTAAAACATTACTAGAATTAAGACAATATTTTAAATATCTCTTTCTACTGAGGTTAATGCTAAAAAATTATATCTTTTATTTTTTTAAGAAAATGATAGTAGAAAAATTTTTATCAGAAGAAAGCTTAAAAGTGCAGGTAAAATTAGCCTTTTTTTCTAGAGAAAATATAAGTATCAAAAATGAAAAAGATCAATTAAATACTGTAAAGAGTCTATAGCTAAAAATAATAAATTCCCAATGTCTCAAAATTCACCTTATAGTACTAATTATAACTGTGACCAAACCTCCAAGGCACAAATAATCCTTATATATTATTACCATTCCAGACACCATAAAAAGAGGACAACCTGTCAAGAAAGTTTATTACTGTCTTTAGTTTTTCATGTTATGACTGTTTATCGGCTAATTATTGGAACCGTTATTACAGTTTGTTATTATTGCCAAAAATTAGATCGATATGCAAAGGCCAATGGAAGAAATAGCAACAATAAGAGACAAAAGGGTAGAGAGAAAATATATCTAAAATATCAGAAAAACCTTTATGATATCAAAGGATCTAACTAAAGTAAAACTATTATAGAATAATAATTTTTAAAATGTTTGTGAAAGACATGTATGAATACCAAAACAGGTGGTAAAAATCTTGTTACGGATAAGAAAATTCATGACCATAAAGCTGTCAATCTTTTCAAAATTAAAGGGCAACCTCCTTCTAGGATTTTTAATGTACGTATTAAGTTGGTGCAAAAGTCATTGCAGTTTTTGCCATTACTTGAATAGCAAAAACTTCTGTGACTTTTGCAACAACCTAGTAACAATTTAATTTAAAATTTGATGTGAATATATAACATCTAGAAATAAGCAAACTATCTAGTAGGGGGTCTGCCTTCGCAACTATTAAAACATAAGTAATAATAATTAAAGCAGCATTATACTGGTACAGAAATAGGTATGAAGGAATTAGGATCTGAGGTAGACTCTCAAGTTTATAAATAATTTCTTATTGTTAAACAATTCTATGGAGATAAGTTTTGCATGCAAAAATTTCACATTTAAAGACATAACGATGTTTTGAGATATGTATATATGCATGTTAAAAAATTGATCACTCACAAAAACTTCCTCCACTTTGTATTCTCTTCCTCAGAGCCCTTCCCATTCTAGGAAGCCAATGATTGTTTTTCTATCATTAGAGACTAGTTTGCATTTTCAAGCATTTTATATGAATGGAGTAATGCAATACACACTCTTATTTTGTCTGGCTTATTTCACTCAGCATAAGAGATGCCTCAAACCTGTTGCCAACAGTTTTGCATCAATAGTTAATTATTTTCATTGCTGAGTAGTATTCCATTGTATAGACGCATCATAATTTATCTGCTTACACACTGATGGATATTTGGATTCTTTCCAGTTTTTGGCTATTATAATAAAAGTTTCTTGAAGAATTTTATAAATGTCTTGGTAGAATATTTACATTAATTTCTGTTGGGTACAAACTTAGGAGTAGAGCGTCTGGAATATATGGTAGATGCATGTTTAACATTTTAAGAAACTGCCAAATCATTTTCCAAACTACATGTATTACTAGGATAAGTTAGAGTGAATTATCTCCACACCCTCTTGAAATAGGTTGGCCATGCCAATCTATTTTTATATAGTCATTACATTGAGTGCGCAGTGGTACCTAATTTTGGTTTCAACGACTAAGGGGTTGAGCATCTTTTCCATATATATAAAATATAACGTTTCCATATATTATATGTTATATTTTCTTACTGTTGTGGTTCTTAAAAAATTTTTCTTGAAAATGTTTACCAAAGAGCAGATGAAAGCTTCTAATATGAAAGACAGGGACCAAAACATATAAATGTTAAAGTGACTTGAGAGAACAGCAATCAATGTAGGCAGATGAAAATTAAAAAACATAAGTCGTTAATATTCTCACAGCAATAAGGTAGTGTATTCACGTAAAAAAAGAATATGATGCTAGAGAAAATATTCAGAGAACAATAAATAATAACTCATAATTTATAAACATAATAGGTGAAAACGGTCAGTAAAAATAGAAGTATTAGAAAATAAATTTGAGAAAATATCCCAGAATCAAAAGAGAAATGGGAAATGGGAGTGAACAAGGTAACGAAATCAGTGTATCAATACAGGTGGTCCAAGATCTATACAATAGGAATTCCGGAAAGAGGGGACAGAAAGAACAAGAGGATACAGAATAAAGAATAAAATAATTCAAGAATATTTCCCAGAACTGAGTGACTTAAAAGACACACTAAGGACATACCAATCTCAATGGATGAAAACAGGTACATACCAAGACCTATCATTGTGAAATTTCTACACACTAGGATCAAAGGAAATGTTATAAACTTTCAGAGGCAGAGAGAGAGAGACATCAAAATTCTGAAGTAAAAATATTTCCAATTCTATATCCAGGCAGAGAAAGCAATAAAGAATAGAATAAAGACATTTTCAGGAATCCGACCTCCCTGCCCTGCAATAAAGTGCCATCTCTGCAAATGATAAAATAAACCTATAAAAAGGATGTTAGGTGATAAATATAACTGGATATTCAATACAGGAGCGCTTAATGAGACATCTTAGAATGACAATGGTGCACATCAGGGCAGAACAACTGGAGAAACACCAACGCATACAGAGGGCTGTCATCACTCATAATGTTTTGTAAACCTGATGATAAAATATCAAGGTGATCCTCGCCCAGATACCTTACCTATACTCAGCTTGTCTTCACCATGTGTGCATGGAATTCCTGCTCTCTACTCTAGGCTTTTCTGCTTGGACCAATTGTGAAGACTCCTTCCACCTAATATAATGATTTCATTTTTATCTTCCCTATCAGTTTTTGAAGATAGGCCATAGAAACATTAGAATTTGAAAATACCAAGCAGCAACCTCTTCTCAATTTTCTTCCTAGGGTCTATTACCTGGCTTGCACCCTTGATCTGACGACAGTAAGCCCCATGTTTACAGGCCTCTCTCAGACCTTACCTCTTCTAGGAGATTTTACAAATTACCAGGGAATTGTAGCTAGATTCTGACCTGGGCTCTCTTCTCAGGGCCTTCATCTAACAATAGTAATCCTGCCCTTTGATTATACAGCCATATTTGTGACTCCTGCTTAACACTAATTATCTGAAATATTCATTTATTTTTAAATGGTTGTTAAAATTAAAAATATTAAATTTAGTAAAATAAATATAAATATGCCAAAATAACAAATTTGTTAAAAATAAAATATTATCAATTTTAGGTTGATGATATATATTTTTTAACTTTTTTAAAAGTTTTTAAATAAATCTTTATCAAAATATCAAGAATGAGAAAATATATATGCATATACTTTATGAGCTATAAAGTGGTTTATAAATGTAAAGTGTATATTACCATGCATACATCTTCCAGACACCAATGAGTCTAAGCTGCTAGCATTGACTAGTTATCTACAGCCTGTTCATTCCAATTTTCATATATTTCTACAGATCTGGCTAGTTGTGGTAATAGGTGGTTACCTATTTTGATGTAATGTTTAAGTATAAACATACATTTCAAGTGAAAAATACTTCCAATCAAAAATTCACTATCCGCTGAAATTTTAGTTCTACCTTTCATTCACCCACCCCCTCTTTGATTATGGTTCCCCATGTTTAATAGTCACTGCTAAAACTGAGGATATTTCTTAGGAAAAGCAATACTTGTGTTGGGGCAAGACATGAAACATGTGTGAAGCTGTGGGCAGAAGTATTACAGGATAGTGGGCAATGTAGTGAACTTGACAGTGTGTTCTCTGCCTATCAAATTTATTTGTTTTTAACACGCCAGAGTCAAGCCAGACAGAACTTCCAATGTTTGGCCCATGAGTTGCCATTTTGGAATCTTGTTTTAATTGAACCAATAAACCATCTTTAAATGGCACCTCGTGATAAAGTGAGATAGGAAAAGTAAACTCTGATGAAGAACAGACTGGAAAGAAAAATAGAATTACTCTCTAGAGCAAGGAGCCCAATATTCCTTGGTTTCCACCAATGCCATGTAAGTACTTTGCTTCCAGAGGCAGCATGAGTCCTCTGAGGCTTCTCTGATGGGCAGGACTGAGTTCATTACCTTGCATGGAAAGGAGTATAAGCCTGTCCCATAGCCATCTCTGCATCTCTTTCACAGATTCTTTTAAAAGTAGTAGGTGTTGCCCTTTTTACTGTCATCTTAAGCATCTCACACACGATTATGCGTAAGACAATACTGAGGAACTGTTTCTTGAAATGGACTGAATTTGCCATTTTATGTCAGATAAGACCAAATTTTAACTTTTGGCCTTCAACACTGACATTGTGCATAGCAAGCAGAGAAGACAAAGAAGCTCAGAAACCTCCTGAATATTAGCAGCATTCTTTCTGGACTCCTGTTAAGTACAGTGCCAAATTATTGTCAAAGTTGAAGGTTTTATAACTATTATCATCACTTTGTTTAGCATTTGAATCAAAGTTTTTAGATGAGCAAAAATGTATTATTTTCTTCTATATTTTCATCAATTAAATTTGGGATGTCAAGAAATATTTGCCAATCCTATGTAGGCTACTGCCTATATGGAAAATATTGTACTATATGCCATGTTTTTTAATTCTAAAGAGCTCTTGTCTACATTTTTGAATACCTAAATAGTTATTAAAAGCAGCCCTTTGAGAAAAGTGTCTTCACATTAGGGTTGAAGGATCTAATCTTTAGGGTATTTTATTTCCAACGCAGCTAAAAATTGACAGAACCAGCACTTGAACCAAAATGTTCTGACTCCAAATCAAATGCTCTTTCTGCTATACTCTGCTTTCATTTCTTGCAGCAATACCTCTGCCAATGAAGAAAGTTCCTGTCTACCACTGAGCTGGTGAATATCACTTAATTAATTTATTTACTTATTCACTAAAAAAATATTTATTGAGCCCCTGTTGTAGTTTAGATGTCAAATGGACCAATGTGGTGCCTGCATGACATTTACTCTCTGACAGAGGCAAAATACATGAAATTAAAAAGTTATATCAAGAATTAGTTAACTACAATTTGAATAAATTGTTCAAAACCAGAAATGTTGAATTCAGCAGCATATGAAAAAAGGAAGATAATTTAGTTTAGGATAATAAGATTACTCAAGGAATGTTTAAGACCTTAATGACAAGTAGGTACTTTCCAAGAAGTGGTGATGGAAAGAGATAATCTTCTCAGGAAGAAAGAAGAGCTTTACACAAGAGCCCTAGACACTAGAGGGGAAGTACATTAAGAAGAAAATGAAGTGAAATACTGTTAGACCATAATGAAAGAAGGGCGAAGTCATGCTTGTAGATGAAGAAAAACTCAGCTCCACTTTGAACTTCCAAAAAGCCACTCTTACCTCCATGATGTAGACTTGCTCCCTGGTACGCAGAAGCAGTGATTACCTGGAGCAGTTATTTCCCCTCAGTGTTGAGAGGCAATTTAGTTTTCATATGTAGGCCAGGCGTGGTGGCTCATGTCTGTAATCTCAGCACTTTGGGAGGCCGAGGCTGGAGGATCACGAGGTCAGGAGTTTCAGACCAGCCTGGCCAACATGATGAAACACCGTCTCTACTAAAAATACCAAAAGAAAAAAAAAAAAAAAGAAAAAAAGTAGCTGGGCATGGTGATGGGTACCTGTAATCCCAGCTACTTGGGAGGCTGACACGGAAGAATCGCTTGAACCCAGGAGGCAAGGGTTGCAGTGAGCTGAGATCGCACAATGGAAAACCACCCCCAGAAAAAAAAGGGAAAAACCCCCTCAAAAAAAAAAAAAAAAAAAAAAAAGAAAGAAAGAAAAAGAAAAATTCATATGTAATTCACATCTTGGCATTGCAAATTGCTGTATAGATGCCTATTGTGGTGCCCAGAGATAGAGAAATGGGAACAGATAAGCAAGCTAACTGTAGAACTTGGGAGTACTGCGTGAAGACTTAATTTCTTCTAGATTTCCATAGCAAGAAGGTTCAAAAATGGAAGAAAAATGTAGTTACTGTGAAAAAGAAGTTAAAAAAAAAGATACACATGTTTTAAATTAGAATGTCTTTAAACAATTCACTTTATAACCTAGCCAAGTGCTAAAGTCCCAGTAATTCCAATGATCAGGGACTTGCAAAGGTGCCAGCTGCTGAGAGGGAAAAAAAGTACTTTTTGTCCTGTTTTCTCTTATAGTAAAACCTTGGGTCTTAGCTGTTATGCATAGTTCTCTGTTAGTTTCCTCCATATTTGGGGGCCAGAAGACTTTGACATTATTTAAGTTACTTTTTATTGACATTGTCTATTCTCTGAAGTCTAAAGTCTGTGATTTTCTATATTTAGCATTTATTCTCTTCATTATTAGGAATTCTAGAAAGACATGACAATTTTCTTTCAAGAATCACACTTCTCTAACCAGTTGTTTTTTTTCCTTCTTGTTTAGGACTAATTTCAGTGAAAGAATTGTATGTATATATTCATATACCTTTACACTGTAGTCATTGTCATAATTCCACAAAAGAACTATTTATAGCCTAATTATGTAAAGTTATTGCTGATGAAAGTGTTAGCTTGGCAAAGGCTACTACTTGACAAACGATTACATATTCACCTATTAATTGGATAAGAAAGTGGCATATGCTAGTACCTATTAACAGCAACATCTACATTCCTACCACTACAATGTTAAGCACTTATTCTGGAATAGAAAAACAAGTTCCTTGAAATAATTTGTGAGTGAATACTGCATGTAACGTATCCATCTGGCACATTAGAAATTGACACAAAACTAGAGAGAGCTAATACTACCAGACTTCAGCATAAACCATTCACCTCTACTACATATTGTCAAAGGTCAAAGAGATGTGATTGATTAGTTCACATTTACATGAATAGAGTAATCCCCCTACACTGTCAGCATTTTTACGCTAACTTTTGCATTTCAGGATGTATTTTCTGACTCGCTATCTATGACATTAACTCTGATATGGATTTTCTATTATTAGGGTTAGTTTTGAACTTATTCATTTATAACCACTTCCCAGTCTCTGTCACAATAACCCAACATTTATGGAACCCTTGCTATGTGCTGTACAAGTATTTTCCAAAGTGTAGCACTTTTATCTTAAGTAGTATGCTATTTGGTTTTAGGTAGCACATTAACAAACCTAAAAAAATGAATTATTTAAAGTATATTAGAAAATATACTGGCATTATAAATTCAGAACTTAATTCTATGATAAATAGAAATTTTAGAACATAAGTGAAATGAAAAGACAATATAAACGATATGTATTTGACAATCGTTGTGGTATTGTTCTCTTACATCAAGAAGAATAAAATGAATACCCTCTCTTTTAGTGATGTTAAAGCTGTGAATCCTTAACAACCAGATCCATTAATTCAGGATAGCTTTGTTAATATATAGGCTTTGGTGTTTATTCTGATCCTTTGCTTTAGTTTTCTTCTTTGAAGATTCATCATCTATCTTCAATAGTTGTCATTTTTTCTTTTTGTCTTTTTTTTCCTTTTATTTCTCCTGATTTTTGTAAGGCATTATGATGGGCAGTCTCTAAGACGATTCCCAGTGATCCTCCCCTTTGGGTATTCAAATGCCTCTGTAATCCCCTTGCCTGGAGTATAGGCTGGGCCTGGCGACTCATTTCCAGTAAACAGAATGCACCGAAAATAATGGATGCTACTCCTGAGATTAAGTAACAAAAATACTACTTTACACTTTCTTTGCCCTCTCTTGCTCTCTCATTTATTCACAAGGAGAGGCCCATCTACCAAGGAATCCATGTATCTGGCCAATAGCCAAAAAGAATCTGAGGCATCTGATAAATAAGCTTAGAGTGAATGACTGAATTAATGCATACACATTGGATTCATTGAATAAACTTAGACGCTTACTCTCCCCATAATGAGCCTTGAGATGACTTCGGCTGGATTATCATCATCTTGATTTAAGTCTTGTGAGACACCCTGTGCACCATTTAAACTATGCACAGTTTTTGACTTGCAAGCATGCTAGATAAATGTTTTTTGTTTCATTCTAAGACATTTTGGGGTGATCTTTTGTAGGCATCAAAAGACAATGCGCATTATTTCTGTGTTTATTTAATCTTAGGTTTCTTATACATTTAGTATTAATTTCTGAAATGTTTTTTAAATTTCTAGTTCTTTCCACGTGTCTGATCAACTCATATCCAAGTTTTTACAATTATGATTTATATTGTACTCTTATGTTTTATATAATTTCCTTAATGTATTTTCATCATTTTAGAGAAGGTTACAATTGTTATCTGTTTTGTAGTCATGACTTTCCTCATGCTTCCTGTAAAGGTATTTGGTTCCTTATTCTGTCTCTCTTTTTATGTTAAACTTACTATTTATCTGATAGACATTTTTATGTGAAATTAGTTTTCCTGAACTTTTCAAAAGCAAATTTAAGGTAGCTTTTCTATGTTCATAATGATTAATCTTCTTTTGTTTTCATGTAGTTAAAAATATAGCAGCTTGTTTTCTAAGCTTCTTGCCTCTGTTCTCTCTCCATCTGTACCTTCTCTTTTCTGTATCTCTGTTGTCCCGCCTGCTCAGTATTTATTCTACATCCAGCAGCTTATCTGAGTACCATGTCTTAGCAGGTATCCCCATGTGGTCAAGTTTTGAGAGTTCCCAAACCTTAGACCGACTGAGCCCTGCCAGTACTTGCTGAAGGCCCTATGTACTTACTGACTGTGGGACTAAATAAAACCCCTTCAGTTTCAGTGGCCATTTGCAAGTTAGCACACCAACTATTCTAGTAAATTCCTCTTGGCTATTTTAGGGGTTCTCTTGTTTTTAGGTCCATAGTATTCCCCATTGCACTCTTCTACTTTTTTTTTTTTTTTTTTTTTTTTTTGAGACGGAGTCTTGCTCTTTCTCCCCGGCTGGAGTCCAGTGGCCGGATCTCAGCTCACTGCAAGCTCCACCTCCCAGGTTTACGCCATTCTCCTGCCTCAGTCTCCCATGTAGCTGGGACTGCAGGCGCCCGCCACCTCGCCCAGCTAGTTTTTTGTATTTTTTAGTAGAGACAGGGTTTCACCGTGTTAGCCAGGATGGTCTCGATCTCCTGACCTCGTGATCCACCCGTCACGGCCTCCCAAAGGGCTGGGATTACAGGCTTGAGCCACTGCGCCCGGCCTCTTCTACTTTCTAATACCAAATGTTTTGTAACTATTGGTGGCTTGTCCTTATGACTTGTATCTTAAGGTTTATGGGAATAACTTGTAGCTAGTTTTGCCATAAGTGTCAATGGCTTTTTGACTTTGCCATCTAGCTCCTTTTTTTCTGTATTTATGCAGGAGTTCAAGAAATTCAAAAATGATGCCCTATCACTGCTGCCATCTTCCCACAATCTGCACAGATGGTGTTTTCAAACCCCATCTGCTGTATCTCCTTGTGACCAAGCATATACTGAAAGAGGGTAAGTGAGGGGTGGGGCAAAATGGAAGGAAGGTAAGTTTGTTACAGTGAGAAAATATCTCTTTTTCTTATTTCTGTAAAATGTAGTATATACAACTAATAACAATTAGCTATAAAATGCCTCTTTTCTTAGCCGCTCTGCTTATATTCTCCATGGCCTTCTTACTGCTCTGTAAACAGGCTCTCTTTCAAATGAGTCTATTGAGAATAGAATATTAATTTGTTTAGGGACACAGGTTTCAAGAGTGTCATGGAGATATATATTATGTATATTATTATATATTATATATAATTACATTATATATATTATATATATATCCTTTTATTGCAGATAAGGGACCACCTAAGTCCTGATAGAAAAATCCAGGTTCCTACATGCTAATTCCATTAATATAGATGGAACAGGTCTAAAGCTCAGAAATTACCATCCAAAAATAGAAAGCAGAGCTGAACTGTCTGGTTTTTCTCTTATTATTTACTGATATGAGATTATTTTAAAGAGTTAGTAATGGTATTCAATAGTTAGATGCTGTGCTACATTTTCTTAGACACCCTTCTTTATGATAAAGTGGCTGAAAAATGGATACAATACTCAATTACCAAAGTCAAGATGCATAATTAAGAGCCCTCTAGGAAGCTGGCCATAGCCCTGGAAAAGACTGACTTCCTTTTCTTCCTACACTTATGAGCTACTGCTCAGAATATGAAAACTGCTTTCTGAATTCCTTAAGAGCTGGTAGGAATGAGAAGAAGAAAACTTGTTCCAATGAAAATGAAATGGACATGCTTTAAGACCAGTTCTGCTTTGGTGAATGAATATATATGAAAAATAAGGCAATGAGCAACATAATGCTTAGAGTTCAAATAATAATCTAGATTGATAAGCATTTTCATCTAAAATGCTCGTTGATAATCACATGTATGTTAAAAATAGCTTTTATTTTTTATAACAATGGACTTAGAAGTCAGGAAAATTTAAATACATGTTTATTGTCTTTGTATTACACAAGTGTATATATGTGTGGGCACATACGCACAAACACACATATAGGCGTATATATCTTTATCCCTGAAGTAGGCCATGGAGAAGAAAGGAAACAATGAACCCCTTAGAACATTCTGATATTCAGCTATTTAGAAATTTACTTTGTTATCTTTAAAGGAAATGAAAGATGACATCTACTTTTCGTTTAGTGAGTGTCATTCTATAGATCATGAGGAATTGCTCATGTTATTTTGAAAGATTTTATTTTTCTTTTTCACTGAACTTAGGTGGAGGACAAGAGAAGGAAAGTACTATATAATAGAGCTACTTCTGCTAGTAGCATCAGAGATATTTAAATGTCCTTATATGTCTATTATAAAATTAAGCAAAACAAAAGGCTAAGTATTATGCACTGCCAACATTAATAATCTTATTTTAATATTACAACTAGTATATTTACAAAATCAATAGCAATAGCTATAAAAATAGGAAGTGCTTGCTCATTAACTAAACTGAGGAATAGAAATACAGAGATAAAATTCAGAGATATTGCTACACACTGAACAATTTTGAAAATTTATGTTTGGTTTTCAAAGATTTAACATTATCTGAAGTTTCCATTTTGATAGATACTTTGATATACAAAGACCTTCATGTCAAACATGTATATATACATACATACACACACACAACTTGATCTTTATATACCAAATAGTAAGTGTTCAACAAGTATTTGTAAAATTATTCGATTGATAACATATACATATGTAAAGGAATTCTTATTATCCAAGAAAATGTTTTCAAGTTCTTACGGTGAAAAAATTGTACATGGAAACAAATGTTATACATAAAAACAATGAGTAACGACTGATCAGTTTTAAAACTAGTCTCCCTTTACATGTTGCTCCACAGGGAACAATAGATACTATCTTCCATACATGGCCTCATTTCTGCAGGTCAGTCTCTCCTATATTTAGCTATATAATGCAAATATGAGTCAAATGAATTTCACAGTGAAATGTTAAATCTTACAAAGGTGTGGAATTTTATAAAATCTCTGAGTAGAATGTTGTATATGATTGTTGAGTGTGTTTAATCACAAATTTAACAAAATATTCAAACCTGGTAGAACTCTATCACTTAACAATCGAAGAAAAAAATTGATATGAATGAGGACATAGTAGGTACTTCAAAAGAGAAATCACTAATATCAAATAAATTTTTGTTAAGACTCTTAAATACTTTAACAAAATTAATGACTTTGTAATAAAGCTATAAAAGTTAAAAATAAGAGCACTTCATCTTTTCATTTTAAACATTATCTCATAGCCTCATTTAGAATCCAAATTTCAACTTAATTTTGTGATATTTATTCTCACATGTTAAAGACAAAAGCTCAATAATTTTTTGTCAAATCTAAAATATATTCAGTTTTGTTGTAATGGAATCCTGGTAGGAAGATTTTTCTTATTAACTGCCCTCAGATATTGAGGATTTCCAGGATTTTCCACAATGCCCACTGGGAAGCCACTCAATTTATCCAGGTTTCTATTTTATTTTTATATGGATTATTACATAAACTAAGCGATTGGCCCAAATAATATCTAATTGCTCTTTTAAATCTAGATATTTAATTATATAATCCTGTCAATTATTTCATTATGTTTCCCCCTCACCTAAAATTTTTCTGTACCTGCCTACAACCACCCCTTCAGTCATGCTTAGACTACTCTGCTCCATATCTCATATTTAATTTGCATTTGGAAAATATTTTGAGCCAATATTCAAACACTGCAGAGAAACAGGCATAAACTAATACAATTACAAGTAATCCCTCCTACTTTAATTATTAATCATCAAAAAGATTTTGAACACCATTGTACAGAACCATAAGATTTTCTTTAAGCTACAGAAAGGTTCTGGGAAGCAGTTTATTCTAATAGTTGAAAGCATGGGCGTTGGAGTTAGAAAAACCCTAAAGCCCATTTTGATGCTAATTAAGTGGTTTTGTTTTGGTTACTAAAATAAAACAAGTTACTAAATCTAAATAGATGGAAAAACAAGTTCTATTTTCCTTATCTGAAAACCTAGGATATAACAACACACCAAAAATATGCTGAGTGAATAATTAAATAAGAAACATGATAACAGCCTACTACATAGAAATTGTTCCATAACTAGTAGGCTTCATGCCAAAGCCATGACTATGGGTTCTTTATTTTTCTTGTATTTTTCTTTTTTTTATTATTACACATTAAGTTCTGGGATGCATGTGCAGAATGTGCAGGTTTGTTACATAAGTATATAAATGTGCTATGGTGGTTTGCTGCACTCATCAACCCGTCATCTACATTAGATATTTCTCCTAATGCTCTCCTTTCCCTATTCCCTCACTCCCCGACAGGCCCAGGTAAGTAATGTTCCCCTCCCTGTGTCCACATGTTCTCATTGTTCAACTCCCACTTATAAGTAAGAATATGCGGTGTTTAGTTTTCTGTTCTTGTATTAGTTTGCTGATAATGATGGTTTCCAGCATCATCCATGTCCCTGCAAAGGACAGGAACTCATCCTTTTTTATGGCTCCATAATATTCCATGGTGTATATGTGCCACATTTTCACATATAGAATGAAGTTGACCCTTGAAAAACTGGGTCCTTACCTGGGATTAGTGGCACCAAAGTTTATGTGTAATTTTTGACTCTGCAAAACATTAATTACTAATAGCCTACCGGTGACCAGATGCCTTACTCATAACATAGTCAATTCACACATATTTTGTATATTATCTGTATTATATACTATATTCTTCCAATAAAATGAGGTAAAAAATGTTGTTGAGAAAAATGTAGGGAAAGGAAAATATATTCACTATTCATTAAGTGGAAGTGGATCGACATTAAGATCTTCATTCTCATTAGCTTCACCTTGAATAGGCAGAGGAGGAGGTGGAGGAAGGGTTGGTCTTTCTATCTCAGGGGTGGCAGAGGCAAGAGAAAATCTACATGTAAGTGGATCCTTCAGTTAAAACCACTGCTGTTCAAGGGTCAACTGTATTTGTAAATGGACTGTTTCTTGCAGGGGTGTGTTGAACAAGTTGAGTCTGGTTGATTTGAATATGATAAATCTTCAAAATTAATTTGAAATACACTCCACGAATGCTATGAATTAAAAGAAAATCATTACATTAAAATTTCAATAATATGGATTTTAAGGAGTTTCTGGTTTCAAAATGGCAGTGCTAACTTCACTCTTGCTCCACAGAAAACAAAAAGCAAATATACAGCACCAAGATCATCACAAGCAATAGCCTAGAACTTGAATATGAGAAGGAGACAGCTCCCACAGCCACATGGAAGTGAAAAAATTCTGAGCAGATAATAAAAGAATTGAATTTCCACATCCATGATGCACCTCCCCACAACCTTCTGATATTCTGGGGGTTAAGCACTCTGAAAATGTCTTCCTGACTCATAGTTTCTACACTGGAAAACGTAATCTGAAGGTAGACAACCAGCTTCTCCAACATCTTAGGTTTCCTGGAAGGAGACGTGTCTCTGCCTCAACCCACAAGAAGTATCACAAGCAACCAAAGGGAAAAATACCCCTGAGGACAGCCAGACACAAAAGGGAAGGATAAGACTAGCATCCCCAGCCCTGGAAACTCCACTCTCAACCTGGCCAAAAGAGATGTCAAATCAGAGTAGCTGTTCAGCAGCACTATGCTGTAGGAGGTACATTTCACAAGTGCCCTGGGCATGAACCCCCAGCCAGCCTGCCCACACTGTCAGGATATTCCCTGTAGGACCTCCCCCATTCTGGACAGGTAGCTCAAGTGAATTATGCTGGGTTCCTGCAGGAAGTAGTAGAGTCACAATTGTGTGCTAGAACTGAGGCAAACCTGGGCTTAAGGCACATGAGTAATATATATCAATTTAACCATGGTTATATTCAAAATATTTCTCAATAGATTTCATGCCAATCAGAATGGAAGGCAGTTATGATCAACCATATGGATGTATGAATGCATATCAACTGAATATCAGCTTTGAATGTTACAAGTATATAATTTCTCACCTCTCATTATTACTGAGCACTTATATTACTCATTGCTTTTATGTCCAGGTTTCTTAAATGTTGGAAGTCATGTGTAGTTAATAGTCTCCTTTACCTTGAACATAAAGTTAAGATATCCCATTTATTCAAGCGAATAGTACGTTAACAGAAGTGAATCATGCTGGGTTTCTGCAAGAGGTAGCACAGTCACATTTGCAAGAAAATTACAAGGAATGAGAGCCATGAGGCTATTAACTGCAAAGCTGCTAACTCCCCAAGGCCTAAAGAAACAAGGGACAGGAGGTACCTAGCATCAGGTTGGAGAGAGTCCTGTAGAGAAGATTATCCTGGTAGAAGCAGTGACATTTCCTGGAAAAACTCAGCTAGCCTGATGCATGCAAACTTCCAGGTAGAAAGCCCAGGGACATGCCCTACCTTCTGCTTCTCTCCCTCTGATGGCTTGCCAGGGCTTCTTATTAGCCAAACTCTGTCAGAAGCCAGAAAGTAAGGGGACATCCCTCTATGTCGTCCATAAAGCTCAGACCTCTGAAGCAAAATACAAAAGGGAGATGGCTGGAGAATGAAACTGGAAGGGCAGAAAGTATACACTGGCACAACTAGCCGATATCTTTTTACCTCATTCTCCTATCACATATTTAACTCTGATACTGTATTAGTCTGTTTTCACATTGCTGTAAAGAAATACCTGAGATTGAGTAATATATAAAGAAAATCTGTTTCATTGGCTTATGGTTCCACAGGCTGTACAGAAAGCATGATGTTGGCATTTTCTTGGCTTTTGAGGAGGCCTCAGGAAAATTACAATCATGGTGAAAGGCAAAGGGGAACATTCCACAAGTCCCCTGGGCTTGAACCCCCACCCAATCCCACACTGACAAGATTCTCCCTGTGGGACGTCCCCAATTCTGGACAGGCAGCTCTCCAGTTGTTTACTAGAACCAAGGCAAACCTGGGCCAGCATTTCACATGGCTAGAGCAGGAGGAAGGTGGGGGCGCGGGGCGGGTGCTACAAACTTTTAAAAACCATGCCTCTTATGACAACTCTGTCAAGAGAACAGCATCAAAAGGATGTTGCTAAACCATTCATGAAAAATGCACCCCCATGATCCAATCACTTCCCAACAAGGTTCCACCTCCAACATTGGTGATTTCAACTGAACATGAGATTTGGATAGAAACACAAATCCAAACCATGTAATTCCACCCCTGGCCCCTCCCAAATCTCATGCCCTTCTCACAGTGCAAAATACAATCACGGTTTACCAATAGTCCGCCAAAGTCTTATCTCACTCATTCTAGCATTAACTCAAATGCCCAAAGTTCAAAGTCTCATCTGAGACAAGGCTAGTCCATTCCACCTAGAAACTTATAAAATCAAAGACAAGTTGGATACTCCAAAAATACAATGGAGGTATAGGCATTGAGTAAATATTATCATTCCAAAAGGGAGAAATTAGCCAAAAGAAAGGGTCTGCAGGCCTCATGCAAGTCTGAAACCCAGCAGGGAAGTCATTAAATCTCAAAGCTCCAAATAATCTCCTTTGATTCAATGTCCCATATCCAGGGCATACTGATGCAATGGGTGGACTCCCAAGGCTTTGGGCAAATTTGTGCCTGTGACTTTGCAGAGTTCAGTCCCCACAGCTGCTCTCAAGGGCTGGTATTGAGTGTTTGTGGCTTTTCTAGGCACAGGGTGAGAGCTGCCAGCGAATCTACCATTCCAGGGTCCAGAGGACCCCACATTTCCTCTCTGCACTGCTGTAGTTGAGGTTCTTCATGAGGGCTCTGCTCCTACAGCAGTTTCTGCCTGGACGTACAAGCTTTTTCATACATCCTCTGAAATCTAGGCAGAGGCTCCCAAGCCTCAACTCTTGCACTTTGTTTATCTTCCAGACTTAACACTACTTGGAAGCCACCAAGGCTTACAACTTGCACCCTCTGAAGCAGCGGCCCAAACTGTACCTGGGCACCTTTGAACCATAGCAGGAGCTGGAGTGGCCAGGATGCAGAGAGTGGTGCCCTGGTGTCCTGAGGCTGTGCAGGATAGTGGGGCCCAGGGCCTGGCCCATGAAACCATTCTTCTGTCCTAGGCCTCTGTGCCTGCGATGAGAGGGGCTGCCTTAAAGGTCTCTGAAATGCCTTCCAGGCCTTTGTCCCATTTTCTTGGCTATTAGTACTTGGCTCCTATTTACTCTGCACCCTGTTTGAGTTCCTCCCCTGAAAATAGAATTTTCTTTTATACCACATGGCCAGGCTGCAAATTTTCCAAACATTTGCACTCTGCTTAGTTTATAAGTTCTAGTTTTATGTCATTTCTTCGTTCACATATATGAGCATGGATTTTTAGAAGCAACCAGGCACATCTTGAATACCTTGTTGCTTAGAAATTTCTTCTGCAAGATACCCTAAATTATGACTGTCAAGTTCAAAGTTTCACAGATCCCTAAGGCAGGGGCACAATGTGCCCAGGTTCTTTGCTAAAGTATAACAAAAGTGACCTTTGCTCCAGTTCCCAGTAAGATCCTCATCTCCATCTGAGACCTCATCAGCATGATCATCTTTATCCATATCACTATAACCATTTGGGTCACAACCATTCAACAGTATCAGGGAAGTTCCATATTTTTCCATATCTTCCTGTCTTCTTCTGAACCATTCACACTCTTCCAACCTCTACCAATTACCCAGTTCCAAAGCTGCTTCCACACTGCCAGGTATCTTTATAGCAATGCCCCACTCTTCAGGACCAATTTTCTGTATTAGTCTGTTCTCACATTGGTATAAAGAAATATCAGAGACTGGGTAATTTAGAAAGAAAAGAGATTTAATTGGCTCCCTGTTCCTTAGGTTGTACAGGAAGTATGATGCTGGCATCTGCTTGGCTTCTGAGGAGCCCTCAGTGAACTTACAATCAGCAAAAGGCAAAGAGGGAGCCAGAACTTCACATGGCTAGAGCAGAGGGAAGAAGCAGGTAGTGCTACACACTTTTGAACAATCAGGTCTCATAAGAACTCTTTCATGAGAACTGCAGCAAAGGGATGGTATTAAACCATTCATATAGAATGCACTTGCAATGATCCAATCACCTCCCACTAGGCCTAACCTCTGACACTGGAGATTAAAATTAAACATGATATTTGAGTGGGAACACAGATATTTGGGTGGGAACACACAATTAAACATGATATTTGGGTGGGAATATCAGATACCACAGAAATCAAAAGATGGTTTTGACCTACGCTGTACTCTGATTTAAACCCTTACAAAAAGGCAAATATTTTGAGATTTGAACAAATATGTTATACCATCTATTATCAGACTCCATTATCTGAATTTTTCCCTTAGGAAAAGTTAAATTGCTACTGTTTTTAATACTGAAACATTGTATATACATTCTTCAGAGTGACACAGGAAGAGTTAAAACTTGCATCCTCAAGCTTACTACAAAAAAAAAATATTTTTCTTAAATCAAAAAGAAAGTTACTGCACACACTGAATTGGGAAGTCACACACAATGCTCACATGTGAATAATTGGCTCTGACGCTAATGACCAAGTCCTCTTAGAAATTTTATAAGATATCATCAATTCTAAATGAGAGCAACCAATTTGCTAAGGTTTATTATTTAATGTCAGCAGTTAACTCTATACTGTCCCCTCTATAGAAATAGCTACATATTGAAGAAATAGCCTACTAGGAAATAAAGTTCCAAGATCCAAATAAAGGAGTTAATGTAGCAGGATAAATTTCTAATATGTACTGAACACAGTAACCATCTCCCCAGAACAGTGATAGCCAAATATTGTGGAATCTAGGTGTAACTGGTCTTGGGCAGAGCTGTTTGTCTGGGAAGGAGACAAATGAAATACACCTGGAATCTCTAGAACGAAAAAATATATAATATATTTCTTCTGTGAGGTCCATGGGGTACAGGAGCAATTTTATTAAAGACACTGTCCGATGAATAAGAAAATTCAGAAATTAGCAAAGGTAGTGGGGTGCCACAGGACCTTTCTACTTGTGATTAGTAAGAGTGTGTTTTGCCATGCATGGCAGCTCATGCCTGTAATCCCAGCACTTTGGGAGGCTGAGGCAGGTAGATTGCTTGAGTCCAGAAGTTTGAGACCAGCATGGACAACATGGTGAAACCCAGTCTCTACAAAACATACAAAAATTAGCTGGGTGTGTTGGTGCATGCTTGTAGTCCCAGCTACTTAGGAGGCTGAGGCAGGAGGATTGCTTGAGCTCAGGAGGCAGAGGCTGCAGTGAGCCAAAATCACACCATTGCACTCCAGCCTGGGTGACAGAATGAAACTCTGTCTCAAAAATAAATAAATAAAGTGTGTTTGTAATGATAATCAGATAAGTCTCCTTAGGGTCTGGAAATCTTACAGTAAAATCAAATGAGAGATGTGTCTCTAGACCTCATGAATGATATAAGAAAGGCTAGATAGTCAGGCTAAACATCAAGGAACCAGTATTTATGATACATCGTCAAAAGATTGTTTAACACTTACTTCCCCAATAATTCCATATTGTAGGCTTTTTTGAAGCAGTGATACTTTTACTTCCTTACGGAATAAACTGCCTATTTATAGAGAATCCAAGTCAGAATCTTTGAGAATCAAGATACTATTGAAAGTTCCATTTCAGGATATTACATATGTGATTGAATTTTCACTACCAAAATTAAACAAGCTGCACTATCTGTCATGAACACTGACCTCTTCTTATAGAATCTCAGAGACTCGTTTCTGACCCAGTGATATTACTCAGAGTTAAAATGCTACCAGAAGGGATGGTTTCATTGAAAGTCCACTTCAACAGCAGGTAGTCAAATATTTTAGTATAACTCTAGGAAGGCAAAAATCCCCCTTGGGTCCTCCCAAGTGTTCAAAGCCTTCATTTTCTTTCTGTCTTATTTAATTTTGAAAGAAGGTCAACAGGATGGAATTTATTAGGGTAAGCCCTTGACTAATCCTGTCCTCTTGAGTTCATGCCAACTATAGTAAAGTAAAATAGACTGTATAAGACAAAACTGTCTGCTTCCAACAACCTGAACTTTCTAAAAACTTACATTGTGGGGGACTTAGTACTATAACTTTAAGTCTTAGCAGAAAATATTTTCAAGCTGTTTACATAATCAGTTTCTGATATAGAAATCTTAGGCAAAAAAGTATATATGTAAGCATACTTTGTTTCCAAATCCTGATTGAAGTGACAGTAGCCACAGTACAAAACAGGAGAGACAGTCTGGAAGACAGTCAAAAGGGTTTAGATACCAATCCCAAGGAAAGCCCAAATAGAACTCTAAATATTCAGTACCAAATGCAGAAATCAAAAAGGACATTCAGAAATACTGATATTGCATAGAGCATGATACTCAAAGCAAACTAAAGTCTTTACTTTTTTGAGTGAAATTGTTAAAGCCTATGCAACAAGACAGGAAATAGTAAAAGGTTGCTAAACCATAATTTAACATTTTTAATAAAGTCAGTTGTAGACTAATCCATACTTAATAGATTTAATTGAGCCTAAGATTTTCCTGGAGAAGATAGAGACATAACCTATTTCCAGAGCTATGTATAATTCCTGTGCATAAAGACACCTTAGTGGATATCTAATTTGATGATTCTCAGTCTCCACTGTACATCAGGATCAGCTTAACATATTTTTAAAAATATATCCTGACCCCAATCCTGGATATTCTGGTTCAATTGCTCTAGGATGCGGCTGGTCACTGGTATTATTTTTTCCCCAGGTATTTTGTTTACACAATGAGAGCTGATAACCGCTGGTCTGATTGAACCTGAATCACTTATTTTATTGGTGAGAAAAGGGTAAGAGATGTTATGGGATCTATACAAAATCACTCTGCTAGTCTGTAGAAACAGTATGGGATTTGTAACCAGAAGATATAGGTCTGAGTTGTGGCTCTCTTATTGAGTAATTGTATAAAATTGTGCAAATTACTTAACTGTCATTCTCTGGAAATTTATTTGGAACATGAAAACATAATACCTAATTGACTTAATTCACAGGGTTGTTGAGAGAATCAAGTGACATCAACTATGTAAAATTACTTTGTAAAATGCAAAATACTATATACATGTTAGGAGTTGTTTTTGTTGTTATTTGTAGTAAAGGCAAATACTTTACTACAATACATTTTGTGCTATTTAATCCAATCACTACAAGTTGCATTCCAGCGAATTATGCAAAATGTTGAATAGTTACCTATGCATAATAGCTGACAGTCAATGGTTTTCTTTGGGGTAGAAGAGAAGTCTCATCTATCCCCTACTTCACTACCGTTAAAATCATTCTCTATTTCACTGAGACTGTATTATTACACAACCAGTTATCAGGCATTGTATAAACTAGCACATAGTATTAACTAGCTTATTCCCCTACAGTAGCAATTAATTTACATACCCATGACCCAAGTGCTCTACAACTTTGATATTCAAAGTATGCTTGGTCCAAGAAGAGCAGCATTGGCACCACCAGACAGGTTACTAGAAATGCAAATCTCATGCCTCACTTCAGATCCACTGAATCTGAATCTTCAGTTCAGCAAGATCCCCAAGCAATTCGGATACACTTTAAAGTTTGAAAAGTACTGTTCTGTGAGATTCCAAAATGTCTTTGGCATGATGGAATTAGGTCCCGTGCCATTTGAGTTCTTTTTCCATTTTAACTTTTCAAAATCTAGAAATTCATATGATTAAATAGCTATGTACAGAGTGGGATTCTATCTAAATCTATCAGATTAGATAAATGTTCCCTTACTCTGTTTAGGCTGAATAACAGCCTTCATTGCATTAATTTTCTCAAACTCTCTTTAGATTTCTCCTCATAATAATCAATTATTCACAGCAATTTTGATTCATTTGAACTAATCACTATTAGGTCCTGGGGAAGCTTGTCAATTTAACATTCTCATTTTCAATGAGATTTTTTTTTTTAACAGGAGTGATTAGATTGTATATGATCAAAGTTCCCTAATTGCCTATAACATTACTTTTTTTTTCCTCCATTCTTCATTTTACTCAGCCCAGGTTAAAAAGACATATTATTCTTAGCAGTGGTCAATGGATGCAACTTATTATTTGGATCACATTTTCTTAGTTACAAAAGACACATCCTTGGTTATTTGAATGTAATCAGAATACTGCAACTTGAGAGAGGTAAAGTAGCAAGATCTAGTCTCATTATCCAGACATTTTTGAAAAAAGGGAAAAGAAATAAACAGTTTTGTCCTGATTTTTTTCCTTTCAAAGATGCTAGGCTCCAATTAATTACCCTGTCTTAAGTCATTCCCTAGGCTCTGCACAAATTAAAGAGTGTCTGAGTGGAAATTAAATAAGGTAAAATCTTAACAAATGGCAGCTACATTAGTTACTCAGTCACTACATAGACTCTGCATACTGAACAAGTGGAAATTTTCCTGCAACCCAAGATTTACCTTCACATCTAATTGGGTGTAAATTGCTGCCTATTTATATTCGATCTATGAATAGATGTCAGTCCCAACGTGTCATGGACTTGAGGTATATTGCAAGAGGCTTATTATTAATTTGCTTCCATGAGAGGTAATGATGTTTTTTAAGTGTGGCCACAAAACTTAAGCAGGGCAACATAATGTGGCAGGAATGATGCTTCCTAGAACATCCTGTAAACTTTTTGTGAAATGAGCCAGCAGTAAGGAAATGCAAAGTGATTCACGAGGCTTTGGTTGAGGATAATGGAGGCTCCCACTTTGTGCAACTGTCAATTTCACTTCAGAAAACGAAGTGAAAGAATGGAGGGTACAAGAATTGAGAGACAAGAGAAAGAGAGAAAGAAGGCCCCAGACATAAATTAAAAGCTTGATGGGGAGGATGTATTTTCTTGAATAGATTGCATCTCCTCTACCCCAAAGAAAATCATTGATTGTCAGCTCTTACGCAGAGGTAACTACTCTACATTTTTGCATAATTCTCTGGAATGCAACTTGTAGTGATTGGATTAAATAGCACAAAATGTACAACCTTAGAATTAGAGATAATATAATCAGTTAGGTATAGGGCCAAGCCTGTTTTACATTAATTCAAATAAATCTATACCATATCATGTGTTCTTTTCAATTGAATGTTACATGGGGATTAATCGTTTTCTCCACTTTTTGCAGGAATATTATATGCTAAGACAACAATAAATGCTCAGTAGTACATTCACCAATATTGTTACTTTGGTTAGGTTCTCAGTGTCTCTTTCAGTGGAAGTATTTTTCTGTGTGGTTCCTCATGTCCATTCAAGTCATAAGGAATCATATCAGTCAAGGATTTATAGGCAGCCTGTGCAAGTGCATTCTTTATGACTATAAGCGTGCTCCTTCTCAGTTTATAGGCAAAGAGATGATCTATTAAGGGTTGTTCTTGGGAATGATAGAATGAATATTCACAATTCACAATAAATAAACCCAAAATACCAACAAGTTTCCCCAAAGATAGAGACATTTCTAAAAGTTTCCACTTTTCAGTGACTACTGCACATCGTGAAGAAGTTGAGACATTCTAGGTCGAATTCACTTTAATTAGCTAGGTGTCATGGGCCACTAAAACGCTTAAATATTCTAGGTTTTGGTGGAATGTAAGAGAAAGAGACTCAGACAAGCAAATTACAAAACCTGGTTTTGCCACTTATTTACAGAGAAGCCTCAACTCCTTGGATATCCTCATCTGTAAAATGTCTACCTTAGTGTGTTCTTCCAATGATAAAAATCAGACAATATAACACACCTACAACACTGCCCACCATAGTAATAATGTTTTAAATAAATGTTACCTCCCTTATTTTCTTATTTTAATAATATCTCACAATAGTTTCAAGAGGATCAAAGCAGATAAAATGTGGACACATAAGCAGTTTAACATAAATATTTGCTATTGTAATATAGTAAAGGGTGGAATATGAATACTCATATGCTTTTTGTGATTGCTAACTCTAAGACACCATGGTGGTTGATTTGAGTTTCCAAGTACCATTGAGAAATGAGAGTTGCACAAACTCGACCTATGAATCTAGTTTTTTTCTAGAACTTTTCTGTCAATTCATATATCTAGTACCTTATACCTTTTGGTACTGTAAGCTCTTGCTGTTGTAAAATAAAATCCAATTTTGATCTGGAATATTTTTAATCAAATGGCTTACCTATTTTGCCTACAGCCAACATCTTTTGACACAAAAGGATATAATACTCAAGCCCCTTTGCAGTACTTTTTACTCATAAATACAGCATGTCAGCACAACATAGCATGTATATAAATATTCTTCCTTATGTATTAGTAGAGCTGTACCAGTAACCAAATAAATACTGAAATACTGCTACACAATTGGTAAAGAGCTACTTACTACCCCGAGCACTTCAAGGGTCCTCCTATTCCCACTACTCCTCCCCTAAGACCCCCTGCATGTCCCCATAATCCATCAACCAAACACATTTGAGCTTCCAAGTTCTACTCTGGTGCTAGTTCTGGGGTCTGTTTTTCTCGATCAGGGTGTGTCGTACCTACAATTAAATTGCATTTCTCATTCATCTGTGCCAACATCTTTGTCCTTCTTGCTCCCCAGCACAGCATAGAAAGATACTCCAATACAGTACAGAAAAAAACCACCAGCTTATTTCCACAACTGCCTTGATTTCTGCTGGCTCCACTTCCTCTCTCATTCCACTGACCCTTGACAATCATGCTTCTGACAGAACCCAAAGGTAATCCCCTCTTTTCAGGTCTAAGCTTATCTCTTCTGAGTCACTCCGGACCCTCCTCTCCTCATACAGGAGAGACGTTAGACCATTATCCTACTTTAGTGCCATGACGTTGGCCTGCCCTTCTAAGTTTTCTAGGCTTCCTCTGCGTCTGACTGCTCTGACTGCAGCCCACTGTAAGCATTACCAGACCCACTTCTACAAAGAAGACTGGGTTGATAAGAGGTCTTATCTCAGTGCCACACCAGGCATCCTGCCTGGCATGGTAACACTTGAGAAGTGCTAGATACTTTTTCAACGGGACAGCAGAGAGATTAAAAAAAAAAAAATGATCTTTGGTGACTCTGCTATTATAAAATATCTTCCAGAATGAGATAATGCAGGATGGATCATGGTCAATGGTATGAATCAGTTCTAGACTGAAGCTGTTGAAAGTTTATCATGGTTTTATATTTCTTATTCTTTGGGTGATATAGATGATGAAGGTCTGTAGAATGCTAGGAATACTTGAGAATAGTATAAGACCCAAGGCTGAATGTCTCTGTTCCAATTCTACATCTTCCCCTCCAACTGACCCGATAACTAAAGAAATTCCACTTGACCAAGTTTTGCCCCTGCTCTCTCACCTGCCTTCTGCCTTATTCCTTGTCAATTTTCTTGAGCTTCTCATTCACATGGCTTCTGATCTTTTTATTTTGTCTCTATTTTACCAACTCCTTCAACTTTGGTAATTGATATAGTTTCTCCCACATAAATCATTGTCCCCGGGTTTTGAGAACAGAGATCCAAATTTTCTCTATGATTTTATACAATTTCTATGACTCTTGGAAAATATGCAGTCCTCTTTGCTTTCCAATTATTCCACTGGTTTCTGTATGACCATAGCACAACAACATATGGAATTGCTTATATTTATTATAGAATTAATCAGCATCAAAAAATTGAATATAGGGTAGGCATAGTGGCTCACACCTGTAATGCCAGAACTTTGGGAAGCTGAGGCAAGGGGATTGCTTGAGGCCAGGTATTCAGAAACAGCCAGGGCAAGACAGTGAGACCTCATCTCTACAGAAATCTTAAAAAATTATCTCAGCATGCCTACATGTGCCTGCAGTCCTAGCTACTAAGAAGGCTGAGGTGAGATGTTTGCTTGAGCCTAGGGGTTCGAGGCTGCAGTAAACTATGACTGTGCCACTGTACTCCAGCCTGGGTGGCAGACAGAGGTCTCATTTCTAAAAATAAACATAAATAAATAACAATTATTTAATTTATGTAAATTAATCTTTTCCATTTTAATAAATAATTTATAAATATTCTTTAAGGGTATGGGGAAAAGCCACAGAACCTTGACTTCTAAGTATGTCCTTTAGTTGGTCCATTAAGCATTGTGTATGAAGGATGATACTTCTCTTTTTCAAGTGACTAGACTTCCATGGCAAAGCAATTCCAGTATTAAGCCTCTTGCTAGGGCAGCATCTAGAGCCTTCGGCCAGAAACTTCAAACTTAAGAAGAGTAGAGGGATCTTTTGCACTCTGCAACAGAAGTAAGTGCTATTGAACTGTTGAAGCACAGGGTTTTTATGTCCTCTTATAAGGATATGCCTTCCTATCACTGGTTCTGTTTTTGCCCTTGCTGTGATTTTATATGCAAAGTAGCTATTCAACAGACACAGTCAAATACCTTGAATGTGCATCAGTCACTTGATCAGAAACACAGACCAAGAAAATATAATAGAAAATATGGAAACAGACCAAAGTAAGTGTGGTAATGTAATATTACAAAGAATATAATCTCAAACTAAGTGTGGGGGAAGAGAACATTTTAAGGAATTGTATTGGAATAAAGAGATAGTCATTTGAGAAAAAAGATAAATTTGAATTTACACCACACACATTGTACCATATACTGGGTAAATGCAAATTGATCAGAAATCTAAATGTAAAAATAAAATCATACAAAAAGTGAAAAAAATCAGTGTATTATTTTTACAATATTGAAGTGATAAAACCTAAATTTGATCTAGAAGTAATTATAAGAAAGATGAATATATTATACGATCTATTTTTTAACTTTTCTTGGTAAACTTAAAACTGTAAAAATCTTGAAAGACAACCCAGGTAATATTATTCAGGATATACGCACAGGCAAAGATTTAATGATGAAAACGCCAAAAGCAATTGCAATGAAAGCAAAAAATGACAAATGAGATCTAATTAAACTAAACAGCTTCTGCATAGCACAAGAAACTATCAACAGAGTAAGCAGTCTACAGGACGGGAGAAAATTTTCTGCAAACCATGCATCTGACAAAAGTCTACTCTTCAGCAGCTATTAGGAACTTAAACACATTTACAAGAAAAAGATAACCTTATTAAAAAGTGGGCAAAGGACATGAACAGACACATTTCAAAAGAAGTCACACATGTGGCCAACAATCATATGAATAAAAAGCTTTACATCACTGATCACTAGAGAAATGCAAATCAAAACTACAATGAGATATCTCATGCCAGTCAAAATGGCTATTACTAAAAGGTCAAAAAATAGCAGCTGCTGGTGAGATTGTAGAGAAATACCACTGTTGGTGGTAGTATAAATTAGTTCAACCGTTGTGGAATACAGTGTGGCAATTCCTTAAAGATCTAGAAGCAGAAATACCATTCAACCCAGCAACACCATTGCTGGGTATACACTTAAAGGAATATAAATCATTCTATTACAAAGACAAATGCATTCATATGTTCATTGCTGCACTATTCACCATAGCAAAGACATGGAATCAACCTAAATGCCCATCAATGGTAGACTGGATAAAGAAAATTTGGTACACATACACCATGGAATAGTATGCAGCCATAACAAAGAACAAGATTATGTCCTTTGCAGGGACCTGGGTGGAGCTGAAGGCCATTATGCTTAGCAAACTAATCCAGGAACAGAAAATCAAATACCACATGTTCTCACCTATAAGGGGGAGCTAAATGATGAGAACACATGGACATATAGAGGGAAACAACACACACTGGGGCCTCTTGGAGGGTAGAGGGTGGGAGGAGGCAGAGTCTCAGATAAAATAAAAAATGGGTACTAGGCTTAATACCTGGGTGATGAAATAATCTGTACAACAAACCCCCATGACACAGGTTTACCTATGTAACAAACCTGCACACGTACCCCTGAAATTAAAAGTTTAAAAAAAAAATAGGCAAAGGACATGACTAGACATTTCTCAAAATAAAGTCATACAAGTTGCCAACAAACCTATGAAAAAATGCTCATCATTACTAATCATCAGAGAAATGGACATCAAAATCACGAGATGCCACCTCCCACCAAAAGGAACAGCAATTATCAAAAAGTAAAAACAAAAAATAAAAATAAAAGATGTTGGTGAGGCTGAGGAGAAAAGGGAATTTTTTTACACTGTTGGTGGGAATGTGAATTAGTTCAACCATTGTGGAAAGCAGTTTGGAGATTTCACAAAGAACTTAAAACAAAGCTACCATTTGACCCAGCAATCCTATTACTTTGTATATATACCCAAATGAGAATAATCATTCTACCAAAAAGAAACATGTACTTGTACATTCTTCACCATGCTATTCATAATAACAAAGACATGGAATCAACCTAGGTGCCCATTACTGGTAGATTGGCTAAAGAAGATGTGGTATGTATCCATCATAGAATATAATGCAGCCATATAAAGGACAAAATTCTATCCCTTATCACAATATGGACACAGTTGTGGATATAAGAACCAAAAACCAATTACTTCATGCTCTCATTTATAAGTGGGAGCTAAACATTGAGCACCCATGGATACAAACATGGAAAGAAAAGACACTGCAGACTACCAGAAGGGAGAAGGGAAAGATGGGAGATGAAAACCTACCTATTGGGTAGTATGCTCACTCTCTAGTTGTCAAGATTATTCATATGCCAAACTTCAGCATCACACAATATACTCATATAACCAACCTGCACATGTATTCCCTGTATCTAAAATAAAAGTTTGAAAAAAAATAACAGATGGCCTCATCACATTGACCAACCTCCCCCTAACATCCTCCAGCACTTTTCACTAGCTCACTTAGTGCTCAAACTTCTGCTACTTTTTGTTTGAGGGTAGTTGAATTGCATATCCATATTGCAATAGCCGTGAATAAAGTTTTCCTTTCCTGTTTAATCCTGTCCTATGCAATTTTTGACAATAAATACTTTGACAATAAATAAATCTGCTAAGAGCAGGTCATTCATGATTGGGACTTAAAATCCAAGGCTCCAAGAAGGAAAAATTAAGAGCTCACTATCTTATTTCAACCCTACCTGTGACATTCTTATAGCCAGACTGGGCAGTTATTTAATGATGAGGACCTACTTCAACAATTGATCTTAGGAAGAGAAATGTGTTTAGGAAGACAGCATGGCTTGCTAATAGATCTTCCTTATCTATGATTTTATCAGTCAGCATTTTCAGTTTTTCAACTGTGTCATGTGGGGAAAATAAACTGCCAGTCTTCTGCATATGAACATATACCCTCATGCCCCACCTCCATGGGAGTCCAGTAAAATCAACTTTCCGTGTTTTCCATTTTTCTCTGAACCATGTCTGGCTGGTTGCTTCAACAGATGAACAGGCACACCTGAGGGACAACGGGTTGTGCGGCTCTTGCTCAACCTATCCCTTTGATACTAACACTGAGGAAAAAGATCCCAGATGCCAGAAACATTTATAGACAGATGGTTGTCCCTAGTTAACATTTGCATCTCTTTGTTCTCATCATCAAAGACACCAGGATAACTCTAGCCATAAAGGAGGTACTTCTACTTGCTCATTATGTGCTTCTTCCCAGGGTAGCATCATAGCTACATCTTGCTAAATTAGAAAAACTCTGATTTAAAGCATTGCCCTTGGCAAATCCCTTATCCAACCTCAGGTGAAACTGAGCCTCCCATTTCTTAGAGGTTTCTTCATGTGCTTTGTATGAAGAAGCCTTGAAACGGCAATAAGCTCTGTGCCCTCACTAGCAACACAGGGGAGATGGAATAATGATCTCTCCTTAATCAAGACTGATGGGAACTTTGATTAGATCCACTTTCCAACAAGAAAAAGCCACGTTAAGACATGTTTGTCTGAAGTGAAGACTGAAAAAAAAGCTGTTTATTAAATTATGGATAACTGATCATCTCTTTTCTAGCATTATATTATTATTGTGAATTGGTAGAATTTGAAATCTACAGCAATTTCAGAGTGTGAAATGAAGGCTGGGAGTGTTGGCCTCAATTTGAGGAAGAGCATTTTAATAGTTAAAATGCACAGAACAAGGTGCTTTGGGAGAGGATGAGGTTATTACAAAGTGAATTCATGCGTGAAGGAACCAGTGCCATCCGTACCATTTCTGAAACTATTTGACCGAAACTATTTAAAATTCCAACAAAAGTAATTTGAAGGGATGAATGAAGTGCAACCAGAATCTCCACAGATTCTACTGAATTTTTTCAAGGCTTTCCCTTTAGTAAACTTGAAAAGGGCTTGTATAAAGATTGCCATTATTTTTCTGTATGCAGCTTGTACCAAATTACACTCCCCCTAGTGAATTATGAGAAGGCCTGTTTCCCTACATTGTGGCAAACCACAGTATACAATCAGTCTTTTTGACCTCTGCCAATCCGAGAGGTAACTATGAAAACTTTGTGTCATTTTAGTTTACATTCCTTTTATGATGTGTGAGGTTGAACAGATTTTGTGTTTAAGCATGAGTCCTATTTCCTCTACTGTGAACTGTTGGTTCACATCTTTTGCTTATTTGCTTCCTGAACTCTTGGCCTATATCTTACAGGGCTTAGAACCATTTGTCTGCGATATGATTAGCAAAATGCTTCCCAGAGTTCCAAGACTGTCTTACGGATTTACTGTGTTTTTCCAATATAAATTTCAGAAAATTTTTTAGTGGAATTTATCCATGTTTTTTTTTTTTTACTTTTCTTCACCTCTGGACACTGTGTTATACTAAGAAAAATATTTTAAAAGTTCACCAATCTTTTTAAATATTTCATGTTTAAGTCTGGAGTTCATTTAGGTGTGAACTATGGATTCAATTTCATTTTTTTTCCAGGTGCCCATATATTCCAACAACATTTATTGAATAATCTATCAGTTCCTCACCAATATGAAATGTCATACTTACCATATACTTAAAATCTCATATATATTTGATTATGTTTCTTAAATGTATATGGTATTTCATTGATTGGTCTATACACCTGAAAACATTACATTGTTTTAATTATTTTAGCTTGATAACATTTTAATATCTAGTAGTAATAAACTTCCCCATGAATCGAATAATCTCTTGTATATTATTTATTTTTCATATAAAATTTATCTAGTAAGAAAACAATGGATGAAATTTGTATCGATACCATATTCAATTTATAGAATCAATAAGTGAATATGAATTGTTAGTATTATTAATATGAGATCTTCCATGAATACAGTATTTCTTTTTGTTTGTATTTTGGATCTTCTGGTAGTTTTCTTCATTTTCTCAAATAGAATGAACTCTTTTCCACATATGTGTTCACATCACTTCATTCAGACTCTTTGTCTACTATAAGCCGTCCCCTTTCTATTACAGTTTATATTGTTGTTGATGATTTACTGTTTTACTTTCTCATTCAACACTTTTGTATCCTGAATGTCCAACCACTGCTTGTTCAAATATTACAAAAACCAATATTTGATTTTGCTTCATTCTTTTCTGTATTGGCTCAGTATTCCTCTAAGGCATGATTACCACCTTGCCAAATATTAAATTCAGAGAAATAAAGACAGCATCCTTTAAATAAGTTACTTTCGACAAGACACAAATGGAGAAAATGGAAGGGGAAGACTTTTGAAAACTGAAAAACTAAAACTTACTTCTTTCTTGTCTCTGAATTTACAGATAATATTTTCCACACTCACAGATACATGAGAAATGCATGGATTTTAATGTCTTCTTTATACTTTTAAATTTTCTACTAGAATTATAATTTTCTCTTTGACTAAATTTTTTAACATAGTCTCAAAATCAGATCCCCATATATACCAGATGTGCTTATAGATATTTGCAATTACATTTTGTCATTTAATATTCATAATATATAATTTTGTTAATTAAGAACTATTACCAACACTTAAAGATGGACAAGCAGAGAGTCAGTGACTAAAATAATTATTCTTCCTATCTTATACATCCCTACATTTTAGAATCCTGAGTGAAACCTAGAGTTAATTCTCTTTCTCAAAAAATACTTTTATTCATTATTTTCTATAAAATGAAAGGATGAATTGTTTCCAACAAGTATTTGGACTTACCATTGTGGTAGGCATGTTTCTAAAATGGTCCTTGCTATACACTGAATATCCATGCTCTCTCCAATTTATATGTTGAAATTTTAACCTCTAATGTGATGTAACCTCTAATGTATTAAAAGTAAGACAATTAGGAAGTAATTAAGTCATAAGAACTGAACCCTTATTAATGGAACTAATGACCCTATAAGAAGACATCAGAAAGCCTGCTTTCTCTCTCAGCTTTCTACCACGTGAGGATACGATGAGAAAACAGCTGTCTGCAACCTGAAAGAAGGCCCTCAACAAGACATGATCATGCTGGCACCCTGATGTCTGACTTCCAGCCTCCAGAATGGTGAGAAGTAAGTATCTGTTTCTTTGTAAGCCATCCACCCAGTCTATGATATTATGTTACAGCAGCCTGAAGACAGTCTTCAATGACCCTTGCCTCTTGATATTCCAGTCTTTGTGTAATCCCCTCCTCTTGAGTGAAAACTACATTTTTGGCATTCTTCTTATGAATAAAATACAGAAAATGCAATGGGATGTCATTTCCATGACTAGGTTCCAAAAGATTGTGACTTCTGTATTACTGGTAATTTTTCTCTCTTGTTGTCACTCTCACTTGCTTGCTTTCTTGCTTGTTCTGACTTGAGATATTATATGGAAAGGCAGGTGAGGCAAGGAATGGAAGGAGTCCACTAGCCAACAACAAGTGAGAAGTTAACTCCTTAATCGAACACTCTTTAAGAAGATGAATTTTGCCAACAATCATGTAAGTAAGCTAAAAAGCAGATTCTTCCCAGCTGACCCTTGAGACGACTATTATCCTAGCCAACACCCTGATGCAGCCTAATGAGAGACCTGGAAGTGGAAAACCCAGATAATTCATGACCAGATTCTAAACACAACAGAAACTGAGGTAACAAAACGATGTAGTTTTAAGCTACTGATTTTTGGGTCATTTGTTACATAACAATAGACAACTAATATGCACTCAGTCTCTGTTCTAATTATCTATAGTTGTATATCAAATTACTCCAAAATCTTAGTGGCTTATAAACAACAATCACTTATTTTGCTCCAGAATTTTCAATGTGGGTTGATCTCATGGAGGCAGTCTTGTGTCTGCTCCACAATGTCTGGGGCATCAACTCTAATGATTAGGTTTGCTGACGGTGGGAAAAGCTGGCCACTTGCTAAGCATCTCTCTTTATGTAGTGTGATCTCTTCATGTGGCCTCTCCATCTGGTGTCTCCAGAGTAGTGGCCTCAAAGTAATCACATTCTTAATTTGGGACCCAAGGGTACCCAGAGAAAGCCTTGTAAGAAATCACAGCAAAAACTACAAAGCTTCTTATAATCTCTTATGAGTCCCAGAAGTCACACGATGTCACTTCTGCCATATGCTATGGGTCACACAAAACTAACCACAACCTCTGAGAGAGAAACCTACACAAAGTGTGAACACTGGGAGATGAAAATATCTGGGGACTATCTCGGAGTTTGCTACCAAACTGCTCTATATTTGTGTCTCTTCGTCATCTCATCGAATGTTAAAAAATGCTTTAAAAATAAGAGGCTTGCCAGTTGGAGAGTTGTGCTGCTTACTTTCTTTGTTTTTTAACTTTTACCTAAAACACTTAACCTGTATGTACTCTAGTTTCCTGATGCACACAATTTGAGTAAATATCTATGCTCTAATTACATTGTGATACAATTGAGTAGGGTAAAAAAAAAAAAAAAAAAGTAAACTCTCAAGTAGAGTGCTAGCATATACTAGGTGCTCCAGGCATAGTGGATGATATTCCTACTTTTTAAATTCTTATATTATCCCTACTCCCATTTTTCCTAATTCTCTTTGCTAGGACTTTCCACATCCTGCTGTCTGTTATAGTTGTTTATATACATTTATTATCTTGCTTAATGAATTGTAAAAATACTTTAGAGGCAGGCTTCACAATGTCATTAACTTAGCACCTGGTAGGTGCTTAATAAAAAATCATTGATTAAACGTTCACCACTTACCCTTTGCACTATTCATCTAGCATTATTTATTCATTGTCTTATCCTCCCATGAAGATTAAGCATTTAGTGGAAGTGATCATGCCTTGTAAGTAACTCTTAAAGTCTCCATCAACAGCCCCAGGCCTTGTTCAAAGTGTTCACTAATGGAAGTCTATAAAACAAATTTTAATATCCACTGTCTATTAATACATTCATTTATTCCTTTGACTGGAACTTTCCTATATTCTGGTAGGAAGCAGCAGGGAAAAGTGGGAAAAGGCGGTAGAACAGAGGTTAGGCACTCATACATGGTGGCCGGACCACCTGGTTTTGAAACAGATTCAGGCAGTTACTACATACAGACCTCAGAAATTATTTATTTTCTGTAAGCCTTCTTTTGTCACTTGTAAAATGGAGAAAATAGTTTTTCCTCATAGGGTGGTTTTGGGAATAAAATGGGATCATGTATATGTAACATGCAGCACAATGCTTATACAAAGTAAGTGCATAGTAAACCTTCACTTTCACCAAGTGTCTCCACTTCCGTGAAGTCTAGATTGCCTATGCTGAAACTCTGCTCAGAACACCTACATGATTTTGTTTGATTTTTTCTTATGAAAAAATGTCTTACTCATGTTTTCATAGTGAACTATGCGGTTTGTTTTATTGTCCAGGCTAGAATGCAGATTCTTAGACTATAACAGCTGGATGCGATTTGACATGAAGTCCTGAACATAGCCCAGGTAAGGAATATTTCTGTATCTTCCCCCTACATTTATACTTCTGCCTGTCTTTTTGTAACAATTATACAGATAGAAATAAGTTGCTAAATTATTGGTTGAAATCTGGTATTGAACCATTTTTTTTTTAACTAGGCAGCATTTTTTATTAAATCTGCCACTCTGATTACCATTATTTTAGTAACGACACCTAGGGCAACCAGCATCTCTCTCTTTCAGTCTTTCTCACCATAGACTTAAGAATATGTCCCCCTACAATCTTTACCTTCCTTTCTTTTTCCTATTCTCAGAGATGAGTAAGTGAGTAAATACCTATACTTCATTTAACAACCCAACTTTCACCATGGTACCCTACTTTGGACATTACTGGGCACTGACTCAATATTATTCACTCTTCTTTTGTTCTGTGTGTATACTTCTCTCAACCCAGAATTCCACAGGGAGACAAGGTAAATGGAAGGCAGGATCTGGCTGTATCTTGGTCTTGGAAGTAATAATATCAAAATCCCATCTCTTGAATATCTAGTTCACAGTGACAGCAATACTAATAACAGTAGTGGATGACATGCACTGAGCTCCTCATGAGCCATTCTAAATTTTGTGTATTTGCTAGTGCACATGATCCACAGAACAATGAAGAGAATTAAGTTCTGAAGCAGAAGTTAACCACTTTGCCTAGTGTCAACTGATAAGTAGCAAAGCTAGGATACAAACCTAGAAAATTTGGCTTTAGCAAGAGACAGCTCTTATTCTGTGTCATATACTGCATGTCACTGGGGGCTTATAAGTAAGCGGGGGACACAGAAATTGTACTTCCCCAGCCTACTTCACTATCATTACAAGGCCTGGGACATGTACATAGAGAGTTACAAAGTCTATTATAGCAGCTGATGCACAGTAAGTGCTCAATTAATGATTGTTGAACAAATGAATTAACACTAGATTAAAACATACTTAAACAAGCACATAAACCAATTCAAGTCAGATGAAACTGAGAACTACAGACAATCAGTTTACATACAGAAAGGGCTCTTTCATATTTTACGAATAAATGATGTGTGTGCATTACAAACACATATTCCAACAAACATGCACACATATACTGACACACTTAGTTTCTCCACTTGTGACTCGACTGTGATTTTCCTGTCAGAGAGTAGTATTTTCCTAGACTCCAGAAATAACACTAAGGGAACATATTAAATGGTGTGTTATACAAATGCTAAGTACCCCACATACTCAGTGTTCCCTAGCCATTTCATAAACAAACTTTAAAAGTCAATTGGTTTAATTGAACTGTCAAAGTAGGTCAAACTGAAAGGGCAGAGATTATATATAAATAGTCCAATGTCTGTCAGTCTCGGGGAGCTAGTCATTAGGTGCCAATCTGATCATAATTAATATGTTATTAAAATCCTCACAAAATAAATTGACTTGATTTAAATCAAAGAGTTGAAGTCATGCAAGGGCAATGAAGAGAAAAAATGTTTAGGGTAAAGTTCTGTACTTTCCTAAATTTCAAATTTGGGCAAACCGACATGGGCTATCTTATTTTTCTGCCTGGAGAAAGTAAGAGATCTTCTCATTTAATAATCTACTCATATTTTAGAGTCTTGGAAACTTAGAACATCCTAAATTTGTCTATATTAGATCAGAGTCATGATTTTCTCAGCCCAATATTGTGTCTCCAGTAAAAGGAACAAGTGGAGCATTTTGCCCACCTGCACATCAGCCTCAAGGTGTAGGTATGTTCACAAAATATCTGTGTGCCTAGCACAGTGGTTAGAACAACACAGAAAAACAAACACTTAAAAAATATTTGTTAGAATGAATTAAAATTCTTACTTCCAAGAACAATATATTCATGCATTTTCTCAAAAATGTTCTAAATTTCATTTTGTTTTCTGTCTGAATCTACTATGAAATTATGCTGTCTCATGTATGAAGTACAGTATTTGTAATAAATTTTTAAAATATTTTATTGAATATTTGCCATGTGCCAGGCATAGTATCTTAGTTTTAACCTCACAACAACCTTATGAAGAAGGTGCCATTAGTATGCCCATTTTATAGATGAGGAAATTGACACTGTGAGAAATGAAGTTGCCCAAGTTCATGCAGCTAAAACGAGAGAGAATTAGAATTTAAACAAACTCCTTGTGTTTCCAATACATCAACTCTCCTTAACTCCAACTTTACAATTAAATGCACTGAGAGAAACAGTCTAGCCCCTCTTCCTTCAGCATAGTGTTTCTCCGTATTCTGGTATTTCCTGCTTCATAATCTTCAGGGCTAGGACAGGGGTTGAGCAGAAGTCTTGTTAAAAATGCAAATTCATCTCCATCACCCAGACCTACTGAAGCAAAACATCCAGACCTACTGAAGAAAGGTGGAGCCCTGGAATCATCATTATCATCATCATGATCATCATCATCATCACCTGTCACACTGGAAGGAAGCTAAAATAAATTAAATGACATTTTGATTAAATAGTAATAAATATTACCAATATTTTCAGAACTGGCTAATGTGAAAGGCAAATATATTGTGTATTCATAACTCATAAGATTAATTTCAAAGGAGAAGCTCAATGACTTCAAATGCCACGATTACTCATAAATACAAAGGTTAAAAGGTTAATAGAGAGAAAGGTCAGTACTGTTGAATGGATGGTAAAAATTCACAAGGTAGGAGTAGGTAACCAATTTTCAGACTCTGAGGGTGATCTTGAATACATTATTTAAACCTCTCTGAGCCTCAGTTTACTCATGTTATAAAATGAGGAAAATAATAGGTATAATGGAATCACAAAAATACTGTAAGTAAATATGCGTATCCAAGTGCCTGGCATATAATAGACACATAATTAAAAATATCCTTTTCTTAAAACAGCTAGCTTCTCCTGTGTGGATAGCCTTAAAATCTGTGTATTTGTATAGCTGTCTTTTTTATTTTGATTACATGCTTAACTACAAGGTGGATTCTACAGTCCAATAACTATCCTGTAAAGCCACCTTCCAGGATCAAAAATGGAGAAACATGGGATTGTCTTGTATGTCCCTTGGAATAGCAATGCATTCATTTTCTTACAAACCAAATGCTCTTTACAAATACTGACCAATGCAAAGGTCTTTCTGCCCCATATGTTCTAAAAATGGCATAAAGACATTTTTAAGTTAACTAGCCAGCTTCTTTATTGGGTCAGCCACATGACTTTGAAAATAAAACATCAAGAGTTATCTCAGAAAAATTCAGCAAGCACTTTAGAGTTAGTTCTGCTGGGTAGAGCGTGCTAATAAGAACTGGGTCACAGGTTCAACCCCTGTGTGGGACCATTATATTCACTTTCTTACAAGACCTCCCTGGCAGTATAATTTTGGCCAGTCTTCTCACGCTGGCATAGCAATGGCCACAGGAAAGATGCAGTGGAGGGCAAGGCTTCAGCAGAAACCACCTCTGTTCTTTAAAAATATCTGCACAGTAACTGGGGTGGCCATTCTGTCACACTCTTTCAAGACAGACACCAACCCTGCTTTGACTCAAAGTGTATTCTGAATCTGTCTTCACTCCAAGAGAAACTTTAGCGGAAGTGCTCTCTGGAATCAATGATTGGGGTGGTGGATGGGGGAAGGATATGTGTGTATAATTTGAAGTGCAAGGGCACAGGGGTATTAAAGTATTTGTATTTTCACAAGGTATACTTATATAATGGAATACTGTTCAGTCAAAAAATAAAATAAAATGTCTTTTGCATTTACATGGATGGAACTGGAGGCCACTGTCTTAAGTGAAACAACACAGAAACAAAGTCAAACACAGCATGTTCTCATTTATAAGTGGAAGCTAAAACATGTGTACACATAGACATAGAGAGTGGAAAAAAATGAACATTAAAGATTTGGAAAGATGGGAGAGTGGGAGGAGGGTGAGAGGTGAGAAGTTACTTAATGGATACAATGAACGTTATTCTGGTGATAGTTAACAGTAAAAGCCCAGATGTCATCACTATGCAATATAGCCATGGAATGAAACTGCACTTGTACCCCTTAAGTTTATACAAATAAAAAGAGATTTGTTCCCAGTGTTAGAAAAAAAGTAAAGGGGAAAGGTGCTAGGAAAGGAACTCATATTTATTAAGCACTGTGAGAGCTACTTGATATAAACCTTTCATTTATCTACTTATTAACTATTTCTTGGTGTTAGGCTCTGTGCTAAATAAGCACTGGGAAACAGGAACAAGGCAGACAATATTCCCTGATTTTATAGAATATGCTGTCTGATAAAGGAAACAAATGTTGAACATTAATTACAAGTATGATCAGTTTTATAAAGATAAGAGCAAAGGGAACTATGGAGACATATGGCAAATGACAGTTTCTGAGTGTAAAACACAGAAATCATTTCTGATTAAACTTAAGTTAAACTGGTTTATTAAGGGACTTTGGTAATGTTAAAAGTTTAAGTCGCTTACATAACAGGGTACACAGAGTATAATCTCAGACTCTCACAAACAAGATATTGTGGATCTATTTGGGATCCTACCATCAAATGACTGTGCCCCAATCACTTTGCTCCAACCAATCTGATTGTTTATTTTTGAACTTGGGCCCAACCGTGGTCAAGGTGCACAGAGCTGTTACCAAACAGAGTATGGGGTGGAAACAAAGCAGCTATGTTCTATGGACAAAAATATCCAAGAATCTCACTAAGGTGTTAGGATCAGAAAGTGAAATTTCAGGTGACATTTTAACTATAAGATATATATTATTTTCTCCATTTTATAGATGAGGAAATTAAGATCCAGAAAGCTTTCATGGCTTCTTTAAGATCACAAAGTCATTAACTTAAGAAGCTTGGATGGGAACTCATGACTTTCAGTTTATAAAACTTACGACTTTTCCATTATATCACATTTTCCCAATTTGTATGTCATTAATACAATTAAAACATGGGATCTTAAAGATATTACGGGCTAGTTTTTGAATAAATTATGATGTCATTGGCATGTCTAATTAAAACACCTTTCACCTCTAAATATGGATGTACTTTGCACAAAATCTGTTAAAGCTGTAACAAAATCAACCTTAGAAGATAGTAGTTGCATTACATACTTACTTAGTAAAACCACAAGGAAATCAAACTTAGAGGAAAAATTCAAGATACCACTTGAATTCTGCTAATTACTGTCAAGATGGCCAAAATCAAGGATGGCAGCTGAAGACACTGTTTACATATTGTCGTGGGGGATGAGATATTTTTAAAACTACTCGACTTTTAGACATCAAAATGTGTGCAAATTAATATTTTTCCCAATTTACTACAGTAAAAGAAAGTAAATTAACAAAATCTAGAATAATGGCAGACATGATAGTTGGTGAAATACCCTATAGAGAAGCATAATAAGTAAGACACAATGTCAGTTTTGAACTATTCCAAGCATTGTCTGTAACTTTACGACTTTTCCTCCCACTCAAGAATACCAGTGATAATGAGAGTGATGTTGAAATGAGGAGAACTTGGAAGTGACTCTAATATATGTAAAATTTAAGCAATCTCATTTTTCAACTTTATTATGAAACACACTCATAACTGATCATGATACAAAGTACATTTTGATAAGATTATTGAGAAAATGAATTACTGCTTTAGAGTCCAGATCCCAATTCACCTACTCATGTATTATTTCTGACTATTGTGATCTACTTTTTTATTGTAAGACCTATTCCACTCTGAATCACATAACACACAGCATTTATTCAGAATATGCCCCATTTCACAGTTTTCTAATTATTTCATGTATTTTCTTACCAGCTGGATAAGAAATGTACTGAAGACATTAATCAGCTCATAGCACAGAGGTAGGTACAATAGATTTCTCTTCTGTGATTTTGATCCTTGAAGTCACAAAAGTAACTTTATAAAGAATATGTAGAATTTTGAAAAATTTTATTAACTTGCTGAAGCTAACAGGTACCACAGGAGCAAACTACAGGTTACCATATGCCCATTCCCAAGTGATATGGTTTGGCTGTGTCCCCACCCAAATATCATCTTGAATTGTAGTTCCTATAATCCCCATGTGTTGTGAGAGGGACCCAGTGGAAGGTAATTAATAGGGGCAGTTACCCCCATGCTGCTGTTCTCATGATGGTGAGTAAATTCTGACGAGATCTGATGGTTGTATAAGGGGCTTTCCCCGCTTTTGCTTGGCACTTCTCCTTGCTTCCACCACATGAAGATGAATGTGTTTGCTTCCCCTTCCACCTCAAGTGCAAGTTTCCTGAGGCCTCCCCAGCCCTGCAGAACTGTGAGTCAATTAAACCTCTCACCTTTATAAATTACCCAGCCTGGGTATGTCTTTATTAGCAGCATGAGAATGAACTAATATATATAAACCAAGGAATATATTTTTGATTAAGATTTAAAGCTAAAGATTTGAGATAAACCCCACAAGGTCAGATATATTAGCCCTTTTATATATTACTAAATTTTATTTGTGAATGTTTTTTATATACTACTAAATTTGGTTTATTAATGATTTTGGTGCTTATGTTCAAGGGGACCATTCATTTGTAATTTTTTTATAATGCCTTTAGGTTTAGAATCAGTATAACTCTGGCCTCATAAAATAAAATAGGAAGTGCTCCTTCTTTCTCTATTTTCTGAAAGACTGAAGGATTGGTATTATTGATCCCTTAAATGTTTGATAGAATTAACTAGGGAAGCTATCTGGCCCAGAGTTTCCTTTGTAATAAAGTTTTGATTATGGGTTTCTATTTATTCTTAATCTAGTGTCTTTAATAACTTGTGTCTTTCAAAGAATATGTTCTTTTAATCTAAGTTGTTACCATTAGCACTTAGGTGTTTATATTATATACCCTAATATCTTTTTAATGTCTGAGGATCTGTAATGCTGTCCCAGTTCCTATTGGTAATGTATGTCTCCTTTGGTCTTAATCACTGTAACTAAAAGTTTATCAATTTAACCCTGAAAATTAGTCATGGATGCTCACTCTTACACTGAACTGGAATTATTTTGTAATTAATTGTTAATGTTCTTTTTCAACATTGAACTGAAATTACAATATAATTAGGCTAGAAGTTGAAATAAAAGGTATAGAGATAGGAAGGAAGCAGTAAAATTGCTTTTGCAGATGATTTGATCATTCATGTATGGTCAGCTCTCTATATCCTATGGGTTCTATATTAATGAAATGTTCATTCATGGATTCCACATCCATGGATTCAACCAATTGCAGATCAAAAATATGTTTTTTAAAAAGATAGTTGCATCTGCAGAGAACGTGTACAGACTTTTTGTTCTTGTTATTATTCCCCAAACAATACCTGAGGTCAGGAGTTTGAGACTAGTCTGACCAACATGGTAAAACCCCCGTTTCTACTAAAAATACAAAAATTAGCTAGGCATGGTGGTGCACTCCTGTAATCTGAGTTACTCAGGAAGTTGAGGCAGGAGAATCACTTGAACCCAGGAGGTGAAGTTCGCAGTGAGCCTAGATTGTGCCACTATACTTCAGCCTGGACAAAAGAGTGAGACCCCCCTCAAAAAAATACATGATATTTATATTATATTACATATTATAAGTAATCAAGATGATTTAAAGTATATGGGAGGATATGCAATATGCATAGGTTACATGCAAATATTATGCCATTTTTATATAAGAAATTTAAACACTCATGGATTTTGGTTTCTGGGTTGTGGATTTTCAAACCAATCCCCTATGGATAACAACTGTTGCAGGTGAGTGGTGACTATCTGGGGCTGGTGGCACAGGGTTAAGAAGAATCCACCAAGATAGCTGTAGGTAAAGAAAGGCAGATTTATTAGAGAAAGTATGAAAATACATTACAAGGAAGCAACGGGTAGGTCAGCAAGAGAGGAACTGACTGAAAAGAGACAAAGGCTTGTTGGAGATTTTACAGAATGGTGCTTGAGCTGTGTACTAAAAAAAAAAGGCTTTGTGTAGTACTGATAATGCAAAGGTTGCAGTGAGCTAACTTGTAATGTTTATATCAGCCAAGGGTCTGGTGACAGCTGGGTGCAGGAAGATTGTGTGTTATTTGCACAGGAGGACTATGTGTTGTAGACCATGAAGAAAGGCAGACCTATAGCTTATCTGTTTTCTCTTTGTGCTTTCCCCAGGTCCTTCCAGCCTGATTCCACCCCACCCCCAAAATTAGGACTCCACACCAGTCATCTGTGATATACACTCAGGACTATATATAAACATCCTAAGAGTCTACAAAAAAAAAAAAAAAGTAACTAAAAATAATAAGTGGTAACAACCTTTTACCAATGTTGCAGGGTGCAAGGTCAATATGTAAAAATGAGTAGTATTTTGTGTACTACAATGAACAATTCCAATTTTAAAAACAACATAAACTACACCGTCATAAAACCTTGAAATAGAAATAAATTTAACGTAACTAGCACAATGAAAACTAGAAAACATCACTGAGAAGAATTAAAGAATAAAAAATAAATGAAGGTCATCCTTATAGATACAAAGATAAATATTCCCACAAAACAATCTGTAGAGTCAGTATACTACCATTCAAAATTCTAGCAGGAATCTGTATAAATTTAAAACTGATTCTAAATTGTATATGGAAATGTAAAGGATATGAATGAACCAAAACAACTTTGAAAAAGAACTAAGTTGTAGGATTTACACTACTTACTCTCAAAATTTACTGTAAACTTACAGTAACTAAGAAAGTGTAGTATTGGCCAGGCGTGGTGGCTCATGCCTGTAATCCCAGCACTTTAGGAGGCCAAGGGGGATGGATCACCTGAGGTCAGGAGTTTGAGACTAGCTTGACCAACATGGTGAAACTCTGTGTCTACTAAAATACAAAAATTAGCTGGTCATGGTGGTGCAAGCCTGTAATCTAGCTACTAGGGAGGTTGAGGCAAGAGAATCGCTTGAACCCAGGAGGTGGAGGTTGCAGTGAGCCGAGATTGTGTCATTGCACTCCAGTCTGGGCAAAGAGTGAAACTCCATCTCAAAAAAAAAAAAAAAGAAAAGAAAAAAGAAAAAGAAAAGAAAAGAAAGTGTGGCATTGACAAAACAAAAGAAGGGTCATATAGATAAATGATATATAATATAAATTTCACACTTTTGGCCAATTAATTACTACAAAGGTGCCAAAATAATTGAATGAAAAAGGAAGATTGGCCAGGCGCAGTGACTCATGCCTGTAATCCCAGCACTTTGGGAGACCGAGGCAGGCAAATCACAAGGTCGGCAGTTCGAGACCAGCCTGGCCAATATGGAGAAACCCCATCTCTACTAAAAAAAAAAAAAAAAAAAAAAAAAAAAAATTAGCCAGGCGTGGTGGTGCATGCCTGTAATCCAAGCTACTTGGGAGGCTGAGGCGGGAGAATTGCTTGAACCCAGGGGGCAGCGGTTGCAATGAGCCGAGATTGCGCCATTGCACTCCAGCCTGGATGACAGACCGAGACTCCATCTCAAAACAAAAAAAAAAAAAAAAAGAAAAAAGAAGATCATTTCAACAAATTGTGCTGGAACAAGAAGATATTCATGTGGAGAAAAAGTAAATCTCAAACTTTACCTTACACAAAAAATAATTAACTTAAAAGGACCATTAACCTAAACATAAAACTATAAAATTTTTAAGGTAAAATAGAGGAGAAAATCTTCATGACCTTACTGTCAAAAAAGATTTCTTAGGATATATAAAGCAGAAATCATACAAAGAAAAAAACCTTTAAAATTGGGTTTCATCAATATTCAAAGTCTTCTCACTGAGAAACATTGTTGAGGTTATTAACAGGAAGCTGCCAACTGAATGAAAATACTCACTATATGTATATCTGACAAGCACTTACATCCAAAGTACATAAAGAACTCTTCCAACTTAATCAGATGACAAAATAAATCAATAAAAAATGGGCAAACAGCTGGGCCTGGTGGCTCACGCCTGTAATCCCAGCATTTTGGGAGGCCGAGGCAAGCAGATTACTCGAGGTCAGAAGTTCGAGACCAGCCTGGCTAACATGGTGAAACCTCATCTCTACAAAAAATACAAAAATTAGCCAGTGTGGTGGTGTATGCCTGTAGTCCCAGCTACTCAGGAGGCTGAGGCAGGAGTATCACTTGAACTCAGGATGCAGGCGTTGCTGTGAGCCAAGATGGCACCACTGCACTCCAATCTGGGTGACAGAGCAAGACTCCATCTCAAAAAAAAAAAGAAAAAGAAAAAGAAAAAGAAAAAAAAAGAGCAAACATAATACACAGTTGTCTAATAAGCTCTTAAAAGACATTTAAGATCTTTATTAGAGAAATGTAAATTAAAACCATGAGATACTACTATGCACACGTTAGAATGAATAATATTAAAAGAATTGACAATGCCAAGTGTTACCAAGAGCGTGAAGAAATTGGAATTCTCATAATTCTGCTGGTAAAAATGAAAAATATTGCAATCACTTTTGTAAACAGTTTGCAATTGCTTATAAAGTTAAAGTTACAATTACTATACACCCCAGAAATTTCTCTCTCAGGAATTTATGACAGAGACATTAAAACATACATTCATACAAAGACTTGTATATGAATATTTACAGAAGTTTAATTCATAATAGTCAAAAACTGGAAATGATCCAAATGCTCAATTGGTGAATATATAAACAAATGTAGTATATCCATACAATGGAATATTATTTAGTAATACAGAAAAATGACTACTAGTGCACAAAGTAATGTGGATAAATCTCAAAAATATGCTAAGCAAAATAAGCCAGATATAAATGAGTATATAATATACGTTTTCACTGATAATATGAAACTAAAAAAGGCAAATCTCATATATAATGGTAGAAAGCAGGTCAATGGTTATCTCAGGCACAGGTTAAATTTGGGGGGCAATGTTTTATATTTTGATTGTGGTAGAGGTTACATGTCAATATAAATTTGTCAACACTCATAGCAATATAAAACTACAATACATGCATTTTGCTATACTTAAACTGTATTTCAATAAAATTGATTTTAAAATTTATACAACTCTCATTGTGACATTTCTCATCTTCTCCCAATTTTTAGTCCTCTCCAAAAGCCATCACACGTGGTAGAACATGACAGGGGTGGAGGAAACACATTATCAAGGGGTATAAGTGTTGTCAGCCTGTCACAGGACCTTTAGCACCTTAACAGTGGACTTTCCTCTTCTATTTATTCTCTGTTAGAACTATGTGACCTTCGGAAGCTGCCCATAAACACTTAAGCATCTCAACCTTAGTGAGCATTTAGCACTAAAAACTTTACCTGAATTGATACCCCAAGTCCACATTAATACATCAGAGAAATACCTAAATTGTATAGATGTGTCTTATCAACTAGAGAAGAGAGGAAGAAGATTATAGGGAAACAAATAAATGCTGCTTATTTCCTCTGTTCCACTAATTGACATAGATACAGAATGGCAGAGGAATGACAGTGAGCTGTACAGAAGAGCAAGGAGAGAAACCAGAGCACCAGACCCCACAATTAGCACCTAACTGGAGACAAAGGCTGGAGTGTGGAGGTTGCCTTCACAAAAAAAGGTGCAGAAAACTTGAGAACCACAGCAGTATGTGTACAAGAGACCAAAACAGAATTGGGAGAGATGACATTAAAAGTTTTGCTTAATTTTGTGAGAGTCCAATATCTGAATTGAACTTTTAATTATTCTTGGTTATTCACTGGTATAATTGGAATGATATAATTCCTACAGATATACTTTCAAAGAGCTTTGTGGCTTATATGGATTATTAAAAGAAATTAAGTACCTCCTCAAAAGACAAGAAGAGAAAACAGGGTAGAAAAATGGCAACATTTGGGTGCTATCTCTGAAGATGAGATCTTCTCACTGGAAAAGCACAAGATTCTTCTTAAACCCATTTTGGATTTCTATCATCTAAACTTCCTTGCTCAATGAGACTCTGAGAATTACAGGATGCTTAGATCTCTTCTTACATATCCAGTAATAGTTAAATTCAAGTTACAACCCCCTCCATTTGTCTTTATTTTGATATCTTTTTAGTGTTTTTAGTTTAGGGAAGTAGCACAACTGCTTTTTTACTATTTCATACATTTTAAGACCCAGAGTATAGCACAAAAACAAACGTATTCCATCTATCATAATGATGGGAGAGAACAAAGCATATATTTTATATATGTGTGTTTTACTTGAGCACAGATAAGCCATCAGGCTCACACATACAACAGCTGAAATAAACATGGTTTTAGGATATGTGTACAGGCACACAGTGAATCCACAAGAAACAGTGGCTCAGCAAATCAGATAGTCTTTGCAGAGGCTGTGTCTCATTTCCTATGGGACAACTGGGGGGTCCATGTTTTAAGGAATTTCTTATTTGTGAAGTTATGTGACAAACAGCCTGGGATCTCTAACTGAGGATGTTACAGAGCTTGGTCACATGGCAGGAGTAATAACAAAAGCCAACTAACCTTGAGTAATTAGTATTAATATGATTCCACTTTTTAACCTGAGATTGGGCTTGGTTGGTCTGAAAAAAATGCAAGATTTATATTCTACGATTCTAAGTTACCTCCAACATTTTGGCAAGTAGACACAATATGTTAAAAAGAATAACACATCCTTCTAAAATTTAAATGTTTCCTCTGTTACACCCCCTTAATCCAGATGGCCTCTTTTGAAAATTTCATAAATTCTTGTATATATCCAGAAATTCTGGGTAACTCAAAACTGACTTTTGCTTCTCCTAAAGAGTACTTCCAAACTTATTTCTCATCATCTCTATAAAATTGTAAGCTGAAATTGTCTTCAAAAATAACAGAAAGGATTTATCTTCTATTAGATTATAAATGATACCTTTTTCTCACTCATATATAAATGGGAATATCCAAAATATGAAAAAAAAATGAAAGCACTGATGAAGCCAACAAGAGTCATTAACAGAACAACAGAGCCTTGCATTAACTCCCCTTAGAGAAGGACCATAAATCATATCAGGACCCCTGCTATGGTCTGAAGTTTGTGACTGCCAAAGTTTATGTATTCAAATCCTAACCTCCAAAATGACAGCATTAGGAAGTGAGGCTTTTGGGAGGTGATTAGATCATGGAAGCAAAGCCCTCATGAATGCAATTAGTGCCCTTATTTAAAAAAAAAAAAAAAAAAAAAAAAAAGGCCTGAGGGAGACTCCTTGCCCCTTCCACCATGTGAGGACACAGAGAGAAGGCAGTGTGTGAGACAGAAAGCAGGCCCTTACTTGACACTGAGTCTGCAGGTGCCTTGATCTTACACTGCCTACCCTCCAGAACTGTAAGAAATAAATATTTGTTGTTTATCAGCTACCTAGTTTATGGTATTTTGTTATAGCAGTTTAAAAGACTAAGAAAGCTTCCTTTCTCCCAATTTGCACACAATATTAAATAATGAAATATAATTTGAGTACTCACTGTCAAAGAAGGCTATCAGGGTCACCTACAGAATTCTACCCCATATCTATCTTTCTAGACATGCATCACCTTCTGAAAATATTACTCAATATTTAGAACCAGAATTTGTGGTAAAATTTTAACTGTAGCACAAAGGCCTTGAATCAACCTAAGCAAATCGCATTTCCTTGAGATACTCAGTATTTAAGATTTGGAAGGACAAATGCCCAACTACCTATATTTACTTTCACCCATATCACCTCTCCTGAACTTGCATGCTATCGAGTAATTCTTTTATTTTTTTTTAAGTTTCATTTATTTTGTATGTTTGTTTATTCTTTTGAAGAACATTTTATGACAGTCTATTTTGTGCCAGGTATTGATTTTGGTATTGAGGATATAGTAGTAAATAAAACCAAGGAAAGCCTACCCTCACATGGCTTACATTTTAATTGTTGTGGATTTCTCTTCAAGAAATATTATTGGGAGTTACATGTGAGTCCATTTATGTTGTGGATACAGAAACAAGTTCAGCAAGGCAAATGATAAATCAAGATATTCTCTTTAGAAGGAATCTACAGAGATCCTGGTGGAGACATCTTGAATTTTAAAGCAAAGGCATGATCTCCTTTTATTAAAAATCACTTTTAATTTCCTACTATGCATTGGTAGAGAATGAATTCCAGGTCTTGGGATACCAGGTGACCCTGACACTGAAGCAGCTGGTTTAAAGGAAATATGGGCTTGGTAGTAGAGGCAGGAAGTATAAATACCAGCCATGACTCTGCCCTGTGACTAAAGGGGAAATAAGGACCACTATGCCTGCCCACAGTTTATTTCTTACTGTTTATTTACTTTAAATAAATTTCATTTGTTTTCTTCTTCCTTTATTCTACTATTTTATGTCAGATGTGTTATCGATGGTTATCATTACAATTTACTCCAGAATTTAGAGAATATCAAAGGGCTCATGATGGAACTAGAGTCAGACTCGACATAGTAACAGATTATCAAATACTTATATATTAGAGCTTATTTTATCCCATGCCTTTTTCCAGGCACTTTACATCTATTAGCCCATTTAGTATTTCTAAGTAGTGTAGCACATAGATGCTTAAAAAAAAAAAAAAAAAATTGGGGAGGCAAAAAGCGGTAAGTTGTCTGAGGTCAGAAAGCAAGAATATGATGGAGCTCGAGCTGTTCTCAAGCAGTTTGGGTTTCAAAGTCTGCAATCTTAAGCACAGTGCTATAAGGACTCTAAACAAATACTGGGTTGGATTCCATAAGGCAACTTGATTTTCCAAAGATATCTCACATACCACTGGATACAACAAGTCACAGGGGCCATATAAAAGAGGTGCTTGCACTATGGACTGGATCAGCTATGACATGGACTGAAATACCCACTAATGAGATACCTGCTATAAACATGACCCTCCCTGCTTTTTAGGGTAAAGGAAAGCACATTTTATTTTGTGTACAAAATAATTGCACTATGTTAGGCAGAAACATCTGGTACTGTTGTAGTTTGAAATTTAAACATCGTCTAACTGTGTAATCTGATATTGCACAAGGGGGTGAATTGGAGTAGAGCTTTTTTTGTGTGGGGGAGGAGGGCATATGAAGTCTTTGAAAACTCTTTTTACACTTATGGAATTCAGTACCTTATGAGATCACTAATCCCTTTATAGAAGCCACATGTAGAAGCTTTTACAAAAAAAAAAAAAATACTTTTTGTAGTCAGATTGAGCTGCTTCAAAAAATATCATAAACTGGGAGGCTTATCAACAACACATATTTATTTCACACAGTTCTGGAGGCTGGGAGGTCCAAGATCAAGGTGCCAACAGATTTGGTGACTGGCAAGAGCCCACATTCTTGTCCATAAATGGTCCGTCCCTTCTAGCTTTTCCTCACATGTTGGAAAAGCAAAAAAGTTTTCTGGGATCTCTTTCAGAAAAGCATGAATCACATTCATGAGAACTCTCCCTTTTACCTAATCACCTGGAAAAGGCCCTTTCTCATGTTGGGTTTACTATTTCAACATATGAATTTTGGGGTGGAAAAGAAATATTCAAACCATGGTAATATATCTATATTAAATTATTTTAAATCAAAAAGCTAGTGTTAGACAACAATGTGAATATATTTAATGCCACAGGACCATCTAACTAAGAATGGTTCAAAATGGTAAATTTTATGTTATGTATATTTAATCATTTATCTTTATTATCCCATTTAACTGTCACAAAAATAAAAGGAGATGTAAATTATGATTTTACTCTTTGCAAATGAAGAAAATTACAACAAATGGAGTTAAGCAACTTGTCTCAAGTCATACAAGTAGCAAATACAGTAGAACCAAGACTGGAATCCAGGTTTACTTGATGTCAGTTCCTATGCTCTTAACCACTGTCTTATAAAAGTTATTGATTGATAGTTCTGCACTAATATATTCCAGCGATACTGTACTTTAAAGACTTAAGAGAAGTAATATAAATATTTTAACTAATAACAACTAAACTTAAAGTCTGAAGAGCTCAGTTACAGATTTGGCTCTTGGGTAGTACATGAATCTCAGCCAGTGACCCACTTTCCTGGGCCTGAGATTTCTCTTCTGTAAAATGAAGGATTGCATCAACTGAGTCAAAATCCTCTACAACTCTGCCATTCCACAGTTCCAGACTCTAATTAGATGTCTCTCCTCGTATCCACCTTGTTAACAAGAAGAAATACAAAAGCTATTAATTCTCCATAGAACTTTGAACTTGTCCTTACATTCCCATCTCCCTCCTCCTTGTGCCTGGGTAGATTCATGATCTGATAAAAACTCTAAGGAACTTTTTTATGTGCAACCCAGATAATCCAAGGTCAGGCTGTAGAAGCCGTTGTGTAACTGTTGGTTGAAAATCAATGGTACATGTCCTGTATTCAGGGACATATACACACAAATAAACACAAATCACTTACAATGACATCTGGTCCTTTGATTTGATAATGCAAATGCCAAAGGGTTATTTTTTCTTTTTTCCAATGTCATCTCATAAAGGCAACGTATTTCATGAGGCAGGCTTTGGACTTGAGTATGAACAGGGTCATTATTGCTGAATTTTAGGATTCTCCCCGGAAATGTAGGTGTCACTAAAGCAGCCATGTTGTCTTCGGCCTTAAGCAACCAATCGATACCCATACACCAGTTCTTTTTGTCATTATGACTGGTATATCGGCTCTAATATTATTGATATTTTCATCACCCAAATTAGTTTTCAAGATGTACTGCCAGACTGGAAATACTGGGTTAGAGACTATGCATTCCACTGCAGTATTTTAATGTAGTCAACTATTAATAAAAATAGTAACACCTGTACTATTTAGTCTGTGCAGGCATTTGGGATAAGAGTTTTATAAGCATCATCTAATGTTATGGCAACCTTATATGTTAAGTACTATTATTTTTATCTTTAATTTATATAGAGAGAAACTTAGGCTTAGAGAGAAGAAATGATTTCTCCAAAGTCACGTAGCTAGTGTTGAAGGCCTATGTGACTTCAGACCTTATTCCCTTAACCCCTTCATTATTGAGATAATGACTCCCATTGAGAATCAGCCTGCCTAAAATATACATGAAATAGAATCTTATTTAGAAATTCAAACAGTGTAGCAGAGCTCATCCTCTTTCATTACTGAAGAAAGGTTATTTTCAATCTGAGAAAGCCATTCATTTAGACTGAGTTTCAGGAAGGAGAGACACATAGGGGTATACCAAAATTGGCTGGCTAGTGTCAATGAGGCATGACCAAAGACCACATGGGGACAAAAGCAGTGATTTAACTTCAGGTCAAGTCCCAGAGGCAAAGACTGAATCGAGGACCAAAGCCACGGTCACTTACTAGGTATGCGAATGGAGCATGCCAAGTGAAGGAAGAAATCATGAAACTATCAGTTAGCAATGACAAAACACAAAGTAGCTAGAAATTGGTCCTTTTAAAAAACTAGGTAGTAACCAGTCAGAATGGCTATCATTAAAAAAATGAAAAATAGTAATTTATGCTGGCAAGGTTGCAGAGAAAAGGGAACACTTAGGCACTGTTGGTGGGAGTGTAAATTAATCCAACCATCATGGAAAGCTGTGTGGCAATTCCTCAAAGAGTTAAAAGCAGAACTACCATTTGACCCAGCAATCCCATTACTGGGTATATACCCAGATGAATATAAATCATTCTACCATAAAGACAGATGCATGCAAATCTTCATTGCAGCACTATTCACAATAGCACAGACATAGAATCAACCTAAATGCTCATCGGTGACAGATTGGATAAAGAAAATGTGGTACATATACACCATGGAATACTATGCATTCATAAAAAAGAATTAGACTGTGTCTTTTTTGGGAACATGGATGGAACTAGAGGCCATTTATTTAGCAAACTAATGCAGGAACAGAAAACCAAATACCCTATGTTCTCACTTATAAGTGGGAGCTAAATGAGAATTCATGAACACAAAGAAGGAAACAACAGACACTGGGGTCTACTTGAGGGTGGAAGTTGGGAGGAGGGAGAGAAGCAGAAAAGATAGCTATTGGATACTAGGCTTAGTACTTAGGTGATGAAATAATTTGTGCAACAAGTCCCTGTGACATGAATATAACTATATAACAAACCTGCACATGTAACCCCAGACCTAAAATAAAAGTTAAAATGAACAAAAATGAAGAGATTAAAAATTGGGTAGTAAAAGTAGAGGAATTTCAGTGGTCCTACTGAAGATATCAGAAGATAATCTTACTTCGAAGAGGTTGAGTCATGCCTAGTCATTAAGATATAATTCTGTACCTGAGCTGATGAGCTTAAACGAAGCTAGTATGGAAGAAATGACTAGACTTCACAGTCCAATGAAAGAGCATTTAAAAGATTGGTGCAACACAGAGACAGAGAAAAAAAATAAAAGACTGATTCTAAATTAGATGAGCCCAGATTTTGAAACAAATACCTGCAATAGGGAAGGGTAAATCATCGGGCTTATAAAACTTTATAGATATATTTAAATTGCACTCAGTATGCAATTGCTTCATAATTAAACCCTGCTGGGTAAGCTCACTCACCAAAAAGCAGGTTGAGAGTAAACCTGTTGAAAGGGTGAAGAGAGTCTTACTTGCAGACACCGAGTTCTGATTGACAAAGATTTCCCCCATTACAAAAATTGTATTTATTTTATTTATTCCTATTTATTCAGTAGAAAATACTTTTCATGTACATTTCGAGTTCTAGACATAGAGTGGTGGGCATAATAGACAAGATCCCTGCCCTCACTGAACTTACATTCAATTAGAAAAAGTAAGTCAACAGTCAATAACAGCAGCATGGGATAATGCAGGGTGCAAGGGAACCTAACCAGAGATATGGGGACAACAATGACTTTCCAGAAGAAATTATACTTAATTTTGGACTAAGGAATTAGTAGGAGTGATTCTGGAAAAAAAGAGGCAGGCGGCAGGGTATTCTAAGATCAACCAGTAGCATCTTGAAAGAACCATAGTCTACTGGAAGTATAATCAATTTTACCAAGTGTCAAACATTTACTATGCTCAGAGTGTCATTTGCAAACAGAAAGTGGAAAGACATGAGGGTGGCCAGGTTCACAGGAGACAGAACAGGAGAACTTTGTAGGTTAAGATATTAGTACCTTTCCTGAGACAAATGGGAAGACACTGATGGGTGCCATTGATGAGTGCCAAGGAAGAAAATGAAATGATCATATTTACATTTTAGGAAAAGTGTTTTGGTTTAGCTCCAGGCTATGTTAGTTTGAATGGCATGTGTTATTTCCCTGTAAACAACTGATAAATATCTTCGGTCATCCCAGAATGAGCTAATGAAATTCACTTTCTCAACCTATAAAGCTGAAACAATCCCCTGAAGGTGACACCACAGATAGAAGCAACTATATAGTTTCTCTTTTATTACCGAAATATAATATACAGTGACAGTGACTTAGGAGTCTCAAGTGCTCCATTAAAAAATCCACATCCACTCCATTTAGTTAATTCTGATTGCAAATTGATCACTAGCTTGCATAACTGTTGTTCATAGACAAAAACGATGATAAAAGATAATGGACATTAGCCTTTTTGGACCAAAATTTTTGGTGGCCTTAACTTTTTAAAATAGAACTTCACATAACAATGCCAACTGCTCATTGAATAGGTTTCAGCAAATATTGTAAAGACTTTATATGCATTATCTTACTTAACTTTATACTTCTCTGAGGTTAACACTGACATTATCCTTACCTCTCAGATAAGAACACTGAGGCTTAGAGAGGTTTCAGCAGCTTGCTGACGGATGTAGTTACCAACTGCAAAGCTTGCCTTCAAATCCATGTCTTTCCTATTGCAAAACACATGCTTTTAACCATGATCCAATTCTGCTTCGTTTTCATAGAGTGATGTGAGAAATGTCACAGTGCAAACTATCCTATCTGGTAATGAAGAAAACCATTGAAGAAAACTGTCTATTTTAACACTAATTATGTTGGAGCTCAAATGTGAATGCACTCTAGAACTTGGTAGAACAACCCTGTTGAAAATGACAAACATATGTAATTGTTTATAATACCTTTATTTTCATCCTGCACAAGCAAGGATCTGGAAAATCAGACTTAGACAGGGATTTTAGGATTTAGAATTAAGTGACTATGTGTATGGGAAGTTAGCCCAAAACTTCAGAACAAGAGGTTAGAAAATATAGTAAAAATAGTCAGAAAAAGCACTTAACCAAAAGAGAGACTAGACAAAATTTTAGTCAAAATTAAAGATGAAACACTTCGTGTCAGCAAGACTGAGCAAGTTCTTATGGTTGAGAAAGTAATGAGAGGCAGACAAAGAGATTCTGCAGGCAGTTCTTAACACACAGACCCATATGCCCTGTGTAGAAAACAGTAAGCTGGTTTGGACTCAGCCTCCCATCATATGCAGGAGTTTTACCCATGATAGATTGATAGAAAGATTTATCATTCACCTCCACTTCAGGAAAGACACTTCGTATAGATTAGAGCCTTGAATAGACCAAGGCATTCTCTAAAGCCCAGATAGGCCTATACTGTAAGAGGCACTATAGGAGAATGGTTTGAGAACAACTTTCTAGAGGTAGACTTCTTAAGTTTGACACACAGTTTCAGCACTAACTGTGTGTCCTTCAGAACCTGCCTTATTCTCTTTGTGCTTCAGTTCTCTCATCTATAAATTAAGATAATAGTATCAATATCTACATCATAAGGTTGATATAAGGAATAAATGAGGAAATCCAGTGGAAAACCTAGCACACTGACTTGCACAAAATCATAACCTAGAAATATCATCATCATTGTTATTATTACTACCAACATTTTCATAGTTACATACTTGCATTCTGTAGTTATTAAGATACTCCTTCAGAATACAGAAGTTTTGGTAAATTGAACAGAATTTCAAACAACAACAACAATAAAGTCTTTGAAAAGTTCAAGGATCTTGAATAAGGCCAGTGTAAATTAAAGTACCAAGCAAATGAGAAAGCGCCGATGAGGTGGTAGAAGTAGCAGGAGTCTAATCAGGCATGCCTTGCCATTCTAATGAAAAATTCAGTTTTATTCCAAGGGCAGCATAATCATCAATAAACTAGGTTCCTTCCCCCAAGGGGCAGGTAGGCAAATAAGTGGATATTTCAGTGCACTATGATAGCTGTGCTAAAAATTAAAACAGGAGTTTTAGTGCAAAGAGAATGGAAACTTCACTCAGCCTTCAAGGAGCCTTCCACACCTTAAAAGAGAGAGGGGAAACGTATATATAGCTACAATTTCATAAAAGGAAAGAAAATGAGGCCTTGACTTGATTCAAGTCTTATCAGAAGATGTTCCCATCCTCTTTCTATGCAAAATGCTTACCATCTGGGTCACTATTACAAAACAACGGTAATATTATGGAATAAAATTATTAAAAACAAGGGTAAATTTGTATTATGTCCATGCCACTGTATAATGTCAGTGTACATGTTGGTTTCTTCAATTTTTCCACCAATAAATCTCTTGCCAGGAAGCCCCTGCTTTTGAAAGTTTCAGGGTTGATGACCTTTCATATCATGATAGATTGGAAGGAAACTCATCTATTAATGGTCAGCTGGGCAAAGTAGCAGGCAAGCAGATGTACATTTTCACAATACCCTCAAAGGAGAAATTTGAATTCGTTACTTATTTCAATTGATGGAGAGAATGGTTTGTAGTAGGCAGAGATTTTATGAATATTCCTGAAATTCTGAAGCTCGGAAAGTGCCATCTTCAGACTTCTTATATCTTGTGATTTTGAAAGTGTAGTTTGGTCAAGTATGTTGGCAGTTTAGCTAGAAAGTTGATCTCAGGCTCAGATGCCAGCTAGTATGGTCCCAAGGTCCAGAGGACTGGCAAGGTCATCATACTGGATGACGTCTGGCTTTTGCATTAATGAAGAATATTTGGGTTTTGGCCTCTTAGCCAAAGACACTCACTGAAGATATCAAACAGTTTAAATATGTCCTGATGTCAGGAGGCAAATAGCTGAGGGCCCTGTAGTAACAAGATTCAAAATCATGTAGAGATGTCTTACTCAAGAATTCAGCAAATAGTTTATTCTTATTGCTCACCACCTGCAACGAGCCTTCCACTCCAGACATTTTAGCTTGAGTAGACTTCCATATATGACAGGCACAGTTTTATTCTCCTACCTGGATTCCTGCTGGTCAACCCTCCTCTCTAGTTCTCAAAATCCTGACAATCCTTTTAGATCTGGCTCCAGAGCTATCTCCTCTATGGAAAAAGGCCTCAATTTCCCCATCCTAGAGTGGGACAATTGCCTTCCTCAGAACTCCCTCATCATGTAGTTTCTAGAAGAAAACCTCAACCATACCTACGATGATGTAGTTAATACATATAAAAGAACAACTATAAATGTGTATTCACAAAATAAGCTGTCAAACAAAATTAGCAATTTCCTAGCTTTTTCCATTAAATATACAGTTACTGGTTAATTTGTTATGTCTTCAATGAGCCATTTTATTAGCACATAAGAGGTATAGGTATTAATGGTTTGGTTTAAAAATGTGTGGAACAAAAGCTTAAGTTAATAAATAAATCATTGTCACTTTTAGTCTTTTCTGGGAATTGGAGAAATGCCGACTTTGTGATATCTTAAATACAAGATATCTCAGTATATCCTATAGAATACCAGTGTTTGCTCTTAACATATTGGGACCCAGTGACCCAGATTCCTTAAGCCTGTGTCCAGATCTGTCCAGTCATATTTGTTATGCTTCACCCAGATACAGACTGAGCCTCCTGTGCCTGAACTACCTGAATTTTTGCCTGGCTAATCAGCTGGCAGGCCGACAAGCTGTTGGACTTTTTGATGGGCCAACTGGCAAGTTCCACTGGAAATATATAAACTCAATAGAAATAGGTATAAATATAGCATTTTAGTAAGTCCTGGAAAGAAGACCTCTCTAGAGACAAGAGTACAATGTTTCTAGCTTTTTTTTTTTTTTTTTTTTTTTGGAATCCAAAATTGACATTCATTTACTTCTCACACATGGTGGGAGATACAATGTTGATGTTACAGCTATCTACTGTGATTGAACTGATCCATTCCAGGATTTAAACTAAGACACAAATGTGTTTTCCTCATTAGTTATTGGCATGGACACATGACAAAGGGCTGCCTGTCATGTGATTGGGTAGAATGTCATCTTTGCAAATGGCTGCTCAAACCAGATGCTCTCCTCACTCCTTCCACTCCACCCACATCCCAGGAAAAATGGGTCTGGTAGGGAGGATATGATCAAAGATAAAGAATTTAAATACACATAGGTACATGCACATACACATGCATTCACACACCACACTCACATATAACCTGAGGTTTTGTCTTAAGTCAGTTTTTTTTAAAAAGTACCATCTTTAGCCTGAACAAAACAAGTAAGATTAGGGATTTGTCTATTTGTTTTTAACAGATCTTCCTAAAATATACATTCTCTAAATGTGGAAGAGGCAACTAGGAGCATCTGTGCCCACAACATGAACCTGGTAACATAAAATGTGTTCATGGACAAACAGGAGGAGCTTTCATTGGAATCCATAGAGTGCCCTGCCTTGGGGCTGAAGGAAGTAGTTAGTATCTGTTGGGGACCTGTGGCTCTCTGTCTTCTCAGAAGGCCAATTAAAGTTGGAATTCAGAGTATCTGTGGTCTCCAGCCGCTCTCTTGGATGACTCTTGGCTTAGGACTTAGTGAACTATAGGAAGCCAAAGGTTAGACAGAAATCAGTTGGTAACTTGGCTGAGACATTGCTCCTCATCAATCAACTCCCAGCAGCATGGAAGGATATTTCATTTCTACTTCTCATATTTGGTTTGAATCAATTAATTTGTAATACTCTAGGACCAGGAAAGGAGGCTAAAAAGTTTGTTTTTCTCAGCCACAGCTTTTTCTCCTAACCCTCTACTTCTCTATCTTGAACACATAATATCAACCACATTTTCATCACACTACTATACCCAGATGATAACACAGTGGTATAAGTATGATAAGTACCATTCCAAGTATCATTTAGAATAGATGAGTATATGTATTTGATAAAGGATGATTATACAGTTATATGTAATATGGAATCCAGAGGCATGATACTTGGCTGGATTAAATTGTATCCTCTAGTATTTTTGAGAAAGTCATTTAAATTGCATTGGCCTCTATTTATTTATCTGTAATAATAGGACAATACTTTCAGATCTACTGTTAGGGTAATAATTAAATGAAGTCATTGTTAAGAATTGTTTTTTAATCTAAGCACCAAGGTAATAAGGGATTATTAATATTTTTGTATAAAACAAAGATTATTGAGAATGGTTACGATATTCAGTTCTAGAGGCTCTCATCAATAGCACTGAATTCAAGTCCTAGGGCTGTCTGCTTCTCATTAGCTGTGTGAACTTTGTAAAGTCTCCAAACTTCAATACTGGCTGCCTCTTTTGTAAAAAAGGAGTCATAATAATTCTACCTCACAAGAGTTATTTTAACAGGTTTAAATTACATAATGAAATTAAGCTCTTAACAAAGTGCCTGGCAAGGAATAAATGCTTAATAATTTATTAGCTAGTATCCTATTGGGAAACATATGGCTCATACAGTTTAGAATAATTTGAGGAAGGTACAATAAAGGGACAATATGTGTGAGAGAGAGAGAGAGAGAGAGAGAGAGAGAGAGAACACATGACTCTGGTGTCTCTTCCTCAGGGCCCCACCATTATGACCTCATTATTGAATCTTAATTACCTTCTCAAAGCTCCTATCACCAAATATAGTTACGTCGGGGATCAGAGCTTCAATACATGAATTTGGGGAGAACATAAGTTCATGACACATGTGTACAAAACTTTCATTGGTAAATAATGACAATTTTTGCTCTTTTCAATCTTTATGCCTTAGTTTACTTTTTTATCTTATTGTATTGGCTAGGGCCTCCAGGATAAAGTTGAACAAGAACAATGAGAGCAAATATTTTTGCTATCTACCTAATCTCTGTGGTAAATCTTTTCATATTTTCATTCAAAGATGTTTGCTATAGATATTTTGTAGATACTCTTTATCAGAAAGTTTGCTTTTATATCCAATTTGTTCAACACTAATGAGTATTGAATATTATCACTTTCTATACCTGGTGAGATGACCATAGGAATTTCTACTTTATTTCTAAAAGCTATGAATGTTATTGATTGTTGTTTGAATGTTAAGTAATTGCATTCTGTAATACAGTGGGAATATAGTGAAGTCAGACATTATTCATTATCCTTTTAATACATACACAGATTCAATTTCTTAATATTCTGTTGCAGTTTTTTACATCTTTTATCATGGAAAAAAACTGTCAAGTAAGTATCTTTTTGCAATAATACTATCAGTAGGAGTATGCTCGGCCGGGCGCGGTGGCTCACACCTGTAATTCCAGCACTTTGGGAGGCCGAGGCAGGTGGATCACGAGGTCAGGAGATCAAGACCCTCCTGGCAAACACAGTGCAACCCTGCCTCTACTAAAACTACAGAAAATTAGCCGGGCGTGGTGGCGGGTGCCTGTAGCCCAGGCTACTCAGGAGGCTGCGGCAGGAGAACGGCGTGAACTCGGGAGGCGGAGCTTGCAGTGAGCCGAGATCGCGCCGCTGCACTCCAGCCTGCGCGACAGAAGGAGACTGTCTCAAAAAAAAAAAAAAAAAAAAAAAAAAAGAGTACGTTGGCCGGGCGCGGTAGCTCATGCCTGTAATCCCAGCACTTTGGGAGGCTGAGGCGGGCGGATCACGAAGTCAGGCGATCAAGACCATCCTGGCTAACACGGTGAAACCCCGTCTCTACTAAAAATACAAAAATTAGCTAGGGGTGGCGGCGGGCGCCTGTAGTCCCAGGTACTCAGGAGGCTGACGCAAGAGGATGGCGTGAACCCGGGAAGCAGAGCTTTCAGTGAGCCGAGATCGCGCTACTGCACTCCAGCCTGGGCGACAGAGCCAGGCTCCATCTCAGAAAAAAAAAAAAAAAAAAAAAAAAAGAGTATGCTGGCCTCACAAAACAAGAGCGGTTTCCTACTTTTTCTAATATCTATGTGTATTTGAGTAAGATTATAACTATTTCTTTCATTAAATATTTGGGGGGAAATGGTTCCTGAAGCCACAAGCACTTGGAGATTTCTTTTTGTTAGAGATTTTAGTCACAAAATTAAATGTCCCCAAAGATATAGGACTAAACAGATTTCAATTTCTTTTTGTATAAGTTATACCAGTTTGGGTAAGTAATGTTTTCCAAAGAATTCTTTCCACTTCATTAAACTTTTCAAATATCAGCATATAGTAGTTAATAATATCCTCTTCTTATTTTTGTAATATTTTATGGATCTGCAATGATATCTTCTTTAACATTTCTGATGTCGGTAATATGTGCCTTATTATTTTTGGTTGTTTTTCATCAGCCTTGCTAGAACTTTTTGCAGTGGCTGAAGGATGACTCCCCAAAATACATTCACATTTTAATATATAAACTCTTTAAAAGTTACTTTGTTTGGACAGAGGTAATTAATTAAGGATCTCAGAATGATGTCATCTTAGGTTATCCAGGTGAGCTCCTAAATCCAATGACAAGTATCCTTACGTGACAGAAGAAAAGACAGAGAGAAGACCATGTGAAGAAGGAAGCAGATTGAACTTATGCAGCCATAAGCCAGGAAAAAACTGCAATGCTCTAGTTAGGTTTTTAAAGCCATTTCTAGATCAGCTTCACAATAGCCAGATAATAACACTTTTATATCATTTCCATCCACTAAAATCTGTTGAAACTTCATTAATGGCCAGCACATAATTAGTTTTGATAAGTATTCAATTAAAAACAATGTATACTGCATTCTGTAGTTACAGGTTTTATTGTTTCTATTCATATATGGTAAAGTTTGCTAATCATGCTTTTCAGATCTTCTAAATCATTGTTGATATTTTGGATTATTTGTACTGTCAAACACTACTTGTTAAGCTCTCCAACTCTGATTTTATTTATTTTATTTTTATTTTTCTATTAGAGATGGGGTCTCACTCTTTCACCCAGGCTGGTGTGCAGTGGTGCACTCTCAGCTCACTGCAACCTCTGCTTCCTGGGCTGAAACCTCCTCCCACCTCCGCCTCCCAATTAGCTGGGACCAATGCCATGCACCATCATGCCTGGCTAATTTTTTTTTTTTTTTTTTTTTTTTTTTGTAGAGACCGTGTTTCCTCATGCTGCCCAGGCTAGTCTTGAACTCCTGAACTCAAGTGATCTGCCCACCTTGGCTTCCCAAAATCCTGGGATTATAGGTGTGAACCACCATGCCCCACCTCCAAATCTGATTTTAGATTTTTCTATTTTCCAGTTAGTTCTGACAATGTATCATTTGTGTATTTGTAGGCTTTATAATGTGCACACAAATTTATAGTTGTTATGTTCTCCGGACATACTGACCTTTTATCAATATGAAAACACTCTTTTTATCTTTAATAAATGCATCACGCCTTAATGACTATGGCATCAGATATAAACATATTCACACAGTTTTCTTTGGTTAATGTTTGTGTGGTAAAACTTTTTTATATTTATTTTCAACATTTTTGTACCTTATCTCTGTAAATTTCATTTTATAATTTATTCAATATTATAATTTTTGCATTTTAATTAGAATAATCTTTCTAAATAAAATGTAGTTCCTAGGGATTTAAATTTACCTTGTCACAATTTGATCTGTCCTTGACTCATTCATATTACATTCTTTTTTTCTCTCCTTTCCTGCTCACTTTGGCATAGTCAGGCCTATTATAATTATTATTATTATTATTTTTAGTATATTTTCTGTTCTACTAGCTATACACTACATATTATTTTACCACTACTTCAATAGTTTACCTTACAGAGGTAGTTTTCAAAGTGTCTTCCTCAAAAAAGTGGCATCTGCAATTTTTAGCAGGAATATAAACTTTTGACCGCACCCCACCACTCAAAAAGTTAAATGAGAAACTTTGAGGGTGGTGTATAGCACTCTTTGTTTGAAGAAGCCCTTCATGTAATTCTAAACAACTCTAAAATTTGAAAATCACTGCCCTACAGATTAAATATGTATCTTTGACTTATTAGAGTTTAATATAATACATATGGACGTTAAACAACTTAAGTTCTATTTATCCCTTCTCTATCCTCTTGTGTATTATTGTCATATATTTTAACTACACAAACATTTTAAACAGAGCAGTCATTTGGAGTGATGTACACATTACTTTGTTTTTTCTCTCTGTATTAGTCTATTCCCACATTGCTATAAAAAATACCTGAGATTGTGTAACTTATATTAAAAGAAGAAATTTAAATGGCTCATGGTTCTGCAGGCTATACAGGAAGCATGATGCTAACATCTGCTCAGTTTCTAGGGAGGCCTCAGGAAACTCACTGTCATGGTGGAAGGCAAAGGGAGAGCAGGTATGTCACATGGCCAGAGCAGGACTAAGCAAGAGAGGAGGTGCTATGGACTTTTAAATGACCAGATATCTATCTATCGATCTCTCTCTCTCTCTCTCTCTCTCACACACACACACACAGAGAGAGAGAGAGAGAGAGAGAGAACAACTTCATTAAGTATTGTGAAAATAGTACCAAGGGGGATGGTACTAAACCATTCATGAGAAATCTGCCACTATAATCCAATCACCTCCCACCAGGCCCCACCTTCAACATTGGAATTACATTTCAATATGAGATTTGACTGGGGGCACACATCCAAACTCTATCACCCTCCATACCCACAATTACCTGAGTGTTTTCTCACCTGCCAAACCTCTAAGGCTGGGCATGCACAGCATTAGAAATCATCACATAAGAATTGTATGTAAAAGATGGAGCTCAGGTAGACACAGAAAACGCAAGTAATGTTAATGACTAAGGGACTCGTCTACTAGACATCGATCCCTGTTGCACTGTCTTAGCTCCATTAATTTATTCTCATAGTATCATGAAGAGTTGCTTATCATCATTAAAGAGAAAACCCTCAGGTATACTCTACGGATAATTTTGCATTATATGCCAGTGCCAACTGAAATTCAGTTAGTCTAGTAGAGTTCTACAACCCAAACATGAGTGTCTCTAAAATACAGTAGTGAAAGGATATTTTTCCTTTGGACAGAATGTTGATCAATGTATTTTACTGCTTATTTCATCTAGACTTATAGATAGCAGAAGCATGGGTACACTGATTTCTGGACATTATAAGGATCTCAAAATACCTCAATTTCCTTAATGGTATTTTCCCTTTTGCAGTGATATTATTGTCATAATAATAATATATAACAACATACAACAGGGCAACCAACAAGCTTAACACCTGAGAAAAGATAGGTGCCTCCAAGAAGAAACAAACATGAGCACTTGATTACCTATGGCATACATAGCACAGAGCAAGATATAATCGCCTTGAAAGTGGATGAAAAGAATTCAGCTAAGACATTTATCAAATTACTGAAGGCCAAGTGTGAACACTAGTGAAGATCAGTTGTGGTTGGAGAAATGAAGAACAATAAAACTCTAACCCTGGGACAGGAACAAGATTACTGAAAAAGCTTCACCACACAAACTCAGGGGCACTAAGACTGAGGCTGAGCTGTAAGGACAGGATTTTCCCACTGTTAAAGCAAATTAAATATGGAAGGAGAAGGACACAGTACTTCTGTATTTGAGTCCTTGTAGACTAACTGCAACCTAGTTTTAACAAGTAAACAAGATTGAAAACCCAATTTAGCGCCAGGCGCGGTGGCTCACGCCTGTAATCCCAGGACTTTGGGAGGCCGAGGTGGGCGGATCACAAGGTCATGAGATCGAGACCATCCTGGCTAACACGGTGAAACTCCGTCTCTACTAAAAATACAAAAAATTAGCCGGGCGTGGCGGCGTGCACCTGTAGTGCCAGCTGCTGGGGAGGCTGAGGCAAGAGAATGGCGTGAACCTGGGGGGCGGAGTTTGCAGTGAGCCGAGACTGTGCGACTGCACTCCAGCCTGTGCGACAGAGTGAGGCTCCGTCTCAAAAAAAAAAAAAAAAAAAAAAAAAACTAATTTAGGAGTATACGCCTGTAATAATAGCTAAGTCTTAGCCAGTCGCAGTTTAACAGAAACTTTGAGAATAACCTTTTACCAACCCAATCCCTACAGAGAGGATGCCTGGAGGAATTTGAGGATTGTGGTGCACCAAACTGAAATCCAACTCAGGAGTGGGGGATTCAGCCTCCCACATGGCTACTGCTGATTCCTTTCTGCATTTGTTCTTCCCTTCAGAATTATCTCCTCTTCCTGGAAGACCATATGTTAGTACTTAAGTGTAGATCTGTTTCCAATTATTTCTATAAGATTTATTTATTTTTATCTGAAAACAGCTTTATTTATTCTTAATTTTCAAAATACTATCCTGCAGGGCATCAAATTCTCCTCTTATAGTTACTTTGTTTTAGGATTTTAGAAATGCCTTTTTATTTTCTTCCAGCATTCATCTTTTCTGTTGACTAATAAGCTATAATTCCTATGGTTACTCCTTTGGTAGCAAGATAACTTTTCCTCTGGCTGCTTTAAGATTTTAACAATGTCTTTATTTTCCATAGCTTTACCCCTGACTGAGGTTTATAGAGCTTCTTTAGTTTTTGAGTTAAAGGGTTTTTTATTATTTTTGGAAAATTCTCTTTCTTCATTTTTCAAAAATTATTTTCACTTCATTTTCTCCTTTCCTCTGGTACTTTAATGTCATGTAGATTAGGCCTCTTCACTATATGCTAAATGTCACTAATGCTCTTTTGTGTATATTATTTTTTCTCTGTGTTTCCAATCATTATTTTTTTTCTCTGTTCTGTTTATCTGTATTACAGGTCACGAATCTTCTCTTTGGTTTGTCAAATCTGGTTATTACAAGAATCTTTACTTTCTTAATTTTAGTTATGGCATATTTTGGTCTCAAATTTTTATTTGTCATTTAAAATATTTATTCATCAGGCACAGTGGCTCACTCCTGTAATCACACTTTGGGAGGTCAAGGCAGGCAGATCACCTGAGCCCAGGAGTTCAACACCAGCCTGTGCAACATGGTGAAACCTCATTTCTATAAAATATATAAAAATTAGCCAGGTGTGGTGGTGCATGCCTGTAATCCCAGCTACTCAGGAGGCTGAGGTGGGAGAATCCCTGGAGCCCTGGAGGTGGAAGCTGCAGTGACCTAAGATCATGCCACTGCACTCCAGCCTGCGTGACAGAGTGAGACTCTGTCTCAAAACGGAAAATAAAAAAAGATTTCTATTCACCTGTGACATCCTCCATCTTGCCATCTGCTTTCTTAGACATATTAATCATAACTACTTTTTAAGGACACTATTTCTTTTACCTATTTTTTTCTATTAGTGTTATCTTTTTGTGTCTTTTGTTTAGTTTTGTAATTTTTAATGCACTTATTTTAAATAAAGTAGTTCTAGAAGTTCTAGATGAGTCTTCATGTCTAAAAGTCAGAGAACAAGTCACCTTAATCCAATAGAATATAAAATATTCCAAAGCTGAATTTAATTTTTTTTGTAAGTTCTAATCTATCTCTGGTTTATTTTTACTCCTATGATGTAATCTTTCAGGGACCCCAAATGAAAACTTGGGTTATCAAGGTGCCTCTTCTTAGTCAATAAAACTCCAGCATTTAGGTTTATAGCCTATAAGACTGCCAGAAATTCCAATTATCTCCTTAACTACTTAATTACCCCCCTTGAACTTGACTTCTTCATATATAAGTCCATGTTGCTTATGGTTGGCAAATGTGATGAGAATGAGAGAAGTCTGGGATGTCGACATCACTTTTCTATGCTTGCTTCTTGTCCTGTATCTTGACTCATCAAGTGTGAGCTGCTTAGGCAGCCCTGAGCTTCATTTAAAAAAAAAATCTGCACAAACGCACGAGACTGTCAAAAAGCTGTTTTGAACTTCTTAGCTTCGTAGTAGCAACTTACTACACAGCATCTCAACCTTTTGAGTCATGACTCTTAGGCATCAGTGAATCTCTCAGAAAAAGACAGGGTAGTATGTTCCATTCACTTAGCACAATGTTTTTCCTTTCTCTGAGATGTAACCCCTCTATTCAGATACCTTAATATTTCTCTGATGCCTTAAAACAATTTATTTTAATTACTCTATCCATCTTTTTCTGTTGTTTTTGATGGGTGGATTCATCTCCTAGCTAGAAGCAGAAATTGAGACAAACTTTGGGAAGTTCTTGAGAGAAGAGAGAGCGAATTGGAGCTTAATAAGAATTATGTAGCACAGAGATAGTGAAAAATATTGCAAAGAGGTGAATCAGTATTGAAAAAGTTTCAGAGGCAAAACTAAGTCTGTAGTGGTAGAGGGTATGTGTTAGAGACAAGATTTGGCAGGCAGTCAGTTATTGATTGAACACCAGCTACTGGGCTACATGCCAATAGAATATAAGGACATAGTGCCTTGTTTCTGGGACTTGTATCATTGGAGAGGAGATAATAGATGTTACCAAACAACTACAAAGCAAGGTTTCATAGATAATATGCCTTATAATTTTTAATATATACTTTTTATTCTAAGGGAATTCTGATAAGGGAGAAATCAAGGACGGCATTTTAGATGGGACAAGAAAAAAAATGCTGTTTTTACCAGGCAACAAGGAAGGAACATACAGCATATAGGATAAAATAAGGAGAGGGAACAGAAAGTGTGGTATAGTGTTTGAGTGGTTCTCAAACTTCAGCATGAGTTATACTGACATGCAGGGCTTAAAGACTTCTGGGCTCCATCTCCAGAGTTTCTGATGCAATAGGTCTGGACCAGGGCCAGATAATTTGCATTCCCAACAAGTTTCTAGGTATGTTGATGCACTGATGCAGCTGATGCTGCTGGTCTGAGAGCCACATTTTGAGAATCACAAGTATAGATAGAATGACTACTAAAAGAATAGTAAAAGAAGGTGTAAATAATAGCTGACAGAAAGGCAAAAATGAATTTTTTAAAAAGTACTTGCTTCAAATAATTTATAATATGCTTAATTTGGTGGAAACACAGGGCACAGGAATAGAGTTCTGCATATAGGATCATAAGTAATTTGTGATGAGAAAAAAGAAAAAAATGTAATTTGCTAAGAAATGTGATGGTCGTGCAACTAGTAAGAATAATAATTACTTTATAAATCATATTTCCTGAGCCAGCATCTTGTTATCTTGATCACTTTGTAAATAGTGCAGTTTCCCTATCCAATATTTCTCCTGAAATCCAGGCTGATTATTTTAAGAGCTGTTAGTAGCACTCCATGGTAATTGAACATATTAATAATTATGAGGAACAGAATTGCTATACAGCATTTTTGCTTTAATTATACACCATGTGACTGTGACTATCCACATCACTGGGACAGAGTTTAGTTGAACTATCCCTTCTGATATAATGAATCTAGCTGAAACAAACTTCCTTTAATATTTCAGAAAAATCAAATTGTACTTAGATATAACAAAGTACTTATATTTAAAGTCAACTTCAGAAACATCAAGTTATATGTAGAAATAGCAAATGACTTATATGTTTACAGAAAATGAAAATAAAATATTGTTTTGGTGTTAAAATTAACAATAAAGGAAAAATGAATAATCAGCATACTTCTCTGTACAATTAAAAGGTTATGTCTTAAACATTGAATACAAATTTGATTGTGGGAAAAATGGTCAATGTCCTATTCTTCCATCTTTGCTTGGAAAAGTCTAAGTGTCTTCAGTAATTATAAAACTATTTTCTTTAAGTAAAATGCATGTGATTGTTTTAGGAAAGCATAGCATCTTTAAAGAAGGTACAAATACTCCAGCAAATCTCCCAGCTTGTCCTTCCAGGCTAGTCTAACAGCTGGTGATGGGTTAACTTTCACTATTTGTGAAAATTCTTGTATAGATAAAAATCACAGTGGAAATCACCATAACTCAGTAGATTAGTACATTAACAATTTGAAAAAGGTAATGAATCTGGGGATAGAATAGATGAAAACCTGGGGAAATGTCAATTGTGATAACATCAATAATGAAATTCATTCTTTTCAGGTATAGATGAGATTCAGTGAACCAAGTCTCAGCTCTTCAAAATGATTCTACAATGTCCAATAGTTTCCATCCCCCTTAACCTGGGTCTGATCTGCTAGCAGTGAAGGAAAGACAAATTAGATTTTTAAGTTTTAAGCGCCAGGTCAGCAAATCCCTTATTGGTTCTTGGCTGTTTTAAATAATTGAATGTGTGATTTTATTAAGCAGACATTAAAGACACAGGAAGTAAAATACTCCCTGGAATGAAGAACCATTCTGATTTAATCAAAATAGAATGCCCTCCTTTTTTGTAGTAAAACATCAAATTGTTTGTGGTTACATAGAAATAATTCAGAGAGTCCTAGAATTTACTACCTCCTTCAACACTGTATTAAAGCACATTGTGTCCTCTCAGAATGTTCCAGTCTTTGATGACCAAGAAAACACAGTCAGGCCTCCTGGGGTTGATGGGGAACTACTCTCTCTGGATCACAGCTCATGAAGCTGTCTGCTAACATTCCTGTTATTTTCCCACAGGAAAAACAATCAATCCAGAAAATAAAGTTTCCTCTTGCTTTCTGTAGCTTAACCAGATGTGTTAGGGAGTTTAATTGTATGTTTATTAATTTCAACATGTGTTGAATATTCTTATGTTTTACCTTATTTATATATAAAGCATGTTAAAATATGAATTTTTTTTCTCTGCCACAAACATAATTTTACTAGTGTGGAGTCCTTGATGAATGTTTTCTATGCATGAGAATTCTTTAATATGCAAAGATCCTATACTCTTTCTTTCAATTCTGAATATGGCAAACTAGTTCTTTAAAGGGCTAGACAGTAAATATTTTGAATATGTAGCTATACCATCTCTGTCATAACTATTTAACTCTGCCATCATAGCACTGAAATCAGAATCAGATAGACCTGAATTTGGCATCCAGTTCTCCCATGACATGACTTAGGCTAAGTTATTTACTGTCTATGAGCCATAATTCATCTGCAAAATGGAAGCAAGATCTTTCTCATCAGCATGTTAAGGAGCTTGCTATTGAGTCCCTAGTATGTGCGAGGGACAGCAGCACACAATTTCACCAAGTACCTCATCCTCACAATAGTAGCATATGAGGTAGGATTAGCTCCTTTGAGAGTTATGGCAATAGGTTCAGGGAGATTAGCTCTGGGTCACAGCAGTAGTACAGAGCTGTGGTTCTGAACCAACATTTCTGAGACTCCAAAGTCCTTGTTCCTTCTAATCTGTATTACCTGGCTCTCACTGTACTACCTATTAAGAATGAGAGGGCATATTTAAAAAAAAAAAAAAAAAAAGTGACTAGCACATTTTGTGGCCTGTGTTAGATACTAAATAAACATTGGTTTTCTTTCCCTCCCTAGAGAAGCTATCAAAATTTGTTAATGGGAGCACTAGAAATACAGCCTGATAAATCTTCCTGAGGAGAGGAGAGAAGAGGGAAGATTAGAAAGAGTAGAAAATTCAGTAGTTGTCTAGCTCTCACGCAAGAGTAGTTTCTGATGGGAAGCAAAATAGGGCTTGAGACCTGAAGCCTGGCTGCAGCCACAAAGTCTCCACAGAGAATATGTGTCTGTTAGATTTTAAAACCCAGATCCCATATCAAGCATGTAGCATTCTCATTACTTTCAGCAGCCTTGGTTCAGCATGTCCAGGAATTAAGGATATGCTCTTTCTCTCCTAAGCTTGCCTTTTGCTGCAGCAGCTCAGATGAACCAGAGTATATGGCAAGGGCAGTGGGAGAAAAAGAGGCTTCTAGATTCAGGCCTCTAAGTACTCAGTGGTTCTACTTAACCCTGAATAACCTGGCTGCCCGTATGTATGTTATCCCCTTGTTCTTTGCTTTTAAAGAAAAGACTTTTGATGGGTTTGACGTTCCTTCTTAGGAAGCATGCTGTGGGGCTCCAGAGAACATAACTACAATTACACAAGGCAAGTGAACATTTTTTAAGGACTATTACAAAGATGCCATACCAGTCATGGTGACTAGGCTTTGTTGTGCCAGCAAAGTAGGCCTGAAATCTCAGTGATATAGTAAAACAAAGATTTGTTTCTTGTGCTTGTAAAGTCTGCTTCCAGCAAGTTGAGTGACTCTGGGGAAGCTGGCCGTGGCAGTGACTCAGGATCCAGGCAATTTCCATACAGACTCTTGGATGCTTTGGTCCAGAGGTGATACGCATTATTCAGATTTACAGCCCTTGTCCAGAGTCACTTGACCTCTCCTCATTGCAAAGAAAGTCAAAAAACAATGCGGAGTAAGGGAGCTGAGACAAACCTGTGGAAATTCAGTCAGCCATAAATGTCTCTGCCAGAGGTGAGCCTTCTAACTATCAGTGCAATGGAAGCAAACCTTTTTCTGAATACAAAACCATTCAGTGTTCTTCACATTGTCTTTAAATTCCAATAGGGGACTACAATGTATGACGAAATGCTATTGAGTAACTCATTATGGCAAACATGAATCGCCTTAGGCATGGTTGAATTTGCCCTAACTCTTGTTTTTTGTCCAATACCTTAATACCTGAGAGGTGGCATGTTTGTGTTGTTGCATGAGGCAGAAGCAAGACCAATGATATTACCAGGTTTTGCCTTTATGTCCATGAAGAAAGTCTACTTTGAGCCTAATTCATGTTTTGACTGACCAGTGGAGAAATAGCAAAGGGAACTCTGGAGTTAAAGCTTAGGTTCGGAGCCCGTTTTTTTATTTGTTTGTTTTTGGTTTTTTGTTTTGTTATTTTTTGGTGGGAGAGGGGGGTTGTTTTTGTTTTTCCTAGGGAAAAGGCAGGAGGGCCTGACTGGATCACCAGAATCCTCAGACAGGGCTAAAGGACAAGAGTTTGTCTTTCAGTCTTCTCTGGTATAAAGTTAGGTAGGTCATTCTCAGAATTTTGTCTGAAATACAGTGTTAGAGAAACACACCCAAAGTATCTTCTAGGCAAGAGAACCAGGAGAGAGTTGAGGAGTTAGGAGGAGCTCAAGGTTACAATGGGGGAATCTGAACAAATTGCTCTGGTGGGCTAACTTTTCCAGCTTTTTTCCTTTTCTTCTGTTTGTATAGAGTAAGATCATTCAAACGGACCAAAAACGGATGAACATACTGGGCACTATGGACTAAAAGATCTTTGGCTAAAGAAGAGATGAAGACTCATTCAACTCCTACAAGTGAATTAAGAAGGCAAAGCCAGCCCAGGAGGGTGGGAAGATTAAGAACAGTGTGCCTTGTCTTGATACACAGTTGTGGTATAGGTAACAAAAACTGACTATCCAACCTAAGACGGTATCCTTCACCAGAATACCTCCAATCCCTTCCCTGGAAACACAGTATAAACTCCTATAGAAAGTTATAAAGCAGAAAAACAAGGTATCTTTTGTGGCGTAAAGAATGATTATGGAGGAAAAACACCAAATTAATTGTCACAGAAACAATTGTGTCATTCAGTGGAACAGTAGCTCTAAGGAAGGCAGCAGTAATACTCAAGGTACAGCCATTCTTCTGGAACGAGTCCCACCAATATGAAGCTGGAGTCAATGGTGGTGACGGTGGTGACATTGCTGAAAAGTAAGAAAGTTGAGGGAGGGATTCAGGAGAAACATTGCTGTTGGAAAAGACACCCAAGATCTAAACTAAATGGGATTAGTAATGATAAAAGGATAAAGGGTTGATTTCGGCCATCACCACTTTGCCTGAAAATATAGAAAAGCAGGAACCCAATGGTATGGTTGAATGCTCTAGAGCTACTAACAATAAAATGGGCTGCAACAACAACAACAACAACACCACACACACACACACACACACACAAAGTGAGATTCTTGTTAATGGGGATATTTAGGAAAGGGTGGGATGCTCACTCACCCAGGTTATTGCAGAAAACATCCTGCTTTGACTGAGAAATTGTGGAGGATGCCTAACGTCACTTCTGACATCTATAGAATTGTAAAGTCTGTTTCCCGAGGGGTATAGTTTTGTCAGATTGTGACTGTGTATTTTTGTATGTATTGTGTATGTATATTTGTCTTCCTATTAGACAGTGCTCTGTCAACCCATGGTTGTTTTGAGAATCAAAGAGATAACATGCAGGAGGATGAAATGGAAACAGATTAGCACAAGACGCTCATACTGCCTAGTAATCATTGCTTTCTCCCTATTTCTGTCCCTGTCATCAGGCACAGCTATTCTATTAAATAGCTGCTCTCAATACACAATGGAAGTGCTTATTTTAATATCTGTCTGAACCTGGATATTGATTGGGAGCAAGGTTGGAGATTAGTTGATGAAGCTACATTTTGTGGGTTTTTATTTTTTCCACTAGAAACCGCAACAGGCAGAGACAAAGTTTGTGAATTCCAGTGCTTCTCTTGACAGGCAAGCCTCTAAGCTCTCTCTGAAGCCTTCCCCACTTCAGCTCTTGAGGTAACACGATTCCCTTCCCCACCCCAGCCAGGTGTCCCATCCACTACCAACCTGGAACAGAAGGAAGCTGGATGTCATAACTTCCCTTCAGGCTGGGGCTGACCACAGAGTGGTTCTTCCTCTTCTCAGTTCTAAAGCTCAAGCCTGCTCTGCAGCTTCCATTGGAATAGTTTATGTTTCCCTTTCAGGCCTTCCATGGTGAGGCCCTGCTCATTTGGATGCAGTGCAGCCTACCTCCTGTCAACATGATTTTTCTTCCATTCTTTATCAACAAGTCACAAGCCTATCTGGCCTTTTCCCAGCAATGAGAGATGCATGGCTTGAGGTCAAAAGGAAAGAAAGCCAAAATAGACTCTTCCTCTGCCAAGTATTTATCTCCCATTTGCCCTTCACCTCCTCCACCATGCCAAGGTGTTTTCCTACTCCAAGGCTAGAATTCACATCAAAGGGAGGAAAGACTAGAGGAGAGAAAAAAGAGGAAAGGATGGGAAGGAGGAATGAAAAGACAGAAGGATGAGAGAGGAGGAAGAGAATGGGAGCAAAGAGGGAAGCAATATGTTGAATTGCTTGAATAAATACAGAAAGGAAGAGAAAAGAATTATCTTTCTATTCTGGAAATAAGGTCATATACTCTTATTATTCCCACTGGCTTGAAGCAGAAGCCACAGCCTAAGCCCTTTCCTATTCCCCTCCACAAGCCCTCCAGCTCCCTCTGCTTGGATCCAGCATGGCCAGCGAAGCCCCAGTTATAGGTTCAGCCTTAGATTCACAGGTTCCCAAACATGGAGACAATAGTTGACTCACTGCTTGCTTGACTGACAAAGAAAGAGCTGGCTGGGCATGGTGGCTCACACCTGTAATCCCAGCACTTTGGGAGGCCAAGGCAGGCGGATCATGAGGTCAAGAGATCGAGACCATCCTGGCCAACATGGTGAAATCCCGTCTCTACTGAAAATACAAAAAATAGCTGGGCGTGGTGGCACATGCCTGTAGTACCAGCTACTCAGGAGGCTGAGGCAGAAGAATCACTTGAACCCAGGAGGTAGAGGCTGCAATGAGCCAAGATCACGCCACTGCACCACTCCAGCCTGGTGACAAAGTGAGACTCCGTCTAACAAAAAAAAAAAAAAAAAAAAGAAAGAAAGAAAGAAAAATAAAGAAAGAGCTATTAGCTATTGTCGGCTCCCTATGATCTGGGCTTTATTCCAAGTGAGCCCCAAGTGTTCTTGCCTCTAGTTTTCCTCATCTCATGTAAATCTTACTCTTAGCTTCATTTTCTGATGAAGAAACTGAGGTTAAATAACTTGCCTCAGGTCATACATCAAAAAAGATGTCATGATTCAGTCCAGAATGGTCTGCAGCAGGACTCATGCTCCTCACCACCCTGTCCCCTGCTTCCCCATCCACCCAACACTGCCTCCCATGAAGGAAAAGAGAGGCAGGTCAAATGCTTATCCCAGACTCCTAATTCTCCTAAGCTACTACATCCTCCAATGAGAAAAAGTATGACTTTCTCAAAATCATTGGGGATTTGGAAGATGCAGCTCCCTCATGGAGATACTTTGGAGCAAAGTAGAGCAGGTGCTTGGATAAATCATAGTACTGGAAAAAAATGTATCCAAGCTGTTTATTTCCAAAATGAAAACCCTATGGCCCTCAAACCTGAAAGAATTCATAACTTTGCTGAGTGCAGCTAAAACCAGAGCTGTTGAATTAAAGAACCTTAGAAGACATCTGATATTTCATCAAGTCTAAGCTATTTGTTTGTATCTGCCTCTATTTTAAAGATGCACTAAGAAACTCCAGTAACTGGTTTATCTTTGAATTATAGTATCTACTTTTCTGCAAAATGTGGAAGGAGTTAGTGGCAGATGTCCTGGCCAATTTTACAGAGGTATTAGAGTCTGCCACAGAATAGATGGTGATCAGAATAATGATCGGGTCAAGTGAGGAGGGCTGCATTTATGGTGGCTGGATACAGTAATCAATCAATAAAGAGATGTTAAATACATGAATGACTGAAGCTTTAAAAGTAGAAGGAGAAACAACTGAAGACTTTTTATGATGTTCCAAATATGCCATCTTAAAGTCTTCCTTGATGACAAGAGACTTCCATAAGACAAGTTCTGAAAGCTTTCGTGTTAAGGAACTCTTTTGGTAAATAAACTGAAAAGAACACTTTTGATGTTGGGACAAAAGTATGAGTGGGCTCCAAGATTTTTATTTGATATGTAGTTTCATCAGCCTTCACTGGTATGGCAAATCGAAATGGGAGACAGACTTTAATTATCCTAGTGACCTTTAGACAAGGCCCCAGAGTCTGGTGCCATAGGTTGCCATCTGAACAGAGCCTCATCAGAGATGCCCTCAGGGTTTATGAATTGCTCTGCTTGTTTTATATTTGTCCCAAATCATCTGGTACTGTTAGCTATCATTTTATTTATGTCTCCACAAATGAATACTTTTAAGAAATGCTACTTCACAGTATAATATAATGGTCAGATAGAATCTTGGGCTCTAGGGAAAAACAGCTCTTATTAAAATTGTGTCTCCATCACTTAATAACTATAAGTAATATCACAGTATTTAATCTCTCTGACCTCTGTTCAGAGCTCATCTATAAAATAGATGGGGGTAATAATGTTCACTAACTTAACAGGTTCTTAGAGCAGAGAATGAAATATGCAAGTATTCTGCAGAGATCTCATGTCTAACCTTCAAGAAGTTGCCCATACAATCCAGACCTGACCCAAGCAACTCCTCTCCTGACCACTAGTAGACAATAATATAATGACTTCATCTCCCTTCCCCTCATTTTACTTTTACAAAACAAACTTCTCTCTCTGACCATTAAGTAATTTAATCCCCAGGCACTATCAAGTTGAAGTCTGAATTAAGACTGTTACCCAGCTTTAAAGGACAATTTCAGGCTAGAGTGAAGACAAATTACTTGAGAAAAGAGGTTTGATTCAATTTATGCATATATTCACTGTCCCTGTGGTCAATGAACAGGGTCTCATTTAAAATTCAAGTTGGAGAATTATGGTGCTTCTGATTGAGAGGAGAAACATAAATGAAATGGGTCACAAAGTGGCATTAATCTATTTCATAAGGGTTAGATACAGCTTGACAAATAAGAGAACAGTCTCTCTGAGAGGTCTCTGCAGGAATAATCCTGGAGGAAGAGTCAAAATGGTAAAAGAAGAAAGGCACTGTTTCTCTACATATTATGACTGGTACTAGGGAGCCCTCTCTGGCAGCTTCCAGAAAGGAGAGGAAGAAGGTATGACTGAAGGGAGGGAGAAGTCAGAGAAGCTCTGTGTCCCCTTTTCCTTAGCTAGACAGGAACCAAAATGATGCAGTTATTCTCAGAGATGCTGCATTAGACCACTCACCAAAAGTTGCCTTGCGTCACGGAGAATTCTCCTTTCTCTGTATTCATAAGAATTTAATATCTAACTTCAGCCCCTTGTATTTGAAGCGGCTCCTAAAACTCAGCTCTGGCATTTGATCTCTCTCAGGAGGGTCAGTTAAAGAAAGACTACTAGTGTTATTTTTTCCCTTTCATGGTGCAAAAGGTAACTCATCTGGCACCATGGAGTAATAATTAAAGAACCACATCCCTTCTTGCAGAAGCTATGAAGGAAGAAAATACGTTCAGAAAACAGTTCAGACAGGAAAAGGGGGGCAACTTTTAAGCATGCACTCCGCACCTGGTTTTCTATATATCATTTCACATAGCACTCATCACAGCCCCCGATCTGAAATTATTATATTCATTTTAAAGATGGGAGAACTGAGTTTCAAACAGGTTAAGTAGCTTGGCCAAGGTCACATAGCTGCTAAGTGGTAAAGTCAGGTTAGGAATTCTAACCTGGCAAACAATCCTAATTCAAACTCCAATGCCATAGGTAGTACCTGGGGATAAAATATTTTAATAGCCAACTAACACCCTAGAGGAAGGGCTTGTTTTGCCAAAATGCAACTTGGAAAAGAAGGTAAAATTATTAGATCATTATTCACATATGATCCTTGTTCTTGACAAATCATTCTCTTTAATAAACAGAAGCAACTGTCAGATTGACCAAGAATTTCTTCTTCTTCACAAGGTTTTTAGGTTGGTGCTAAATGATTATGGCTGGTGGAAAAGTTATCCTTTCTTCATATACACAGATACACACAGAAGATATATACATATACATCAAAGAGTTTAGGAAGGGTAATCAAAAGAAATTTTATATACTCATCTTCATCACCATCATCTTCATTATCATCACAGAATAAAGCTTAACTAAACAGGTAAGGACTTTCCTTAACTACCAATTTTAACAAGCTCTTCATTTACAGTGGTTTTATAGTATTTGAAACAGAACTCTTAGTACATTCTGAAAACCAGAAAAAAAAAAATCCACTCTTCCAAATGCTTGTCTTCCAAGTAGAACCAGACAGCAAACTATAAGTTCACTAATGCATATTTTTAGAGAAGACTGTTGAGGCCTTTAATAAATGTATTTATTTATTATCCTCCTCTATTCTTTTTTCCCTTCCTTCTTTCCCGATTCCTTTCCTCCTTCCTTGCTTCTTTCCCTTCCTCCTTTCTCCAGCAAATGTTTACTGAGTGCCTATGATATGATTAGCACTGAACAAAGCCCCAGGGATAAAACTCTCATCCAGGCCTAATGTAACCATTGAATGGAGCTGTGTGACTAGTGGAGGAGATAGAAATTTATCAAGTGACCACACAAACCATTGTGCAATGGCAATTCCTGCAGATGTACTGAAGAAGAGGTGCAGAGGGCTCCTTGAGAGACTGGCTGGTCAGGGAGGGCAAGGAAAGCTTCCTTGAAGAAGGGATGCTTGATTTAAGATAAAAAGCCAACTTTTCACAGAGGATAGGGAACAACATTCAGGGAGATGGGGCAGCATGTGCAACGGTCCTGTGGCAAGGGAATGTGGCATACTGGAAGGAATGCACAGATGCCAGTGTGTATGAAGGACAAATGCTGAGGGTAAGTCTGTTGCAAGATGAGGTTGCAGAGATGAGTAAGAGCATAAAGGGACATGTATATCATTTTAAGGAATTTTTCATGAAACCCTCACAAGGGTTTTAAGTAAGAGATGACTTGATCAGGTTTGTGTTTTTAAACCTTCATTATTGCCTAAATGTGAAGAATTGATTATGCAGGGCATGTGTTTGGTAGGGGACGCAAATAAGTTCACCAGCCCACCTTGAAGTTTTGTTCTCACTACATTTCCATCACCTCATCTACCTGCATGCATCACGTGATCACCCCATCTACCTGCATGCATCACGTGATCACCCCATCTACCTGCATGCATCCTGTGGTCACCTCATCTACCTGCATGCATCCTGTGGTCACTCCATCTACTTGCATGCATCCTGTGGCTACAATTTTTTTTCATCTCTTGGTCCCCACACTGGACATTGCCCCATTTTCTCTAGTCCTCCAAACACTGTCAGTGTAAGGCAGCATGGAGCATGTTTTCTATTGATGCTTAGTGATTACAGAAAAGAGTTTCAGCAGAGTGCAGAAGGGGTAAAATATATATATATATAATGAACCTTGGATTTTACTCTCTATAAGCTCTCTGCATAATTTCTTCCAGGATTATCTAACCGAATTTCTTTTGCCTTCAACTCCAACTTACTGCCATCTTGTTATACCTTTTTCCTACTGTAAGCTTCTTCCTCCATCTTCTCCAAATCTCAGGATCCCCCAGATCCCTGTCTACCTCTTACCAGGCTCAAAGTTGCTGCTTCCATCTAAGTCTCTGCTATATATATCAAGGCAGTGGAGAACAGCACAAGACACAGAAGACTTTGTCTTTCATATCAAACAAGCCCAGAGAAGGGTTTGTCATAAGCAAAGGAGAAAATATCTTTCTAAAAAAGAATTCTTTTTCCACGTAGCCCAGCAGTTTAAAGTACAGTTGGCTTTTGAAGTAGCAATTATTTTCTTTTCTTTACATGTGTCAGAGTCCTTTGCTTCTGTTTTACTTACCTGAATCTATCCAATTATGCCCTATCAACACCAGAATGCAAGATGTATGAGGGATGCTTTATAAAAAATGACTGTGGCAAACCAAAGCCAGAAATAAAGAAATTAAATGGTCATTACCAAATTAGGAGAGAGGAGAGAGCAAATACGTCCTTAGAAACAAGTAGATAAAATAGATCTGTGCATGAATTTGGGAATGGAAAAAAACAAACTAGCTGTAGGAAACAACAGCTCCCAAAAGACACTGAGAAGTGATAGCATAAATAACAATAGAGACAGAAAGGAAGACGTAAAATAGGGAATGAGAAAATATGAAGGCTCTCAAGATGAACAGAACAATTTGCCAACATGTATGTCATTTCTCTCATAAATTAACTTCCTTGATGGGCTTCATTGTTTGAACAAATGAGATGGAGCTATTTTCAGAATGATTATTTATTCTAATCACCAATTCCCTTACAGTAAAAGGAACAGCAGAGAAGCCAGGCTTTTTCAGGCTTCATCATTTTAGTTAAATATTTACACATTCCCACTGACACTAAAAGTAGTCGCTGCTTCTTGGGCCTCTGAAAGAGATGGGCTTAGGGTAATAGAGAGTGTAGGTACCTGCAGGTGGGTGTCTCAGAGAAGAAAGCCATCTCTCTGTGCGTTGCCTGCTGGCAAAGAGCTGGGTCCTTCTCCTCAAACCTGTTTTACCCATCACCAAGTCCAGAGTCCAATCAAACCTGCTCTCAGGACCCCCTGATCAGTTTATCTTTGAATTGTATTGAAATTTTACTTTACTTCTTTTCTAAAATTCTTAATTAGTACACCATACTGTAATAAAATGAGAAGGATAAAGAAAAAATTATTTTATATTTATTTGTTCTTTCATTAAGTCCATAGGAGCATAAATTAACTAATTTCTGTAGGATTAAGAACTAGGCTTTAGCAAGAGAAGGTTTAGTTTCAACTCCTGATTGTATCACTGCCAAGCTGAATGACCTTAGTTAAGCTACTTACTCTCTCCAAACCTCAGCTTCTTTTCCTTTAAAATGGGGACAGTACTAGTTTCTATCTCATAAGGCTGTTATGATAATTAAATAAGGTAAAACTTTAAAACACTTCAAATTGTGACTGTCACATGATAAACTTCAAAACTTTCAGTTATTGTTATAGTATTACTTCTTCTTATGAGTTATAGATGAAGTGATGTACTTTAAGCATAGTAATTCTTCCAGATATGTATGTCTTCTTGTGGGTTCCTTCAAAAGTAGACCTAAACAAGGATTTGAGTGCAAGAAATTTGTGTGGGAAGTGCAGAGATAACCCTCAAGGACACCAGAAAGTGATATGAGGAGGGAAGGCAGTAAATACAAGCTGAGTTAAATCAGCAACCATGCTGGGTGGCTAAAGCTATTCTGTAGGGAATTTCTAGGAAATGATGGTATATCACTTAAAGATGAAGGGAGTTAACATATTTATATGCTCACTGGCTTCAGTAATTGGTTGAGGGCACTAATTACCCAGCATTTCTTTTTTTTTTAATTTATTTATTATTATTATACTTTAAGTTGTAGGGTACATGTGCATAACGTTCAGGTTTGTTACATATGTATACTTGTGCCATGTTGGTGGGCTGCACCCATCAACTCGTCATTTACATCAGGTATAACTCCCAATGCAATCCCTCCCCTCTCCCCCCTCCCCATGATAGGCCCCAGTGTGTGATGTTCCCGTTCCTGAGTCCAAGTGATCTCATTGTTCAGTTCCCACCTATGAGTGAGAACATGCGGTGTTTCGTTTTCTGTTCTTGTGATAGTTTGCTAAGAATGATGGTTTCCAGCTGCATCCATGTCCCTACAAAGGACACAAACTCATCCTTTTTTATGGCTGCATAGTATTCCATGGTGTATATGTGCCACATTTTCTTCATCCAATCTGTCACTGATGGACATTTGGGTTGATTCCAAGTCTTTGCTATTGTGAATAGTGCTGCAATAAACATACGTGTGCATGTGTCTTTATAGCAGCATAATTTATAATCCTTTGGGTATATACCCAGTAATGGGATGGCTGGGTCATATGGTACATCTAGTTCTAGATCCTTGAGGAATCACCATACTGTTTTCCATAATGGTTGAACTAGTTTACAATCCCACCAACAGTGTAAAAGTGTTCCTATTTCTCCACATCCTCTCCAGCACCTGTTGTTTCCTGACTTTTGAATGATCGCCATTCTAACTGGTGTGAGATGGTATCTCATTGTGGTTTTGATTTGCATTTCTCTGATGGCCAGTGATGATGAGCATTTTTTCATGTGTCTGTTGGCCGTGTGAATGTCTTCTTTTGAGAAATGTCTGTTCATATCCTTTGCCCACTTTTTGATGGGGTTGTTTGTTTTTTTCTTGTAAATTTGTTTGAGTTCTTTGTAGGTTCTGGATATTAGCCCTTTGTCAGATGAGTAGATTGCAAAAATTTTCTCCCACTCTGTAGGTTGCCTGTTCACTCTGATGGTAGTTTCTTTTGCTGTGCAGAAGCTCTTTAGTTTAATGAGATCCCATTTGTCAATTTTGGCTTTTGCTGCTGTTGCTTTTGGTGTTTTAGACATGAAGTCTTTGCCCATGCCTATGTCCTGAATGGTACTACCTAGGTTTTCCTCTAGGATTTTTGTGGTATTAGTTCTCACATTTAAATCTCTAATCCATCTTGATTTAATTTTCGTATAAGGAGTAAGGAAAGGATCCAGTTTGAAACTGGATACCCAGCATTTCTAGCCTACTGTCCATGGCAGAGTCATTTTCTGGAAAAAGCCCTTAGGCAAAGAGATACATGTACTAGAAGTTGGATAATGTCCAAAGCACAAAACAGACATCTGAAATTAATAACTCATGGCATCAGATACAGCAGCTTTCAGGATACAGCTCTGGACTAAGGCAGGTGACTTTCTTAAGTAACCTTAAAATTTAAGTGGTCTTGGAAATGATCATACCACCAGGTGGTTTCCAGCCAAGCTGTCATTTTGCAGATTTGACCCAAAAGAGAATTATATCAATTTTTTCAAAAGCATTAAGAGAAGCAATATGGAATATAAGTGTCATAATAATACAGAATAAATTAAAAATGGGGGGTACAGAATTTATGTATTCAAATCTTGATAGTCACATAACTAATTTATGATTTTTTTTTTTTAAGATGGAGTTCCGCTGTTGTTGCTCAGGCTGGAGTTCAATGGCACAGTCTTGGCTCACTGTAACCTGCATCTTCTGGGTACAAGTGATTCTCCTGCCTCAGACTCCCGAGTAGCTGAGATTACAGGTGTCTGCCACTACACCTGGCTTTTTTTTTTTTTTCTTTTTTTAGTAGAGATGGGGTTTCACCATGTTGGTCAGGCTGGTCTTGAATTCCTGACCTCAGGTGACCCACCTGCCTCAGTCTCCCAAAGTGCTGGGATTACAGGCATGAGCCACCGTGCCCAGCCTAATTTATCACTTTTTCACCAAATTATACAATCTATTTGAGCCTCTCTTCTTACTTTATTAAATTGGAAATAATATTTACCATTCATGGTTTTTATATTAAAGTCATTTGAACATATCAAAATGCTTTACAGTAAGGAATTATTACAATTGTCAGGTCTAGATGACTGAGGCTGACCCCTTTAAAAAACTAACAACTTTTGTGGGCCATTTTTTGATGGAAATATTTCTATCATGATAAAAACACAAATATCTGATAAACTGTATTTGATAAATATTATTGAATTATTTCTCAGAGCTGTAACACTGCAACAGCAATGCTCTCCAGGCTAATGTGATATGTCACACTATTTGCTTTTATTCTTTCTTTTCCCTTATGGCCCCTTCTTATTGCCATTAGTTTCTATGGCAACTAAATAACTAAGCTCATTAAAATAGTAACCCAAGTTAACACCTAATACTAACCAAATAAGCGCCAGCTAGCTTGAGAATGTGCACCAACTTAAATAAGCTTGTGACTGCTATTTTTCTTGCTGCTCAGAGAAATTTTTCACTTAATTTCAGATTTTTTGCTGTATTTAAATAATTGAGATTGTCAACAATCTGATTGTTTTATGAAAAGTAGTATTCTACTATTCACTGACTGTGGCATTAGGGAAGATGGGGCAGAAAGGGAGTGCTTAGACAGTCCTCTAGAGGTACCTTATTCATTCATTCATTCATTCAATATTTCATTCATTCATTTATTCTTTCAAAAAATAATGCCCACCCCCAATGTAAACTGTAAATATAATAAATACAATAAGGAATAAAACATTTACCTCCTCATAAAGTCTAGAAATACAAATAAACTTGTACAACTGATTAGAATTTTATCATACTCTACATGAATCATTGTGTTTTATCAAAATTCGTAAGTGTTATAAGACAGTTACAGGTAAAGCACTTTGGAGTTTAGTGTTCAAAGAGAGGAGAAAAATTATTTTAGTTTGGGAGATCAAGAATGATTCAAGAAAAGAGTTGAAATAGTTATTGAGTCTTTGAGCTTGGGTAGAATTTGGATTCAGAGAAGGTAGAGAGAAAGGTCATCACAGGCTTAAAATGAACAAAGACATAGGAGCCTCTCCTAAGCGAATATAGAACATAGAATAATAAGTGATCTATTTGAGATAGATGCAAAGGAAGTTATGGGAAATAATTTTTATAAAGGTAGAGTGGCCTGAAAGTAGAAGGCATTGAAAGTCTAATAGGTTTGGACAACGGGAGACATTGAATGATTGTGAACAGGTATTGGAGAAGGTCATGGCTATGTTTGGAGTGTTCTTGTATTAGGTAGAACAGGAACAGGCTGGAATAGCAGAGACCAGTAAATAAGTGTTAGGAACAAGAGAAAAAAGAAATGAAAAAAGAGTTATGGCCTACTGAGGAGAAGAAACCTAAATGGTATCTCCTAAGGAAAAGACAGAGGAAGAAAGAGGAACAGTCTTGGGACCTTGACAAAAGCAGAGGGCCAATCTATATCACTCAGTTCCAAAAATCATTTCTTTCTCTTAGAAATGAGATGATCCATCATGAACTCATTCTGCTTTCCACTTGCCTGTCATCAAAACATTTATCTCAAAGTAATTGCTCCTTAGTCATCTCTCTCCCTAAAGAACAAGTGCATGAATCATAATTTCTATTTTACAGCAAGAAATAAGGAGGCATGAGAAGTTCTGAAATTCACTTATCATTCAAAGTTCAGGTAGGGGCTAAGATAATAACCCAGGATGTCAATGAAGAAAAACAGGTCTACGCAGAAGAGAGAAAGCAGCTTACTCAAGTTCTAATAATGTATATGATAAATAATAGGCACCCAATAAATATATTATAAATTAGTGACTGAATTAATGAGAGAGTGAATAAATCAAAGGCGGCCATGAATCCTTGAATCATTTGACAAGTTATTGAAACAAGTTCTAGATGTGACAGCAAGGTTCCCTCAATCTTTTATGTTCCTATTTTTCAGCAATTTTATATGCATAACAATCTTCAACCTGTTCAAGTTGAGTCAAACTTTATTCAACCAAGTCAAAACTATCCATGTGTTATGATGAGATTTAACGTACATTTGAACAACAGCAATGAGCCAGCCAGTGTACCAGGCTCTATGGATATAAAGACATACAGAGGGATCTTGACCTCAAGAAGCTTACAATCTGGAAAGAAATGTTATTAAATAATAATTATAAACTGCGACAGGAGTTAAAGCAGACTTTTTAAAGTTTGCAACATGAGCTCTGTAAAGTATGAAAATTGAATTCTATTTTGTTCATTCTTTAATTTCTAACTTTTTAAAAACCAGAGGAATGGCAATGATAATCTTTGACTATTTCACAGGGTTATTGTAAGGGATTTTCTGAGTTAAAAACTTTACACACCTTAATGTGAGATGCTATTACAATTACTTAGATATGGCATTATTGCCTCAACATTTCAAATAAGCTAGTAGCAAAGTTTTTCAGATCTAGAAACTGATGAAAGCAGCATCCATTGACCAAAATCTCAAAAAGTTCTCTCCAATTATAGAGTTTGAATGACTAGCTAAGGAGAAAATTCTGTCACCAGAATTCAAACTTTTAGGCAGAACTTTTCAGGCAGACAATTTTCTCTGAGAAATGACAGATAACCAGTCCCTTTAAATATGTCAGGCCACATAAGAAATTAAAAAATTCCATCACTTAAAACCAAATTATTTAAAATGGTATATAATACTGCAGTAAGCAGTAGCTCCTTTTTGCCTTGACTCAGATGACAACACTTGAATTCTGATTATATTCAAGGCAAAGAGATGTATTTTTCATATCAACCTTGAATTGCATTCCTACTGTGGCCTGACGTGGAAAAATTGTTAGGGTTTATATACAAAAGCTCATCACGAAGAAATGAAATGCTTTTTAAGTAAGTTTGCTTCTGGACAGAAAATGAAATTCATATCTTACCTCTGATGAAGGCTGAGCACAGCTTGAGTCTGGGACACCTGCAAGAGACAACAGCGGGAGGTGGATTTGGTTCATGGAATGTTTTCGGCAATAGTTCACTTTGTATGCAAGTCTCAAACTGGATTCTTCACAAGGTAAGCTAGTAAACTGGATTGCATATTGCATGGATTTATAATTCGTGGTATTAAAATAGAACAGTGAAGTAAAAATTAAACAGAAAAAGCAACTTCTTATTTTCTTATTGCAGAGCTACACCCACCACAAGCACCTTAAATATTGCATCTGTGCCCAATTATTATCCTGGAATTAATGAATATGTGAAGTTTGGAACCAGAAGAAATCTTGAAAATCATCCTCTCCATGATGCCAGTCCTGATACCTTGTCATTTTTATTTTTTAGATGAAGAAATTGACAATAAGAAAAGTGAAGTTTCTGTCCTACGAAATGGAAAAGAAAATACAGTGTATTGAGCTTCTGCCATGTGCCAGACACATTATCTATAGGTGCTGTGTGTCACAGATTAACCTCATAAGTCCAGTTCCCCAAGGTCAAGTGGCTATTTCAATTTTTGCTCATCTTTTACATCATTTTGTAGCATAGGGCCTTACACTTAGCAGTTGCTCAATAAATATGTATGGCATGAATTAATAACTGTTTTATTAAAAACAAAGACACAGAATAAGCCAGTGGCAGAATATGACTTAAGATTCAATTTTCCTGACACCTAAAGCCCTGTCCTTTTTATTGTGTCACAAACTCATCCACAAGTTTTCTAACTGAGTATATGCTACCAAAGACTAGTCTCTGAGAGCAACGAGTCCCTGTTATGTCTACTCCTGGGTAAATACACACAAAAAAAGGTGCCTGTCTTATTTCAAGTTAAAACTTATTTTCCAGCATTTTGGGTAATATCTGGTAATTGTTTGCTGCTCTATGTGTCTTTTAAAATAAATTTCATTAATAGCCATTATTAAAATGTCAAAAAACAATAGATGTTGGTGTGGATGTGGGGGAAAGGGAATGCTTATACACTGCTGATGGAAATGTGAATTAGTACAACCTCTATGGAAAACAGTATGGAGATTCCTTAAAGAGCTAAATTAGATTTACCATCCTATCCAGCAATTCCACTACTGGGCATCTTCTCAAAGGAAAAGAAGACATTATATTAAAAAGACACTTGCATGTATTTATTTATAACAGCACAATTCACAATTGCAAAGGTGTGAAACCAGGCTGGGCATGGTGGCTCACGCCTGTAATCCCAGCACTTGGGAGGCCGAGGCGGGTGGATCACCTGAGGTCAGGAGTTCGAGACCAGCCTGATCAACATGGAGAAACCCCATCTCTACTAAAAATATAAAAATCATCCGGGCGTGGTGGTGCATGCCTGTAATCCCAGCTACTCAGGAGGCTGAGGCAGGAGAATCACTTGAACCCAGGAGGCAGAGGTTGCGGTGAGCCGAGATCGCACCATTGCACTCCAACCTGGGCAGCAAGAGCAAAGCTTCGTTTCAAAAAAAAAAAAAAAAAAAAAAAAGAGAGAGATGTGAAACCAAACTAAGCACCATTGAGTAATGGGTGGATAAAGAAAGTGTGGTATATATACACCATGGAATACTACTCAGCTATAAAAAGGAACAAAATATGTATTTTGTAACTACTTGGATAGAGCTGGAGGTCATTATTGTAAGTGAAGTAAACAAGAGTGGAAAACCAAAAACTGTATGTTTTCAATTATGAGTGGAGGTTAAGCTATGAGTTATGCAAAGGTATACAGAGTAATACAACGGACTTTAGAGATTCAGAAGGATGATGGTGGAAGTGGGGCTGGAGATAAAAAACTACACATTAAGCACAATGTACACTAGTCAGGAGACAGGTGCACTAAAATCTCAGAATTCACTACTATATAATTCATCCATGTAACAAAAAACCACTTGTACCCCCAAAACCTATTGAAATAAACCTAAAAAAAAATCAGTGAAAATTAGAAATACTATTTTCCACATACACCATCAGAGGGCTTGCTATTTGACCACAAGATTATTTAAAAGGAATTTGGGGCTATAAGTTCATTAAGCCTTGTGCTCTTCTAATTAAACAACTTCAAACTTAAAAAATAAACAAATAAAATAAATGTCATTAGGAGATATGCTTTCTAAACAGTTTGATCAAGGTAAAGTCTAGAATTATAAACAATCCAGTCCAAGCAGCATGCCCATAGTGGTTTAGAAAATTAAACTATAGTCTAAAGAATAAGAAGAAGATTAAATAACCTCTGACATCCCATTTAGCTTTAATATTCTATAGCACTGTTTAAATTAAAATTTTGGGAAATGACTGGGTATGGTGGCTCATGCTCATAATCCCAGCATTTTTGAGAGGCCAAGGCGGATGGCTCACTTTAGTTCATGAGTTTTAGATCAGCCTAGGCAACATGGCAAAACCCCATCTTTATTTAAAAAAAAAAAAAAAAAAAAAAACTAGCTAGGGATGGTGGCAGGTACCTGTAGCCTCAGATACTAAGAAGGCTGAGGTAGGAGGATTGGTTGAGCTCAGGAGGCGGAGGTTGTGGTGAGCTGAGATCACACCACTGCGCTCCAGCCTGGGTGACAGAATGAGGTCCTGTCTCCGAAAAAAAAAAAAGAAATTTTAATTGAATGTTATTATTTAATTATTTAAATTAGAAACAATGATAATTAATTAATTAAACAGCATACAAAGTTTACAAAAAATTTCCATAAATACAATTATTGTGATGACTAAATAATACAAATACTCTACTTAGAATAATGCCTGGCACACAGAGCCTATCAACAAAAATTTGCTTTCGTCATTATTATTATTGATCATAGCAATAGTTGGATTTGGAATTTGAAGTTAGTGAACCATAGGTAAAGGCATCAAGTGAATTGGATTTGAGTTAGGTTTCTCCTTCTACTAGGTGTGTGTAATCTGGAGAAACTTATGTAACAATTCTGAGTTGTAGTCTGCTCACCTGGAAAATGAGGACAATACCCTTCTCATGATTGCTGCGAAAATTTAAAAAGATGCTGTCTGAAAAAACTAACAGTAATAGGGCCTCATAATACCAGGGACAAAACAAGTGTTGTTCTTTCAATAATTTTATTATTGTTATTGTTGTTCAGTCACAATATTCACATGATAGTTTCTACTATATTCATTTTATTGAAGAGGAAACTGAAGTTTGTAGAGGGAAAAATAACTTGAACATGTTCACCCAACCTCTAAGGGGGGCAGAACTCAGATGATAAACTAGATTTACTGATTCTTTCTTTTTTTTATTTTGAAGATGGAGTCTCGCTGTGTCGCCCAGGCTGGAGTGCAGTGGCGTGATCTCCACTCACTGCAAGCTCTGCCTCCCGGGTTCATGCCATTCTCCTGCCTCAGCCTCCCGAGTAGCTGGGACTACAGGCGTCCGCCACCATGCCCAGCTAATTTTTTTGTATTTTTAATAGAGACGGCGCTTCACCGTGTTAGCCAGGATGGCCTCGATCTCCTGACTTCGTGATCTGCCTGCCTTGGCCTCCCAAAGTGCTGAGATTACAGAAGTGAGCCACCACGCCAGGCCCATAGATCTACTGATTCTTAAGCAACCCAGTATCCACTTAGGCCAAATTTCTTTGCAGAAAATAGTTATTTCCTGCCATGGCTTGTTAGTGAAAGCTTATGGGTCTATGTACAATAGGTTAATAGATTAATATTTTTGTTGGCTTCCAGAGGCTAATAGGTTAATATTTGTTGGTTTGCAGAGTCACAATGCCTTAAACAAGCATGTTTCATAAGTGCATCTTTTGAAACAAAACTCTTGTGATACTTAGAAAAAAAAAATGGAAGAGGATGGTGTCTATGTCTCAATTTGAGAAGTGCTCTATATCTTAATCACCTGATTTAGATTTGCATGTGTATTAGTATATCAAAGGAGTCCCACACAGGATACTTAAAAAAAGGAATCTAACTCTATTTGGCTCCAGACTTCCTGAAGCATTTGAACACAGAAGACCTCTTAGGAGCCCACAGAACCCATTTTGGTAAATACCAACTTCCATGATGCTGGGAATTACAGATACATTGGCAAATTGTTGGGAGAGATAATGAAGAACAAGATAGAGTTTTACTTTCCTTTCAAATTCCACAATGTATATGGATACCTGATGTACATGATTATATTTGAGATTATTAAATACCTTGCTATAACTTTTGAAACACAAAAATGAGAATGATAGTTAACAGGAAATACCGGACTAAGGTCAAAAAATGTAGGTTATTGTCCTAATTTTATAACTAACTGTATCTTTACAGATGGATTGCCTTGCATTAAAATCCTGCCTCTGCCATTTAACAGCCATGTGACTTTGGGCAAGTCTATGAAGTCTACAAGCCTCCACTTACTCATGTGTAAAGTAAGGATAGTAATAAATACCTCTCACGGTTGCTATCAAGTTGACTGTAAAATGGGGCTGATATCACCTACTTGAGATTGTAAGGATGAGGATAATGTATGCAAAAAAGCCATCAGAGATGAAGCATGGTAGACATCCAAACATTTTTAGCTATAAGTATGACCACTTTAACACTTCTCATCTGTACTTTTCTTTTTCAGTAAACTAGAGTTGATTCAATGCCCGCCCATCACTCAGTATTGCTGCCCCCAGCCCCATTTTTTCGTTCATTGATTCATTTATTCTTTTTTCCTTTTATGTGTTAAGCAGTTGATAACAAACTGTATACATTGGAAGAAGCACACGGCATAGATGAAAATGGTATACTCCTGGCATTCAAAGAGTACACAATTCAATGAAGATAACAAATGCTACTTCAGATAGACATTGTTTAGGGCCAGAAGAGAGATGTGTAAGAGGTAGTATGAGAACACAGCAGAATGGGAAAATTACTCCTTCCAGAAAGAGACAAAGGGACATTGGGAATGTTTCCCAGAAAAAATAATCTTTGAAATAGGCCTTAGAGTTTGAAGAGGTGCTCATAAGGCAAGAAGTTGTATCACTAAACATTGCTACCATGTATTAGTCTTTAAAATATGCCAAGAATGTGGAAAGTTGTAAATCCACGTTAGCGGCAATCAGGACTGATAATGACGTCCCCATGTTAACCATCTTGGTAAATATATTCTGAGAGATGACTGGCTGCCTCATCCCTAAATGTCCCCCCTCAGAGGATTGACATCACAATGTGATTGGGCTCTATAAATTATTCTTATTACTTTTATCTTAATTCTTTCCCAATTTACATTTTGATTAAATGTTAAAAAGAAACTATGTGGCATCTGAGAAAGAAAATAATCATCAATGAAAAAAAGGATAACTTCTTACTTCTCCATTTCCTAATGTTGTGTCTTCATTAACACACTGCTGTGGTCTGAATGTTTGTGTTTCCCCAGAATTCATATGTTAAACTCCTAACCCCCAAAGTGATAAAGGACGTGGGACTTTTGGGAAGTAATTGGGTCATGATGATGGAACTCTTTTGAATGGGATCAGTATCCTTACAAAAAAGGATCCAGAGAACGCTGCCCTTTTCACTGTATGAAAACACAGCAAGAAGACACAATCTTATAAGTCAGAAAGCAGGCCCTTACTAGACACCAAATCTGCTGGTGCTCTGACCTTAGATTTCCTAGGTTCCGGAATTGTGAGAAATAAGTTTCTATCCTTTGTAAGGCACCCAGTTATAGTATTTTGTTATAGCAACCTGAACAGCCGAAGACATACAGCTTCTCAAATTACAGCTGTCTTTAATATTTGCATGTGTGTCGTTTTAGTTCCTTATTCTAAATTTTAGCATTTTTTTATTTTTAATTAAAAATAAAACTATTTCCCCTTTAAATCATGGCAAACACATAATTCATATGTTATCTTTTGTTTTTGAAAGAAGAGGATGTTTTTCTGTGCCAGGTATGTGTAACATTTATTTTAGCTCATGTCTTCCACTTCATTAAGGTTGAAATTAGACTGGCTTGCTTGTAGTATTCCTCAAAGGGAATTAAAATTTCCAGGGTGCTTACATTCCAAAATTCCATTTTGGAACTGATTTCTTAAGTTGGCCATTAAGTTGACTCACTGGTCTGGGTCTTACTTTGGCCATCACTTAGCTGCTCTGTACATCCTTTCTTTTCCAAGAAGATTTGGGGATCATGGTGAAGGGCTCACATAGCAGCAGGTAACTCAGCCAGCTATCAAGGCACTCAGTCGAACAAAGGGAAATTTACGATATTATAGCTTACTCCCCTCAAAATGTGGCTGTGTTTATAATTAGCACTTTTCCCTTTCTAGTCACCTCTTTTTTAATAATCCGAGGGTGGGGGCACTGAAGATGACTTTTTTTCCTACCTTATGTGTGCATTCTTCTAACAAATATTTATTGAGAACCTACTGTGTGCCAGGTGCGTTTCTCAACATTGGCAATACTCTAAGAACAAAGCAAATTGCCTACTCTTACTTTTTTTGTTTTGTTTTTTGTTTTGTTTTGTTTGTTTTTTCATTTGTAAAGGAGTGGGGATAGAAATAGCTGCCTTGAATTCTCGTTAGAAGAATTAAATGAGACTTGTGCAGAAAGCACATAATAAAGCACCGTACATACCACTAGTAATAATATCATTCCCACCAAGATGAAAAATACTATTAAAAGGAAGCTTAGGCTTCCTCTGGACAATACCAGAGCAAAAATATCCCTTACCTTCTACCAGTGAAGGCAAGAATAGTAGCAACTAGGAGACAGACAATAAATAACCAAAAAAATATTATGATAGAATATCAAAGTGCTAAGAAAACAAAGCATGGAAAAGTTGGTAGGGAGTAGGATAGCTACGGGAGAACAAATTGTACATTGAATCATTGAAGACATGCCCACAACCTACTTCATAGTGCATAGGACAGCTGTAAAAATCAACAGGAAAGAATGCCCATAGGAACAGTCTTTCACACTTCATAGAGTTATATCAAAATGTATTTATAGGAAGAATTAATCCTTGCGTTTTTTTCTTTTGGAATAATTTCTTTTGTGCTTTCTATGAAAAAACAGAATTCACTCTAAAAAGGTATAATTATGATGATGAATATAAATTTACAGGCTCTGAGCAATAAACCAAATTAAAGGTGAGAAAGCTGCCATGGAATCTCAATCTTGCAACCCAGGCAGCTAGAAACTGACATGACGGTGATCCCCAAATGGAAACCTGCCAAACGATAACTCCAAAGAAAGGCATAGTCATTCTAGCTCAACAGACAACAACAACAACAACAACAACAACCCCTGTTTCTTCTTCTGGTCCATTTACATTTGCTATAGAATTTGTACATCTAGAGGGGATTAATAGACTCGTTCTCTGGACCCATGTGTGCTTTTGGAATGAAATGTCTGCCCTCAGGTGGAAATTAAGAACAAAAAAAGAGAGGTTTGTGGGTTGTTTAGGTAGAGGAAAGATTCTTGTTGATATTCCCTAACTAGGATACTTGTTTCCTACCATTTAATAAATGGAAGTAAAGAAGGAAATTAGAAGGATCTGCTATTACACTTGATAATTGAGGTAGCTATAAAAATTTAACAGCATGCCTGTGGAAAGGGTCCTAACATGGAAACAAGATGGACCAAGAAAAAAGCTCTCTTTAGTGTTGATATTTTTACTGACTCCCTAATGCCCTCCCCCACCTAATCTTCCATACTTGACTTCTCCCTATTGATTTTTCCCTTCTATCCCTCACCCTCCACAAGCTCCCTTAGAAGCCAGTTATCATGTGCATTATGTCCTTAGCCAAGAGAATGCATGGAGCCCAATTCAGTAACCTGGGTGACCTATGAGTAAGTCATTTTTACTTTCCTTTCATTGTGACCCAGTATCCTCTGCCCTAGGAAACAAACTTGTTTCCCATTTTTAACTCAAGTTTCCATCTTAGACAACCTTCTGAGAATTTATTTCCCCATCTTTCTTCTTAAGCCTGAGGTCTCTCTTATTATTGTTGCTGTTGTGATGATGATGATGAGAGTGATAATATTTTTGTGCCAGACATTTATTATATTCTTCATGTATATATTCTTCATTAATCTTCACATGAAAAATTCAAGGTAGCAATTTTTACTTTGTGTGTATTATGCAAAGAATTATGGATATGGCTTTTGGGCAGAGTTAACCTCAATCAGATTCATAAAAAGCCCATAAAATTTTTATGGGAGATGTACCAGCTTGGACTAAAAAAATAGAACTCAAAATGAAGAGGCCACTAGTTCTCCAGATTTCAACAAGAAAAAAGCATGATGATAAAGCTACCTAGCTACACACATGGAAAACTAATTATATCTTAGTGGGCACAGACATAAGCCCACAGCTCAGAGCCAAGAGCAGAAGAAAACAGGATAAAAGAATTACTTTCAGGAAGCAGAAGTTGGTCCTAATATAAGAACATGTTTTTCTAGAGTTGAAGAACCTGACAATATGGGCCCTTCAAGCTTGATGCTGCAATTAGGATGAGACATTTGTGGGTCCTGTGATGGAGTTGAGTATATTTTGCACATAAGAGAAATGTGAATAATTTGTGGCCAAAGAGCTAGAAATTTACAAAGGTTACTAGTCAATTGTGGTAAATTGCAAAACACAGCCATATTCTTCCATTTCTATTACACAAGCCTCTTTGAACTATGACCTTGGCATTTGTCTCATCAGTACGTGCAACCTACTTTTTCACTTCTTGCACTTGAGATGAACTGTAATTAGCTTTAACAAATAGTATGTGGAGGAAGTAACATTGTATGACTTCCAAGTCAAGGCCTCTAGAGCCATTGCAGCTTCTTCCCTTTTTCAAAAGCTGAGACCACCTTGCTGTGAAAAAGGCCAGGATTAAAAACCCATAGACGAAGGGAGAAGCTGATCATCTAAGCTGCTTCACCCAACCCTTGTCATCCATTAGGTAACTGTGGCTGCCTGAGGAAGCCCAGGTGAAATCTAAAGAAAAACCACTCCATCAATCTACAGAATCATGAGAAAAAAATAAATCTTTTTTTAAAGCCACCATTTTACGGCTTAGATTCAGCTTTATTATTCACCCGTAGATAATGAAAACACACTGTGACACACGTGAAATTATGTAGCTATCACCTATCTCTAACATCTGCAACAGAGATATGATAATACCAGTTTTCCCTTCTTTACACAGATATTAACATAATTAAAGGAGATCCTGAGCATTTGAGTAAAGCTGAATAATAATACTTTAATTTATACTGTCTCCAATATTTTTCAAAATAATATTACATTCAAGTAATATTATTCAATATAAATCTTGGCTACAAATTTCTCAGAAGAAATATCTGTATCAATAGTAGTAAGAAAGTGGCAAGTGACTCAATAGCTGGGACAGCACAGAAGAAAGGAAGGAAGGAGAAAGAATTAACTCTGAACTATCAACCAAAACAAAAAAATTGGCTAAAATAAACATAAATATTATTTTGTACTTAAGTATAAAGCTTAAGGTAAGTTAAACCTTGATGTTACAGAAGCACAGATATCAGTGTTGGAAACATTTCACAAGACATGGGATTCAACCTGTTATACAGAATTCAGGCCAGTGAATACCTAGGCTTGGTTGCACACATTTAGCAATAAATAATTTGCTTTCTCAGTAAGTAATACAGTTTATTTCAATGCAGCTAAAAATGTTAGATTGTCCCTCTTTTGCACTGAAATCTGACAGTTTACAAAGAAAAAAATCTCACTAAAGATTTTCATTTATCTAAATCAGATTTCCCCAGATGTTAGCCTCAAATAAGATTGATCAGACCCTCCTGTAGTACTTGTAAACATGTATATTCCAAGTTCATTTACCCTGACATGCTCAATCTGGATCCCAGAATTTTTCAGTTGTGTGCTAGGTCATTCTTATGTGCACAGAGGCCTGAGAACCTCTGCCTTATGCTCTGAGTTCCTCAAGGATAGAAATAACATCCTATTTGTCCTTGTATTTCCAGCCATTGGCATACTCCCTGGTATATATGAGAATTCAACCACTTTTCTCAAAGAGGAGTGAATGGAAGAGTAAATGATGAATGAACGCCTTGTATGGCTCTCAGATTTGAATACTGTCATGTCTCACCAGTCTCTGTTTCAGTTTAGATATGCATTTTAAATGGAGCCAAACCACATACATGACTGTAGGCAGGTTAAATTTTAGAGATATGACCTAATGCCAAAGTCCTAATTCCTACCACGGGGTAAGTGGTTAACATACAGTTGTTGAAATATTTTGTTTTGAAACTTTTGCTAGTCTATTTTCCATTATTTGTTACAATATACTCAGAATAATTGGATTTCTGTTCTGATAACTGAGATTTTAGTTAATCCTTAGGTTTGACAAACTGTTGATGACTCTAGTCCTTCTGTATAGGAGGGATTTGTCAATCTCTTTCCAAAATTGTCACCTGGCCCCAAGAGTACCTAGCCCAGTGGTTAAGTTTCTTTGAACTGCTGCCTGACTCCCTTGCAGCTGCCTTCCCAGACCCGAGTGGCACCTACTCTTGCACATCCTATTTCTGTGATATATTCCTCAGCCCTTCCTGAAAGTAACTACTGTCCTGAAACCATTGTCTACTCCTATTTCTTCATAATATCATTCCCTAACTCCCTCTGCCTTTCATTTGTAGCTCACCTTCAGAATCCAGATTCTGTTACCTGAATCTTTCCACTGAAGTGGAATATCATCATATTTGACTGCTTTATTCATTTCCAGTTTGTGGACCAGAGTACAATGCGCCTTGCAAATAATGAAATGGTAGGAAATCATTTCTCTAACTGGATTTGGAAGCTGAGAGTTTAAACTAATTATATCCCATTCTTCTTTTCCAGTTGTGCTTAGAATCTGGAGTCAGCCAGAAATGAACTTGAGACCAGACTGTACCATTAACAAATAAAAATTACCTAACTCCTCTAAATACCACTTTCATCTGCAAAATGGGAACAACATTAGTATTTCTTCATTAGATTGGTGCCTGAGAGTGTGCTTTGCACACTGCCAGGTACATAGTAAATTTTTTATAAGTGGTAGCGTATTAGACTGTTCTAGCATTGCTATGAAGACATACCTGAGACTGGGTAATTCATAAGGAAAAAAGGTTTAATTGGCTCGTGGTTCCACAGGATGTACAGGAAGCATGATGGTGGCATCTTCTCAGGTTCTGGAGAGACCTCAGGAAACTTACAGCCATGGTGGAAGGTGAAGGGGGAACAGGCATGTCACAATGGCAGAACAGGAGCAAGAGAGACAGTGAGGTGCCACACAGTTTTAAACAGCCAGATCTCACAAAAGTCATTCTCTACTGCAAGGACAGCACCAAGGGGTTGCTGCTAAACCACTGAGGGAAAACACACCCCCATGATGCAGTCACCTCCCACCTGGTCCCACCTCCAATACTGAGGATTGCAATTCAACGTGAGACTTGGGTGGGGACACAGATTCAAACTATATCAGGTACTATTGTTAGGACTTTGTATGGATCCTCTCCAGGAGTCCATCATCTAACATATGGCAATAAAGTGTTAGGAAACAGTGCAGGCATTTTTCAGTTTCTTCTAAGATAAGAATGCATCTGTATCATCCCTAGCGCATAACTCCTCTTGCCTAAAAATAGAACACCTTCTGCTTTGTGTCAGGAACTATCATTATTCCATTAGCAGCTTTGCTGAAAGCCACCGAGAGCTCTGCAGAACCACTGTGTCTGCAGCTTGCTCTTTGACCCCCTAAAGGACCACAGGGACTGAATTTCATTCCACTGTCTGGTACATCAGGCCACACATCCCTCACAGCTCTCCTTGTCACTTACAGCTCATACCTTATTAATATGTGTATCTTTTCTTGCTAGATAGGAGGAAATCCTAGAAACCACCAAGGTCATGCTTATGATAACTGATCAATCCATTCATTCATTTCAAGGAAGTGACTAATTACAAGAAGCTTACAAACATACTGAAAAACAGTGTATGCTGGTTAGGAAATTTGCATTCTGGTTTCTCCCTGTGAAAAGAGAGACAGATGACAGTTTAGGACAGCTATGGGCTACTAGTTTGTGGATAGTTGAATAAATATTAGTATTTGGCCCTGATACAAAGTCTAATTCAAAAGGGAGCTGCTTCCATTTTTTTCCTCTAGCTTTAGGAATTATGGATTTGACTAAGTGAAAAAAAAATAATGTAAAGCTTAACAATGGCGAGGTAAAAATAATGATTATAAAATAACTACAGTTGTGCATTTGCTGAGTATTCACTATATGTCATCCATTATATTAAGGGAATAAGGTATACTAGTCACTTAATGTGTAGAAAAGTTAAGAAGTAAATATCTGTATTCCACTATACAGAAGAGGGAAACTAATTCTGATAGGTTGGGCATTATGTCTAATGCCCCCAGTGAATGGGAGGTAGAGCCAGGATCCTAGCACTGATTATGTGGCTCCAGAGCCAGGCATGGGCTCAAGACCAGCAAATGTTTTCTATAAAAGGCCACATAGTAGATATTTTAGTCTTTGTGGGCCGTATTTGTCACAACCACTAATTCTACTCGGATAATGCAAAAACAGCCAGACAATATGTAAATGAATGAGGGTGGCTGTATTCTAATAAAACTTCAAAGAAACAGGTGTGTAGCATACTCCTGCTCAACACAATGAGTGCACTGAGCTTTATGAAAGTAGCCAGCACTCTCTTACAAATTTGAAACTAGATGGGCTTTAAATGAAGATTCTGCCTCCCCATCACCTTATCAACCTTCTCCTTTGGCCCCAGGCAGTGGGATGAGCCTTAAAATAAGCTATAATGTTTACTCTTGCTGCAAATGAAGCCAATGGAAACTTGGCCCTTGACCAGCAGCCTTTCAGCCTGGACAAAGCTGGGTCAGAGTGAATGTATTTGTTCATCACCTTCCACCTTCAGGTTAACTCTTCTACATTTCCTAGCAACAAAAGAAGGGAAAATAAATAAATACAGTTTTTCCAAACTGAAATTCTTGTATGGACACCCCAATAGGAGAGTGGCAATTCTGACAAACTCTTTCACCTCGCTGTCAGACACTGCACCAGAACTACTGAGTAATTAATTGATCACTATGTATTACGGTGTCCTGCTTCCTGATGAAGTAATCAGTCATTACTAAGTAGAGAGGCTGTGTCATGCAGTGAATGGACTCTGAAGCCAGACCTCCTGGGTTCAAATCCTGGCTCTGACATTTGATCGCTATATGACCTTGGAAAAATTAACTCATTTTTCTGTGTCTCCACTACATATCTGTAAAAGGACAGCGATTACTAAATTCATAGTGTTTGGTAAGAATTAAATGAATTGATATATGCATAGTAAGTGTTTGGAAAAGTGCCTGATACAGGCAAACATACTTAGATAAAGACTAGCTATTTTTATTAAAGAACATGGGGAAAAGAAATCTTAATTTTGCCATTTTATTAGTAAGGAAATATTGATTGAGCTTATACTCTCAACAATGGTTCTTCTGAATAAGACACAGCCCCGGCCCTTAAGGAGCTTAAACTCCAGTAGCCATTATAACTTTGAGCTATGTCAGGGTGATTTTGGAAAAATGATGTGCCAGTTGCATTAAAACACTGTAAGTATAATTGACTTAATTCACTTTAAGTTCCTTGGTATATATCAGCAGCATCTATCAAAAGTCTCATGTGTGCATTTCTGGAATATAGTGAGGAAAACACAAGATGGTATATCTCAGGTGGAGAAAGAACTAGAATGTGATTCTGAAGTGAAATATAAAATCAAAACTATCAGAGAAAACACCGAGGAACTGCAATTCATAATAATCACTTACTTAGATTGCAGTTAAGGTCATGAAATTGTGGTAGCCTCATACTCTTCAATGGATTAAATTCCTTTATGATAAGTTATAACTGATTTTTATCCCTAGGCAGAAGTGGAATCTAGTAGTATCCAAAGCTTTTTTGTGTGACAGTGGATAAGAATTATGCTATTTACAATACATGTAACCTTGAGTAAGAATAATAATCTGTAAATTGATATTCTCATTTATAAAATAAGTATTCAAATAATAATGGCTGTCTCATTACATTATTATGCAATATAAATGAGATAGCACATGTGAACTACCTAGTATGGAGCCAGTTACAGAATAAACTTATTTTATTTTTATTTTTATTTTTGAGACAGAGTCTCACTGTCACCCAGGCTAGAGTACAGTGGAGTACAGTGATCTCGGCTCACTGCAACCTCCGCCTCCTGGGTTCAAGTGATTCTTTTGTTTCAGCCTCCCAAATAGCTAGGACTGCAGGCACAAGCCACCAGGCCCCAGCTATTTTTTTTGTATTTTTAGTAGAGACAGGTTTTGCCATGTTGTCCAGGCTGGTCTCAAACTCCTGACCTCAGGTGATCCACCACCTCAGCCTCCCAAAGTGCTAAGATTACAGACATGAGCCATCGCACCCAGCCTAGAATGAACTTTTAAAAATCTTTCCCCACCAAGCTCAGAAATGTCTACTGTCTAGAGTCTTTATCACAATGGAGTATGTCCTATATTATTCAAGCCTCTTTAGCTCCTAAAGGGGGCATATTGAGATCCACTGGATACTGTGGCAGCCTTGAAAACATTCTGCACAGAGCTCTTGCTTTCCCATTTGAATTTATTCCCCACATTCATGCCAAGGCTCCATCTTCTATGGGCCACTCCCAGTCAATGGCTGAGCAAGATGAAAATACTAATGCAGGCCCATTCTGTGAGACACCAGATTCTTTTAGCCAAAGTGCCTCTGACTTGAGGATGTCTCATCAGCATAGTCAACACTTTCTTTGAGCTATTATAAAGTCTCTAGACTGAGACTCTCCCTGCATTGTGCTCCTTCCTCACTCTCTCTTGCACAAGTGTCAAACCTGCATGGTGGGGTGAAGTCTCCTCTTCCTCCTCTGGCTCCCCACCTGATCCTTCACAGACATTTCCCCCCAAAAATGCAGCTGAATTTCACTGTATCACTTACTTTTTGTAGGATCCAAAATAATACAGACACTCAGAATTTATTTATATACATCCTGACCTAATAGGGTTTAACTGCCTTACCCTTATTCCTGGCTATACTTTTTCCAACTTTGTTCTATTAATTATTCATTACAAACCTACTCTATATAGAGCACTTTATATAGAGTTTTCAAGACTATGACTTCTGCTCTAATTCCAAGTTAGATTCTCATGTCCAACTAGTCAATTCTGCCAGAAGTCAGTGTTTTTACTGCTTTGATCAGCAATACCATTATTTCCCCTCACCCACACACAACACAGTGTACTGTGAACTCTGGTCCTTCTTTTGTAACTTCACATTGGCTGCCCCAGCTTGCTAATGAAGTTTTTCTGGGCCTCATGGCACCTTTCAAAATGGTCTGTACAAATCATGTAATTGTCAGGAGATATCTGATTTCTTCAGGTGCTTATTAAATGTGAGACCTATAGAGACAAATCCTTTATTACTGGATTTAAGAAGGAACTTAGACATTAACTTTTCCAATCATGACTTTTCACAGATAAGGAGTCCAAGGACAAAGATACTAAGAGACTTTGTTGAGGTCAAGCACAGAATGGAAATGAGACCAACAAAAAAAAGAAAAAGTGCTGTGCTCCCAAAGAAACAAAAAACCTAAATAGCAGATGCTTTTTAGCAACTTTCTGAAGAGCTCCAGCACCCACAACTGAAGACAATAAACAGGAATTTCAAAATGTCATGTGGGGACAAGGGTTCCAAAAAAGAAAAAGCTGGATGCTTTTAAGGAGTTTGGTATTAAAAAAAAAAAAACTGCTAATAAAATTATGAGTAAGAATAGTATCTGGACAATCAAGTGCTTAATAAATCGATTTTAGACATTAAGGGTTCTTGCTTGAATATTTGACTACAGGCTCAAATATAACAATGAGTGTTCCGATAATCACCACATGCAAATATAGCCATGTAGGCCTTCCAGGTAAGGAGAATGTAACTTATATGAAAGGACATTGTTGTTTTCCTAACAATAAAATTGGATAATTTACCTGTGAAATTGTTATCTTTTTCTATAAACATAATAAATATCTTTTTTCTCCTAGAGGAAGAGTTACCTTTTTGTCTTTGTTATGCACAGTTCTGTACTTCAACATTAACCATACATTAGGACAAGAAAATTTTCTTCCATGAGGGGAAAATTTGATTAATTTCTTGATATTACATTGGTTATTTTCATTTCTTAAACCAATGATCTACAAACCCTAATGAGCATATCACACAGAGCTATCAGTAAAATTTTTGAGCATGCATTTCCCAAGAAATAGTGATTTATAAGGTATACACAAGTAGTATACTAATTGAACATATTGTGAATATTACAATACATAAAGAAAAATGGATTTCGAGGAAGGATGAAATAAATATTAATGAAATCTCTAATATTTTGTTTTCTCCCTCATGGATCATTTTGAATATCCCACTTTTTAGACCACTGGTCTATTCTGTGAATGAAGAAATACCCTCTATATTTAATCAAAACAAAATTCCATTTCATTTTCTTTGTATTCATAATTCTATCAGGATGCATTCAAACCACTTTTTCTACTATCTTAGCTCTTGACATTTCTTAGGTTATCTGTATAGACAATACCTCACAAAACCTCCTAGATCAAGGCTTACAAACAAGCTGATAATGGTAAAATTAAAACAATAAACATATTATGTATGGACTAAACACTGTTTCTTAACTATCTGAACTCTAAACTCTACAGGAGGTAAAAGTTCTATCATTTGCATAATCCCTACCACTCTTTATTATCTCATGCCTGTCCGACTTCACTCATTTACATTGTGGCAGATTTAAAATAACCACAAATTATTTGACGCTCTTTCAAGCCAGAGGTAAAGTTTATTGCTTCTCCCTTTGAATCTGAGTTAGCCCTGTGATTTGCTCTGACCAATACAATGCAGTGGGAAATAATGCTGTATAAACATATGATATATGAAACTTCTATTTTCACACATTTCCCATTGAATTCCAGATGCCACTCTGTAGGAAGTCTAGCCCATATGGAGAGGCCATGTGGAGGATAACTGATGCACTACAATTAATACTCCAGCTGAGCTCCTAGCTGATAGCCATTACCATTCACAAAGTATTTGAGTAAGTAATCTTAGACATTCCAAGTGATTCAAGCATCTTGATTATTACTGAAGTGGTTGACAACACATGGGAGCAAAGGATCCACCTGCTGAGCCCAGCTCATGTAGAGAATTTTGAGCGAGAATAAATGGCTATGATTTTTCTAAGCCAACAAGTTGTGGGGTGGTTTCTCACATGGCAATAGAGAACCAAAACATCTATTATCTTGAAATGGCACATGGATTGGAATATCTTCCCTATACAGACCTTTAATCTAGTTGGGTTTGACTAGAATTGGGTTTCTCATCTGACTTTACATTTGTATTCTCCATATCTTTGCTTTTAAAAGTTTTTAAAAGGTTTTATGCACCTATATAAATTCTAACCCTCTTTCCACGCAGAGGTGGTTACACATTCCAGTTCCTGTGTCCTAATTAAGTAATCATGTATGTGAATGGCAATAGCCACTAACTTGGAATTACAAGGAAGACTGAAAGATATTTTGTCTATGTAGGGAATCACAGAGTGTCTGGCCCACAGACAGGAAGATGATCTACTATTGAAACTCACTTCAAGTATTTAAATAGCCTTTATCTTTACTCAACCTAGTATTCTTTAGTTGAGTGATTATCCATGTCCAGAAATCTGTTCTCAAAGATGTTAGTACATTCCTTTCTACCCCTTGGAACCTTGGTTCTAAATAGATCAATGAAGAGAGTTTCTATCAAACAGCCAAAGCCCTTCCTCCAAAGGGAAATATTTTGGTCAGAATAAGCCCAGTAAGTAACAGAAAGTCAAGGCATATTTGCTGAATTAATGAATAAATGAGCAAACCAGATGGAACAGCTGTACTCACCCAAAAATGGGGAAAAATTAATTCAGATACCCTATGTTTTACAATGTGTTAGTGACACCTTATATTTTATTCAAAAATTATATGATCATAAAAAAGTAGTTATTTGGGATATAATTCATGTTATATCATCTTATAAAACATAATCTATAAATATGTACAAATCAAAATAAAGTTGGAGGCATCATGCTACCTGACTTCAAACTATACTACAAGGCTACAGTAACCCAAACAGCATGGTACTGGTATAAAAAAAGACATATAGACAAATGGAACAGAACAGAGGACTCAGAAATGACACCAGACATCTGCAATCATCTGATCTTTGACAAACATGACAAAAAAAAAAGAAATGGGGAGAGAATTACCTATGTAATAAATGATGCTGGGGAAACTGGCTAGCCATATGCAGAAAGCTGAAACTGGATTACTTCCTTACACCATATATGAAAATTAACTCAAGATGGATTAAAGGCTTCAATGTAAGACCTAAAACCATAAAAAACCCTAGAAGAAAACCTAAGCAATACCATTCAGGACACAGGCATGGGCAAAGACTTCATGACTAAAACACCAAAAGCAATGGCAACAAAAGCCAAAATAGACAAATGGGATCTAATTAAACTAAAGAGCTTCTGCAGAGCAAAAGAAACTATCATCAGAGTGAATAGGTAACCTACAGAATGGGAGAAAATTTTTGCAATCTACCCATCTGACAAAGGGCTAATATCCAGAATCCAGCAAGAACTTAAATTTACAAGAAAAAAACAAACAACTCCATCAAAAAGTTGGCAAAGGATATGAACAGACACTTCCCAAAAGAAGATATTTATGCAGCCAACAGACATATGAAAAAATGCTCATTATCACTGGTCATCAGAGAAATGCAAATCAAAACCACAATGAGATACCAACTCAAGCCAGCTAGAATGGCGATCATTAAAATGTCAGGAAACAACAGGTGCTGGAGAGGATGTGGAGAAATAGGAAGGCTTTTACACTGTTGATGGAGTGTAAATTAGTTCAACCATTGTGGAAGACAGTGTGGCAATTCCTCAAGGATCTAGAACAAGAAATACCATTTGACCCAGCATTCCCATTACTGGGTATATACCCAAAGGATTATAAATCATGCTATTATAAAGACCCATGTACACGTATGTTTACTGCAGCACTATTCACAATAGCAAAGACTTGGAACCAACCCAAATGTCCATCATCGATAGACTGGATAAAGAAAACGTGGCACATATACACCATGAAATACTATGCAGTCATAAAAAAGGATGAATTCATGTCATTTGCAGGGACATGAATGAAACTAGCAACCATCATTCTCAGCAAAATATCACAAAGACAGAAAACCAAACCCTGCATGTTCTCACTCATAAGTGGGAGTTGAACAATGAGAACACACGGACAGAGAGAGGAGAACATCACACACCAGGACCTGTTGGGGGGTAGGGGGATAGGGGAGGGACAGCATTAGGAGAAATACCTAATGTAAATGATGAGTTGATGGGTGCATCAAACCAACATGGCACACATGCACCTATGTAACAAACCTGCACGTTGTGCACATGTTCCCTAGAACTTGTATAAACATGCCAAATTGTAAAGACCATTGAGGCTAGGAAGAAACTGCATCAAATAACAGGCAAGATAACCAGCTAACATCATAATGACAGGATCAAATTCACTCATATTAACTCAATTTAATATTGAATGATCATATTCACTCAATATTAACCTTAAATGTAACCAGGCTAAATGCCCCAATTAAAAGACACAGACTGGCAAATTGGATAAAGTCAAGACCAATCAGTGTGCTGTTTTCAGGAGACCCATCTCATGTGCAGAGACACACATAGGCTCAAAATAAAGGGATGGAGGAAGATCTACCAAGCAAATGGAAGGCAAAAAAAAAGCAGGGGTTGCAATCCTAGTCTCTGATAAAACAGACTTTAAGCCAACAAAGATCAAAAGAGACAAAGAAGGCCATTACATAATGGTAAAGCGATCAATTCAACAAGAAGAGCTAACTATCCTAAATATATATACACCCAATACAAGAGCACCCAGATTCATAAAGCAAGTCCTCAGAGACCTACAAAGAGACTTAGACTTCCATGCAATAATAATGGGAGACTTTAACACCCCATCATCAATATTAGACAGATCAATGAGACAGAAGGTAAACAAGGATATCCAGGAGTTGAACTCAGCTCTGCACCAAGTAGACCTAATAGACATCTACAGAATTCTCCACCACAAATCAACAGAATATACATTCTTCTCAGTGCCACATCACACTTATTACAAAATTGACCACATAGTTGGAAGTAAAGCTCTCCTCAGCAAATGTGAAAGAACAAAAATCACAACAAACTGTCTCTCAGATCACAGTGCAATTGAATTAGAACTCAGGATTAAGAAACTCACTCAAAACACCACAACTACATGGAAACTGAACGACCTGCTCCTGAATGACTACTGGGTACATAATGAAATGAAGGCAGAAATAAAGATGTCCTTTGAAACCAATGAGGACAAAGACACAACATACCACAATCTATGGGACACATTTAAAGCAGTGTGTAGAGGGAAATTTATAGTACTAAATGCCCACAAGAGAAAGCAGGAAAGATCTAAAACTGACACCCTAACATCACAATTAAAAGAACTAGAGAAGCAACAGCAAACAAATTTGAAAGCTAGCAGAAGGCAAGAAATAACTAAGATCAGAGCAGAACTGAAGGAGATAGAGACATTAAAAACCCTTCAAAAAAGCAATGAATCCAAGAGTTGGTCTTTTGAAAAGATCAAAAAAAAAAAAAAAAGACCACTAGCAAGACTAAAAAGAAAAGAGATAAGAATCAAATAGATGCAATAAAAAATGGTAAAGGGGATATCACCACCGATCCCACAGAAACACAAACTACCATCAGAGAATACTATAAACACCTCTATGCAAATAAACTAGAAAATCTAGAAGAAATGGATAAATTCCTGGACACATATACCCTCCCAGCACTAAACCAGGAAGAAGCTGAATCGCTGAATAGGCCAATAACAGGCCAACCAAAAAAAGTCCAAGACCAGATGGATTCACAGCCGAATTCTACCAAAGGAACAAAGAGATAGTGGTACCATTCCTTCTGAAACTATTCCAACCAATAGAAAAAGAGGGAATCCTCCCTAACTCATTTTATGAGGCCAACATCATCCTGATACCAAAGCCTGGCAGAGACACACACAAGAAAGAGAATTTTAGACCAATATCCCTGATGAACATCGATGTGGAAATCCTCAAGGAAATACTGGCAAACCGAATCCAGCAGCACATCAAAAAGCTTATCCACCATGATCAAGTGGGCTTCGTCCCTGGAATGCAAGACTGGTTCAAAATATGCAAATCAAAAAACATAATCCATGACAAAAACATAACCAATGACAAAAACCACATGATTATCTCAATAGGGATGCAGAAAAGACCTTTGACAAAATTCAATATCCCTTCATGCTAAAAACTATCAATAAACTAGGTGTTGATGGGATGCATCTCAAAATAATAAGAGCTATTTATGACAAACCCACAGTCAGTATCATACTGAATGGGCAAAAATTGGAAGCATTCCCTTTGAAAACTGGCACAAGACAGGGATGCCCTCTCTCACCACTCCTATTCAACATTATGTTGGAAGTTCTGGCTAGGGCAATCAGGCAAGAGAAAGAAATAAAGCATATTCAATTAGGAAAAGAGGAAGTCAAATTGTCCCTGTTTGCAGATGACATGATTGTATATTTAGAAAACCCCATCATCTCAGCCCAAAATCTCCTTAAGCTGATAAGGAACTTCAGCAAAGTCTCAAGATACAAAATCAATGTGCAAAAATCACAAGCATTCTTATACACCAGTAACAGACATACAGTCAAATCATTAATGAACTTCCATTCACAATTGCTACAAAGAGAGTAAAATACTTAGGAATCCAACTTACAAGGGATGTGAAGGATTTCTTCAAGGAGAACTACAACCACTGCTCAATGAAATAAAAGAGGACACAAACAAATGGAAGAATATTCTATGCTCATGGATGGGAAGAATCAATATCGTGAAAATGGCCATACTGCCCAAAGTAATTTATAGATTCAATGCCATCCCCATCAAGCTACCAATGGCTTTCTTCACAGAATTGGAAAAAACTACTTTAAAGTTCATATGGAACCAAAAAAGAGCCCACATTGCCAAGATAATCCCAAGCAAAAAGAACAAAGTTGGAGGCATCACACTACCTGACTTCAAACTATACTACAAGCTACAGTAACCCAAACAGCATGGTACTGGTACCAAAACAAAGATATAGACCAATGGAACAGAACAGAGCCCTCAGAAATAATTCCACACATCTACAGCCATCTGATCTTTGACAAGCCTGACAAAAACAAGAAATGGGGAAAGGATTCCCTATTTAATAAATGGTGCTGGGAAAACTGGCTATCCATATGTAAAAACCTAAAACTGGATCCCTTCCTTACCCCTTATACAAAAATTCATTCAAGATGGATTAGAGACTTAAATGTGAGACCTAAAACCATAAAAAACCCTAGAAGAAAACCTAGGCAATATCATTCAGGATATAGGCATGGGCAAGGATTTCATGTCTAAAACACCAAAAGCAATGGCAACAAAAGCCAAAATTGACAAATGGGATCTAATTAAACTAAAGAGCTTCTGCAAAGCAAAATAAACTATCATCAGAGTGAACAGGCAACCTACAGAATGGGAGAAAATTTTTGCAATCTATCCATCTGACACAGGGCTAATATCCAGAATCTACAAAGAACTCAAACAAATTTACAAGAAACAATCAACCCCATCAAAAAGTGGACAAAGGATATGAACAGACACTTTTCAAAAGAAGATATTTATGCAGCCAACAGACATATGAAAAAATGTTAATCATCACTGGTCGTCAGAGAAATGCAAATCAAAACCACAGTGAGATATCATCTCCCACCAGTTAGAATGGCGATCATTAAAAAGTCAGGAAACAACAGGTGCTGGAGAGGATGTGGAGAAATAGGAAAGCTTTTACACTGTTGGTGGGACTGTAAACTAGTTCAACCATTGTGGAAGACAGTGTGGCAATTCCTCAAGGATCTAGAACTAGAATTACCCTTTGACCCAGCAATTCCATTACTGGGTATATACCCAAAGGATTATAAATCATACTGCTATAAAGACACACGCACATGTATGTTTCTTGCAGCACTATTCACAATAGCAAAGACTTGGAACCAACCCAAATATCCATCAATGATAGACTGAGTTAAGAAAATGTGGCACATACACATCATGGAATACTATGCAGCCATAAAAAAGGATCAGTTCATGTCATTTGCAGGGACATGGATGAAGCTGGAAACCATCATTCTGAGCAAACTATCACAAGGACAGTAAACCAATCACCGCATGTTCTCACTCATAGGTGAGAACAGAACAATGAGAATATCTGGACATGGGGCGGGGAACATCGCACACTGGGGCCTGTCCTGGTGTGAGGGGATAAGGGAAGGATAACATTAGGAGAAATATCTAACGTAAATGATGACTTAAAGGGTGCAGCAAACCAACATGGCACAAGTATACGTATGTATCAAACCTGCACGTTGTGCACATGTACCCTAGAACTTAAAGTATAATTTTAAAAAAAAGAAAAGAAAAAATAATTTGATGATATAAAATAACTGAAAGGGAGTAACACTGACCAAACTGTGTGACATCACAGATATCTTTTGGAATCTTTTTGTCTTACATTGTGGAATCACTCCAGCCTGTTGCTTGCCACAAAAATGCAGCCTCCAGGGCAGACTCCATGTCTATCACACAGTGCAGTGTCCGTTCACAGGAGATCCTAAATGCATACTTTCTGTTCTGACTAGTCATAGGACATAGATCTCAAGCGAGTCCATCCTCAAAAGCAGCACAAACTCATCCTCAGTTAAATCTGTTGGTGTCCTATCAACAAAAGTAATGGTTCCAGTTCCAGGCAGCACACCAGAGTACACGCCATCTGATTGCCTGTCTCCTCTGACCTGTGGTTGCATCCAACACACAGCTGATCCACTCAACCAAAGTCTTCATCAGATCTCTTTGTGGATTCTCGTAACTTGCTCACCTTTCTTCCTTTGTTTGCTTATCTTCATAACTTGACAAAGAATGTATTTTGTTCTAGAACAGACAAATAATCAGTGAAAAGAAATCTCTAAGAGCCTAAGGTGTGACAAATCACTTTCTTTGAACAATTGAAGCTCCACAGAGGTATCTGAGAGCATTAAGTACTCGTTCATCAAGGTTGATGTAAATTACCAAGCCTCTCTGAAATAGCTCATCAGCCCTTTCTGCCTGTTTCCGAGGAAGACCTGCCTCCATCAGTCTGACGGTATCCTGTGTGAGAAACATGGGACACATCGATTCATATTTTCTTTTTAACCGATTCCTATTGCCATTGACCTGATTGCCCTTTTATTATGCAGGGCAAAGCAGAAGAGGACACACTGGCCACTGAGAACTGATCCTTGGCACTTTGAAAACAATTAGATGGTGGGAATGCCACCCTCCTCTGCTCCCATCAAGTATTTTTGCCAAAAAAAAAAAAAAAAAAAAAAAAGTCAAGCCTGAATCAGACCATGCTTCTTGATTTAGTTGTATTAGTCTACGGGAAATCCAAGGCACATAGGAACATGTTAAACACACCATGAGGAAACAACCAGCAAAATCCAAAATGCAGGAAACTCTGAAGGACAAATGATTTGGTAATTTGGAACAAATTACAAGAAAAATTAAAGAGATGAAGAATGTTTAGATTGAAAGAGATTTCAGAGGCTATCCATCAAATGCAATGACTGGATCTTATTTGAATCCTGATTCAAGCAAGGCGCAAACAAAACATATGAGACAAATGGAGAAATGTGTACACTGACTGAATAATTGATGATATTAAGAATTGTCAACAACAAAAAAGAACTTAAAAATAAAAAAATGAAAAATGCCAAAAAATTCAAAATAAAGAAGTTTCAATACATCAAGCCTATTGTCTAAGACATATATATTCTCAGAATCCATGAGAGCCTCTGGGTCATTTAATGGCATTGTTGTATAGCCTAAAAGCAGGCCTAGAAGATATCATTATTTCATGTCATTTCAAACTTTGGCTTTCACTATTATATGGTAATTCTCACTGTGTAAGAGGTCTAGACACTCCACTGCCCTAGAAAATAAATAACAGCAGAAGAGGTGACCCTTGAGGAGACAGGTTAACACAGATCCAAGTAGAGTACCCAGACAGTAGCTTAGAAATGCAGAGATGTCCTGCTTGTGGATGGTAATATGCCCTTGAAATCAGATGTTGTATAAAAAGAAAGCCAAACAAAACAAAGCAATGTCATGAAGCCCATTTCCCATTATTTTTCCTATATTTTATATAGGAAAAACTCTCAACTTATTTCTAAAATATAATTGAAATACAGAAAAAATACTTAGCCTATAACCTCATGATTATCAAAACAATATAGTTGTTAAATAAGAAACAACAACATTTTATGCAGTAACATTTTTATTTCCATTGCAATTACTTCCTAATTTGCTTTGCTTACTTCCCCACAATTTTCATGAATAATTTCTTGTGTTTGGGGACTCATGTTGTACTATTCTTGGCAAAAAACCTTGCAACAATATGAAAGCTACTCAGAACAAGTGCCCAGTGGCAGAGAGTGGCTCACCTTGAGTGTGACACTGTGATGTCTTCTTAGCATCAGACATATCCAAGTTACATATCTTGTTTGTTGACATCATACTTTATAGTTTTTGAACATCTATCATGATTTTGACATTCTACTAATTGTGTTTTGGAATACAACTCAAGAATTTTCCTAAACATCATTTTGTTTGAAATGTTATATTGTGTCTGGGGACAAAAATATGCAGTTTTTGATGTAAACATAGGCTGAAAAATAAAATGTTGCATTGAGATTTTTGTAGGATCCATGAGTTTTGGATATTAAAAAGTAAAAGATATCACTCCATCGGGAAATATTCACTCAGAAAACCTTCTGTATGGCATTCTTCTACAATATTGCCTAGAATTATAAGGAGTTAGTCTCTATACGAATATATAAATTAATATGAACATTTTTGCCCCCCCCCCGCATTAATATCCCATGACTCTATTTCATTTTGGAGAACTGCTCCTCACTTCTTGTTAGTTTGTATTATTTGGGTGGAACTCACCATACCTCTTGACCCACCGTCAGGCCAATCCTAACACATTAAATGCATAGTCACAATTTATATCCATGGATAGAGAGGTAAATAAATGATCCAGGCCAATAAAATGATATTCAATTTCAGATTTGTTTGTTTACTTGATTTGCTCAGAGTAAGAAAACTACTGGAATTTAAAAAGTACCCTCCCCCACATTTTTCAACCAGACTGCTTTGAGTAAGGAGCCTGAGATACTTCAGAGAAAGAGAGAGAGAGGGACTGTTTAGGAATGAAGACAACACAGAGGAATTCAAACCAAAAGTAAGTAATCACTTAAGTCTAGCTATTTCTGCAGTCAGTTACCCCTGTAGTTTTAAGCTATGTGCTTTTGTGCAAAAGCCATGCCAACTTACAATACCAGGCAAGATGCACAAGCAAGATTATGTTAACAAGTAAACAGTACAAACTTAGCGGCTTAACAGAACAAAGATTTATTTCTGGATCACATAAAATCTGATTTCGATTAGGCAACTCTCTAGGAAAGCTCTCCTCCATTCAGTGATTCAAGGATCCAGGCTGATTCAACATGTGGCCTGCAAGGTTACCACTAAAGGAAAACACCTTGAGGTAACACCTTGTTCTTAAAGGCTTTGGGCTATATGTTACACAGATCGCTTCTGTTTGGGCTCTGTTGTCTAAAACTTGTCGTGTGGTTTTCATGTTCAAGAAATGCAGAATCAAATACTGAGCAGTATTAGTTTTGACCAAAAAATTTTGGAGGTTATCTTTCACCAAAAACATCCTGATTAATACAGACATATTTTTAAATATAAATTATAATTTTTTCCCATAATTCTCTACTGGAAAGAAAACTGACAAAGAAAGGAATGAGGATGAAATGTGATGAGGATGATGAAACTGAATGTTTTGGAGAGAATGTGCCCTGAAAGAAATATTGTATAAATAAGTACCTAATACGACTCATCATGTGGATGCATGCTAGCACTATCTATCTTGTTGCTTTCCAGAAATGATATTATTTGCTCAAACATATAAGCAGTATGTCCTTGCACCTCAATATATCACCTCCCAACAACATCTGATAACCACCGTCTTCTATTTCTCCATCATAGCATCAATCATATTCTGTAGTTGAGAAATGACAATGGCAGCTTGGGCTCAGCTGTGAGGTACAAGACTTAGGGCTTTCATTCATCTTTATCAGCTCCACTTTCAACTTTGCTGCCATTCAGCAGCATCACCACCTTCTCCACCACCCGGCCATGCTATTATGCAGTTTAACTATTTTAGCTCCATTTAAGCAATAGATATTAGCAATATTTTCTCTCATTCTGACTGATAATACTCGAACTCAGCCTTCATCACCTAACTCCTGGTTCAGTTCCATATCCTTCATTTGGGTTCTTTTGATATTAGGTTCATTTCTGTCTGATCTATCTATATACCCTTACCAGACCAATTTTACACAAATACCCACAATGTATTTCTTCATATTATTTAGTTGATTTCATAGTGGATCTCTATTTTCTACCAAACCCAATGTAAATGTCAGTTCCTCATTTTATTAATATGGTCCCATCATTTCTACCCAAACTAATGATGCACTCTCTCCAACATTTATCTGTCATTCTAGACAAGGCTGTCTCCAAACAATCTTGTGTGGAATACAGATGGCTTCCAACTTCTGATTGTTTGACTTACAATTTATTGACATTACAATGGTGGGTAAGCTACATACATTCAGTAGAAACTGTACTTTGAGTACCCATACAATAATTCTACTTTTCACTATTAGCACAGGATTTGATAAATTACAGGAGATATCTAACACTTCATTATAAAATAGACTTTGTGTTAGATGACTTTGCCCATCTGTAGGCTAATGTAGGTGTCCTGAGCACATTTAAGGTAGACTAGGCTAAGCTACAATGTTCCAAAGTTAGGTGTATTAAATCCATTTTCAAGTTAATAATATTTTCAATTTATGATGGGTTTATTGGGACATAACCTCATCGTAAGTCAAGGAGGATTTGTATTCTAAATGGGTTTGCCTGCGAGGCCTACTAGTTCTATAGAAGAAACCTGGTTGAGAAGAAACAAGTCTGTTATCCTGTCTCAAAGAAATACTCCAGGCAATAGACTTAGATTCCAAGGTAGGTAATTAACAGTCTAATTAAGAATGTTCAGAGATATGGTAAATTCATTCACCAAATTTAAAGAAGTCTAATATTACAGATTAGGTACTATAGTAGGAGTCTCCAGGATAGTGAATTATTGAAAAATAATTTTGAATGCTTATAGCACAAAAAAATGATAAATTTTCAAGATGATATATGTACTAATTACCTTGATTTGATTATTATGCTTTGTATATATGTATTAAAACGTCACTCTGAGTCAGCTGCAGTGGCTCTTGCTTGTGATCTTAGTGTTTGGGAGGCCAGAGTGGGAAGATAACTTGAGCTCAGGAGTTCAAGACTAGCCTGGGCAACATAGTGAGACTCCATCTCTACGAAAAAAAAAATGTGTTTTAATTAGTAGCCATGATGACACACACACACAAGTAGTCCCAGCTACTTGAGAGTCTGAGGCAGGAGATTCATTTGAGCCCCTGAGTTCTAGACTGCAGTGAGCTATAATTGCACCACTGCACTCCACCCTTGGTGACAGAGTGACACACACACACACACACACACACACACACACAGAGAGACAGAAATCACTATGTATCTCAACAATATGTACAATTACTACGTGTCAACTAAAAATAAAAAGATAAAAAGGAAAACAAAAACAAAAAACCTCAAGATCACAAATTGAATATAATTAGATCACTGAATTATATGTTTAAAAGAGGGAACTTTATGTTAAGTAAATTATATCTCAATAAAGCTATTATTAACATACTTACATCTCAATTTGAGTACAGCTTCAATGGCAGATGTACAAGCTCTAGTAATATTTCTCACAATTCAGTGTAGTGTTTTCTCAGACTTTTTCAAATTATGAAAGTTTCTTAATTTCCAAAATCTAGGGTACTCTATATGGGTATTACAATTTCAGAAGTCTAAAATTGGATTCTGAAACATGTACTTTTATTAATCAATCTAGTTGGTTCTATAGGTGTCTCACGACCCATACTTTAAAAATTAATAGAAATCACTAGTCTACCTAGCAACCATCCCTAAGAAAAGAAGCTGATTATGGCTGGAGAGATTGTCAAAGTCCCAGTCAAAAGTATTCTTCAGGGAAAAATTCAAGACTTTATGAACTGGAGCAAAATCAGAAAAACAAGAAAGACACATTTCATTCAGACTATGAAAACAGGGAAGGTTGCATCTCAGTAACTACAGAATCACTCTAAAGCTGACCTGAACAATTCAGCTTATCGAACTTTATATAAAGTTTATATATAGCAAGGCTAATTTAGGGTCCACTTAGTATTATAAGTTAATAATATACTCTCCACTTTGACTGAGCAACTGGAATTCGTAGCTGCCATTTGAAGACATCAAGGCCTGCATTTAGAAAAGGCTGGAAATACAAGGAAGTAATAAGAGTGCAAACACCCGCATGATTTCTGCTCCTTACATCAGGAGCCTTTGCATGCTCAGATAACATCTCCTGATGGGGGAGTGTCCAGAGTCACATAGGAATTAAATAAAGATAAAATGTATATGCGTTCAAGGTCGATTCTGGATATGTCCAAGCTGCTGACCAGCAAAATCTGTCACGTCAAAGGCATATCTTAGACAAGACTGATTCTAAGGGGACCTAAAATGATGCTTAGAATTTACCAAAAAACAAAAATATATTGTTTTCTGGAAGAAGTCAGAGAATGATGCCTGAGGACTAGTCTCAGAAATTAGGAAACAGAAACCTGGTTTTAGTCAAAGGCAAAAGGTAACCTTTTTATGCCAAGGCTGTATCTTGGACACCACAATATCACGATATAAGTCATGACTTAATCAAAGTCATTTTAAAAGTCACTTTTCAATATATGGCATACATTCCCATGCTTTCTAGCAATTTCTTATTCCTTCTTATCAGGACTTTATGGTAAGAAATCATCTATTCTATGTCAGTTAGCCCCAAATTGTTCTCTTTATTAGTCTATCGTGTATTCATTTAGTAAACATTTATTGAGCATGTTATTGTGCTAAAACGACAAGAAAAAATTTCCCATTCTCAAGGGGCTTAAAGTCCAACATAATTAATTCCTTTACCTCAAATAAATAAAAAATATTTCAGTCAGTGACTGAACCATATCTCCTAGCTGTGTCCACTTTAATATCGATCACAGCCAGACTCAAAATATCAAACCCATTTATTAAACATGAGATATTTTTAAAAATATTCCAAGCACTGTGAGTTAGGTTATGCCTCAGTATGGTCAAGGCTTCTAATCTACACTACTGGAGATCCAATGCTGACAATCAGTTTGAAGTTTTTTACTGAAATAAAAATACTGGTTCTATTGAAAAAATTTATCTACTAAGTATTTAATATTGAACACACTGGTGTGTTTCATAAATAGAAGTTTGTATAGTAGATACTAGATAGGATTTCATGGGCAAATTTAATCAGAAGGAGCACCTGGGTATCACCATGTATACATGAAAATGAGATTCAATTAAGTGGGGAAGAGGTTAAAACAGGAGGAAAACTAGCAGTGAATTAGTTTTTTGACATGAACAGTCTAAACAAGACAGCCAGGAGAATCTAACTTTTCAATCAATATCAGAAAAACAGGGTACTGAATTGTCTGCCCCTACTCATTATAAGCACCAGCAGAAAGTTAGGAGTTGAATTCACAATTACATAAATTATTTATTCACCATCTTTATTCATTACTATCACCAAAATTTTATTAGGTTTTATGGTCATCCAGACAATTTCAGATGTGGAGAAAATAGTGGAGCCTGGACACAGTGACAGGCAGTATTTTAATAAAATTAGTGTTGATCTCTCTCAATCTTATAGTTACTGTCATATTGGAAGTTGGGCTTTCCCAGCAAATGAAAAGAAGGTACTTATACTTCTTATACTTCCTATCAGCACTATGCTTATGGACAAAACCACATTTGAAGTGTTTTTGGTAGGAAAACTAGGGGCAGCAATGTACATTTTATTTTCTAAGATCATTAAGCCTATCAGATTAATAAGACCTAGTATTTCAAATAAGTGAGTTCGTCAAATGTCTACTTAACAATTATTATAATACTGGATTGTTACATCAGAACAATGCATGGAATAAAATAAGTTGGTTTTTTTTTTTTAATAGGGTTCCCTGGGTCTTTTAAAACCATTGTTCAGACTCGGTGGGTTTTCTTCATTAATATGAAATGAAGATTTAAATTATCACATAGCTATATTCTGTTTATGAGACCAAGAATGACTTTTGTAGAGATAATTCATAATTCATCTCAAAATGCAAAGGAACTACAAGCACCAAATATTATATGCTATCTGTAGTTGTAACTATGCATGTTATAGATAAATACTGTAACTTAGCTAAAACAAGACTAACTAAAGGATTGGTTTGGGACAGTGTCAAAGGAGTCTTTGGGTGATTTCTGGTGGCCAAAACTTGCCTAAAAGAAAGAGATGGATATTAAAGTTTTGTAAAGGCCTGTGTATGAAAATGGGTCAGCTGAAAGAGAGACTATGGTTATTAAAGGAAAGTGGGAAAAAAAACCCTGGAATTTCAGAAATGTGCCATATCATTTGGAGGAGTGACTCAAATTCAAAAGTGAGGATAAACAGATGAACCAAAACAGATTGGTACTGAGTCAAGTGCATATGTTGCCAGCAGTTGGAGGAGGAGCAAATTCTGTCTGGACATTCCTCTGGTTTTAACGTACTAGGAACCAGAAACACTTTTGAGCAGCCAGTGGAGCAAAATAGTTAGAGGCCAGATCTATCAATAGCACTGTATCATGGTCACCTTTCAACCACGTTGCCTCTTTTTTTTTTTTTTTTTTTTGCTACTACAGCTTCTGACGTAAATGGATGCCATCTCAATAAGGCGGCCTATAAGAATGGAAAAAAAATGAAGCTTCATCCTTGGGTCAATTAAGTTCCTTCAGAAAGAAAATGCCAAGATGGAATTATACACGAAAGAGATTTAGTAGGGAAAAGCCAGTGAAAAATAAAGGAGAGAGGGAACGAGAGTAGACAGGGATTGCCTTCAGATAGAAGCAGTTCTGATACCTGTAAAAGGACAGGGAAAAGAAGGAAAATGCTGTGGAAAGTCTCATACTGCATTGTAGTTCTGAGAAAGTCTCTATCAGCTCAATGACGAACCCAGAGAAGAAATTGCATGTTAAAGGAGTCCTGCATTTAGCAAAAATGGCCAAAGTCTAGTACTCCTGCTGTGCTAGTCACTGCATGGGGGATCAGGGCTGTGGTGTGAACAATGCAGTGGATTCCAATAACAATGCAGCTGGAGGCTGCTATACTCCTCATAGGATCTTCTATCCTAAAGTGATAATTGAGCAGCAAAACTCTGTGGCTGCCATAGTGTATCCCTTGCTCTGCACAAATCTACTTCTCCATACAGTTTTAAAGTAGCTCCTCCACTTTCCCCTTAACCCTCTCTTCATAAAAGGAAACTTTAAAGAGAAGTTAGTAGGATGAACAACATCCTCCATTACTACACTTTGGTCTGGGGCTGCAACTGGTAACCATCTCTCCCTTCTCCTAACCATTCTAAATTTCCTTCTTTGTCCTTTGTTATCCATTCTAAATTCCTTTACCCCTGTAGGTCTTAGTAGTTTACTAGCTGTCACCTAATCCCTCATTTTAAGGGGTCTAACAGGCTAATAATCATACACATCTCAGGCTAGAATCTCACGTAATTTACAATCATAATTGTACAAAGGAATACCAAGTAGATCATGTGTTTCATACATATTCTTCTCTGCCTCAATGTATAAAACAAAGAATATCTCTGGTGTTGATCAAGATCAACTGTCTTGGTCAAGATGGTAACTCTTCTCACCTGCGGGTGGTCCCTACTCACAAAGAGTCCAAAGTTCTCAGGCAGCATCCATAACTTACAGTTCAATGAAATCTCCCCTGTCCCCTGGCAAGAGTGTTCCTTTAGTGGAACCAAGATCTCTGAACCTCCATATCCCAGATTTTCAGAGATGAGAAGTATAAACTCTCCTGGTGGATCAAGAATGTAATGACAAAAATGTAAAAAATGGAACAGAGATCTAAGAATACATGAAACCACTGACATTTTACCAGATCACAATCCTTTCTTGTGCAAGTCTATTTCTACTGTACCATAGAGAGCTCTGAGGTATAACTGAAACAGTAATTTTATAAGTTAAAACAATAAGTTGTCAAATAAACATCATCAGGTAGTCTTATTTTCTCAGACCATTTCAAATACATACTATGAAATAAACAGTATGAGATATTTTTCAAAGCATCTATTCTCAAGGGCTTCCAGGAACACTCATGACCATCTCTCCACCATCAATGTTCCGAAAGGATGATACCAATGGAAACAAGATATGGTATTTGTTATTTTACTGTCTATCTACCCACATTCTCATTTTCCCAGAGAAAATATGGCATTTTCCCAGTTTACTGCTCAGCATCTTCTGCTTGGAGGTTGGTGAAGTATTGCCATTCCCAAGGCATCTGTACCCTTTTCCTCCCACAAATGCCAACTCTCTCCTTAGGCGCTGGAGTCATACCTGTTTCTGAGGGTCTCCTCTGGTGCTGATGTATTAAGTATATATTTCTCTGTTCTGAGCCTGACTTAGCAAAATATTTATTTAACACCTCCACATTAAAGTATTTTCTCATTCATAAATCCATGCATGCAAATTAGCTTTAGTGTCTCCTGACTAACAATAACAGTGAAGAGATTAGAGCTACAAACTTGAAGTGAAATTACCTGGTGGGTTGAGTTCTGCTTCAACTAGTCAAACTGTCATGAGAATGAAGCAGTTACTTGGTCTGTCTGAGACTTTTTTATTTGCAAAATGGAGGTGGTAGAAATCTACCAGAGGAATATTTTCTGAAGACAAAATGAGATAAAAGATTTGAAAGTCCATTGTAAACTCTAAAATGGCTATACATGGCATGGAATGAAATACTAATAATACTACTATTATACACAATCCAAAGAAGCACATCATTAATCAAATTGTTATGGTCAAAACAAAATAATGGGAAGATGCTTGAAGTGAGACACACTTTTGGAATCCTTTGAATCACATAAATGATTCCCTACTCAGCATATTCTAAGATCAACCAACTTCATCCTTGGCTCCTACCATGTGCCACTTATTTAGACTTTAGCCATTTTTTTAAATCATCAGGATTAATAACTCCTGGTTTAATCATTTCTCAGGGTAATTGTAAAACCATATATGATAAACCATATACAACCCTAAGAAAAACTAAAACATTTTGTACACTGTAATGTGATGTGCAAATTACAGATTGTGTCTTTATGGTTTGACGGTGCTTTCAGAAATCTATCTTAGCTTAGAGCCCTCTACTTGAAAAGGCTTAAAGGCAGTATCCAATATCATATGTACTTTAAATTTGGTATCAGGGAGACTTAAATGAAATATATTTGGTATCAAGTCACTTTCTTTCTGTCCCTATGTACTATGTCAACCATATGGTTCCAGGTCAGAGTTGGCCGAAAGGGAAACCTGCATGTGGTTTGGAAAGCAGAAGTGAAGCTGAGACATTACTTGACTGAAAGTCGTTGCAGTCAGACATGGTAAAGGTGAACACCATAAGGACAGATGAAGAGGTACCCAGCAAATCCAAGCTTATCTAGGTTCTCCTCTGCTCCAAATTCAGCTAGTGCCTGACTACAGGCTCTGATGGCCAACAGCAATCCCCAGCCCTACACCAGAGACTTGGCTGTAGATCCACAAAAGGGTAGCTTTACCTCTGTAGAGGCAACAGCTTCTTCCAAGGCAGCAATCTCCACAGATCCTTCAGAAGTTCCCCCTTTGCTGTCCACATTGGCTCTGTCCTGTCCACTCACCCTAGTGTATGAGACTGATTAGCCACTATTACCGTAACCCACTAACTTTCACTTTTCAGACTTTCACTTCCTCATTTTCTCCTACATTTGTGTAAATCTAATTTCTAATAAAATTTTTATTTCTAATAGAAACCCCTGATTTCCATAAAACTTACAGTGGTTCTGATTTCTGACTGATGCAAAGATTTCATAATGCTCATGCCTGCTGCAAAGCTCTGGACAGAGTTGTTTACTATCCAAAACTAAAAATGTAGAACAAAAGCATTAAGAAATGCAGTGTCATTCATTTAAAACCAACAGGGATATGTCATGTTTTTAATCTAATATATGGGTTTTATTATTTAAAACATGTAGTAGCCAAAGTAAGTATTTAATTCCCTTGGGTCCTGTGAAAAACTTGAAGACTTCTGAGTAACAAAAGACCTTAGAAACTACCCCCTATTCCCATAGCAGGTAGATGAGAAAACTAATGTCCAGAGATGTCAAGCGATTTGCATTAAGTCCCTCAGAGTCAATGACTTGCAGTACTGTTAAAAGACCTCCTAAACTGTTCCCTTAACTGACCATAAAATAATGCAAACCATCTTACTCAGTTAGTCCACTTAATTCAGAATGGTTGTCTGTTTTAAATAGCCTCCTTTTCCCATACATGATCCCATTCCTTAATCTTCACTCCCCTTTCTCTTTGTCTCCCAAACTACCAGCTTCTATGCCCTGCAATATGAATTGCTTTTTTTTCCCTTGACCTAACTAAATACATACTAAGATTTCTTCTCTCCTCATTTTGGACTTAAATGGAAAATAAACAAATTCCTAGTCATATCATACATTCAGTGCATTTCTTATAATGTGCTGTATTAGGAATATCCACCCTGTGGTATCTTTGCTTACAGGTTGTTATTTCAAAGATAATGAAATAGAAGCAAGTCAATGCAGACTGGAGTTTTATGAATAAAACTAACAAATGAATGGAGCATGGAAATCTATTCAAGCAGAGGAAATATACTCCATTATAACAAGATGCCAGTGTCTGTTGATGAGCAACCATCTGAATATAATTGTTAGCATTGAAAGTTTCCAGTGCCTGAAATACCTGCAGGCAGGGTTTTCTTAGGTCAGCATTGGAAAGTTTTAGAAATGATGCATTGCTCTCTCAAAACTCATTGGTAATACCACAGCCTTCACCAAAGTTAAATCTTGCTTTGCCTGAGAAAGGTTTTCTCAGAACACTTTGCCTGTCTTTCACTTTTTCTTATTAAAAAGTGTCATTCTTAGGATAACTTCTATTTATTATAACTAAATAATGGTACATTTTATAATTTATTTTAACAGTGGTTGTTAACTACAAATTTAATTTTGCACTATTCTGATAACATTTACTACCTCCTTTATGCCATACTTGATGGAAAGTGTTGGGATATGGAATGAATGTCCATTCCATTCTAAATTTTGTGAGAGCAGGAAGCTTGTCCTTCTTATTCACCAGTAATATACTCTGTGCCTAGCACTCACCTGATACAGAATAAGTACTCAACAAATAAATGATTTTTATTAATTGAATGAATAAATAAAAATTCATTGCAAAGTGTTCACAGTCTGGTGGAATGAATTATATTGTTTGTATTAAGTGTGATAATAGTGATATAAATGCCTGCTTGCTGGGGCTGAGATGAGGAAAAGTCTAACTGATATGCTTAGTTCAAGAATTCTACTATGGAAAGTAACTTGGAGCCTTTTTGGCCAGCTTGAGTAAGAAACTCTCTTACAATGAAACAGTGAAGAAGAAAGTTACACCACATCTCAATCTGACAGAACAAGTGAGGAGACGAATAGTAAAATGTAAAAGGACCCCAGATACGTTGCAGAAAATGCTGCTTTTGATATTTTTCATTATTCATAGAGACCCCAAAGAGCCAAAAAGAGGTGAGATTCCTCAGAATGAATGGCACTAAAACTTAGACTTTACAGAATAGAAGGAGGCCTTGTAATCTGACTCACCAGCCTTATTGGAGTATATTTAAGCCTCTTCCAAATAAAGAAATAAAAACAAAAACTGGCAAAAAGCCAGCTAACCAAGCAAAACAACACTCACTTCATTTAATTACCTATGTCTTTACTGGCTTTGTCAGTGAATAAGAGGTTGAATATAAAAGGAACTGGTAAGGCATATAAAAATGTAAGGCAGAGAGCAAATCAGTATGTTCATGCTAATGGGCTGCTATAGCATTTTGTATATTTACAATAAGGTCTAAAACTACATACTCTGCTGGTAAATCATAAACATTTTAAATTCAGTAAGAAAATCAAGAATATCTGGAGTAGTAAGAAAAACATGAAGCTTAAATCTAAAATTAAACCCACGAGTATAAACAATTCAACCAAGAGCCAGGTGTTGGATGCAAAATCAACTAAAATTTTAGCGACTTCAGTGATATTTTAGCTAGCAGAAATCATTTCAGGAGGCTGGAAGGCACAGCTTGCCATATCCAAGAGATTGAGCTTACATCCCAAACTTAGAATAGAGCCTTTCCTGGTTATGCTGTTGGTATTTTAAGAAACATGACAGCCCCATCTGCCATCCATATGAGAAGTCACTCTTTCCAAGATGTCACTGAATTTATGCCTATAACCCTAAACTAACAGGAAAAGGAAATATCATTCTCCTCCATCTCCTTCCAAGAAAGGTTTACTGTGCAAAAGTCTAGCACTCTTTCCAAGAAGATAACCAAAGATTTTTTTCTACCAATATATATCAAAGTATGTCAATATCCAAAGAGGGTAAGTGGTAGAGAAGAGTCTCAATACCCATGATGATTATTTTTAACCTAAAATTTCCCTGCCAAACCTTCACTAATCACTCCAAATGCATTGTTTTATTTAAGCCTTACAATGACTCTAGGAATTTAGTTAAAGGTATAATCATTAAGTAGGTGAAAAAAAAAAATCCTTGCGGAAGTTAAGGTACTGGTTCCATCCACAACAACTGCAAAGTTATAGAAATGAGATTCAATTCCATATTTTTCTAATGCCAAATTTTATGCTCTTAACTATTCTGATATGGTGTCTCTATAATCACATCAGGTACTTGATTACCATTTTTTCACAGTCTCTCTCAGGTGTAGCAAGGCTCCTCATTCTTCTATAGGCTAGTTATGGATAGAATTTTGGTTGTCTATGAATGTGGATGAGAAAAAAAATATGTATCTTTGTATTTTCACCAACCTCTAAGGCACGTTAGCATATCCTCACATTATAAATTTAGGCAAAACACTGTAGTAACATCACCAGTACCTCTTTGTCACTAGTAGAAACCACAGATATTTTCATATCACTTTACATTGCAAATATCTCAAAATAAGTTTGGCATCACCATTTATTGCAATTATGTAATCAGGTTGTTAGGACCTGCATACTAAATCTTTTTTTTTGTTTTTTGTTTTTTTGTTTGTTTGCTTGTTTTGAGACGGAGTCTCGCTCTGTCGCCCAGGCTGGAGTGCAGTGGTCGGATCTCAGCTCACTGCAAGCTCCGCCTCCCGGGTTTACGCCATTCTCCTGCCTCAGCCTCCCGAGTAGCTGGCACTACAGGCGCCCGCCACCTCGCCCAGCTAGTTTTTTGTGGGTTTTTTTTTTTTTTTTTTTTGGATTTTTTTAGTAGAGACAGGGTTTCACCGGATTAGCTAGGATGGTCTCGATCTCCTGACCTCGTGATCCGCCCGTCTCGGCCTCCCAAAGAGCTGGGATTCCAGGCTTGAGCCACTGCGCCCCGCCCACTAAATCTTATTTATTGCGCTAATAAAGAAGCACATATACTACAATATCACTACTTTTAAATATATTTTGGTTCAATCCAAATGCCTTTGAAATCATAATAGTCTTGTTTTACATTACTCAAAAATTTTCTGAAAGGGGGTACATAGGCTTTACTAGATTACCAAAAAGGTGCACAGCATATACAAAACTGAAGAAATTCTGTTCCATAGGACAGTGGTCCCCAACGTTTTTGGCACCAGGGACTAGTTCTGTGGAAGACAATTTTGGATTATAGAATATAATCCAAACGCTATTATAGGACATTCAAAACTATTCATAGAGTCTATTGAACAAGGAGCATTACTTGACACAAGCTGAGCCCATTAGTCTTTCTTAATAAAATTTTTAAAACTAGATTTGGGGATTTACTCAGCTTTTCTTTGGGGACATAATTGATGAAGATGTTACACTCTCAATCTTCGGTGACTGGGTTTTCCCCACTGTGGTCAAGAGAGCCTGTGTGTGTTTGTGCGTGTGTGTGTGTGTGTGTGCGTGCGTGAGAGCGTATGTGTGCATGGAAAACAAAGTTAACCAAAAAAAGAGAAGATTCATGGACCAAGAGACCCAGCAGTATTTCAGCCTGGCTTTAGTTAGACAAGAAGGCTGACAGAATTCCTACCTTTCCTACAGTTCAGTTCCTAAGCCTTCAACTGAGGTACTCCCATAAGTACTTAATACATCCAGTCCTTTGCCCAAGATGGTTCAGGCTGGATTTCTGTTACTGGCACCTAAATAAGCCCCTAGTAATAATCTGTATTTTCAATGGTATATACATGTTTGCCTTTCATTGTAAAGACATGTAAAGAAAGGCCCAGATGACTTGAGACTATTTTTGTCAAGAAGCAGATCAGATTGAATGAGAGTGTCATTCATTCATTCCTTTATTTTCAAACATTTATTGAAATCTATTCTATGCCAAAAATGATACTAAAATCTCAGAACAGAGAAGTAATATACCATCTTTGTCCTTAACAACATCAATAACAATGATCATGTATACATAATAAAGGCTCTGATAAACATATCCACAGCAGGTAATAGAAACACAGACAATAGTTACTTAACCCACCTTGGAGACACCAGGGAAAGAGAAGGTAATAAGGCAGGGTTTTCTGGAGCAGATGAACCTGGGAAATATAGACTACAAATTAGAAATTTCGTATATTTCTGAGGTGGTGCAATTTTGCAACTTGTTTCATTTTTAATTTCTTTTTAAATTATTTTTAATAGCCACGTTTCAGTGGTCCCATTATTTCATGTGCAAGAATTGACAGGATAAAAATCTCTTGATGCTGCTGAGTCACTCAAAGTAGGATTTTCCTTGGCAATTGATATGTGTCTATCTAGGGAATATGTGACTGTTGAAACTGATCATATTCTCTTTGGCTTTAGCCACTAAAAATTTTTGAGCCATGTTTTTTACTCACTTTTTGGAATCATATGAGAAGTATTCCAGAGACTTGTATTAATTTGCCCTTTGGTTTCATTTTACCTCTTTTCTACTTCCTCCAAGCTTTCATCTTTTTCATCCCTTCATCTTTTGTGTTTTAATCTATGAACATTAAGAACATTTTCCTGTCTTACCATGTTGCCTGTTTTATTATAAGCAATTACAAAATCTTATTTGGATCTAAAGATATAATAAATAAATGCTTTCATAAACAAAAGTAAACTAGTACTATTTAGTCACTTTCATTGCCTTACTGTCTCTCCTCAGGCTCCATTTAAAATTCTTCTAAGTGATTATCCTTGAGCTTTTTCTCTCCTTCCAAGTGTATTCTGTATGTCATTAGGCTACACATTCAGATTAAGTTATTCCTAAACAATGAGCATGTTTATGTCAAATTGCTTTGCTTCTCAAAAGGTTTCCATGACTCCCCATTGTCTATAAAGCAAAATTCAGCCTCCTTAAATGGATTCAAGGATTTTCATGCAATAGACCCACCTTGCCTTTTTAACATAGTCTCTCAATTTCTCCATTTCCATTAACCTATATTATAGTCCAAATTGATCAATTACTATTTCCTGTTTGTGACCCTGTATTTTCATCCCGCTATGTTTCTATTTAAACTAGACCCTGCAACCCCTTTAATTTTCACATGTCTAAATCATATTTATTTGTGAAGGTCCCATCCAAATGCAACCATCTTCATCCAGTCCTAATTCTCAATTCTTCCCAGTAGAAATGAAATATATTTTCTGACCTTTATTGATAATTCAGCTATTCCTGCCATTGGCCATTTATTTTATCTAGTTATATTATTTAATACCTTTCTCCCACAATATTAATAGTGGTAGCAACGGCAATTGAACATTTATCTTATGCCGAACACTTCTAAACATTTCTATTGGATAGCTTATTTCTCTCAGCAACCGTGTGAGTTAAAAACTATTATTGTACCATTTTGCACATGAAGAAACTAAAATAATAATAATTAAGCTGTGTCTCACAAAGGTTACATTTCTAGAAGATGAAAGTACTAGCCTTCAAACCTGAGTAGTCTGACTCTAGAACTCATTCTCACCCCTGTTCCACTATTCTCCCTACTGTAATAGACTAAGATCACTAAGAACAGTTCTAAGTATGGTACAACTTTGTAGCCTACATAATGTTGACAGTCTTGTTGCAGGTCTAATCAGTGCTCAGTGAAGATGTGAGTGAAAAAATGAGTTAATAAATTATCTTTAGACATTACTAGGTGTAACAGCATTTGAGACAAAATGAAACAAAATACAATAGCCCTTTCTACTGAAAACATATTTTGTTGATTTTAGTGTTATTATCAGCTATGAATTTAGTTTTTTGAAAAAGTTTTTACTGAAGTATGTAACCTAGTAGCTACATTTAATAACTGTTAGTAATAGTTATGGTTTTCTTTTTGCTATTATTATTGCTCTCAGTACCACAGTGAATTAGAAAGAAATATGTAGATTCCCAATGCACAACAGAGAACACCAAGTCTTCATTCAACTGGCTGAATGATATGGTGAAGATTATTTTCAAAGCCAGAACTAAAATCAGTGGCTTTTCATTTCCAGGCTGGTGCTCGGACCAACACAGCCCACAGCTACAACCTAATCTCAAGAATCATACCTGCTTCTTTAACAGAAAACAGAAATGAAATCCATTCATTACTGGTCTGTGACATATTTGGTAGCATTCAGAAACTCAATTTCTATGATCATCTTTATTCATTTATCTAAAACAGAAGTTGTGATGAAAAAAAATTGAAGACGATTTATGTGCTTAACTAGCACCAGAAAATTCAAGATGTTATGCAACTTCAATTTTTAAATAGCATTTTCTACCTCAGAATCACAAGCATAGGAAAAATAACCAACCTTTGTTTTGAACTCCCTTGCTTTTGTCATTTCATGGCAAATTTTAAAATGCTTACAGATAACAACTCTGATTCATTCTGGCTGGGAAGATGAAGCCAGTCTAATAGCAAATGCTGGTATTCCAACTTCAAAAGATACATAGTGCTAAGTCATTTCCTATTTATGATCTATCACCCTTTCTGAAGTATAAAAAATGTTGCATAGACTATACGGACAGAAGGGGAAAAATTAAATTTAACAGCTTTCTGCAACAGGCATGCCTTTCTCTAGAGACAATTCCAATTATCTTAACTGTAATAAGAAGTTAATTGTTAGTAGCCTTCCCTCTGCCAACTTTCTTCAAGTTCAATCCCCAAACATGCAGACTGCCTTCAAAGTAAATAAGAGATCCATTGCAGGAACAAGGATGAGAGTGGCTCAAGCTGGAAGCAATGACCCAAGGGGTTTATATTACATTTGATCTCTGACTTTAATTGTGACTCTAAACAGATGATAAATTACCCTTTATTTGAACTCAACAGCTGTCTACTCTCCCCATCTTAGTCCCACTCCCCTCTCCTCTAACCTTTCCTAATATAATTCTCTTTCAGTATCTCTTACCTCTGTTAATATGACCGTGATCTATTAGTCACTGTGTCCCTTCCTGGTCTCTAAAAAGTCTCTATTCAACTGTGCTGGTTCCTCTCCTAATACCTTCCCAGATGCTAAGGAATTAGGTCTTTTCCATGCTATTTGTTCTACCACTTCCCTTTCAACCAACAATCCCAATCATTGTATCATGCAAACTGGAAGGGACCTATTCCTTAAACTAAAAAGGAACATGTTGCAATGGGAACATCATATTAATCAGTGGCAATATGGCCTCAGCTTGTGAAGGGCTTAGCAAACTATCAGACCTCAGTAGCACTCCCTCTTTAAAGATTGCTAAACCTTTATCTTTGACCAGCACATTTCTGGTCTCTCAAGCATAGCTGAGAAAAGGAACTCAGAACTAGAGTTCTGATAGCACCATGTCACAGAGTTTCATTGTTCATGTCAAAAACAACTTTTATTATTTGAGTCAGTTTTATTGTTCTCCTAGTACAGGAAGAATACTGTTTAAAATAAACCCTGGCTGCTACTGATTGTTCTTTTTGATGAATCATATAATTACTCTTCAGAGAGATAGAGAGGGAAAGAGAAAGGGGAAGGGAGAGAGAGAAAGGGGAAGGGAGAGAGAGACAGAGCGAGGGAGAGAGAGACAGGGTGAGAGAGAGGGAGACAATGAGAGAGAGAATATGATGTAAAGCTAGCTTTTGGCTAGATTTTAGATAGCAGAGAAATTCTGGAATGACTGTTGAGGGTGACACATAGAATAGAACATATCTTTTAAATTGATTTAGTACCATTTAAAGTGAAGGCAAAATAATCCATCAGATATGGAATATTAGAAATATTTGTCTCATTTCAAAATTTTATTTTTCACATGTATTGTTTGTATATGCATAGAACATTGATAAAATGGTAAATGTGTATAATTTATAAATAAATCCATCTACAAGTATTAGTGGAGGCTCAGAAATGTTTTACCTGCATTGTTTGGAAACTACTGGATTAATACATTATCCAAAGAACAGAAAGATGCCTAGAGGTACAATAACATTCCAGTTATTCCCTTTTGTTGAACCATTTCCCTCACTTCATGAACCCAGAGCCAAAACCATTTTTTTTTCTTTTATATATAATTCAGATTACAAGGGTAAAAGGGTGGTTGGCATTTCTGTCCATAAAAACGCTCGCCAAACATTGAAGCATAATCCTCAGATTTTTACATTCCTCTAAACCAGAAATCTCAGTCTCCCTAGAATCCTCCCTCTCTGTCACCATCCAAATACTAACTGCTCACCAAGGCCTGCTGAGTTTTGCACAAATACTGCCTGCTGTCCCTTCACTCCATTTGCTCTGCAGCTTTGCCACAATGCACATGCACACTGCGGCTCTTGTGAATGGTGTGTTCCCTGGAATTGCACATTACATGGTCTTGACGTTTGTATTCAGTGACTGCGTCTGTTACTTCTCTAATTTGAGCACTTATCACTTTTTTTAACTTTGAGTACTTGTCACTTCTTACCTCAACAATTGTAGTTGTCCTTGCCTTTTATTGCCTTCTAAGTCATCTTTCCTAGAAGTATATATCTAAAAGGCAATGTTTGATCATGACCCAGAGCCACATTTCTAAAATGTTCCTATGGCTTATCGTGGCCTTAAAGATACAGTTTGAGCTGCTTTGCAGATAGCCTGTATATTCTGCCACTTGAATCTGGGTTCATCTCCCATCATTCCCGATGTAATTATACCCTTAAAATACTGAATTTGCTGTAGTGTCCCACACACCATTGTGTTTCTTGGGTCTTTATGTATTGTGCACTAACTTTCAATTGTCTAGGATGCCCTTCATTCCCCAACCCGAACATTTATTTGCCTAGGTAACTCCTGTTCTTTTGTGAAGACTCAGCTTGGTTCTCATAGGAGACTTTACCTTAACCTTCACACTAGCCTCAGTTCATCAGACCACTCTCACTTCACTTAATAGATTTATTCTCACATAAAGTATCTGCATCATCAGTTTCTTTGTCAGTCTCTTCCCTGGATTGGAAGTTTTTGGTGTCAAGTAACTTATATTTTTTGCATTCCCAGTACCTAACACATAATGTGAGCATAAAATTATTTACTAAACTAAACTGAATGTGTATTTTTATTTCTTCAGAATGTCATATGCAATAGGGTATTCAGGTGTTTACCTAGGGTAGCCTTAACCTTATTCTCAGACAGCACATGTCTTAGTATTTAGCTAGTTCAGAGCTTACCACTCACAAAATGGAAATAAAATAGCAGAGAAAATTATCCTTTCATTGAAGAAAAAGCTCTGTATAACAGCAAGTATTTTCTAAGGAACACGAATTCTGACAATTCAAAGTTTCTTTGTTCTGCTGCACTTTGATGACTTTGGGATTGCAAGTTGTCCTCAGGAGCCAAGAACTAAATTTCTATGCAAAACTGAGGGAAAAAGTTAGAGCTGGAGAAGACAATTTGTGAAGGAGGAGCAGAGGAGGAGAAGGAATGAGAGACATAAGCAAGCCGGCAAATTGGCAATTACATGAGAAAGTGCCTCCCGTCACCCATCCCTTAGCCCTGTCATCTTAAGATTATTAATTCATAAAATTTGCGGCATGAGTATATTTCTGGTGGAAACTGAAGAAAAAGATTAAAAAAATAAGCTTATGTGTATATAAGAATGAGAAGTAGGGAGGAGCATGAGAGTCAAAGTCCACTGAGATGTGTAGCAATCCTCAGAAATTTGGATTTCTTAGGCACGGAATGAACTGGCATTGAAACCAGTCACCTCTAGATCTGAGAAGCAGAGAAACCTTGATTAACATTTGGAACCACAACAGAGAAAAAGAAAAGGTGCAATGCAGTATTATAACTCCATGCATTTAAAAAGACATAGCAGATATACATTGATAAAGGTTTCAAATTTAAAAATATAATTCTTGCAAAAAGTGAAATTCCTAGAACACCATCAGGTTTCAAAGAATACAGAGCTAATGCTGGACCATGTTAATCAGGAAAAACCATGTATGGTAAAAGCAAAATCGAAACTAGGCTCTGAATTATCCGAAGACATGAGTTAACGGACAAACTTTAGAAAAGGAATAAGCACAAGTGCAGAAGCAACAGTTAAAAAAATAGGTCAAAAACAATAGATCAAATAGAGGGTGTATATGAGACAAATAACATCCTTGTAGCATCTCACCTCTTTGAACTGGTATCAAATAGCTTAGCATTGTGACCAAATGCTTTAATTCAGCTATCAGTCATCTCATTACCAATTTTTATGCTCTAAAAAACAAGCCATCCTACTAAGAACTTCTAGGAATAAGAGTACCCTGAGCATCTAATACTAGTAACTTCAAATTTTCCGTATGAACTTTTATTAGCCACGGTATTTGACTCACTTTGAAGAGAGAACAATTCTTGCTCTTATATTTCACAAACTGACCCTAGTGCTTTACACAACATTAAAATCTTTGTAAGTCCTCAGTGTCACCAAGGCTCAATTTCTCATATTGGTCCTTGGAAGATGAGGTAACTATATCATGTTTTATAAAGTTCCATTAAAATTATGAGGACATGTCATAGAATATATACCTGTCACTTCATTAGTACCATGGATGCTCACTGATTTTTTCAGATAGGCTGAGCTGAACCTTCTTGTTTATTTCTCATATAAGACAATAGTTCAGAGACCCAAGAAAATGATTGGCCGGACTCATATCCATGTTCAATTTCTACTGAGATATGTGACCTTATGCAAATTATTTCAGTTTTCTCTGGAACTCGTTCCTCATCTGTAATATTAGGATGCTAATAATAGTACCTATCTTGTTTGTAAGAATTAAATGAGCTAATCCTACTGTATGTGTACTGATGACCGTTTGGTTCAGCTGTGAGAAAGAAAGGTTCAGAAAAACAAGTCCACAGGTCAGCAAGCTGGTATGGTGGCTCCATGGTATCAAGAAACTAGGCTGTTTCTCTTGTTGATTTACAACAGGGGACCCCCAACCCCCAGGCCATAGACCGTTACCGGTCTGGTCCATGCCTATCAGGACTTGGGCTTCACAACAGGAGGTGAGCTGCAACTGAGCAAGAATTACTGGCTGAGCTCCACCTCCTGTCAGGTCAGCGGTGGCATTAGATTCCCATAGGAGTGTGAACCCTATCAGGAGATGCGCATACGAAGGATCTAGGTTGTGTTCCTCTTATGAGAATGTAACTAACGCCTGATGATCTGAGATGGAACAAGTTTCATACTGAAACCTTCTCCTAACACCCCTCAATTTCTGCAAAAATTGTCTTCCACAAAACCAGTCCCTGGTGCCAAAAAGTTTGGGGACCACTGCTCTACAGTACTTAGATTCTATTTTCACCGTTATTTCATTATCCTAAGGAGCTGTTGAAACTGGAGGCATCACTTTTGCATTTCAGACAGTAAGAGGAAGGGACAAAATAAAGAGTATTAGTTATCTGCAAATTACACTTCTTGGACACCCTACACAAGACCCTTACTATCCTCTCACCAAGCAAAACTTATCACATGATCTACCTATGAAAGAAATTAGGAGAGGAGAGGTAGAAGTCATTATAATTTTTTAGCTAAATGGTAGTATGACTAGATTTTTATAAAAATCACATTGATTTTACTAAAGAAAAAGGGAAAACAAGTAGCAGTCTGTCCTATAGTATGCGAACATTCAATGTACTTTGTAGAATATAGGCAGTGCTCAATAAACTCAAGATACTGTATTTCTAATAATCTCAATTATTTTTTTTTACTTTTTTTTCTACTTCTTTTTTTTATTATTATTATATTTTAAGTTCTAGGGTACATGTGCATAACGTGCAGGTTTGTTACATACGTATACTTGTGCCATGTTGCTGTGCTGCACCCATCAACCCGTCAGCACCCATAAACTCGTCATTTACATCAGGAATAACTCCCAATGCAATCCCTCCTCCCTCCCCCTCCCCCCACCCCCTCCCCAAGATAGGCCCCGGTGTGTGATGTTCCCCTTCCCGAGTCCAAGTGATCTCATTGTTCAGTTCCCACCTATGAGTGAGAACATGCGGTGTTTGGTTTTCTGTTCTTGTGATAGTTTGCTCAGAATGATGGTTTCCAGCTGCATCCATGTCCCTACAAAGGACACAAACTCATCCTTTTTTATGGCTGCATAGTATTCCATGGTGTATATGTGCCACATTTTCTTCATCCAGTCTGTCACTGATGGACATTTGGGTTGATTCCAAGTCTTTGCTATTGTGAATAGTGCCGCAATAAACATATGTGTGCATGTGTCTTTATAGCAGCATGATTTATAAACCTTTGGGTATATACCCAGTAATGGGATGGCTGGGTCATATGGTACATCTAGTTCTAGATCCTTGAGGAATCGCCATATTGTTTTCCATAATGGTTGAACTAGTTTACAATCCCACCAACAGTGTAAAAGTGTTCCTATTTCTCCACATCCTCTCCAGCACCTGTTGTTTCCTGACTTTTGAATGATCGCCATTCTAACTGGTGTGAGATGGTATCTCATTGTGGTTTTGATTTGCATTTCTCTGATGGCCAGTGATGATGAGCATTTTTTCATGTGTCTGTTGGCTATATGAATGTCTTCTTTTGAGAAATGTCTGTTCATATCCTTTGCCCACTTTTTGATGGGGTTGTTTGTTTTTTTCTTGTAAATTTGTTTGAGTTCTTTGTAGGTTCTGGATATTAGCCCTTTGTCAGATGAGCAGATTGCAAAAATTTTCTCCCATTCAGTAGGTTGCCTGTTCACTCTCATGGTAGTTTCTTTTGCTGTGCAGAAGCTCTTTAGTTTAATGAGATCCCATTTGCCAATTTTGGCTTTTGCTGCCATTGCTTTTGGTGTTTTAGAGATGAAGTCTTTGCCCATGCCTATGTCCTGAATGGTATTACCTAGGTTTTCCTCTAGGGTTTTTATGGTATTAGGTCTAACATTTAAGTCTCTAATCCATCTTGAATTAATTTTCATATAAGGAGTAAGGAAAGGATCCAGTTTCAGCTTTCTACTTATGGCTAGCCAATTTTCCCAGCACCATTTATTAAATAGGGAATCCTTTCCCCATTTCTTGTTTCTCTCAGGTTTGTCAAAGATCAGATGGCTGTAGATGTGTGGTATTATTTCTGAGGACTCTGTTCTGTTCCATTGGTCTATATCTCTGTTTTGGTACCAGTACCATGCTGTTTTGGTTACTGTAGCCTTGTAGTATAGTTTGAAGTCAGGTAGCGTGATGCCTCCAGCTTTGTTCTTTTGACTTAGGATTGTCTTGGAGATGCGGGCTCTTTTTTGGTTCCATATGAACTTTAAAGCAGTTTTTTCCAATTCTGTGAAGAAACTCATTGGTAGCTTGATGGGGATGGCATTGAATCTATAAATTACCTTGGGCAGTATGGCCATTTTCACTATATTGATTCTTCCTATCCATGAGCATGGTATGTTCTTCCATTTGTTTGTGTCCTCTTTTATTTCACTGAGCAGTGGTTTGTAGTTCTCCTTGAAGAGGTCCTTTACATCCCTTGTAAGTTGGATTCCTAGGTATTTGATTCTCTTTGAAGCAATTGTGAATGGAAGTTCATTCATGATTTGGCTCTCTGTTTGTCTGTTACTGGTGTATAAGAATGCTTGTGATTTTTGCACATTAATTTTGTATCCTGAGACTTTGCTGAAGTTGCTTATCAGCTTAAGGAGATTTTGGGCTGAGACAATGGGGTTTTCTAAATATACAATCATGTCATCTGCAAACAGGGACAATTTGACTTCTTCTTTTCCTAACTGAATACCCTTGATTTCTTTCTCTTGCCTGATTGCCCTAGCCAGAACTTCCAACACTATGTTGAATAGGAGTGGTGAGAGAGGGCATCCCTGTCTTGTGCCAGTTTTCAAAGGGAATTTTTCCAGTTTTTGCCCATTCAGTATGATATTGGCTGTGTGTTTGTCATAAATAGCTCTTATTATTTTGAGATACGTTCCATCAATACCGAATTTATTGAGCGTTTTTAGCATGAAGGGCTGTTGAATTTTGTCAAAAGCCTTTTCTGCATCTATTGAGATAATCATGTGGTTCTTGTCTTTGGTTCTGTTTATATGCTGGATTATGTTTATTGATTTGCGAATGTTGAACCAGCCTTGCATCCCAGGGATGAAGCCCACTTGATCATGGTGGATAAGCTTTTTGATGTGTTGCTGAATCCGGTTTGCCAGTATTTTATTGAGGATTTTTGCATCGATGTTCATCAGGGATATTGGTCTAAAATTCTCTTTTTTTGTTGTGTCTCTGCCAGGCTTTGGTATCAGGATGATGTTGGCCTCATAAAATGAGTTAGGGAGGATTCCCTCTTTTTCTATTGATTGGAATAGTTTCAGAAGGAATGGTACCAACTCCTCCTTGTACCTCTGGTAGAATTCAGCTGTGAATCCATCTGGTCCTGGACTTTTTTTGGTTGGTAGGCTATTAATTATTGCCTCAATTTCAGAGCCTGCTATTGGTCTATTCAGGGATTCCACTTCTTCCTGGTTTAGTCTTGGAAGAGTGTAAGTGTCCAGGAAATTATCCATTTCTTCTAGATTTTCTAGTTTATTTGCGTAGAGGTGTTTATAGTATTCTCTGATGGTAGTCTGAATTTCTGTGGGGTCGGTGTGATATCCCCTTTATCATTTTTTATTGCGTTGATTTGATTCTTCTCTCTTTTCTTCATTAGTCTTGCTAGCGGTCTGTCAATTTTGTTGATCTTTTCAAAAAACCAACTCCTGGATTCATTGATTTTTTGGAGGGTTTTTTATGTCTCTATCTCCTTCAGTTCTGCTCTGATCTTAGTTATTTCTTGCCTTCTGATAGCTTTTGAATGCGTTTGCTCTTGCTTCTCTAGTTCTTTTAAGTGTGATGTTAGAGTGTCAATTTTAGATCTTTCCTGCTTTCTCTTGTGTGCATTTATTGCTATAAATTTCCCTCTACACACTGCTTTAAATGTGTCCCAGAGATTCTGGTATGTTGTATCTTTGTTCTCATTGGTTTCAAAGAACATCTTTATTTCTTCCTTCATTTTGTGATGTACCCAGTAGTCATTCAGGAGCAGGTCGTTCAGTTTCCATGTAGTTGAGCGGTTTTGATTGAGTTTCTTAGTCCTGAGTTCTAGTTTGATTGCACTGTGGTCTGAGAGACAGTTTGTTATAATTTCTGTTCTTGTACATTTGCTGAGGAGTGCTTTACTTCCAATTATGTGGTCAGTTTTGGAATAAGTGCAATGTGGTGCTGAGAAGAATGTATATTCTGTTGATTTGAGGTGGAGAGTTCTATAGATGTCTATTAGGTCTGCTTGCTGCAGAGATGAGTTCAATTCCTGGATATCCTTGTTCACTTTCTGTCTCGTTGATCTGTCTAATGTTGAGAGTGGAGTGTTGAAGTCTCCCATTATTATTGTATGGGAGTCTAAGTCTCTTTGTAAGTCTCTAAGGACTTGCTTTATGAATCTGGGTGCTCCTGTATTGGGTGCATATATATTTAGGATAGTTAGCTCTTCCTGTTGAATTGATCCTTTTACCATTATGTAATGGCCTTCTTTGTCTCTTTTGATCTTTGATGGTTTAAAGTCTGTTTTATCAGAGACTAGTATTGCAACCCCTGCTTTTTTTGGTTCTCCATTTGCTTGGTAAATCTTCCTCCATCCCTTTATTTTCAGCCTATGTATGTCTCTGTGTGTGAGATGGGTCTCCTGAATACAGCAGACTGATGGATCTTGACTCTTTATCCAGTTTGCCAGTCTGTGTCTTTTAATTGGAGCATTTAGTCCATTTACATTTAAGGTTAATATTGTTATGTGTGAACTTGATCCTGCCACTATGATATTAACTGGTTATTTTGCTCGTTAGTTGATGCAGTTTCTTCCTAGCCTAAATGGTCTTTACATTTTGGCATGTTTTTGCAATGGCTGGTACCAGTTGTTCCTTTCCATGTTGAGTGCTTCCTTCAGGGTCTCTTGTAAGGCAGGCCTAGTGGTGACAAAATCTCTAAGCATTTGCTTATCTGTAAAGGATTTTATTTCTCCTTCACTGATGAAACTTAGTTTGGCTGGATATGAAATTCTGGGTTGAAAATTCTTTTCTTTAAGAATGTTGAATATCAGCCCCCACTCTCTTCTGGCTTGTAGAGTTTCTGCCGAGAGATCTGCTGTGAGTCTGATGGGCTTCCCTTTGTGGGTAACCCGACCTTTCTCTCTGGCTGCCCTTAAGATTTTTTCCTTCATTTCAACTTTGGTGAATCTGGCAATTATGTGTCTTGGAGGTGCTCTTCTCGAGGAGTATCTTTGTTGCGTTCTCTGGATTTCCTGGATTTGAATGTTGGCCTGCCCTACTAGGTTGGGGAAGTTCTCCTGGATGATATCCTGAAGAGTGTTTTCCAACTTGGTTCCATTTTCCCCCTCACTTTCAGGCACCCCAATCAGACGGAGATTTGGTCTTTTTACATAATCCCATACTTCTTGCAGGCTTTGTTCATTTCTTTTTCTTCTTTTTTCTTTTGGTTTCTCTTCTCGCTTCCTTTCGTTCATTTGATCCTCAATCGCTGATACTCTTTCTTCCAGTTGATCGAGTCGGTTACTGAAGCTTGTGCATTTGTCACGTATTTCTCGTGTCATGGTTTTCATCTCTTTCATTTCGTTTAGGACCTTCTCTGCATTAATTACTCTAGCCATCAATTCTTCCACTTTTTTTTCAAGATTTTTAGTTTCTTTGCGCTGGGTATGTAATTCCTCCTTTAGCTCTGAGAAGTTTGAGGGACTGAAGCTGCCTTCTCTCATCTCGTCAAAGTCATTCTCTGTCAAGCTTTGATCCGTTGCTGGCGATGAGCGGCGCTCCTTTGCCGGGGGAGATGCGCTCTTATTTTTTGAATTTCCAGCTTTTCTGCCCTGCTTTTTCCCCATCTTTGTGGTTTTATCTGCCTCTGGTCTTTGATAATGATGGTGACGTACTGATGGGGTTTTGGCGTTGGTGTCCTTCCTGTTTGATAGTTTTCCTTCTAACAGTCAGGACCCTCAGCTGTAGGTCTGTTGGAGATTGCTTGAGGTCCACTCCAGACCCTGTTTGCCTGGGTATCAGCAGCAGAGGCTGCAGAAGATAGAATATTGCTGAACAGCGAGTGTACCTGTCTGATTCTTGCTTTGGAGGCTTCCTCTCAGGGGTATACTCCACCCTGTGAGGTGTGGGGTGTCAGACTGCCCCTAGTGGGGGATGTCTCCCAGTTAGGCTACTCAGGGGTCAGGGACCCACTTGAGCAGGCAGTCTGTCCCTTCTCAGATCCAACCTCCGTGTTGGGAGATCCACTGCTCTCTTCAAAGCTGTCAGACAGAGTCGTTTGCGTCTGCAGAGGTTTCTGCTGCTTTTGTTGTTTACTGCGCCCTGTCCCCAGATGTGGTGTCTACAGAGACAGGAAGATTTCCTTGAGCTGCTGTGAGCTCCACCCAGTTCGAGCTTCCCAGCGGCTTTGTTTACCTACTTAAGCCTCAGCAATGGCGGGCGCCCCTCCCCCAGCCTCGCTGCTGCCTTGCCGGTAGATCACAGACTGCTGTGATAGCAATGAGGGAGGCTCCGTGGGCGTGGGACCCTCTCGGCCAGGTGTGGGATATAATCTCCTGGTGTGCCTGTTTGCTTAAAGCGCAGTATTGGGGTGGGAGTTACCCGATTTTCCAGGTGTTGTGTGTCTCAGTTCCCCTGGCTAGGAAAAGGGATTCCCTTTCCCCTTGCGCTTCCCAGGTGAGGCGATGCCTCGCCCTGCTTCAGCTCTCACTGGTCGGGCTGCAGCAGCTGACCAGCACCGATTGTCTGGCACTCCCTAGTGAGATGAACCCAGTACCTCAGTTGAAAATGCCGAAATCACCGGTCTTCTGTGTTGCTCGCACTGGGAGTTGGAGACTGGAGCTGTTCCTATTTGGCCATCTTGCTCCGCCCCCCAATAATCTCAATTATTAAGATACATTGTTTTCTCATTGCTTAACATAATTAATACAAATTCTAGGTTCTAGGTCCAAAATTCACTTGTTTATTAAGCTACAGATAATCTCTTTAATTTTCTCTGTAACTCTAGATTTTTGTTTCTTTATTTTTTAAGACAGGGTCTGGCTCTGTCACCCAGTAGTGGCATGATCACAGCTAACTGAAGCCTTGACCTCCCTGGCTCAAGTGATTCTATCACCTCAGCCTCTGGAGTAGCTGTGACTACAGATGCATGCCACCACACCTGGCTAATTTTTGTACGTTTTGTAGAGACAGAGTTCCACTGTGCTGTGCCGACTGGTCTCAAACCCCTGGGCTCAATCAATCCTCCCACCTCGGCTTCCCAAAGTGCGAAAATTGCAGGCATGAGCCACCATGCTCATCCTAGATCTTATTTTAGTAAAACCAATACAATGTTTTTCTTTTTTTTTCCATTGCTAATTCTCTTCTAGAACCTGTATAATTTTGTCAAATTATAATTTAGTCTCCATAATTTGAACATAATTCTTATACAATAGGTTTATGCATACATTGATTTTTTTGTTTAACTAGGAGGTGTTAAAAAAATTTAACTGAGAGATCATTAGAATGTGATGGCTCCAGTGCCCTGGGTTCGTACATAAGCAAACCAAGACCCAACTCAGTGTAAACAACAAAACAAAACTGAAGCTTAACAAATCAAAAACTACCAGCTAACATGTACCTAGAGACCTTGCCAATCGTAAACCACTAATTAACTCTAACTAGAGACTTTCCATTTTAACCAATCAAATATTTTATTTTCTTATTATTTCAATAGGTTTTTGGGGAAACGGGTGCTATTTGGTTACATGTGTGAGTTCTTTAGCAGTGATTTCTGAAATTTTGGTGCACCCATCACACAAGCAGTGTACACTGTATCCAATGTGTAGGCTTTTATCCCTCGAGCCCCTCCCACCCTTTCCCCCAAGTCCCCACAGTCCGTTGTGTCATTCTTATGCTTTTGTATCCTTATAAGTTAGCTCCCACTTATGAGTGAGAACATACAATGTTTGGTTTTCCATTCCTGAGTTATTTCACATAGAATAATGGTCTCCGATTCCATCCAGGTTGCTGTAAATGCCATTATACCGTTCCTTTTCATGACTGAGTAGCATTTCATGGTGTGTGTGTGTGTCACAATTTCTTTATCCACTCGTTGACTGATGGGTTGAGTTCTTGATTGGATTCTCAGCTTGGTCGCTGTTAGTGTATAGTAGAGCCACTGATTTGTGCACATTAATTTTGTATTCTGAAACACTGCTGACTTCATTTATCAGTTCCAGGAGCTCTTGGGAGGATTCTTTAGAATTTTCTAGGTATACAATCATATCATCAGCAAACAATGACAGTGTGACTTTCTCATTAGTGATTTGGGTGCCCTTTCTCTTATCTGATAGCTCTGGCTAGGAATTCCAGCACTATGTTGAAATGAAATGGTGATAGTGAACATCCTTGTCTTGTTCCAGTTCTCAGAGAGAATACTTTCAACTTTGCCCTGTCCAGTATTATGTTGGGTGTGGGTTTGTCATTGATGGATTTATTACCTTAAGGTATGTCCCTTCTGTGCTGATTTTGCTGAGGGTTTTAATCATAAAGTCATGCTAGATTTTGTCAAATGCTTTTTCTTCTTCTACTAGATGATCATCTGATTTTTGTTTTAAATTCTGTTTATGTATCACCAGTATCGATTTGCATATATTAAATCATCCCTGCATCCCTGTTAGGAAAGCCACTTAATCATGGTGGATTATCGTTTTGATACGTTGTTGGATTCAGTTATCTAGTATTTTGTTAAGGATTTTTACGTACGTGCAATATTTGTCTGTAGTTTTCTCTTTTTGTGTTATATCCTTTCCTAGTTTTGGTATTAGGATGAACTGGCTTCATAGAATGATTTAGGGAGGATTCCCACTTTCTCTCTCTTGTAGAATAGTGTCAATAGGATTAGTACCAATACTCCTTTGAATATCAGATAGAATTCAGCTGTATGTCTGTTCTTGGACTTTTTTTGTTGGCAACTTTTTTATTACCATTTCAATCTTACTGCTTGTTATTGGTCTATTCAGAGTTTCTGTTTCTGTCTGATTTTATCTAGGAGGGTTGTATATTTCCAGGAATTTATCCATCTCCTCTGTTTTCTATTTTATGTGCATAAAGGTATTGTTCATAGTAGCCTTGATGATCTTTTGTATTTCTGTAGTACCAGCTGTAACATCTCCCATTTTGTTTCTAATTGAGCTTATTTGGATCTTCTGTCTTGTTTTCTTGGTTGATCTTGCTAATAGTCTATCAATTTTATTTATCTTTTCAAATAACTTGCTTTTTGTTTCATTTATCTTTTGCATTTTTTTGTTTTTATTTCATTTAGTTCTGCTGTAATCTTTGGTATTTCTTTTCTTCTGCTGGGTTTGGGCTTTGTTTGTTCTTGTTTGTATAGTTCCTTGAGGTATGACCTTAGATTGTCTATTTGTACTCTTTCAGACTTTCTGATATAGGCATTTAAGCCTATAAACTTCCCTCTTAGCACAACCTTTGCCATATTCCAGAGGTTTTGATAGATTATGTTACTATTATCATTCAAATAATTTTTAAATTTCCATATTGATTTCATTGTTGACCCAATGACCGTTCAGGAGCAGGTTAATTTCCATGTGTTTGCATGGTTTTGAGGGTTCCTTTTGGAGTTGATTTCCAATTTTATTCCACTGTAGTTAGAGTACTTGATATAATTTCAATTTTCTTAAATTTATTGAGACTTGTTTTGTGGCCTATCATATGGTGTATCTTGGAGAATGTTTCCTGTGTTTATGAATAGAATGTATATTCTCCAGTTGTTGGGTAGAATGTCATGTAAATACACTGTAGGTCTACTTGTTATAGAGTATAGTTTAATTCTATTGTTTCTTTGTTGACTTTGTCTTGATGACTTGTCTCGTGCTGTCACTGGAGTATTGAAGTCCCCCCCACCAATTGTTGTGTTGCTCTCTATCTCATATCTTAGGTCTAGTAGTAATTGTTTTATAAATTTAGGAGCTTCAATCTTAGGTGCATATATATTTACGATTGTGGTATTTTCCTGTTGGATAAGCTCTTTCATCATTATATAATTCCCACTTTTATCTTTTTCAATGGCTGTTGCTTTAAAGTTTGTTTTGTCTGATGTAAGAATAGCTACTTCTGCTTGCTTTTGGTGTCCATTTGCATGGACTATCTTTTTCCATCCCTTTACATTAAGTCTATGTGAGTCCTTACATGTTAGGTGAGTCTCTTGAAGACAGTAGGTACTTGGTTGGTAAATTCTTATCTATTCTTCCATTCTGTTACTTTTAAGAGAGCATTTAGGCAATTTACATTCAATGTTAGTATTGACATGTGAGGTACTATTCATCATGCTATTTGGTTGCCTGAATACCTTGGTTTTTTTCATTGTGTTGTTATATTGGTACTGTAAGATTTATGCCTAAAGGAGGTTCTATTTTTGTATATTTTGAAGATTTATTTCAAGATTTAGAGCCCCTTTTAACATTTCTTGTAGTGCTGGCTTGGTGGTGGCAAATTCTCTCAACATTTTTTTTTTTTGTCTGAAAAAGACTGTATCTTTCCTTCATTTATGAAGCTTAGTTTCAATGGATACAACATTCTTGGCTGACAATTATTTTGTTTAAGGAGGCTGAAGATAGGGCCCCAATATCTTCTAGCTTATAGAGTTTCTGCGAGAAATCTGCTGTTAATCTGATAGGTTCTCCTTTGCAGGCTACCTGGTGCTTTTGCCTCACAACTCTTTAAGATTTTTTCCTTCATCTTGACTTTAGATAACCTGAGGACTATGTGCTTAGGTGATGATCCTTTTGTGGTAAATTTCCCAGGTGTTCTTTGAACTTCTTCTATTTGGATGTCTATTAGGTAATGCAAAAGTTACTGCATTTTCTGTTATTCAAAATAATGGCAAAAATCTAAATTACATTTGCACCAACCTAATAGATTTCTAGCAAGACTGGTGAAGTTTTCCTTGGTTATTCCCTTAAATATGGTTCCCAAACTATTAGATTTATCTTATTCGTTAGGAACACCAATTATTCTTAAACTTGGTCATTTAACATATTCCCAAATTTCTTAGAGGCTTTGTTCATTTTTAAAATTCTTTATTCTTTGTCTTTATTGTTGTATTGGGTCAATTCAAAAACTTCATTCTCTTCAAAATCTTCAAGCTCTGAATTTCTTTCTTCTGCTCTTCTATTGCTGACACTTTCCAGCATATTTTGCATTTCTCTAAGTGTGCCCTTCATTTCCAGAAATTGTGATTTTTTTTATCTATGCTATCTATTTCACTGAAGATTTTTACCTTCATAGCTTGTATCTTTTTTACATTTCTCTAAGTTGGACTTCACTTTTTTTCTGGTGCCTCCTTGACTAGCCTAATAATTGATCTGAATTCTTTTTTCTGGCAACTCAGGAATTTCTTCTTGGTTTGGATCCATTGCTGGTGAGCTAAGTGTGATCTTTCGGGGGTACTAAAGAACCTTGTTTTGTCATATTATCAGAATTATTTTTGTGTGTTTTTTTTTTTCTCATTTGCTCATTTGCGTAGAATATGTCAGAGGTAATATCTGGGGCTCAAGGGCTGCTGTTCAGATTATTTTGTTCCATGGGGTACTCCCTTGATGCAGTGCTCCCCTGTTCCCCTAGGGATATGGTTTCCTGGGAGCTGAACTGTAGTGACTGTTATTTCTCTTCTGAATCTAGCCACTCAGTGGAGCTATCAGGTTCTGAGCTTGACTTTGCAGGTGTTTGCACAGAGTCCTGTGATATGAACCATTTTCAGATCTCTCAGCTGTGGATAGCAGCACCTGCTCCAGTGGAGGTGACAGGGGAGTGTTATAAACTCTGTGAGGGTCCTTAGTTGTAGTTTTATTTATTGCATTAGTTTTCTGTTGGTTGGTCTCCTGCCAGGAGGTGGTGCTTTCAAGAGAGCATCAGCTGTGGTAGTATAGGGGGAATCCGGCTGTGGTTGAGGCCCTAGAGCTCCCAGGAGATTATGTCCTTTTGTCTTTGGAGTTTTTTAACTATTTACCAGGGCCTGCAGGAGCAATCCACTTCCTTCCCAAATATTTCATTTGTCTTGCTTTCACAGCACCTTATAAAAGTTTTCCCCTCCCCTTTTCTCAATGAAGCCTAAACTGCTGTGGTTTGGTGCTGCCCAATTCATGAGTTGCTGTCTGCTCAAATAAATTCTTTAAAATTTTAATGAGCCTAAGTTTGTCTTTTAACAGGGATAACTAAAACATAACCCTTTCACTTTTATTGTATTTTCACATCTCAGTTCTTAAAACAATGGTTAAGACCATTTTACTACCTTAAAAATAATATAGTTAAAATAATTCCATCTTTGATATTAAATCCATACAGTGATAGGGTCTTTATTCTGATCAGTAATCTCTATTGTGTCTCTCCTGTATGTGTGAAAATACTTTGAAAGCATACACTAGGCTGACTCTGACCACAGGGCAGTTCATAAAAGATTTTTCTTTGGTTAATTTATTTTTTTCAAAAATCCTTCAATCAATTTTTTTCGACAACCTCATTGTTACATTATAAATCACACACAAACTGTACAAAGAGTTCCAAATAGTCACATGAGAATCAAATAAATATTTAATAGGTGTTAGAAGAAATACCTTAGACAAATTGAACTTAAATTTTAACTGAGCAAAGAATGATCCATGAGTCATACTGCTCCCAAAACAGAATAGGTTCAGACAGACTCCAGTGCTGCCATGAGACCAAAGAAAATTTATGGACAGAAAAAGGGAGGTGACAGACAGAAAATGGAAGTTCAATGGAGAAATAGTTGGATTGGTTACAGCTCAGCATTTGCCTTATTTGAATGCAGTTTGACTAGTTGGCCACTTTTGGTTGTCCAAAACTCGTTGACTGAAACCAAAGTAGGCCACAGTCAGTTTACATATCCAGTTAGGTTATAGGTCACTATGTACAGAGCAACCTTTTGGCCATACTTAAAATATATAAGGAGACAGCTTTAGGCTAAACTTAACATAGGTCATTGGGATAATTAAAATCATAAATCCATGCTCTGGATCCAATGAATACCTATCTCATTTTCATTATGCAGATCCTAATACTTTTCAGTATTAATATCAACCTAAAAACAGATTTTGCCTCAAAAGGATCCACTGTAACCATTGCTTTGAAAAAATAAGAAAATAGTCATTTGGAAAAAGTTATATGTATTTGATATCCAGTTTATCCAATTTCCATACAAAGTATTTATTCATAAATTTAAAGTACAATATCCTGGTTTGGGTATGACAAATAACCAAAAGAAAATAGTCATGCTTATGAATGATTAGCCTGCAAATGTGGTAACATTCTTTCTGAACAAACACAAAAGTCCATGCTTCAAATTTGGTTTTCTGCCCCATAAACTTGTTATTTGGGATGTGATTAATGTACCATTACTTCAACATCACTGATGCATATAGTCAGTCATAGGAATCACACATTTAGATTAAAAACTTGCCTGAAATGAATTGTTGAAAAAGTTGAGGTCTCAAAGCAGCAAAATCACTTGAAATTTAATCAATAATATCTTCAGTAATTGAAGCACTTGTTCCAGTTGAGAATAAAGATGCTCTAAAAATTACATGGTTACCTTTGCTACTTCTTGCTCTGGGAATGAAATGACTTTGCAACACAAAGTCACTTAGGCAAGAATTGGGGTTCATGTTTAGAATGACCAGAAGTATCAAAAAATAGACGTTTTATAAGCCTATGATCCAAAGATTAGTTATGTTATCAGAAAACTAACTACAATGAGGGTTGCTGATGTTTAAATAACCTACTATAAATATGTTAGAGTTTATGGACACATTCTTTAAAAATTGGGGGGAAGATAAGAACAATAAATAGAATCAAGGAGGAAAATGGACTATGAATATTTTTGTAAGGCAAGTTTAGAAAAGATAAAGGAAGGCAAAGCAAACCATTCTCAACTCAGTACTTGAACTCCTGAGTCGGTCACTGAGAATAAACTAACGTACACATAAAGGGCAGAAAAGAGGATTGATAAAACAAGCTTTTATGATGTTTTCTGCTATGTTTTTATGTACTTTGCATTAAGTACCTAATTCTGTAAATTAGAAAAATATTTTTTAAAACATACTTTAGTGGACATGGTTATTTCTATTTTGGCTGAAAAGATTTTTTCAAAACGGAATTGCCTGTTTTTTTTCCCATTTTAAGAAAGTAATCTAATATCATCATGGGACCTATAAGAAAAGAGTCAGTTGACTTTTTATGAAAGAATATAAGCAATGGATCACAAGATCAAATCATCCTTCTACTGAGTATAGGTTCTATGTTTTAGATATCTATAAAAAATTGGCAAGTATGAAAGATGAGTTCTCTTGCCTGTGTTCATATCCAGTAGTGTACTGGAGCTGCCAGTGCTGAGTAGCACCAGCCAAGTGTTAAATTTTTACAAATTTGTCCAACTAATTTTTAAACACACCTACTTTTTTAAATCATATAAAATTACAGTTAAAAAATTTAAAACCAAAGGTAATAAATAGCCAAAATTTATCACTTCCTAAATGTATTTTACTACCAAATACCAACCATGCTGTTGAAGTTATTTACATCTGTATTATCTGTATGATAAATACTATATAATAGTAAATTCTGTGCATTTCTTCCTAATTCCATGTTCAGTGATGGTAAATTCATAGCTTGAAACTGGCCATGCTGTGAGTATCTACATTATGAAAATCAGCAAATGCTATGAATCAAAGCTTGATTTACTGTGTTGTCTGTATTTAAAGTGGTAGAAAATGTTAATATGAAGATTAAATATAAAAGTGGGTTACGTCTCTAGCTGCTACATTATAAATTGCACAAAAAATAAAATATTACTCCTGTGTTCAAAAATGATTATTTAATATTTGTTTCAAGAAATCATTTGTATGATTGAAGAATACAGTCATAAAAAATGACTTCCTTCTTTCACTTTTACCTTACTCATTTAAGTCAATGAAAATATCAATCAACATCCATGTTGAGGCTACATTCATTTATCTATGTCATGAGTGATTCCTTTTGTCAAATCTCATAGTAAACAAGTGTTTATTTGTAGTCTGATTTTGTCAGTTCATTGTTTAATTGCAACCATAGTTCAGCTGCAGGTAAAAAAGTTTAACAAAACCAACAAAACCATTATTTCAGAATCAATTGATTATATATAATGTACAATAGGAAATATTCCATATTTTATTATTTGTAAATTTCATGCTATATAGCCTTGATATCATTAAAGTATATTATAAACTTGAGTATACATATATGTTTATTTTACCACATTTACCATTGTTAGACATCTCCAGTACACCACTGTCAATAATCAAGTTATAGATCATTTCTTTTAAAATATCCTACCCCAATAACTCAGTATGGCTTGGTACTCCAAGAATTTAGCCAATTTATTTGTGAATCTATATTTTTAACCTATGTTTCCTCTTGCACTTAGTGAGATCAGATATTACTGTATAAATTAGCATAGTATTTTTAAACATGATGAATTTACTTCATCCTACTCATCTTTTGTCCACTCATGGCTCTGTTCATCTCAGTCACATCCCTTTTCTGCTTCCATTATTACAAAATGAAGATTCTTCACTCAGCTGAATAAATCTCTGTCTTGTGTCTGTTATTTATAAGTACCTCATAAATCAAAGACCATGATACACATCTACTTAATTAAAGGGTTTTCCCAGATTATCCACCGATACTTTCAAGATCTAGAATCTATAAAGCCACGAGAAACTTATGCCAATTTCAAAAGAATCAATAAGTGGAAAGTTTTACTCTCAATCCTGCACCACAGACTGCTAATGGCAGATGAATAAATGATCAAGGTCCAAGCATATATAAGAACACAGTAGGAATGAAAAGGGAAAATAATAAGAGTACTGGGAAATGATCAAGAAAACATTCCAGTATCTGTAGATTAGAATTAACGTTTTTCCAAATAGAGGTGCATCCATAAGTAATTGGCTATAAGTATGAGGTTCCTTCATTCTTCAAATATGTAGCAACAACCTACAATATGTCATGTACTGTGCTGGGTGCTGGAGACACAACAGTGAGCAGTGTATAGTCTTACTGCCTGCTTTCCGGGCACCCACACTCTAAAAGTGAGAGGGATGACTTCTTTGTCATCTTGCCTCTTAGGGAAGCATGTTTATTTTCTATTTCTATTGCAGCATTTGTACTTTCATTGACCTTCTTCAGAGCTGTAGTATCCAAGAACATTTACAGAAATATCTTGACTTCAAATATTTCTATAAATACTCATCACCTCCCTAGTTATTCTTTTAACCACACTTATCTTCTAGTGCTGTGCCTCAGACATGTCAGGCATGCTCCAATAGTAGGGACTTTGCACTAGATATTTCCTGTGCTTGAAAGTTCTTACTCCAGATGTTCACATGAGTTACTTGTTCATATTTTTAAAATCTTAGTTCAGTGTCACTTTCTTGATAAGTCTTACCCATGTAAGATCTGCTAGCTGTGATGATTATTTTATGTGTCAAATTGACTGGGCTATGGTGTTCAGCAGTGTGGTAAAACACTAGCCTAGATGTTGCTGTGAAGGCATTTTGTAGAAGTGATTGACATTTGTAATCAGTTGACTTTAAGTAAAGGAGATTACCTTTGATAATATGAGTGGAACACATCCAATCAATTGAGGCCTTAAGAGCAGAAGCTGACATTTTCTGGAGAAGAAGGAGTTCTACCTCAGGACTCTAACATAGCTCTGCCTGAGTTTCTGGCCTGCTGGCCTATCCTACGTATTTTCAACTTTCCGGTTCTGACAATCATGTTGGTCAACTTCTTAAAATATATCTCTATACATATATATGTATGTAATATCAACATATATAGTGTATACACACATATGTATAAATAATAAATTTTATATCCAATTATACCCAATAGTATATAAAACCAATTATATACATAAAACAAGTAGAATATGTACCACGAAAATAGAATATATACCAATTTACATACATAAAACCAATAGAATATATACCATGTCTAAACATACAGTTAGGTAAAAGGCATAAGTTCCAGCATTCGATAGTACAGTAGGAAAATTGTAGTTAAAATAATTAAGGTATATTTCAAAATAGAAGAATTGTAATGTTCCCAACACAAAGAAAAGATAAATGTTTGAGTGGATGGATATCCCCATTACTCTGATTTAATCATTAAATATTCTATACATATATCAAAATATCACACATATACCAAAAACATGTACAACTATTATTTAATCAATAAAGATTACAAAAAGACATTTTGATTACCAATAATAAAAGCTTACACTGGTTTAGGCAGAACAATTTCAATTTCTGTTGGTTTCTCACACTGAAGTCAGATCTCTTACTCTTTAATGGGACATTGGCCACCACTGTCTCCATGTATAGTAACTTTATTTGGGATGGGAAGCAAAAAGGTTTCAGTATTTTATTCTGAAAACTTTTCGATTTGAGCTCTATATTTTTGAATCCCATTGAACTGGCTAGTTTTGCATCCCCATCCCTCAACCTATCACTGAAGCCAGGGTAATAAGATATTCTTACTGGCCAAGCCTACACAATATGACCATTCTCAGTATAGGATTGGGGATAGCCCAGCTCCATCCAGAAACATAAGCTGAGAGATAAGGATGGGTGTATTTCTCACTTTTTACTAAAACAGTCCACTCTTCACTCTACCTCCTTCAGGAAACAGGCTCTCAAACACAACAGAAAACCACTATCTACAAAAATAGAAAATGCTGCTGATTTTAGTTTGTAATTTTTTTTTTTTTTTTTTTCTTGAGAGGCAGCCAAGCACAATGTGAAAGCCCATGACCTGGAAATCATGAATGTCAGGTACTAGTTCTGGCTCAGCTGACATCTAAATACATGAATTTCTGTAAGCCCTACCTCAAGTTCTAGAAATAACACACTGGAGACCAAATCTCAGCTATAACACTTTTTTGGTAGTTTACATTGGGTGATGTTATGAATTGAATTATGCCCCCAAAAAAAAGATACGTTGAAGTCCTAATTATTAGCATCTATAAATGTGACTTTATGTGGAAATATAGTCATTGCAGACATAATGAAGTTAATATTAGGTCATTACGGTGGGCCAAGCGAAGATCACTGATGTCCTTAGAAGTGACAACAGAGACACAGACACAAGGAGAATGCCATGTGATGACCAAAAATAAAGATTGGAGGCCGGTCGCGGTGGCTCGAGCCTGTAATCCCAGCACTTCGGGAGGCCAAGACGGGCGGATCACGAGGTCAGGAGATCGAGACCATCCTGGCTAACACGGTGAAACCCCGTCTCTACTAAAAAAAAATACAAAAAACTAGCCGGGCGAGGTGGCGGGCGCCTGTAGTCCCAGCTACTCAGGAGGCTGAGGCAGGAGAATGGCGTAAACCCGGGAGGCGGAGCTTGCAGTGAGCTGAGATCCGGCCACTGCACTCCAGCCTGGGGGACAGAGAGAGACTCCGTCTCAACAACAACAAAAAAAAAAAAAAAAAAAAGGTTGGAGGTATGCATATAGGAGTCAAGGAATGCCAGAGATTGACTACCACCACCAGAAGCTATTAGAAAACGTAAGGAAGGATTCTCCCCTACAAGTTCTAGAGGGGGCATGGTGCTGCCAACACCTTGACTTCAGACCCCTAGCTTCAAGAACTGTAAGAATAAGTTTCTGTTATTTCAAGCCACTCAGTTTGTGGTATTGTTATAGCAGCCCTTGGAAACTGGGAATATTCCTAAATTGTTGAAGCTCCAGTTTCCTCAAATACAAAACAGGAGAATGTTATTACCAACTTCATTAGATCACTGAGTTAATATACATTAAGAGTTTAAGATTGGGTCTAGTACAAAATAGACACATAATAAATGGAAATTGTTTAACTCAATGTTGTTAATATTAATTTTAAAAACTCACTCCTTGCAACTTCACATGTTTTGGGGGGTCTCAACCTGTAAACAACTCTGTAAATCAGACAGAATGGAAATTCTTACATCTGTTTTACATATGAGGTATCTGAAACCAAAATATACTGACACAACATTTCCAGGTTCACACAGTCACTTCCTGATGGAGACGGGGTTCAATCTTAAGTATTTTGAATGTAATTGGATACTTCTTTACATATAGAAAAATCTCTCTCAGAGTAACATGAGTCTTTTTATCCTCCAGCATTGAGGGTCTATATTTATGAACATCTTCTATATTTATTACTCTTCTAAGTGAATTATAATTATTAATTTATGGGTTCCTGTAACAATCACCCAGGCAACTATATGCCCATTTCTCAGGAAAGGAAACCAAAGTTCGGAGAGAGGAGTTATCTACTCAAAGTCATACAACTTGTAATGTCAGACACAAGATTCTAGTCTAGATTTCTTACATTTCTAACCAGTGTACACTTCATTTCCTCCCACTGTCCTCATACACGCACAAAAAAATCAACTAAGATTGTTTTTATGCTGTTGGCTGCGCATAAGTATCATTTATCATGTGCACTTTGGACAACACAATTCCAAGTTCTTCCAATACTTATTTGCATATATCAAGGTAATTTTTAATTCTTTTTAAAGACCCACTCCTTGCCTGCCTAGTGTCATTAAAAGGGAGACTACTTATCACCCCATTTAGCAGCACAAAATGACACTAACATAAATGGTGCTGTCTTCTTTAAGGGACAACTTCCAAATGGTTCACTAGCAGCTGCGATCTCTAAGCTCTGAATCTTTGGGTGACACACAGTTCCACTCAGCAGCTTTGCTCAGGAAAACAAAAAAGGTATGATCACAGAGTCATGTAAAGTATCCAGAGTAAAGTGGGATTTAAAATCAGTGAAACTGGTGTGCAAGAAAGAGAAGACAGAACAAAAGAGCTCTGACTCACAGAGCCAGACATTCAGATTAAAAAATAGATATGAGTTCACTCCTGAAAGTGCTAACGGAAATGTCACTACACTCTAATGCCCTGATGATGGTTTCCTTTTGGCTTCAATAAACAACTGAAATTACAAAGATCCTGTGACAATGTGATAACCATGTAGTGCAAGTAGCATGTGCTCTTAAATGCTATTTATCGGAAACATATTTTACCAGATAATGTCATTTCCCATCAAACTTTACCAGTAAAGGGAGTCAGGATGGTAGAAACAAAGAAGGAGAGGAACACATGCCGTGAGTCCACAACAGGCATTAGCTGAGCATCTACTTTTGCAAGTTATTATTCTAAGCTCTTCAGATGCAGCGTGGAATAGAGCCAAGTTCTTGCCCTTGCAGACCTTTTATCCCAGGGTAGTGTCTACTATGTGCAGAGGGTTTTATGAATGTTATATCATTTAATCTTCATTAACTCTATCATGGTAGGTAGAGAGCAGATGGTTTTTGCTTTTGTTTTTTGACTGCTTGACATTTATTTCTCCTTCTTGTGGCATATATCCTTTTTGGGAAATTACCTCTCATCCATATATGTCATCTTCATATGTCTGTAAATAAAAGTATTCTGGCCGGGCATGGTGGCCCACGCCTATAATCCCAGCACTTTGGGAGGCCGAGGTGGGCGGATCACGAGGTCAAGAGATTCAGACCATTCTGTCCAAAATGGTGAAACCCGTCGCTACTAAAAGTACAAAAATTAGCTGAGCTTGGTGGCGCTTGCCTGTAGTCCCAGCTACTTGGGAGGCTGAGGCAGGAGAATTGCTTGAAACCAGGAGGCGGAGGCTGCGGTGAGCGCAGATCGCACCACTGCACTCCAGCCTGGCAACAGAGCGAGACTCCGTCTCAAAAAAAAAAAAAAAAAAAAAAGGATTCTATGATCTCCTAGCCAAGCTGTCATGTTACAGCAATTGGATTTTTTTTCAAGAACCTTGAAACTTAATCTGAGAATTTTAAGGGTAGAGGGAAAAGCAGTGGGAAGCATTTATTATAGCAATGTTGCCAAAGAAGATACGAAGTATTTCTGCCTCTTGATTCCCCATGACAGCCGTGAATCCTGCTTATTTGTAATCCAAGTTTTACTGCCTTCCCATGTATTCTGTGAATTTCCCCAATAGTCTTCCAATAAATTTCCTTTCTGTTAAGTTTGCCAACAAGTATCCATCACTGGCAACAAATGAACCCTAATTATTAAAATAGTTATCATCAACATAATGTTGTACCATGAGGAATCTAAAGAACACAGAGATTAAAAACTGTTAATCAAGCTTAGCCTAAAGCTGCCTCCTTACATATTTAAGTTTGGCCTAAAGGTTTTTGTGTACATTGTAAACTATAACAAGTGGCGGTGTGAACCAACCATAGCTCACACCTGTGTCAATCACCAGTTTTGGCCAATCAAATGTAGCCAACTGTTTGAACTGTGTTCAAAAAAGGCAAACACTGAGCTGTAACCAATCCAGTTGTTCCTGTACCTCACATACCTCACGTCTGATTTCTGTACATTTCCCTTTTTTTTTTCTTTTTTTTTTTGACTATAAATCTTCTTTCACCACATGGCTGTACTGAAGTCCCTCTGAATCTGCTGTGATTCTGGGGGCTGCTTGATTTGTGAATTGTTCATTGTTCAATTCAACTCCTTTAAATTTAACTTGGCTGAAGTTTTTCTTTCAACAATACATGTCCAAATCAACATAGCTACTATAAATGTATCTGATCCCAAAAGTCAAGCTCTTTCCACCATAACATGCAGCATGCTTCTTGATGAGGGCAGTTTAACAGAGAGCATCCTTTTCATAGCTGGTGATGCATCTGTTGCTTTCTTTCAAGAAGATTTCTTAAATAGTGGAAACAACATTAAAGTACACAGAACAGACTCTGTCTCCTTTTTACAATCACAATACCATATAAAATAAGGCAAACTACCTGAAGGCTCCAAGTTCTGCTTGTTGTCTGAAATAAACAATATAAGAAGAAATGCTACAGAGGCTCTTTAAAGGGATTTATTTAAATGCTTTCCTCTAATCCTTTTGTTTGCAGTTCATTTAATGTCTAGCATGATTACATTCCCTGAGTCTTCTGCCAATTAAAAACAAGCATGCCATTGTTCACAATGTCAAGTAACTAAATTTTTGAGTGAAATACCTTAGAGAAATAAATGTACACTATTAGTGATAATGTATGTATTTTATGGACATTGCATCTTCCATATTCATTCAATCTATTCTCATGGTGGTTCTTTTACTGTTTTGTATGGGTAACAGTGATTTTGGCCCATGGTGAAGGATGTTATTTAAAAAAATCCTTTGGAAATGCATTGTCTTATTTACTCTGAAGCTATTGTTTGCTCTAATGTAGTGTCTACTCAGTGAGAACCCATTCCTGAAACCATAAAATCAGATCTACCTGTGCTCCTCCTGAACTGGTGGTTTCTCTATAATTCGTATAGTTAATTATATTTCTGTCTTTCACTTGATTGTTTGAAACTGGAATGCAAGAGTTTGTAAGGAATTCACTCACAGTTGGCTTAAAATTGTCTGCTCATGTTTTTCAACTATTCACTTATTTTTTCCTACTACTCACATTCCCTCAATTACTTGTATATGGTTTAGTATGCTATTTTTAACTTGATGGAAATAAAAATGATACAGGATGATATCACCAGGCAAAGATAGACATCCAAATGCAATATGTGATATATAGGTTGGTTTAATTCACCTGCAATTTGTTGAATGTCTGCTTTGTGCTCAATCTTAACCTATGCCACTCTGTGCGTATAGTATATAATGTGAGTGTCTTAAAAATTACAGATTTACAATAAAATATACAAATGTGTAGAATATCCTGATGTAATCCTTTGGGAAATCACTGATGTGAGAACTTCACTGAAGCAGAATATTTAGGCAATTGTGGAGGTTCCTAATATCCCATTACCAAAGAAACCAGCTTCTTCATTACAGGTAAAGTCTGCAGTATATATGAGAAACCATTTTGCCTACTGGTTTTCTTCTTTTCTAACAGTGTTATTCAAATTAACCATAAAGGTCGAGCTCATTATTTTTACTATTAAATTTAGGTACAGGCATTTCCTCCTCCTGCTTCTAAAGAAACCCTACTCTGTAACAAAGTAGTTTCCAATACATGTGCTTACTTTATTGTGAAAAAAAATAATAAACAAATACACAAATAAATTTATGTACAATTACTTTTTGACCTACAAAAGCCTTGGTAAAGATTTTTCTCTAGGCAATGCTCACAGCTCCACTAGGCAGTGCCTCAGTAAGGACTTGGTGTGGGGGCTCCAACCCCACATTTCCCTTCCACACTGCCCTAGCAGAGGTTCTCTACAAGAGTCCTGCCCCTGCAGCAAACTTCTTCCTGGACATCCAGGCGTTTCCATACATCCTTTGAAATCTAGGCAGAGGTTCCCAAACCCCAATTCTTGACTTCTGTGCAACTGTAAGCTCAACACCATGTGGAAGCTACCAAGGCTTGTGGCTTGCACCCTCTGAAGCCATAACCTGAGCTCTATGTTGGCCCCTTTCAGCCATGGCTGGAGCGCCTCGGATGCAGGGCACCAAGTCTCTAGGTTGCACACAGCACAAGGACTGTGGGCCCAGTCCAGGAAACTTCTTCATCCCAGGCCTTTGGGCCTGTGATGGGAGGGACTGCTGTGAAGACCTCTGACAAACCCTGGAGACATTTTCCCCATTGTCTTAGGGATTACCATTCAGCTCCTCATTACTTATGCAAATTTCTGCAGCTGGCTTGAATGTCACCTCAGAAAATCGGATTTTCTTTTCCATCACATTGTCATGCTGAAAATTTTCTGAACTTTTATGCTCTGCTTCACTTATAAAAACTGAATGCCTTTAACAGCACCCAAATCACCTCTTGAATGCTTTCTGCTTAAAAATTTCTTCCATCAGACACCCTAAATCACGTCTCTCAAGTTCAAAGTTCCTGAACAGATTCAGGACAAAATGCCACAAGTCTCTTTGCTAAAACATAACAAGAGTCACCTTTGCTCCAGTTCCCAACAAGTTCATCATCCACATGTGAGACCACCTCAGCCTGGATTTCATTGTCCATATCATTATCAGCATTTTGGTCAAAGCTGTTTAACAAGTTTCCAGGGAGTTCCAAACTTTCTCACATTTTCCTATCTTCTTCTCAGCCCTCCAACCTGTTCCAACCTCTGCCTGTTACTCAGTTCCAAAGTCACTTCCACATTTTTGGGTATGTTTTCAGCAGCGCCCTACTCTACTGGTATCAATGTACTATATTAGTCCATTTTCAAGCTGCTGATAAAGACATACCTAAGACTGGGCAATTTACAAAAGAAACAGGTTTAATTGACTTATAGTTCCATGTGACAGGGGAGGCCTCACAATCATGGCAGAAGGTGAAAGGCACATGTCACATGGCAGCCAAAAAGAGAAGAGAGCTTGCACAGAGAAACTCCCCTTTTGAAAAACCATCAGATCTCATGAGACTTATTACCATCACAAGAACAGCATGGGAAAGACCCGCCTCCATGATTCAATTACCTCCTACCAGGTCCCTTCCACAACACATGGGAATTCAAAATGAGAGTGGGTGGGGACACAGCCAAACCATATCAATTGTGTTGTAGTATAGTTTGAAATATGCTAGTGTAATGCCTCCAGGTGTATTTTCTTGCTTGTGACTGTGCTGCATACGTATAATTTTTTTGGTTCCATGTTAATTTTAGGATTGTTTTTCTATGAAAAATAACATTGGAATTTTGATAGGGATTGCACTGAAACTGTAGCTCGCTTTATGTAATATGGATGTTTTAGCAATAATTTTTCCAATCCACAAAATACAGGATATCTTTTCATTCATTTATGTCTTCTTCAATTTATTTCATCAATGTTTTATAGTTTTTAGTGTATAGGTCTTTCACCTCCTTGGTTATATTTATTCTTAAGTATTTTTCATAGAAATTGTCAATGAGATTGTTCATTTCTTTTTGGATAGCTCATTGTTGGTATATAAAAATGCTACTGATTTTTGTGTGTTTATTTTGCATACTGCAACTCTAACATATTTATTAGTTCTAATGGTTTTTTATGGAATCTTTAGATTTTTCTATACATGAGATCATGTGTCAGCAAACAGTGACAATTTATCTTCTTCCTTTTCTATTTGGAAGATTTTATTGCTTCCTATTACCTAATTGCTCTAGCAAAGATTTCCAATACTAAGTTGAATAGAAGCAACAAGAATGAGCCTTGTCTTGTTCCATTTCCTAGAGGAAAGGCTTTCAGTTTTTCACTTTTGAGTATAATGTGAGCTTTGGGATTGCATATGCCTTGTATTGTGTTGAGGCACATTCCTGTTATAGCTAATTTGGTGAGAAACGTTTATCATGAAAGGATGTTAAAATTTGCAAAGTATTTTTTCTGCATGTAATGAGATACTTATACAGTTTTTGTGTTTTATTCTGTTAATGTACCATATCACATTTATTGATCCATGTATTTTAAGTCATCCTTGCATTCTAGGGATAAATTCCATTAGTTCATGTTGAATGATTCTTTTAATGTATTGTTGAATTTAGTTTGCCAGTATTTTGTTGAAGATCTTTGCATCTATGTTCATCAGAGATATTGGCCTGGAATTTTATTTTAACTTATTATGGTATTCTTCTTTACCTTTGGAATTAGAACCTTCAAATATTTGGTAGAATTCAGCAATGAAGCCATCAGGTCTTGGTCTTGGGCTTCTCTTTGATGGGAAACATTCTATCACTGACTCGGTCTCCTAAATTGTTACTGGTCAGTTCACGTTTTCTATTTCTTTATGATTTAGTCTTCATAGGTTTTATATGTCTAGGAATTTATCAATTTCTTACATATTATCATATAAAGATGGCATATATTTATTCATAATAGTTTCTTATGATCCTTTGTATTTCTGTGGTATCAGTTGTTAATGTCACTGCTTTCATTTCTGATTTTATGTATTTGAATCTTCTTTTTCTTAGTCTAGCTTAAGACTTGTTCATTGTGTTTATCTTTTCAAAAAAAACTTAGTTTTGTTGATGTTTTGTATTAATTTTCTAGTCTATTTTATTTATTTCTTCTCTGATTTTTTTTTTTTTTCTTCTGCTAAGTGGGCTTAGGTTGGGCTTTTTTCTAGTTCTTTAGGAATGACATTGTAATTTATTTGAGATCTTTGTTATTTTTTGATGTAACCATTCATTGCTATAAACTTTCTTCTTAGAAGTACCTTTGCTGTATCCCATAAGTTTTGGCATATTGTGTTTCTGTTTTCATTTGTCTCAAGATTGCCTCTTTAGAGACAGGGTCTCACTCTGTTGCCGAGGCTGGAGTGCAGTGGCATTATCATAGTTCACTGTGGCCTGGAACTCCTGGGGTCAACTGATCCTCCTGATTCAATCTACCAAGTAGTTGGGACTACAGTCATGCAATGCACAATCATGCTCAGCTGTTTTTATATTTTTATATTTTGTAGAGACAAGGTCTCACTATGTTGCTCAAGCTGTCTTGAACTCCTGGTCTCAAGTGATCCACCTGCTTTAGCTTCCCAAAGTGCTGGGATTACCAGTGTGAGCCACTGCACCCAGCCTCAATATATTTTTTAATTTGCATTTTATTTCTTTATTGATCCATTGGTTGTTCAGAAACAATTGTTTAAAATACCTCATTTTACTGATTTCTAGTTGTACCATTATGGTTTGAAAAGATACTTGTTATAATTATAGTCTTCTTAACCATGTCTTCTTAAATTTACTAATACTTGTTTTGTGGACTAACATATGATCTATGCTGGAGAATGTCCCATGTGTTCTTGAGAAGGAAGTGCCTTCTGTTGCACATGTTGTAAAGAACGGCTTGTGCATGTCTATTAGGGCGATTTGGTCTAAAAATGTTGTTCAAGTTTAAAATTATCTTGTTAATTTTGTTTAGATGACCTGTCCATTGTTAAATGTAGTGTATTGAAGTTCCCTACAATTGTCATATTGGAATGTCCAATACCCATCAGATCCTTTAATATTTCCTTTATATATTTGGTTGCTCCAATATTAGGGGCATATATATTTAAAATGTTTATGTTTTCTTGACGAACTGACTTCTTCATCATTTTATAATGTATTTCTTTGTCTCTTTTTACAGTTTTTGACTTAAAGTTTATTTTATATAAGTATAGCTACCCCAGTTCTCTTTTAGTTTCTATTTGTGTAGAATACCCTTTTTTCATCCCTGAATTTTCAGTCTATGTGTATACTTAAAACTGAGATGAATCTTTCGTAGGCAGCATATAGTTGGGTCTTTTTTGTATCCATTTAGTCTATGTATTTTTATTAGAGAATGCAATTCATTTACATTTAAGGTAATTATTGATAGCTAAGATCTTACTACTGTTATTTTATTAATTGATTTGTGACATTTTTTGTTTGTGTGTTTCTTGCTGTCTTCCCTTGTAGTTTCATAGTTTTCTGTGGTGGTATGCTTTGAATTCTCTATACTTTTGTTTTGTAATTCTTCCATGGATTTTTTTCTTCATTGTTACCATTATGCCTACATAGAACATCTTACAGCTATAACAGTCTATTTCAAGTTGATAATAAATTAACTTTTCATGCAAACTTACACTTTCACTCCCCCTTCCAATATTTTACATTTTGATGTGAACATTTATATTATTTTCAGCACAGGAGTTTTGACCTGCTCCAATTCTGGCCCAGGCTGGTACACCCCTCCTTAGGCAACCTGGTAGTCCCCACTCCAGGGGGTCACCATATTGATGCTGAATTTAGTGTGGACACCCAATCGGCATAGTGCATTACAGCCCAGAACTCCTGGGCTCATGTGATCCTCCCGCCTCAGCCTCCCAAATAGCTGGGATTACAGACACGTGCCACCACACATGGAAGAATTTATATTATTTTCAAAAGTTTATCCCTTGAACATTTATTTTAGCTAGGTTCTTGCTAATAGTTTTGTCTTTTAACCCTCATACTAGAATAAAATTGCTTTGCACAACTGTCATTATGGTCCTAAAGTATTCTAAATATAGCTCTGTATTATGTATACTATTGGGTTCTGTACTTTTTATGTTTTTAATTAGCAGCCTTTTGTTTTAATTTACAAAACTCCTTTCAGCAATCCTTGAGGCCTAATGGTGATGAATTTCTTTAGCTTTTGTTTGTCTAAAAAGTTTTTATTTCTCTTTCATTTCTTAAAAAATTTTTCTGAGTAAAGCATTCTTGGTTGGTGGTTTCATCAGTTTTTTTTTTTTTTTCCTTTAGCATTTTTAATATATCTTCCCCTTGTTTCCTGGTCTGTTGGGTTTCTGCTGAGAAATCTGTTGACAGTCGTATTTTTATTCCTTTCCGTGTAATATGTTTCTCATCTCTTGCTGCTCCCAAAGTTTTTTTGAGTTTTGATATTTTGATGAGTGTGTCAGTGAACTCTTCTTTCGGTTGAATTTGATTGAAACCTCTGTGTTTCCTATACATGAACATTGGAATCTATCCTCAGATTATGAAAATTTTTAGACATTATTTCTTTAAATATGCTTTCTGGATGTTTTCCTTTCATCCCCTTCTAAACCTCCTGTTATACAAAGGTTTCACCTTTGATGGTTTCCCATAGCTCCTATAGACTTTCTTGATTATTTTTTATTCTTTAGAATTTTTGCTTCTCTGCCTAGATAATTTCAAATGTCCTGCCTTCAAGCTCACAGACTTTCTTCTGCTTGATTGAATTTTCTGGTGAAGCCTACTATTTTTTTTTCAGTTCAGTTATTGTGTCTGTAATTTGCAGGATTTCTATTTTTCACTATTGTTTCTATTTCTTTATCAAATTTCTCACTTTCCATGCTATTTTCCAAATTTCATTTAATTTTCTAGCTGTATACTTTTCAAGTTCACTGAACTTAAGAAGATCATAAATTTTTGTCATTTCATAGATCTCCATCTTTTAGCATCCATTATTGGAGATTAATTTCTATAAAAGATGTAATTACTCCCAGATTTTTGGAAAACCTTATGTCTTTGCACTGTTGTGTGTACATATAAAGAGACAACCACCTCTTCTTGTTTTCACACGTGTTCTTTGGCAGGGATACACCTTCACTACTTAGTTTACTCTGTAATTCTGGAAGGCCCTGTTATGGGCTATTTGGATTGGTTTGCTGCCTTTGCTCTTATGTCATGTGGAGCTTCTGGCTGGGCTCTGCTATTAGGCAGAGCAACTGGAAGATTACTGTGAGGGCCTTTAGTCATGCCTATCAGAGGATATATTCCCTGACTGACACATTTTGGATCTGCAGTTGGACAGGGCTGCAGGCTCAGCTCTGAGGTTAGGCAGAGTTGCTGCTTCGGACACGCAGGGCCCAGAGACTATGCTCCTTAGAAATGCACAACTGACAGTTGCCTCCCTCTTTGGGTGGAACCATGGGGTGGGCTTTTGTCTGAGTTGAGCCATTATTTGATCTCTTGGTTCAAGTATGTCTAGCCCCTATGCTTCTCCAAAATAGGAAGAGGCAGGGATATCCCTGCCTGGATGAGGTCATTTGTCAGGCTTTTTGGCTGAGCAGAGTCACTCTTTGAACTTCTAGGTCAAGCAGGTCTAGCCTCTCTGCTTCTACTAAATGGACAGAGGAAGGCGTTTCCATGCTTGGATGAAGTTGTTGGGGTGGAATCTGGAGCTTGGTATAGAGACTAGCCATCTATAACTCAAGCCAGATTGAACTTCCTACTGTGGTTGTGAAAACAACCAAATCAGCTTTGCAGGTGGGGTATGAAGCTGGCTGGTATCTATGACTGGGTGCCATAGCTGGCAGGAACACAAAGGTACCAACAAGATCATACACTGGTCAATGTGATCTCTATCTTATTTCTCTGTTTTTACTTGACCCCAGATGTTATTTCCAGTGTTCCCCCATGAGGTGCAACCAAAGTGGGCTTCCGAGAAGTGTTTGAGAATGCTAAGGAAGCTAGATGACTGACACCAGTTCTTTTTATCCCCTGTAAAAACCATGGCCCAGAGAAATCCTACCCGTCTGGCATTGTGCTGACTTGGGGGAAGAAGAGGGGGTCGTATGGTTGAAGTGAGGCAGTTCTTATCCTTCTAATGCAGTTCTCAGTCAGCCTGTAGACCACATGAGTGTGTCAGGCTTAGTTCCAAGTATTTGGATTTTCAAAAACATGTTTTTTGTGGATAGTTGCTAGCTGAATTTTTAGTTGGGCAGGGAGTAGAGCCTGAAACTTCGTCTCTTACTATCTTGCTGATTTCACTCTTCTATAATACCATTGTCACAGATGATGACCATCAAAACAATTAAATTGCTCTCCACTTATGAACTAGATGGTCTTGGAACATGACCTTATGGTTTAATCTCTCTAAATATCAGTTGTTTTCTCTTTTATAAAATGTGAATATTAACTTGTCAGTGTTTCTCAGAAAATTAAATAAGATAATCAGTGTAAAGTTTTACCACAATAAATAGTAGGTGCATACTAAAAGACAAATAATAATGGCATATATATATAGATATATATAGATATATATAGATATATGTTTGTGTGTGTTTATTGAGTGTATTAGTCTGTTGTCACACTGCTATAATGATAATACCTGAGACTGGTTAATTTATAAATACAGAGGTTTAATTGAGTTACAGTTCCACATGACTGCAGAGGCCTCAGGAAGCTTACAGTCACGGCAGAAGGTGAAGGGGAAGCAAGTACCTTCTTCACAAGGCGGGGGGGGGGGGGGGGAGAGAGAGAGAGAGAGAGAGAGAGAGAGATATCTCCTTATAAAACCATCAGCTTTCATGAGAACTCCCTCACTATCATGAGAACACCACAGGGGAAACCGCCTCCATGATCCAATCAACTCCCACCAGGTCCCTCCCTCAACACATGGGGATTATAATTCAAGATGACATTTGGGTGGTGACACAAAGCCAAACCATATCATTATCTACTATGTGCCAAATAGTCTACTAAGTATTGTAGGAAATACAAAATCTATATTACACACATTCCAAGCCCAAAGAAAATTGCCAAATTTGGCAGGTGGGAGATAAGGAAAAAAAATATAAAGCTGTGTAGTAAAGACCTAAATTGAAAAGCTGTTCTGAAAACAAAGCCAACAGTTAGAAAAAATATATCATTTCAGAAATGAAAGTTAGAGGTCTGCATTAAAACCTTGGTGCTAGCTGTCATTCAAAATGGGTGTTAAACCCAAATCAGAAGTTTTGACATTTAAAGTTCATTAAATTTATTCTACATAATTTGCCATTTTTGACACGTTTTCTGCTATGGTTTAAATGTTGTGTTCCCTCCAAAATTCATGTTGAAACCTAATCCCTTCTAAAATCCAAGTGTTGCCAATGTGATAATATTAAGAGTTGGACCTTTAAGAGATGACTAGGCCATGAGGGATGCTTTTTGTTACTGGGATTAAAGTCCTTTGAAAGAGGGTTTGGGCAGCATTCTGCGAACCTATGCTCACATGAACATCTACTTCCTGCCACATGAGGATGCAGCAAAATGGCCCTTACTGGACCACATGCCAGTGCCTTGATTTTGGACTTCCTACTCTTCAGAATTGTGAGAATATAAATTTTTGTTCTTGCTGTCTCCTCCCACCACCTAAGATGCTGAAAGGAAAGAAGGCCAAGGGGAAAAAAGTGGCTGTGGTCCCTACTGCTGTGAAGAAGCAGGAGGCCAAGAAAGTGGTGAATCCCCTGTCTGAGAAAAGGCCTAAGAATGTTGGCATTCAACATGACATCCAGTTCAAAAGAGACCTCACCTGCTTTGTGAAATGGCCCAGCTATATCAGGTTATAGCAGCAGAGAGCCACCCTCTATAAGCAGCTGAAAGTGCCTCCTGTGATTAACCAGTTCATCTAGGCCCTGGACCAGCAAACAGCTACTCAGCTGCTTAAGCTGGCCCACAAGTACAGACCAGAGACAAAGCAAAAGAATAAGCAGAGGCTGTTGGCCTGGGGCCGAGAAGAAAGCTGCCAGCAAAGGGGATGTCCCCACTAAGAGACCACCTGTCCTTGGAGCAGGAGTTAACACCATCACCACCTTGGTGGAGAACAAGAAAGCTCAGTTGGTGGTTACTGCACACACATGGATCCCATCGAGCTGGCTGTTTTCTTGCCTGCCCTACATTGTAAAATGGGGGTCCCTTACTGCACTATCAAGGGGAAGGCAAAACTGGGACATCTAGTCCACAGGAAGACCTGCACCACTGCTGCCTTCACACAGGTTAACTCGGAAGACAAAGGAGCTTTGGCTAAGCTGGTGGAAGCTATCAGGACCAATTGCAACGACAGATACAATGAGATCCACCGTCACTGGGGAGGCAATGTCCTGGGTACCAGATCTGTAGCTTGCATTGCCAAGCTCAAAAAGGCAAAGGCTAAAGAACTTGCCACTAAAGTGGGTTAAATGTATAGTGTTGAGTTTTCTCTACATAAAAAAAAAATACAATTTTTCCTTCAAAAAATATAAATTCTTGTTTTTTATAAATTACCCAGTTTCAGGTATTCTGCTATAGCGGGACAAACAAACTAAAACAAAATATGCCTACTATTAGAAAATACATTTTTTTTTTGTCCCATACACATGTAGTCCACTTGAAATGTTACAAAGAGAATTAGTATTTCCTAAATTATCACATGCCATACATGTTGGTTTGCCATATAGATAAGATCCATCTATGGATCTCCTTTATTTTCTTAATAAATTCAGAAGAAGTTTATTGAAGTACATATTTGGTGCCACTATGGATATCAAATAATGTAAGACTGCATGATAATGCTGCACAACTCCTACTTATTGAACATTTATAATGTACCACGTAGTATGTGGTACATTATAAATTTTGTACACAATTTGTTTAACTCTTGTATTTTGTACACAATTTGTTTAACTCTTGTAACAACACTGGAAAGTAGGTCTTTCATCCTATTTTTACAAGAAAACTGAAACTTAGTAAACCTTAGTAAAGAAAGTGATACAGAATAGAATTTTAAAGAGCTCTTTGTATGCACACTTTTATCCAGTGTTCCCTATCTCTTAGCACATCAGTTTACTCCAAATTAAGAGAATTCCTATTTGGCCTCTCTTTCAATTAGGTGAAGATGTTGAAAAAAAATGTATTCTACCTAAACACACATCCTCACAGTGGCCTCTCTGAAATTAATTTCTAAGACTGGCTAAATTTTCGTACTATTTCTTTATTATAACAGGCATAATTGCTTGTACCTTTAGTGACGGGCAGAAGGATGCTCAATAAATATCATCTTTTTTTAAAGTTTTTCTTAAAGTTCTTTTCCCTCAACCTAAGATTGATTTTAGTACATTTTTAAGGATTATTTTAAGAGAGAAATATCAGAAGTTATTTCTATTTATCTGATGAATCACATTTATTAATTTCTGTGTATTAAACCAGCCTTGCATCCAATGAATAAAGCCTATTTGATCTTGGTAAATTAGCTTTCTGATGTGCTGCTGGATTCAGTTTGTTAGTATTTTGCTGAAGATTTTCGAATTTATGTTCTTCAGGGATATTTGCCTGAGATTTCTTTTTTCACTGTATTCCTGCCAGATTTTGCTATCAGAATGATGCTGGCCTCATAGTATGAGTTAGGGTGGAGTCCCTCCTCCTTGATTTTTTGAAATAATTTTAGTAGGATTGGTACCAGCTCTTCTTTATCTGGTAGGATTTGGCTGCAGTTCATGTGGTCCAGAGCTTTTTCTGGTTGGTAAATATTTTATTACATATTTAATTTGGGAACTCATTGGTGATCTGTTCAGGATTTCAATTTCTTCCTGGTTCAGTCTTGGTTTGTGTATTTGTTAGAATTTATCCATTTCTTCTAGATTTTCTAGTTTGTGTGCACAGAGCTATTCATAATAGTCCCTGAGGACTCCTTATATTTCTGCAGTGTTGGTGAGATTATCACGTTAGTCATTTCTGATCGTGTTTATTTGGATCTTCTCTCCTTTTTCTTTATTAATCTAGCTAGCTGTCCATCAACACTATTTATTCTTTCGAAAAACGAACTTTAGGTTTTGTTGATTGTTTAAGTGGATTTTGCAACTCAATTTCACTCAGTTCAGCTCTGATTATGGTTATTTCTTTTCTTCTGCTAGCTTTGGGGTTGAATTGCTCTAGTTTTTCTAGTTCCTCTCGGTGTGATGTTACATTGTTAGAGATCTTACTAACTTCTTAATTTAGGCTTTTAGCACTATAAACACTCCTCTTAACACTGCTTTAGCTGTGTCCCAGATATTCTGATATATTATATCTTTATTTCATTAGTTTCAAAGAAGTTTTGGATTTATACCTTAATTTTATTATTTACTCAAAAGTTTAAGAGCAGATTGGTTAATTTCCAAGTAACTGTATGATTTGAAAGTTCTTCTTGGTATTGGATTATATTTTACTGTGCTATGGTCTAAGAGAGTGGTTGGCATGATTTAGGTTTTTTAAAATTTGCTAGAGATTGCTGAGCATGTAGCCAATCTTAGAGTACGTGCCATGTGCATGAGAAGAATGTATATTTTACTGTTGCCTATTCTGTTGATGCCTCTTAGGTCTATTTGGTCAAGTGTCGAATTTATGTCAAGAATATCTTTATTTTCTGCCTCAGTGATGTGTCTAACACTGTCAGTGGGAGTATTAAAGTCTCACACTACCATTGGATGGTTATCTAAGTCTCTTCATAGGTCTCTAAGAACTTGTTTTATGAATCTGGGTGCTCTAGTGCTGGGAGCATATATATTTATGATAGTTTTCTTGTTGAATCATTTATCATTAAAAACAAAATACACATGATCCTCTTAATAAAGGCAGAAAAGGTTTTTGATAAAATTCAGCGTTTCTTCAGGCTAAAATCCCTGAACAAACTTTAATGCACCAAAGGAACACACCTCAAAATAAGAGCCATCTATGACAAATTCACAGCCAACATCATATTAAATGGGCAAAAGCTGGAAACATTCCCCTTGAGAATTGGAACAAAAGAAAGATGCCCACTCTAACCAGTTCTTTCAATATAAACTGGATGTCCTAGCCAGAGCAATAAAGCAAAGTAAAGAAATAAAAGACATCCAAATAAGAAAAGAAGTCAAGCTATCTCTCTTAATTAATGATATGACTCTATGCCCAGAAAACCATAAAGACTCCACCAAAAACCTCCTAGAATAAGTAACTTCAGCAAAGTTTCAGGATACAAAATCAACGTACAAAAATCCATAGCATTTCTACACATCAGTAATGTCTGAGCTGAGAGCCAAATCAAGAACACACTTTCAATCACAATAGCCACAAATAGAACAAAATATCTAGAAATACAGCCAACTGAGGTGGTAAATGATCTCTACAGTGAGAATTACAAAACACTTCTGAAGAAGTCAAAGACATCACAAACCAATGGAAACACATTCCATGATCATGGGTAGGAAGAATATTATTAAAATGGCCATCCTGCCCAAACCAATTTACAGATTCAATGTTATTCCTATCAAACTACTGGTGACATTGTTTATCACAGAACTAGAAAAAACGATTTTAAAATTTATGAAGCCAAAATGGAGCCCAAAGAGCCAAAATAATCCTAAGGAAACAGAACAAAGCCAAAAACATCACACTACTTGATATAAAACTATAGCATAAGCTACAATAAACAAAATATCATGGTACTGGTACAAAAACAGACACAATGGAACAGGTTAGAGAACTCACAAATAAAGTTGCACACCTACCAGCATCTGATCTTTGACAAAGTCAACAAAAACAAGCAATGGGGAAAGGAATTTCTCTTCAATAAATGGTGCTGTGATAAGTGACTGGCCATATGCAGAAGATTGAAATAGAACCCCTTCCTTTCTTTACTTCTTTTTTTTTCTTGAGACGGAGTTTCATGCTTGTTGCCCAGGCTAGAGTGCAATGGCCCAATCTCAGCTCACCGCAACCTCTGACTCCTGGGTTTAAGCGATTCTCCTGCCTCAGCCTCCTACGTAGCTGGGAATACAGGTGCCCGCCACCAAACTCAGGTATTTATATATATATATATAAAATTTTATATATATTTATATATAAATATAAATATATATATTAAAAATATATATACATATGGCCCTTCCTTTCAACATATACAAAAATTAACTCAAGATGGACTAAAGACTTAACTCTAAAACCTAAAGCTATAAAAACCTTAGAAGAAAGCCTAAGATCTACCATTCTGGACCTAGACCTTGGCAAAAATTTTATAATGAAGTCTCCAAAAGCAGCTGCAATGAAAGAAATAGAAAAGTAGTACCTAATTAAACTAAAGCGCTTCTGCACAGCAGTGAAACTATCAACAGAGTAATGCACAACCTACAGAATGGGAGAAAATATTTGCAAATTATACATCTGACAAGGTCTAATATCAAGGATCTATAAGGAACTCTAACAAATAAACAGGCAAAAAACAAACAACCTCATTTAAAAATGAAGAAAGACTATGAACAGACACTTCTCAAAAAGTGACAAACACATGACCAACAAACATATGAGAAGACCAACATCATTGATGATTAGAGAAATGTAAATCAAATCCACAATGAGATACTATCTCAAACCAGTCAGAATGGCTTTTATAAAACACTCGAAAAATAATACTTGTTGGTGAGGTTGCAGAGAAAGGGGAATACTTATACACTGCTGGTGCAAATGTAAATTAGTTCAGCCACTATGGAAAGCATTTTGGAGATTTTTCAAAGAAGTCAAACAGAACTACCATTTGACCAGCAATCACACTATCGGGTATATACCCAAAGGAATATAAATTGTTTTACCAAAAAGATACAAATTCACAAGTTTATTACAGCGCTATTCACTATAGCAAAGACATGGAATCACCTAGATGCCCATCAACAGTGGACTGTATAAAGAAAATGTGGTAAATATATACCATGGAATACAACACAGCCATAAACAAAGAACAAAATAATGTCCTTGTCAGCAACATGGATGCAGGTGGAGGCCATTATCCTAAGTAAATTAATGCAGGAACAGAGAACCAAACACTGCATATTGTCACTTATAAGTAGAAGCTAAACATTTACTACACATGGACACAAAATGGGGAACAATAGATACAGGGCCTACTAGAGGGTGAAGAATATTAGGAGGGCAAGGATCAAAAACTACCTTACTATGCTCACTACCTGGGTGATGAAATCATTTGTGCATCAAACCTCAGAGACACAATTTACCCGTGTAACAAACCTGAACATGTACCCCTGAATCTAAAATAAAACTTGAAAAAAAAAGATATCTGAACTTAGAACATATTCTATAAACAAAAATAAAGGAAACAGGAAAATGAGCCTTTCCTTTAACACATGCAATTTAATAAACCCATATATTAGTCTGTTTTCATGCTGTTATGAAGAAATACATGACACTGGGCAATTTGTATAGTAAAAAGGATTGACTCACAGTTCTGCATAATTTGGGAGGCCTCAGGAAACTTACAATCAAGGCAGAAGGCACCTCTTCACAGGGTGACAGGAAAGAGAATGAGTGCCCAGCAAAGGTGGAAGCCCTTGATAAAACCATCAGATCTTGTGAGACAAGACTCCTAATCATGAGAATAGGATGGGGAAAACCTCCCCCATTATTCAATTATCTCCACTGGTCCCTCCCAAGATAAATGGGGATTATGGGAACTACAATTCAAGGTAAGATTTGGGTGGGGACACAGCCAAACCATATAACCCCTATCTTACTTTCCTACCTAGCACACAATAAAGTCAAAACAACAGTATATATTTCCTAGGAAAGGTAGCTGCTTGGATTGTTTCTAGCTGATTCCTCCATTGCTAGGTATAAAATTTGCCTCATCTTACACTGAAAATATTGCTTGTAAAATGTTTGTGAAGTAGTAGGTTGTAAAGCAAGCTAGAAGGAGCTGTTATGTGCATTTGACTGTGCCCCTTCATACTTTTGTATAACATGTTGGGTCTTCCTTAGTGGAAAAGTAGGTGGATAGAGAGGAAGAGGCATGTTAACACAGCAGCAGCAGAGTAGCTTCCAATGGGCAGAACTTAAATCTGTCACTTGCAAGCAACCCAAAACACTCTTTAGTTGAAGCTTAGTGTTATACTTCTATTAAAAATATAAAAGTTAAATTTATTCTATAAGTTTATTCTTCCCTATTTTAAATTATTATTACTATATTATGAAAAGTTAGACTGGCCTCATATAACGCTTTTCTCTCCCATGCATAATGAAAACTTTTTTTGGGCAGAATTACTCCTCTTTAGACAAGTATGAAGAAGTTTTGCTAATTGACAGATGCTACACAAATGTGCACAATTATTGTTACTGCTGTCATTATTGTTTTGGATAATCTTAAACACCAATATCTTTCTTTTTAAAAATAAAGATATTGACACCTCCTCACATAAATAAATTAATGTTCTCTATAGACACACAGGAGTCGCAGCCTCAAATGTCTATGAATAGAGAGACAAAGAGGAGAAGATGGACTCAACAGCTAATACATCTCATGATTTTACCTTTACATCAGGACATAACTTATTGTCTTTTTTCTAAAATAGGTTGATGCTTTTATTCACCATCTTTTTCAATAGTAAAATATTTATCTATTGAAGACAATATGCAAAATTCAGAAAAAAAATACAGATAGAAAATTAAACCACTCTTCTTTTCTTTTCTTTTTTTTTTTTTTTTTTTTTTTTTTTGAGTCAAAGTCTATCTCTGTCACCCAGGCTGGAGTGCAGTGGTGCGATCTCAGCTCACTGCAACCTCTGCCTCCCAGGCTCACACCATTGTCCTGCCTCAGCCTCCCAAACCACTCTTACGGATCACTACTACTAATGCTTCAGTATACTTGACTAGGCTTTTTCATATGAGTACATAAAAATGATTCTCCCTTCTGCAAGTTTAAATTAGATGTGCTGTTTCTCTATTGCCCACTTTAATATAGTTATTAGAATATTCCATGCTATTAAATATTATACTATAACATGAATTGTGATATCAATATAATAGTACATGACTGTAGTACATGACTAATAGTAGACTATTCTTGAATAAATGTATTTACTACACTGTTAGAAAATTGCTAAGTATTTGTTTCCAATTGTTTATAACTATAAATAACCCTATAGTGTAAATCCTTATGTACAAAACATCTTCCATCTCTGTATCACTAGTGGGACATACAGCCCATAACAGTCATAGGTTTCCTGGGATAACATAAGATAGCAAGGACCTGTCTGGCTTTCTAAAACTCATTAGGAGCTTCTTCATTATCTCTGTCCTTATCCCTGGTACATCCAGTATGATATTTTAGGGGCCCACTCAAGGAAATTTATTTCCCAAGTTGTTCACGCCCAATGACAGTATTTTTCAAATCCCTCTCTTAATTCAGTCCCCTTCCTTCACAACCTTCATAATAATAAAAATTCAAGTCATAATCCAGAGAGGCAGTGATGGGATAATTTTTGGTGTGTTTTTCAGAGGTTCCATCTGGGGCACATTCTTTACCTTGAAGTCCTTTAATATTTACCAGTTAACCTGATAAACAATCTCCTTACATCAAGTAGTCTACCACCTACCAGAATAAGAGAAGTATTATATAGTAAATAGGGTAAAGATGAGAGATCTTGTGCTCTTTTTGAGATGGGATCTTGCTATGTTGCCCAGGTTGGTCTCCTGGGCTCAAGTAATCCTCCTGCCTCAGCCTCCTGAATATCTGGGACTACAGGTGTGCACCACTGACCCCAGCTTAAGAAAATTTGCTTTTAAGTGTCTAAAATGGTATATAAATCAAACCAAGCTATAACAGGAGTCAAAAGTGACTATAGAAGGCTATTATAACAATGGTCACAGTCTTTAAAAAGGAAATGTAGATGTTAATAAAGTTACTTTTCTGTTTCAAGAAAAGGGGACTAATTTAATAAAGTATGGACAAAACCACCTAGCATCCTGCCCTTAGACCTGGGTCATCAAGAACCTACTCTGAGGTCCCCTACTTTATAGATACTTAATATTGGTTTTATCTTACCTGCCTTTGTAATAAAGCTCAAGGGTTAAGACACTGTAGTCTTAAATAATCTGTGTCTTTCCTCACCTTCTGGGTCATCTTCTTGGCATGGGGGACTCCAAATTCCATGCCTGAATACCATAAACTCATCTCTGAGGCTTGTGCTGGTTTCTTTCCAGCAGACATTTCTTCAGGTGAACACATTCTTATGTCTGAGGCAGAGTGAAGGGGCATCTGTTTAGGGGAACAGATGGTGCTTGGACCTGAGTTCTGGAATGTCCACCAGACATGGATGAGGCACATAATAGAGCAAAAAAAAAGAAGAGAGAAGGATGCAGTTGGGAACCTCCATGTACTCTTGTCTAAGGCTCTGTAAATGTTAGAAAGAACCTACTCCTCTGAACTCTTACACTTAGTGACAAGTATATTTTATGTCATTTTTTAATTTTAGCATTATTCTTCTTGAGCCTGGAGATTCTTCTTTTAGGAAAAGAGTCAATGTAAATATGTAAATGTGTAAATGTGATACATACTTTTAACATCAACTTTTAGGCCAGAAATTGTGAGACTATAGTACCCTACCCCTCTATAAACCATAACTCAGAGGTCTGCAGGTGAGAATCAATGTTTTCACAGGCATTACAAAAATTCTCTTATAACAAACATAGGAAAGGATGTCTGCATTTTAGAAAGTTTCAGCAAGGGATTCTAGCAGCCACTTAAAGGAATGACACTTTGTCCATGTCCCAAGATCAGCTTACTGTTTATCGCTTTTGACTCCTAAACACAGCCATTCTGTTTGCATCCCTCCCTCTTCGTGTGACTACAAGTCTGTTTTCTGAGACAGGAGGAGTAGTGGGTTGAATTATTTCCCCAAAAAAGATATGCTGAAGTGCCAACTCCCAGTACCTGTAAATGTGGCCATCTTTGAAAATAAGGTCATTGCAGAGGTAATCAAGTTAAAATGAGGTCATTTTGGAGTACAGTAAGTCCTAAATCCAATAATGGTTGTTCTTATAAGAATAAGAGAGGACCCACAGAGATCCAGGGAAGTCACATGGAGGCAGAGATTGCAGTGATGCAACCACAAGTCAAGGATGGCCAAGGACTGCTGAGGCCACCAGAAGGTAAAGAGGTAACTAAGAATTCTTCAGTAGAGCCCTCAGCGAGAGCATGGTCTTGTTAACACCTTGATTTCAGACTTCTAAACTCTAGAACTATGATAGAATAAATTTGTGTTGTTTTAAGCCACCAATTTTGAGGTAATTTGCAACAGCAGCCCCAGGAAACTAATACAGGTGATACTGGCCATTCTCTTCTCAACTTCCCTGTGGAATATCACTGGGCCTTATCTCCGACTTCCATCTTCCCTTTTTTCCGAGGTGTACTCACAGGTCTTTTGTTAAATGGTTCATTTCTAGTCACTTCAAAGAAGTGGGCCGGTGATGTGGGCGGATGGGGGACAGATGGGGGTAACACAAACAGTAAACTTGGAAGAATGAGAAAGAATTTTCTAAAAGTCACTCACTGGCTAAGTGTATTTCTCTACTTAATTGACTAAACCTTCACAATGGTGCTGGGAGGTAGATATTTCGAAATCCCTCTATTAAGAGGAGAACTCTATGGCTCAGAAAGCTTAGGTTGTTTAAACTTAAGCACTCTGTCACCCAGCTAAAAAAAGAAGAGCCAGGAGTCAAACTGAAACTTGCTTCCCCCAAAAAAGGGTCTCCAAAAGCTTCCGGTTGTATTAATGCACAAGTAATATTGGTAGTTTCTCCCTTTTGAAAATGAGTTTGTAGCCAGGCATGGTGGCTCATGCCTGTAATCCCAGCACTTTGGGAGGCCGAGGCAGGCAGATCACAATGTCAGGAGTTCGAGACCAGCCTGGCTAACATGGTGAAACCCCATCTCTATTAAAAATACAAAAATTAGCTGGGCATGATGGCGAATGCCTGTAATCCCAGCTACTCAGGAGGCTGAGAGAGGAGAATTACTTGAACCTGGGAGGCGGAGGTTGCAGTGAGTCGAGATTGCGCCACTGCACTCCAGCCTGGGTGACAGAGCAAGACTCCATCTTGGAGAAAAAGAAAAGAAAAGAAAATGAGTCTGTCATATCTCAGGATCAGATGTTATTCTCTCTGTATATACTTCTTTTATGACTGATTAGTTTCATATTAAAATTCTATTTATTTTTAGTAAACAAGGCATGTGTGGGATAAACATACACACACACACACACCCCCCCACACACATACATAAATACATAGGGAGGTAAATTTATCTTCCCCTCTCTGACCTAGCCACACAGTGTTCCTATGTGGAATAAGCTTATCTTATGAGTTTCCTAAGTATTCTTATCAGAATACTCCATTATTTTACCCATGTATACATACATATTATTGTTTTCTTCTCAAATCATAGTATATAAACCTGGTTCTATATCTCTCTGTGAGCTTTTTTTTTTTTTTTTTTTGACTCTCATCTTACCCAGTTGTATTAGTCCCTTTTCATGCTTTCATTAAAGACATACCCAAGACTGGGTAATTTATAAAGAAAAAGAGGTTCAATGGACTCACAGTTCCACGTGGCTGGGGAAGCCTCACAATCATGGTGGAAGGTGAAAGGCACTTCTTACAGGGTAGCAGCAAGAGAGAATGAGAACCAAGCACAAGGGGTTTCCCTTTATAAAACCATCAGGTCTCGTGAGACTTATTCACTACCTCTGCCTCTGTGATTCAATTATCATCCACCAGGTCCCTCCCACAACACATGGGAATTATGGGAGCTACAATTCAAGATGAGATTTGGGTGGGGACACAGCCAAACCATATCACCAGTCATAGAAATTCTCCTGCCTTGATAATGTTCCTGTCTTTTCTAAAATATTGCTAAAAAAATTCACATTATCCTTTTTTTCTTACTCTTCCTTCTTTCTCTCAATGTCCACATTTCTAATGCTGGCAAGTTTGATGTTGTTTTGTTCCTTCACACTATTATTGAAGCAAACACTCAAGTTAATCAGAATATTCAAAAAGCAAAACAGCTCTTTATCCCCCAAACCCTAACAACACCTTATCATAATGTAGGTCATTAAATTTTTACTGCTTTAGAAGAAAATATTTTACAAATTGGTGTGGAGTTCAGGGATTTTGTATGTTTGTTTTGTTTTTGTAAAAGAAGATTGTCCCCGAGGATACATGGGGAAGACTGCCCCCAGCAGGAGCTAGATCCCGCCATGATAAAATTCATTTGTCATTTTCTTTGCTAAAATAAGCCAATCCACAAATAGAGCAAAAGAGATTGACTTTGTTTACAGGCTCAGGAGAGCAAATTGCACTCCATTCGATTTTTGTTTAAACATTTATAGCAATTCATCTGACTCACATGTGCATTGTGGATATCACACAGAAAGTTCATTTGTTTAACTTTGTCAAGACTCTCCAGTCAAAGACCACTGGGAATTCACCCAATATCTAACAAATTGTTTTTTATAAAAAAAAATTATAATTTGTTGCAGTAAGAGAGAACATGCAACATGGAGAACCATGAGGCACCTCAATGAAAGGGTGTTAGAGAACACTTACAAATTAGGCTTGTGTGAGGTAACTTCAGGGAAAGTTTAAAGAAGCAGGTTTTGCTTTGTTTTTTAGGCATCAAGAAGCAGGGGCTTTTTTTTTTTTTTTTTGAGATGGAGTTTCACTCTTGTTGCCCAGGTTGGAGTGCAATGGCGCCATCTCGGTGGCTCACTGGAACCTCCACCCCCTAGGTTCAACAGATTCTTCTACCTCAGCCTCCCAAGTAGCTGAGATTACAGACACCCACCACCATGCCTGGCTAATTTTTCTATTTCTAGTAGAGACAGGGTTTCACCATGTTGGCCAGGCTGGTCTCAAACTTCTGACCTCAAGTGATCTGCCTGCCTCGTCCTCCAAGAAGCAGGGGTAATTTTATGATTGGGTATCCTACCTAACACATCTTCTCTAGAAGAATGGAAAACTAGACTAATACTTAAGCTTAAAGTGTTGAATACAGAAGCAGCAATCATTCATATTAACCAGGATAAGAAAATGTTTGGTCATTTTTGTTGCTTCAACAAAGTTCATGGTTTCTATTTTGTCTTTGTTCAAACATGACTACAGATTAGTCTTTTTTTTTTTTTTTTCCTTTTTCTTTTTTGTTGTTTTTGTTAGAGAGATAGGGTCTCACTCTGTTTCCTGGAACTCCTGAGCTCAAGTAGTCCTCCCACCTGAGCAGCTGAGACTACAGGCACACACCACCACACCTGGCTAGAAGAGTTCTCTTTTTTTTTTTATTTTGGAGGGAGAGTGTCTTAAAATTACAAAGATTCACACAATGGTCATGAATGACGCTGAAGTTCTGGGATATTGTTTATGTTCAACAGAACACCAAAGCCTGACTAACAGAGTATCAGACAAGCTCGTAGTAACTTTAGTTCTGGCTGATAGTATCAGGTCAGCTTCCGGATGTTAGTGGCTGGTTAACTCTTTCCTCTTCTGATTAATGGCAGATGAAGTTAAGTTGCAGGACATTAATCCATGATACCCACATTTTCACCACCGCTGAGATTTTGCTGAACAAGAGATTGTTCATAGAATGTAGTCTGCAGTTGGGCTAGGGCTAGTCGCCCCTGTTCCCTTTGCTGTAGAATGAGTAGTTGAATCCTCTCATGTGCCAACAGTTACATGGGAAATATCAGCCAACTGCAACACAAGCTAATTATCAGAAGCAAGTCTTGAAGCCAGGGGTCTGCATCATAAACTCCAGACAGTGAATCCAACTGGGTCTGTATTAGAGTACCAGGTGACTATTTTTGTTCTCAGCTTAGTCATGGGCTCCTTTATTTGTCATATGTAAGTGCAGGAATACGTAGTTGTTATGGTTTAAATATTCCCTTGGCTAGGTAAGAGGGAATCAAGAAATATGTGATTGTGCATTAACAACTCAGTAATGAATTTATTGGTTTGTTAGGTTTTCAGAGTAGCAGTCATATGCAAACAAAATACTGAGTGAAAGCAAAAGTGATCATGGTAATATTAATGGTAACCAATTAATGACTACTACTTTGTACTTATTTAATTCTCAGAAAAAAAATCTGAAGTATATGTTGTGTATCTCTTACACAATTCAAGAAAGTAAAGCATAGAAAAGGTAACTTCCCCAAGGTCACACCACTAATAAGTAGAAAAAAGAGAATTCAACCTCCTCAGGCTTGTCTGACCATATAGACTGCATTCTTTTTTTCTCTTTTTTGAGACTGAGTCTTGTTCTGTCGCCCAGGCTGGTGTTCAGTGGTGCGGATCTCGGCTCACTGCAAGCTCTACCTCCCATGTTCTCGCCATTCTCCTGCCTCAGCCTCCCGAGTAGTTGGGAGTACAGGTGCCTGCCACCACGCCAGGATTTTGTGTGTGTGCGTGTGTGTGTGTGTGTGTGTGTGTGTATTTTTAGCAGAGAAGGGGTTTTCACCATGTTAGCCAGGATGGTCTTGATCTCCTGACCTCGTGATCCGCCCGCCTCGGCCTCCCAAAGTGCTGGAATTACAGGTGTGAGCCACTGCGCCTGACCATAGACTGCATTCTTATTACCTATCATTAGTAAGCTTCTAGAATCAAATCCAGTGATCCATTCCCTGAGTAATATGCCTGGAAAACTTCCCTTTGTAAACCAGTCTTCTTCCACTGTTATTCTCTATACCTTCCTGCCAGGAGTGCCACTGCTTTGTGGTTTTATGGGGAAAAACATATCACAGGAACCACAAAGTTGGGCAGTTCAGTGAAAAAAATGAATAAGGAATTAAAGAATGCCTCATTCCATACCTGTCATCTTGCCTTTACATGAACTGATATAATAAATACCCATTTTGAAGTGGTTGCATGTATTAGAAGTCAAAATTACAAAAATTCAAAGGCAGAGATTTGTCCTATATTTTTCTTCAATAAGCATAGCTATGGAGCATTTGAATGATTATTCATTTCACTCACTTTTTAAAAAATGCTATTTTTAAAGATTTGTTTTGTTAAAATGTTTCCATTGAAATGTAATAGAGTAAGTTGTCAAACTTCCAACACTGCACCATATAACTTAGCAAAGTGTGCTGATGGATGCCCCCAGCTAATTAGAAAGATGACTCGAAGACCATATCCTAATGACTCAGAAAATCCACCTCAACTATTTTTCTTCTAAGCTAATTATTGGTTTGAGAGATACATATCCTATTTTGAGGGCTAAATTTTTCTTTCCTGGAATAAAAACCACAGAAATCTATATTGGTGTTAGATTTCTGTGTCCACGGTTCTGATTAAACTTTTCCATTTATATGTATTGCATCCTTGGCCATATAAATCATGTTGATAATATAGAATGCCATATCTACTCCTTACCCTGAAGCTTTGAACAAATAATTATTAAAACAATTTAAATTAGAAAGCTGCTCTATCCACTGTGTTCTTCACCTGATATGTGATCATCAGGATACTAAATCTTGAATGATAAAAAAGATCTAAGAAAATGAATCATATTGTGAATATTTCATTGCATATAAATTGTTCTATTATAGCATTGCTTTCAAGCCAAATGTTGATTTTTAACTTTCTAGTTTGTATGTACCCAAAGTTCATATGTTCCTATCTCAGTTTTTCCCAAAGTAGGCAGGCCTATGCTGTTGAACACATTGCAATTCTGGTGAGTGAAAAAAAAAAAAAAAGCTTATTCTTACAATACTGCTTACATAAATATCAAGCATGGTGCTACGTAATACAGAGAAAATGGTATGCAGTGTAGTCATGCAAATGCACCAAAACTCAAGAAATATTTTTAGTCTCTGGAACTTTCAAAGAAATGGATGACATTAAGTATAATTTAACAGAAACCAGTTGGCCTATAGCTGAACATAAAGTTCTAACCAAATCCAGCATGAATCTAATTTTTGTCCAAAATATTGTGGGCTTCATGAAGTTATATGTTTATTCTAATTTTATTTTAAAAGTGATGCTCATTTCTAGGGAAATCAAGTTCACAAATCAAACCCTGATCCATTCCAAGTTAAATATGGCAAAAAGATTATTTTATTTTTATATAATGTCATGCTTTGAGGCATTTAGAAGAGGAGAGGTGGAGAAGGAGGAAAAGGAAGAAGTAGAAGGAGAAGGAAAATGAAAATGTGGTGAAAGAAGGCCAGGAAAAGACAAGGAATGTTCACATTAATCTAATAAAAAGTAGAATGAAAGACCAAAGAGGAATCAAAATGTGTTCTACATTCAGCAGTTCATGTGATTTCTAAATATGGCAAACCTGGAATCATGTCTTCTCTCTATAGTGAAATCTCTTCACACTCTGAAGATCCTAACAGAAAACCTTCTGGAAGGTAGAACTATTCATATTTTGCTCTCAGATGTTCCTGCAAGACATTCTCCAAATTTAATTACATCTTCCTACTCGTGAAGATAGGTACGAAGGACTTTTGTAATGCTAGTTAACAGAAGATGCTTCAGAGATCACTAGAGTAATTTGTCTGATGTCATAGTTTAGGGCAGTGCCCATTTTATAAAGTACACATCAAATCCCATTCTCCCTTCTAAGCATCCCCTATTACCTTGGTCTAAAATAACTCATATTTCTCTACTCCTATAAGCAACCTGCTCTTATTTTTTTTCTATAAATAAAGTCCCTATTTATTCTTATAAAGTAAAATTTACATTTATTCCTGGGTTACTTAGCATTTAGGTCCTACAACTTCAATGTTGGTGTTGAAAATCTGGCCCTACTATCCACTAGCCATGTGGCCTTGAGCAAAACACTTACCCTATCAGCTACCAAAGATATCATCAGTTATTTCAACTGCAAAATGAGATGAAAATACTTATTCTGCATGGTTACTGTAGGATGAAAGACGTTAAAACATATAATGCTCTTAGAAGAGTGTCTAGCACAAGATAAAAACAAAATGAGTGTTAGACACCACTCTATTAATACTGTCACATTGTGATTATAATTATTATCATCATCTCTTTGATGGAACATACTATGTAATATCTTTAAAATATTTTGACTCATTTTATTTGTTTTCAGGTAAACTAGAAGTTTAATAAAAATGAAAAAAACATACAGCATGATGGGCTAGCTGCTTCCAAAGGTCTGTTATATATTGGTCAGCCTGATATCCTGACTCCGTGTGTTCTGGAGGTCACAGGACTGGTCCCTCACACACAATCAGGACTACAAGTCCCACAGATTATAAGGGTCATATCCTATTCTTTTTTGTATCCCAATTTCCCTCCATCATTTCCTTGAGATTTAGAAGTTCTCAGAAAATATGTGTGTGATAAATAAAATACAGACTTGTTTATTGCTGACAACACTAATATTATAAATTAAGTTTCTCTGCCATTAATGTATACAGGCTCTTGGAAGTCAGGAAATTTATCCATTTTCGCTCACTCAGTACAGTTTCTAGCATATTAGATAATATATATTATGTGTAAAATGAACTAGTAAACACTAGAACATATGCATCATACATGAAAGTTATTTTTTCTGTCTACTGTCATATCCTTATTACTCCACACACACTTGAGATAAAGTAGGCAGGCACTCAATAAACTTAGATGATGAATGCATTTCCTAATACGCACTGACTTTAAAGATCTCTTTCAGTAAGCTCTGCAAATAGGCAAAATCTCTGAAAACCTTAAAACAGGTCCAAAATGGGTATCACTCAATATCAAGTGAAATTGAATGCATGAAGTATAAAACCATATTTGGACAAAAATGATTGACAGGATCATGCAAAAGAGTTGTTAATGGCCTCAGGTAACATTTAATACCATTGCTCCAGGGGCAACCTACTCTGTTTTCAGGAAACTGCTTTGTAAGTGCCTGAAACAAGTCACTTTCTCTAGTCCTTTGTTTTTGTGAAGCCCAAATGGTAATCTATCTCTCTAGAATGATAGCATATACATCTAAGGTCTTGGGAGAAGTACTACAGTAAGGAAAAGATTAATATCCTCATTCTGCTATTCTCTACTCCAAAATGAACAGTGGGTTCCCTGTTAACAAATACCAGCCTCTGACTTCTCTTTTGAGATTTCCAAATTCACAGGCTCATGGTTCTCTCAAGCAGAAAATAACTTATTTTGTCTGTGCTGTATCTTTCTCTTTTATTTTCCTTTGCAATTTCTTGAGTATTACACTGTATAACTGACCACATAAGAGGAGGAGAACAGAAACCGTGTGCAACCAGAAGCTTTGGGGGTAAATTGGACTAGTGTTTGCAAGGGGATAGTTTCTGGGAAACAGAGTGAATTGCTCATGGTCTTCATATAAGGAGTGAAGTTACTTGCCAAGTGATTTTCAGTTGTTAAGAGGAAAGAATATTAAGTTTAAGATGAACACATTTTGGGGAGAAATCATGAAGACTAAGATGTTTCAGATTTACCTTACTTATTCCTCTACTTATAATATTTATAATAGCAGAAAACCAAGTAATCAGTTAACTTTCTGCATAACTAATGTGTGCTGAGCATTGTAATATATAAATATCAAAGTTACAGGGAGAAACACACACGTAATCCTTACCAGTACCATAAAATATGATGGAAACACACATGCACATGCACGTACACACACACACACACACTTGATTTCCAGATGAAAACCAGAAGTAAATAATTAGATGTTGGCTGGACATGGTGGCTCACGCCTGTTATCCCAGCACTTTGGAAGGCCGAGGTAGGCAGATCACCTGAGGTCAGGAGCTTGAGACCAGCCTAGCCATTATGGTGAAACCTCATCTCTACTAAAAATACAAAAATTAGCCGGGCATAGTGGCGGTTGCCTGTAATTCCCACGGAGGCTGAGGCCGGAGAATCACTTGAACCCGGGAGGCAGAAGTGGCAATGAGCCAAGATCGTGCCACTGCACTCCAGCCTGGATGACAGGGTAAGGCTCAGTCTCAAAATAATAACTAAATGTTATATTCAGACTTTCATAAATTGTATGATTATTTATTATGCTCCTCATTTATTTATTTTATCTCTCCTCATGATAAGATAACATGTCCTCAGCAGGCTTTGTCACATGACTTGCTTTGGTGATTAAAATTGGAACAAGAAGCAGTGGATGTCACTGTCACACATTTCACCATCGATCTTTTCCCAGTGCCATGCACTCAGGTAGGATGGCTCCTTTGGCCTGTGTCCTGGTCTGAAGGAGCATGAAGCAGAGCCACAATCTACATGTGATATTAATGAAAAAAAAATTTTTTTTGGAAAGCACTGAGATTTGGGAATACTTTGTCACTGCAGCAAAACCTAGCATAAACTTATTATATGCATATCTTGATAGGTCAAAATATTTTATACTTTTTTCCTTTTTCTCTGGCTCATTCCTTACTTCAAATATTTCTAAGGTTCTTCTTTATTTAATATATAAAGTCAAAACTCTTAATGTGGAATTTAAGACTCTGTATGAGGTAGACCCTGACTCTCTTTAATCTCATTTCCTGCCTTCTGTTTCACCCAATACAGCCATACTGTTCTGTCTACCATTCATCCATTCCCCAAAATGTTTAATCTCTGTACCAGGCTTATAATTTTCCCTTTTTCTGGAATATTATTCATTCCCTTTCTCTAATCTCACTTTACCCACAGGGTCAATTCCAACTCTTTTGCAACAACAAACTCCCTCTTCTCTCTTTTACTTAAGTATTCTCTGACCAACTAATTATTCTCTTCCTACTTCTTGTCATCAATGTACCATCTTAGACTTCATTGCAATTATCTTTTTTTGACCTGACATTGGACATTTCTTGAAAGGAAACTACAATGGTTTAGATATATTTAGATCCCCAGTACCTAGCAGAGAGTCTGAAATATAACAGATATCTGACAAATTTTGCAGAACTCATGGGTAAATAAATACTTCAATGAATTAATGGTTCTCCTGTTTGTCCTTTCACACTGGCATGTGACTTTTTAAAGATTATTGGTAAATGATTCTTAGGATGGGAAGTAATTGATTTGAGTATATTGGCTTTGCTTTGAAATAAAAACACTATTACCTGTGGATGTTGTGTCAATCTTAAGGGCTTCTGCAACATTTAATTTTGTACATTTTTCAGGGTGGTATCATTCTAACCACATCAGTATGTTCTTCACTTCATCTAGAAGGTTAACACCAAAAAGCCACAGAATCACCTGATAAGTTTCTATTTGATACTTCATTCCATTTTAATGCAAGAAAAAAATAAATTATCCCATACTCCTCCTCAATCAGACATCAGCCTCATTTTCTTTCTAGCTGAAACATAGTACTTTTGTCTTTCCTTTGGTATTAGAAATACTAGAAATACTTGAAGGTGGCTTAGAAACAGAAAACCTGAATTTAACATCCAGCTCATTTCTAAACTGGTTTTATGATTTGTGTTGTGTCACTTATCCCTCTGTAGTTTCATTTTTCTCATCTCTCAAATAAGAGTACAAGAGAAAAAGAGTTTTGAAATCTCTTTTAGCTGTGATTAAAAACAAATTAGACTAAGTCAATTCACTTACAAACTGAGAACCAGAAGCGAGGCCTAATATTCAGATTTGAAATGAACTAAAAAAACTATCAAGTCGAGACTACTTTGGAATCTTTCCTACTATTCCAAACTGAAATCTACAGAATAGGCTGTAAAATCAGATAGACTTGGTTAGAATTTCAACTCTACCTTTTATTGACTATGTGATCTTGATCAAGTTGCCTGACCCATCTGACTTCAATTACCTCCTGTAACATAAGAATAAATGCCCTTATCCTATAGAATCTTTATAAAAATCAAATGTCTTCATATCTCAGTTTATGACAATTTCTTTCTCCTAATTGCTCCAAGAAAAGATTTTGAAGTCATTATTCTTTTTTTCCTTTTTCTCTTACTCCAAATCTTATAACTATAAATCCATCATATACTTTGAATGCAATCATTTCCCACAATCTTTACCATACCACTTAATTCTTACAACAATCTCACAAATTAATAAAAGTGATGAGGATGAGGAGGAGTCATAGAAGAAGAAGAAAGTTAACACGTAGTACTTATTATTCACCAAGCAATGGTTTAAGCAATTGGGCTATGTCTTAGTTGTTTCTGGCTGGTTTAACAAATTACCATAGACCGGGTGGCTTAAATGACAAATATTTATTTTTCATAGTTCTGGAAGCTGGCTATCTGAAATCAGTATGCCAGTATGGTCAGAATGCTAGAATCTTCCACTGAACGGAATAGAATCCTCATTTGGTTGCAGGGTAGAATCCCCATGTGGCAGAAAGAGGTCAAGAGAGTTGTCTGCGGTACCTTTAATATGGGCACAAATCCCATTTAGTAAGCCTCCATCTTCCTGATCTAATTACCTCTCAAAGGCCCCCACCTCTTAGTACCATCATACTAATGATGAGGATTTCAGCAGATTAATTTTGGGGACAAAGAGAGTTAATCTATTGCAGACCATCTCATTTGTCCTTGTAACAATATTTTGAAGTAAATACTATTTTTACTCGTATTTTACAAACGACAAAACTGAAGGTCAAACAGTTGCTTTACCCAAGGACATTGAACCAGTAAAGGAAAATCCAGTCACTGACACCAGGAAGTTTGACTCCAGTACTCTTAACCTGGATGTTGTAGTACCTTCCCAGGGAAAACAAGTACTTGGGATCCTGGAGTAGTAGGAAGAACACTAAAATTCAAATTATGGCTGTACTTTTTAGAAGTACAGCCTTTGAAATCTAAAAATATGGGCTTGAGTTCCAGCTTCACTACTTTGTATGTTACCCTGTGTGCTTTCTAAACTGCTCTGAGCTTCAGTTTCCTCATCTTCAAACTTGGAACTTGGGGTTTTATCTTGGATATCTGTTAAGTGCCACTCCAGTATCCATTTCTCCTTATCCATCCTTAGCAGTGCTTCTAATTTCTCAACTATGTGTACTAGGAAGTAATGAGAAGCAAAAGAGCTTGGAGCTCTTAGAACTCCTAGACCCAGGCATGGGCTTTTATCTATAAGAGAGGCCCATCCACTGGGAAATGTGTCCTTCAGTAGAGCATCACAACAACTATCAACTCTTAGCCCAGCAGGTAGCAAGTTGGGGGAATAATCCCCCAACTTCACTTGTTTCTTGCCTAACAATTTTCTGCTGAATCCAAGTGGAAACCAGGCAAGAGAGACTATGGCTGCAATCTATGAAAATGAGCCTCCTGGAGCAAATCAGGATAGAAAAGAATGAATAATGTATCTGTAGAGACAAATAGACAAAAAGATATATCACATTTTAATTTCAATGTAAAGTCTAAATGTCTGAAATGGCAAATATCCATCACAAAAGGGAGTATCAAGAACAAAAATCAAGGGGGTCCCTCAAAGATGAAAGATTGAACCTCAGAACATTATAAATAAATATATTTCCTTTCAATTTAATTAAGATAAAGAGAAGTAAAAAATGATTTGTGTTATAATGACAAAAAGTTCTTTCTGAATTATTAAATTTTTATTTCTCAATGTTGGCATTTATCTTTAACAATTTTCCCAACTTTTCATTTTGCCAGTTCACCTCAGACAATCTGTACCACTGTTTGTTGAAACTCTTTTCCATCTTGACTAAATCATGTCTGGCCTGGCAGTTGCTGTTCACATAAAATTGGGGACCAAGTGGGAAAAAAAAAAAAAATCCGAAGTGACAATAACTCCTTCTTGAAGAAAGTACCTGGAGTTTTCCATAATTGGTTTTCTTGTAAAAAAAAAAAAAAAAAAAAAAAAAAAAAAAAATCTCTTCAATTTTCCCCCTCACTTCTACTGTATACCGCAGACTGCATTTTCAATCAAGCCACCATGTAAGATTTGCTTTCATACATACCCTTTCAAGAGTTTTCTGTCTGGTGCCATGATCATTCATACTGTAGTTTATCTTATCAACAATTAAAGCATTTCCAGCTGTTTCCCAGACAACTCTGAGAATTACTTTTTTTTTTTTATGGTAAGACAGGGAGAGTTTTGGGCTCGCTCTTGCTCAAATTTCATTGCAAGAGAAAAGGCATTTCTTTCTCTATATAAATTTCTTGCCATTAGACCAGAAACAAGAATGGTTCCAAATTATTATAGGGGATCTCTTTACTTTCCAGTCTGTATACCCCATAGATTGAGACAATCTACACTGGAAAGGAAGGGTCCTTCAGAAGAAATCTCTGCACAATAATTTCTTTCAAGTACTTCTGGTGACAAATTGTCTTACAATCCTAGGAGCTGAAATTTCAAGATATGTCTGTGACTTCTCCAAAAAGTATATAAAATAGCAATTACTATGTGGGCAACAATTCAGCGCCTCCTAAAGAAATGAAAAAGATGGAAATAAGGTTGGCATTTGAATGTTAAACTGTGTCAACAGCACACACACAAAAATGCATCCAAGAAGAGTTAGGCAGTTCTCTGAAAGAGGCAGAACTGGCTATCAGTAGTGAAAGTACAATGACAACAATAATAATATTAGCAGCAAATTAGCAAAATTGAAATGAATGTTTACCTGCCAGATACTGAGAGGTGACAATGTGCTAGCAGCCCTCACTCTCAGAGCCTCCTCGGCCTTGACATCGACTCTGGTGGCACCTGAGTAGCCCTTCAGCCTGCCACTGCACTGTGGGAGCCCCTCTCTGGGCTGGCTGAAGCTGCAGCTGGCTCCCTCTGCTTGCTGGGGAGGTGTGGAGGGAGAGGCGCGGGTGGGAACCAGGGCTGTGCGCAGGGCTCACAGACCAGGGTGAGTTCCCACTGGCCGGGTCAGGCTCCATGGGCCCCACACTCAGAGTGGCCGGCTGGTGCCACCAGCCCAGGGCAATGAGGGGCTTAGCACACAGGCCAGTAGCTGTGGAGGTTGCGTGGGGTCCCCCAGTACTGCCAGTCCATATGCACCACGCTCAGATTCTTGCCTGGCCTCAGCCACCTCCATGCGGTGCACGGCTCGGGACCTGCAGCCCGCCATGTTGGAGCCCCCGCCCCTCCCACCATGGTCTCCTGCGTGGCCCAAGCCTCCCCTACCAGCACTGCCCCCTCTCCGCAGCACTCGGTCCCATCAACTGCCCAGGGGCTGAGGAGTGCGGGTGCACCACACATGACTGGCTGACAGCTCCACCCGCGCCCCAGTGCGGGATCCACTAGGTGAAGCCAGCTGGGCTCCTGAGCCTAGTGGGGACTTGGAGAATGTATATGTCTAGCTAAAGGATTGTAAACGCACCAATCAGCATTCTGTGTCTACCTCAGGGTTTGTAAATACACCAATCAGTACTCGGTATCTAGCTAAGGTAGTGGGGACTTGGAGAACTTTTCTGTCTAGCACTCTGTGACTAGCTCAGGGTTTGTAAATACACCAATCAGCACTCTGTGGCTAGCTCAGGGTTTGTAAATACACCAATCAGTTCTCTGTATCTAGCTAACCTTCTGGGGACTTGGAGAACTTTTTAATTTATTTATTATTATTATAATACTGTAGGTTGTAGGGTACATGTGCATAACCTACAGGTTTGTTACTATGTATGGCTTCTGCCTTGTTGGTGTGCCAAAATCTATCAACTCCCATTTACATCAGGTATAACTCCCACGCAATCCCTCCCCCTCCCTCCCTCCCCCATGATAGGCCCTGGTGTGTGTGATGTTCCCCTTCCCCGAGTCCAGGTGATCTCACTGTTCAGTTTCCACCCAAGGAGTGAGAACATGTGGTGTTTTGGTTTTCTGTTCTGTGATAGTTTGCTAAGAATGATGGGATTCCAGCTGCATTCATGTCCCATAAAGGACACAAACTCATCCTTTTTATGGCTGCATAGTATTCCATGGTGTATATGTACACATTTTCTTAACTAGATCTGTCACTGATGGACAATGGCTGATTCCAAGTCTTGCTAGGAATAGTGCTGCAATAAACATACGTGTGCATGTGTTCTTTATAGCAGCATAATTTATAACTTTTGGGTATATACCCAGTAATGGGATGGCTGGGTCATTTGGTACATCTAGTTCTAGATCCTTGAGGAATCGCCATACTGTTTTCTCCATAATGGTTGAATCAGTTTACAACTCCCACCAACAGTGTAAAAGGTACCTTATTTCTCCACATCCTCTCCAGCACCTGTTGCTTCCTGATCTCTTGAATTGATCGCCATTCTAACTGGTGTGTATGGTATCTCATTGTTTTGATTTGCATTTCATGGCCAGTGATGATGTATACTTTTTCATGTGTTTGTTGGCTGTATGAATGTCTCTTTTGAGAAATGTCTGTTCATATCCTTTGCCCACTTTTGATGGTTGTTTGTTTTTTTCTTGTAAATTTGTTTGTGTTCTTTGTAGGTTCTTGGATATTAGCCCTTTTGTCAGATGAGTAGATTGCAAAAATTCTTTCTCCCATTCTGTAGGTTGCCTGTCAATTTGATGGGAGTTTCTTTTGCTGTGCAGAAGCTCTTAGTTTAATGAGATCCCATTTGTCAATTTTGGCTTTGCCGTTGCTTTGGTAAGTTTTAGACATGAAGTCTTTGCCCATGCCTATGTCCTGAATGGTATTAATACCTAGGTTTTCCTCTCTAGGATTTTTATGGTTAGGTCTAACATTTAAGTCTCTAATCCATCTTGGAATTAATTTCATATAAGGAGTAAGGAAAGGATCCGTTTCAGCTTTCTACTATGGCTAGCCAATTTTCCCAGCACCATTTTATTAAATAGGGGAACTTTTCCCCATTTCTCATTTCTCCTAGGTTTGTCAAAGATCGATGGCTGTAGATGTGTGGTACTATTTCTGAGGGCTCTGTTCTGTTCCATTGGTCTATATCTCTGTTTTGGTACCAGTACCATGCTGTTTTTGCCATTGTAGCCTTGTAGTATAGTTTGAGTCAGGTAGCGGATGCCTCCAGCTTTGTTCTTTGACTTAGGATTGTCTTGAGATGTGGCTCTTTTGGTTCCATATGAACTTTTAAAGCAGTTTTTCCACCGTGAAGAAACTCATTGGTAGCTTGATGGGGATGGGCATTGAATCTTATAAATTACCTTGGGCAGTATGGCCATTTTCACTATATTGATTCTTCCTATCCATGAGCATGGGTATGTTCCATTTTGTTTGTAACCTCTTTATTTCACTGAGCACTGGTTTGTAGTTCTCCCTTGAAGAGGTCCTTTACATCCCTTGTAAGTTGGATTCTAGGTATTTGATTCTCCCTTTGAAGCAATTGTGAATGGAAGTTCATTCCTGATTTGGCTCTGTTTGTCTGTTACTGGTGTATAAGAATGCTTGTGATTTTTTGCACACATTCTTTGTATCCCGAGACTTGCTGAAGTTGCTTATCAGCTTAAGGAGACTTGGCTGAGACAATGGGGTTTTCTGTATACAATCATGTCATCTGCAAACAGGGACAATTTGATCTCTTTCTTTCCTAACTGAATACCCTGATTTCTCTTGCCTGATTGCCCTTAGCCAGAACTTCCGCAACACTATGTTGAATAGGAGTGGTGAGAGAGGGCATCCCTGTCTTGTGCCAGTTTTCAAAGGGAATTTTTCAGTTTTTGCCCATTCAGTATGATATTGGCTGTGGGTTTGTCATAAATAGCTCTTATTATTTTGAGGTACGTTCGAATACCGAATTTATTGAGCGTTTTAGCATGAAGGGCTGTTGAATTTTGTCAAAAGCCTTTTCTGCATCTATTGAGATAATCCTGTGGTTCTTGTCTTTGGTCTCTCTTTATATGCTGGATTATGTTTATTGATTTGGCGAATGTTGAACTGTGCCTTGCATCCCAGGGATGAAGCCCACTTGATCATGGTGGATAAGCTTTTTGATGTGTTGCTGAATCTGGTTTGCCAGTATTTTATTGAGGATTTTGCATCGATGTTCATCAGGGCTGGCCTAAAATTCTTTTTTGTTGTATTCTGCCAGGCTTTGGTATCGACGATGATATTGGCCTCATAAATGAGTTAGAGATTCTCTTTTCTATTGATTGGCCAGTTTTCAGTTGAATGGTACCAACTCCTCCTTTTTGTACCTCTGGTAGAATTCAGCTGTGAATCCATCTGGTCCTGACTTTCTTTCGTTGGTGGTTATTAATTGTTGCCTCAATTTCAGAGCTCATATTGGTCTATTCAGGGATCTCAACTTCTTCCTCTGGTTTAGTCTTGAAGAGTGTATGTCCAGAAATTATCCATTTCTTCTAGATTTTCCAGTTTATTTTATGTAGAGGTGTTTATAGTATTCTCTGATGGTAGTTTGTATTTGTGGGTCGGTGGTGATATCCCTATCATTTTAATTATACGATTTTGATTCTTTCTTTCTTTATTAGTCTTGCTAGTGGTCTGTCAATTTTGTTGATCTTTTTCAAAACCAACTCCTGGATTCATTGATTTTGAGGGCTTTTTTTGTGTCTCATTCCTTCAGTTCTGCTCTGGATCTTAGTTATTTCTTGCCTTCTGCTAGTTTCGAATGTTTGTTTTTGCTTCTCTTAGTTCCTTTAATTGTGATGTTAGAGTGTCAATTTTAGATCTTTCCCTGCTTTCTCTTGTAGGGCATTTAGTGCTCTTAAATTTCCTCTCACACACTGCTTTAAATGTGTCCCAAAGATTCTGGTATGTTGTATCTTTGTTCTCATTGGTTTCAAAGAACATCTTTATTTCTGCCTTTCATTTCATATGTACCCAGTAGTCATTCAGGAGTTATGTTGTTCAGTTTCCATGTGTTGAGCGGTTTTGTTTGTGCCTAGTCCTGAGTTCTAGTTTGATTGCACTGTGGTCTTGAGAGACAAAGTTTGTTATAATTTCTGTTCTGTACATTTTTTGTTGAGGAGTGTTTCTTTTTACTTCCACTACGTGGTCAATTTTGGAGGCACGACAGGGAAAGGAGAAGAATGTGTATATTCTGTTGATTTGGGGTGGAGAGTTCTTATGATGTCTATTAGGTCTGCTTTTGCTGCAGATGAGTTCAATCTCCTGATATCCTTTAATTACCTCTGTCTCGTTGATCTGTCTAATGTTGACAGTGGAGGTGTTGAAGTCTCCCATTATTATTGTATGCTGGGAGTTCGTCTCTTTGTAAGTCTCTATGACTTGCTTTATGAATCTGGTGCTCCTGTATTGGTGCATATATATTTAGGATAAGCTAGCTTCCTGTTGAATTGATCCCTTTACCATTTTATAATGGTTTCTTGTCTCTTTTTTGATCTTTTTGATGGTTTAAAGTCTGTTTTATCAGAGACTGGCATTGCAACTCCCTGCTTTTTGTTCTCCATTTGCTTGGTAAATCTTCCTCCATCCCTTTTATTTTGAGCCCATGTCTCTCTAAGGCAGGAGATGGGTTCCTGGAATACAGCAGACTGATGGGTCTCGACTCTTTTATCCAGTTTCCACAAGTCTGTGTCTTTTAAATGGAGCATTTAGTCCATTTACATTTAAGGTTAATATTGTTATGTGTGAACCTTGATCCTGCCATTATGATATTAACTGGTTATTTTGCTCGTTAGTTGATGCAGTTTCTTCCTAGCCCTCGCATAGTCTTTACATTTGCATGTTTTGAGATGGCTGGTACCAGTTGTTCCTTTCCATGTTTAGTGCTTCCCTTCAGGGTCTCTTGTAAGGCAGCCTAGTGGTGACAAAATCTCTAAGCATTTGCCTTATCTGTAAAGGATTTTATTTCTCCCTTTCACTGATGAAACTTTGGTTTGGCTGGATATGAAATTCTGGGTTGAAAATTCTTTTCTTTTAAGAATGCTGAATACCCACCCCCACTCCCATTCTGGCTTCAGATTTTCTGCCTAGGGATCTGCTGTTAGTCTGATGGAGCTCCCTTTGTGGGCAACCTGACCTTCTCTGGCTGCCCCACATTTTTCCTTTCATTTCAACTTTGGTGAATCTGGCAATTATGTCTTGGAGGTGCTCTTCTCGAGGGGAGTATCTTTGTGGCATTCTCTGTATTTCCTGGATTTGAAAGTTGGCCTGCCCTACTAGGGTTGGGGAAGTTCTCCTGGATGATATCCCTGAAGAGTGTTTTCAACTTGGTTCCATTTTCCCCTCACTTTCAGGCACCCTAATCAGACGTAGATTTGGTCTTTTACATAATCCCATACTTTGCAGGCTTTGTTCATTTTTCTTTTTCTTTTTGTTTCTTCTTCGCCATTTCATTCATTTGATCCTCAATCGCTGATACTCTTTCTTCCAGCTGATCGAAGTCGGTTGAAGCTTGTGCATTGTCACGCATTTCTCTCGTGTCATGGTTTTCTACTCTCCTTTCCTACTTCGCTTAGGACCTTTCTGCATTAATTACCTAGCCATCAATTCTTCCACTTTTTTCAAGATTTTTAGTTTCTTTTGTTAAGTAATGTAATTCCTCCTTAGCTCTGAGAAATTTGATGGACTGGTTTTCTCTTCATCTCATCAAAGTCATTCTCCTCGTCCAGCTTGATCCGTTAAGCTGGCGATGAGCTGCGCTCCTTGCCGGGGAGATGCGCCCTTATTTTTGAATTTCCGCTTTTCTGCCCTGCTTTTCCCCCATCTTTAGGTTTTATCTACCTCTGGTCTTTGATGATGGTGAGATGTACTGATGGGGTTTTGTGCAGGTGTCCTTCCTGTTTGATAGTTTCCCTTTCTAACAGTCAGGACCCTCAGCTGTAGGGTCTTGCTGGAGACGTTTGAGTCCACCCAATCCTGTTTGCCTAGGGTATCAGCAGCAGAGGCTGCAGAAGACAATATTTCTAGCCGCAGTGTACCTGTCTGGATTCTTGCTTTGGAAGCTTCCTCTCAGGGGTGTACTCCACTCTGTGAGGTGTGGGGTGTCAGACTGCCCCTAGTGAGGGATGTCTCCCAGTTAGGGCTACCAGGGGTCAGACCCTGAGCAGGGAGTCTGTCTTTCTCAGATCTCAACCTCCTGTTGGGAGATCCACTGCCTTCTGGAAGCTGTCAGACAGAGTCGCTGCCCGCAGAGGTGTCTGCTGCTTTGTTATTGCTTACTGTGCCCTGTTCCCAGAGGTGGAGTCTACAGAGACAGGCAGGTTTCCCTTGAGCTGCTGCAGCCCCACCCAGCCTGAGCTCCAGCCTTGTTTACTCACTTAAGCCTCAGGCAATGGCTGGCTTCCCTCCCCCAGCCTCGCTGCTGCTCTGCCGGGGTAGATCACAGACTGCTGTGATAGCAATGAGGGAGGCCTGTGGGTGTGGGACCCCGGCCAGGTGTGTGGGATATGATCTCCTGGTGTGCCTGTTTGCCTCAGTAAAAGCAGTATTGGGGTGGGAGTTACCCTCGAGCCTCCAGGTGTTGTGTGTCTCAGTTCCCTGGCTAGGAAAAAGGGATTCCCTTCCCCTTGGCGCCTCCCAGGTGAAGCAATGCTCGCCTCGCTTCCAGCCTCGGTCGGGTTGCAGCAGCTGACCAGTACCGATCGTCCTGCACTCCCCAGTGAGATGAACCCAGTACCTCAGTTGAAAATGCCGAAATCACCGGTCTTCTGTGTCGCTGGCACTGGGAATTGGAGACTGGAGCTGCTCCTATTTGGCCATCTTGCTCCGCCCCCCCTGGAGAACTTTTATGTCTAGCTAGAGAATTGTAAATGCACCAATCAGTACTCTGTCAAAATGGACCAGTCAGTTCTCTGTAAAAGTGGACCAATTAGCTCTCTGTAAAATAGACCAATCAGCTCTCTGTAAAATGGACCAATCAGCAGGATGTGGGTGGGGTCAGATAAGGGAATAAAAGCAGGCTGCCTGAGCCAGCCGGCAGTAACCTGCTAGGGTACCCTTCCACACCGTGAAAGCTTTGAGCTTTTGCTGTTTGTAATAAATCTTGCTGCCACTCACTCTTCAAGTCCACGCTGCCTTTAAGAGCTGTAACACTCACTGCAAAGGTCTGCAGCTTCTCTCCTGTCAGGAAGACCACGAACCCACCAGAAGGAAGAAGCTCCAGACACATCTGAAGGTCTGAAGGAACAAACTCTGGACACACCATCTTTAAGAACTTTCACACACACTGTGAGGGTCTGCAGCTTCATTCTTGAAGTCAGCGAGACCAAGAACTCACCAATTCTGGACACAATACTACATATGACACTGGCCATGGTTATTTGATTTAATTCTAACAAGACCTTGTGAGGAAAGTATTATTATGGTTCTATTTTACTAATGAGAAAATTGAGGCTTGAAGTTATTAAATAACATTTGTTCAAGATTTACAGGAGTAGTAAGTAACAGAGCTAAGACTTGAAAATTTGAAACTATTACAGTCTATGTATCCAGTCAATGGTGAAGTACAGACAATGGAAACTTGGGCAATTACATGCTGGTCCACTCCCACATAGGAGTCACAAGAAAGTAGCACAGCTCAGAAAAAGTGTCCATTCTCCCTGGAAGATACTACCCTGCTGTGGAAATAGAAATGGCAGCTTGCTTTGGGATGAGCTTATTAGAGCTGACTCCCTCTCTTCTAATTCCCATCTTACCAGTAACCCTGGATAATTTGGCTTCTCTTGTGGCTTTCTTACATGAAACGATGTGTTGATGCTGTTGGCATTTTAATTATTTGCTTTGGACTTTTATGAGTTAATAGTGAGAGTTGACATCCTTACCTGATCTCAGAAATGGGACTAACAAGTTTGAACTAAGGATCTATGAAATGAGCATCTATTGTTTTTATCTTCCTGGATGAGCAACCAACTTCTACCACCCTTTTGCTGAGGAAATGTTTCTTCCCACTCTAAGCATGTATTTGAATGCAAGTGTTTCAAATTTTTGCAGATTCAATCTTTCCAGCTGTAGTGAGCAGCTGATCTATGATGTATCTATCATAGTATCCGACTTACCCAGACAAATTCTCAGCCCAGAAAAATGTACCTGTTGCAAATACAACCAACTGTAACTTTCCCTAGGACTGTTTAACTCGGGATTAGAGAAATAGTGTGCATTTAATGTTCTTTTCTAAAATGGTGCTGTGTGACTTCAGAGCTATGAGCAGCCGCAGTTCCCATCCTGTGAAAGAAGCCAGTCTGTAGGAATAAATGAAACTACATATAGGAAAGAGCAGACATGAAAGAATGAGATTAAGCTGCCACAGATGGCAGCTGTTTCTTGTCCCAGCTGCTTTGCCCCCTGGCTTTCCGGTAAGTAAGCTTTCTCATCACTCTGCTTTTAGGCCAAAACTAGTTCACAGTTGGTTTTAACCAAAAGAGTACTGACTAACATCTTTTAATCTAAAGACCAAAAAATGAAATGATAAAGCCAGGACTACCACATACAGTTGTATACTTTGTGCACTGCACAAGAGCCGAAGTGAGCAGAAGACCACAAAATCCAGCCATGCAACTTGGTGAGAGTTAGCACCCGCCTACAAGTGGTGACATTTTCAAATTTTCACAAACCACTCTAATCACAGGGCTAACGTTCGCCCTGAATGAAGTCAACAAAGTAAATAACAACTTGTAAGCCCTCTTGGGGACTGCGTACACTGAGAACACCCAGACCTCACCTAATTTTTTTCTAACTTAATAAATGTCTCTCCCAAAGAGTATGTGATTGAGAGATGTCAATATCTGAGAATGATATATGAAGACTCCCCACCCCCACCAATCCTCAGGAAATCCTAGATTCATTTATATGATAGAAAAACTAGCTAATTTTCTTTTACCATGGTCATTGAAAAAGAGTCTATTTTTAAATGATGAAATTTCTTACCACTGTGGAATGTTTGACACACATTATAGATTCAGCTGACAATCGCTGGATTAGATATGATTTTCCTATAAATTTTGAGAGACAATACGTGCATGTGAACATCCATGCCAAACTTTCGATTGCAAGCCACACCATCCATGCAAATGCTCAGTCATGTGGATGTGATATAAAATGTTTCCAAGTCCACAAGCTACATTTATCCTGTTTCCTGGGCATCTTAAAAGAGTGCCATTGTTGTCATTGTGGTGAGTAAGCCACTCATGTCATAACAGCTTATAACCACTAGCCTTAAGCTCCTCAAGCCATCTTACACATTCTTCTTGACTGTTATTAGGGTTTATAAGAAGATGAAAACTGGGCAGCTGGCTTTTCCATTTACCCAATGAATCACTTTATCTCCAAGACATATAGGGAATTGTAGGAAGAATAATTATTTAAATCTTGACTGCATTAATAAGCAACCAAATGGAGAAATAGGTCACAATTCTTATTATGCAGATTTCTGAATGTCAGTCAAGTCTCTAGCCATACACCATCACTGCAGCTCCTGAAAACATAGCTCATTATATCTACTCACATTTCGAACCATTTGGATTAATCACTGATGACTTATTCTTTTAATTGAGAGTATAACATAGTGACTAAGAATACAGGCTTTCTAGTTGGTACATGACCTTGGTAAAGTTATTGAAACTCTCCGGGCTTCAGTCTCTGTATGTAAAGTGATAATAGCAGCACTTATGTTGTATAATTATGGGAAGCACAATAATACACATATAGTGCTGAGAACCATTCCTAATATATGATAAGGACTCAGGAAATATCAGCTCTTATTAGTTTGCACATATTTCATATTCATTAACCTTTATCATATGCTGAGTAATAAGTTAAGAATTGAAGAAGAAAAACACAAAAATGAGTAAGACAATCCCTGCCATCAAAATATCATGTTAGGTAGTTGGATGAGGAAACATATAAACAACTCTGGCAGAAAACAGAATAGTAAGTGTTCAATAGAATTAGAAACCAGATAGTAACATGCTATATATGTTCCAGATAAATAAATCTAATTGGGGCTTTGATAAAGTCCCTTCACTAGGGCTTCTTGGCTTAGATACACGATAAATAGTAGCTGATTTAGTTAAATAAGTTCAAACATGGAATAGGAAATGTAATGAACATTTTCAGAGATATTTTTGATTAATGTCCTTCTTACAGAACCCGGTCCACAGTAGGTGCTCAATTAATCTTTGTTGAAAGAATAAAAATAAATACTGTATGCTTCAATCCCTTTCTATGGATGAGTTCCCAACACTAATCCCTCCACATGCAGATGTTCAATACCCTGAGTCCTCACGGTGAACTCACCTGCAAGAAAATCAGCGGAAAATAAACCTAACCCTTGCCTTGCGATTTTACTAGCACCCCGAAGCTTCTTGCTCTTATGCAGTAGTTTTTACGTTCCCACATCAGAAAAGAAAGAAAGACACCTAGGTAATAAGACATCCCAAGAGTAAGAAAAGCGAATAACTCTGAAAATTCATACTACAAACTCATGTGCCCGTACCCTCTGGTTTCCTTGCTGTTAGTTGCCTCCATGACTATCCTTCTCAAACCATCCTTTAATTGTATAGATGAAGAAACAGAGGTATCAAGTTACTCACCCAAGGCCAAACAGCTCATAGCTCAAGAACAGAGCCATCACTGAAAACCAGCTCTCCTGCCTCAGAGACTAGGCCCTTTGACCTCACAGTGCTGCATCTCTCTAAAAGATCAGTTCCTTCACTCCTTATTACATCTTGGGTGTTCTTCTGTCTCCCAAAGTGTGGATTTTAACTGACTCAGGGATACCTTGAGAGCTTCTTTAATGAATTTTTCTTAAACAACAGCCCTTCCCATTTGGAAGCAGGTTTGAAAGCTGGATCTGGGGAACCAGCTGGGATGCCGCAGGCATCATCCCTGGCATGGTTGCAGCAGATGGAAGCACTCCACGCCTCCTGCATGTGGCTAAATGGACAGCAGAGTAGAAGCACTGGACACATGAAATGTTCCTCTAAGCAGCAGGAAATAAAAATTGTAATCAAGATAGTAAATGTTGCCTATCTGCCTGTGTAAAAAGACTATTTCTAGGGCAAAATGGCCCTCAGCTAAGTACATAAACATAAAGTAAAAGCTATTCAAAAACTTAGAATTATGTTTACTTATTAGATGGTTACATCTCCTATGTCCTGATTCTACTTCCAATTAACCAAGTTTGATCACATGTCAATACATTATCTCTTATATTTCTATTTAAATGTTATGAATCACAAGGTTAATCAAGTTATTTTGTTCTCCAACTCCCTATCCCCTCATCACCAACACTACCAAACTCTGACCTGTTCTAGAAAATTACAACCTGAGGGACCATAATAAATTATCAGGTCAAGCCCATAGTCCTCTAGGAAATTAATATCTAAGACATCTAGGACTTGGAATTATATTTTACCTTCATGCAGATGACCAAGATTAGGGGCTTAGAGACCCTTCAGTCAAGTGTGTTGGTTTGTTATCACTCTGATAGTCAGAATGGGCCTCTATACATTTTTAACAATTTATTGCACTTTATTCTAGTTTTCATTCATAAGAGAAACAACTGTCAGATATCTGGCTGGTCTCTAGGATTCTCTCCAACTCTCAGACTTTATGTCTCTATTAAACTCTGCATTTTCCATATAAATTTGAACTACCTTCAGCCTAAGTTAAACCATCACTTATATTTACATTTATCATTTATTCACAGACTTAGTCTGTGTGATATGCCAGTCATTGTGAGTGGCTTTAGGAACACAGAGTTGAAAGAATGTCTCTAAACTCTGGTTGCATGAGATCTGAGATAGAGATGAGCATGGGGTGCCATGGAAAGAACAGAGGCAAAGAATAGAACTCACTGTGGAGTTTCATTGCCAGGCAGACAATGGATGAACAAAATGTCCAAAGGTGATAGCCAAAAGGTTTGAGAGCAGAATGAATTCAGGTGTGAGGAATAGGTTAGAAAAAGTGGTTCACACCTACCTCACCTAAAAGGGGAAAATGCAACATAATGAAAGAAGCACATAGGGATGGACAAACAGACTCAAACAGAATGAGCAAGAAGTTGAAGGCAAGAGCCTTCATGATGGCAGATGCAAAGAGCAAAACCAGGTGCATGGAGAGGTTAAGGCCTTGATATGAGTCATCAAAGGACATAGAGATAAATCATGGTTTGAAGTTGAAATAAGTAAGGCTTGAGAGAAAAGTGGCTCTGTGTGTCAGCATACAGTCAGTAAAACCAAAATCATGCATGCTCATTTGGTAGAGGACTTTAATACTATGAACTAGTTAGGAAGGTCTAAGATAAACTGAAAACCAACTAGGTAATCTGAGGCAGCTACAAGATACACAACATTAGAGAGCCACAAGGACACCTAGGAATGAAAATACAAGGAAAAGTATTCAGGAGGTGATATTACTAGATCTTAGAACCTGGGGCTAGAAGAAGAGGCTTTACCGGAGGACGTACAGACACAGTAGTTGGCAGAAGTGTCACAGGGAGCAAAGGAGTGAGGGAAGGAACATTCTGACTTCTTCCTTCCTCTGACCCTCTAATCTCTTGCCAGGGCTTCCACTGGCTGAACCTAACAGGAAGCCAGCTGGCAAGAAAGTCTGAGAAAGAGCAAAAGATCCTTTGAGATTCAGAGCAAACCATGGGGACAGGAGGGGAAGAGACATCAGAGCAAATGGCAAATGACTGACAGAGTAGATGAGAAATCAGAGGAGACATGGATCTGAATATTGAAACAAGAAAACTCATTTAGAAATTTTAAGTGACACATGTGGCTAAATATCCCATATTAATCCAAGAAATGACAATGGAAGTAGGGTGTTTGCCTTAAAGAGGCATAATTGCAAAGGAAGCAGCTCAGAAATTTCCACAGAGAACTTCATGCAAACATTATTTTTTGTGCTCGAGTAAAGATAGTAATAGTAGCTATATCAGTTGAGTGTCTAATGTAAAATATATCTTTTACAGGGCACTTTGGATGAACTAGTCTAAATCATACTGCAGGACAGCATCATAACCACACTTAACAGCTGCCAACCAAAACTAAGGTGCAGAAAAGTTGAGTGAACTGCCCAAGGTAAGACAACCAATAAAATGGAAAGAGAGTATTTAAAATCCAATCTTAAAACAAATCCTCTGTTCATGGCATTAAACCACCATGTATCAGTGATCTATAATTGTCACAGGATCCAAAGTGACACAGGGTGTCACTGTGCCAGCTGGAAACCTCTGTGGCCAGTGGCACCTCTCCTTGGGTTTTGCTTTTGCTGAGTTCATTCTACCCACTTGGTCCAGTAGGCTGCACTTGGCTCACACTACTGGACCAGATCCCATGCCTGCCATGGGCAAACCAGGTGTGCAGTGGTGAGGGATATGTAAGCATGGGTTCCAGCCACTGTGCACAATCAGGCATGCTGACTGCAGCAGGGTGGGCAGCTCCAGACACTGGCACAGGCACCAGCTTTGTGTGAGGCTGTGCCTGGACCAGATATACCATCAGCAGCTTCCACTGCAGTCACCAGGGAATGTGATGGTGACCAGAAGCTTGGAGATGCTAGGAACCACAAAACCCCAAAGAGGGTGTTACAGCCCTGGTTCAGGGAACCCCTCAGTCTGGACTACTCCAAAGGCCACAGCTCTTCTCTCCTTATCACCTGCAATGTGGCCAGTAGGGCGGGACTGGGGGGTTGTATTTCAGCCCTACCATTTGGCAGGTCCCGAATTCTTTTTCCACATCCAGGAAGAATGAGGTATGTGGACAATTGGAGGATGAGCAAGGCAGAGAGGAGCATCACTAAGTGACTTAACAGCTCTCAGGAGACGCAGGGTAGCTCCTTTCTGCAGGCAGGTTATCCTGATGAGTGTCCAGCTCTCAGCAGAGAGGAGACCCTGTGGTGGGTAGCTCCTCTCCACAAGCAGGTCATCCTGAAAACTCAAGGATACCTGAAGTGGGTAGCTCCTTCCAGTAGCTGATAGTCCTGACATCTCTGTGAGTTTGGCTGAGTCTGGGGTTTTTATGGGCTCAGAAGGGAGGAAGTATATGCTGATGGGTCCATGGGCTGCCATGGGCGGGCCTGGCAAAAGTACCATAAGTTCTCACTCTAGGCCACATACTCTACCTGGAACTGGCAGCCTGGCCCCCAGGCATCAGGCCATCTCTGGCTTGAAAGTGAAGTTTGACTGGTGACGTGCCCCTTTCCACCCAGGAATATGTCTGCCTTCCACTATCAACATACCATCCATGGTGCCCAGGCTGTTCAGTGCCTGCTGGCACATGCTAAGTTGCTCTGAACAACCCCCAGCCTCCCTCCTGTGCTCGTCAACACTCAAAGTCCATAAAGGGCCAGGGTGTCAAGAAGCTGGTATGTCAGTGCTGACCCAAGCATGTGCACACCTAGCTGGGTTGCAGCAGCAGAACCCAGTCTCTGCCTCAACTTTGCTGTGAAATCGGAGCAGGCAAGGGCAGCAGGGAGAGACCAGGCAGTGGGGACAGGTACTTCTAAGCCTGCAGATGGGTGGGCTTCCCAGGCCCTGCAGGCTGCACTTTGGAAGGTGGGGCTCCTGCCCTGCCAACTCAGAAAGGGGCAGGGCTTCCACCTGTTTCCATCTCCTACTGGCTCTGTGGAGCATGCAGTCCAAGCTGTACATGCCCCGCTGCAGCAGACGTCTTTGCAGTGGCCTCTCCAGACAAGCTGCCATTGCCATCATAATGACTTATCTCAAATTCATATATTGAGAGAAAATAGATTTAGTGTCTAAACACACAGATGGTGAAGCAAGATGGATTCAAATCCCAGCTCTGCCATTTACTACCTGTTACCATGGGAAATGTATTAGTTTTCTACTGCTGCTGTAACAAATTACCACAAACATAATGTCTCAAAACAATTGGATTTATTGTCTTATAGTTTTGGAGGCCAGAAGTCAGAAATGAGTTTTAGGAGGTTAAAATAGAGGCAATAGCCTGACTTGTCCTTTCTGGAGGCTCCAGGACAGAATTTTTTCCTTGCTCCACTCCACTGCTTAGTGGCTGCCGGCAGTCCTTGGATCATGGCCACATCATTCCAGTCCCTGGTTTCATCACGTCACTTTCTCCTCTAATGTCAAATCTCCCTCTGCTTCCCTTTTACAAGGACAATTATGATTACACTGGGTCCACCCAGATAATTCAGGATATCTACTCATATCAAGATCCTAAACCTAATTACTACTACAAAGTCCCTTTTTCTATATAATAGTTACAGGACCGGCACGGTGGCTGAGGCCTGTAATCCCAGCACTTTGGGAGGCCAAGGCGGGCGGATCACGAGATCATAAGATCAAGACCATCCTGGCTAACACAGTGAAACCCTGTCTCTACTAAAAATACAAAAACATTAGCCAGGCGTCGTGGCGGGCACCTGTAGTCCCAGCTACTCGTGAAGTTGAGGCAGGAGAATGGCACAACAGAGCGAGACTCCATCTCAAAAAAAAAAGAAGAAAAATAAATAGCTACAGATTCAAGGGATTACAACCTGAATATCTTTAAGAGACATTTTTCAATCTAACATAAGAGGGTTCATTAACCTTTTTGTTTTCATTCCTAAAGTAGGGATAACAATACCAGGGCTGTTATAAAGGTTAAATAAATTAATGCAGACAAATCCCTTAAAAACAATGAGAATAATCATTCATTAAATGATGGGTATTATTTTAGATTATGCTTTCACATTTCAAACACATGAGTATGATATTCTGTAGCAACAGGGTTCATAAGAGCAGGGACTGCTGATTTTGTTCCCTGCCACAAATTCAATGCCTAACAGAATTATTAGCCCATGATGGATATTAGTATTAGTTCCTCAGGGCTACTGTAAGAGTTTTACAAACTGAGTAGCTTAAAGCAACAGAAATTTATTATCGTACAGTGGTGGAGATTAGACATCCAAAATCAGGTGTTGACAGGGCCATACTCCCTCTGAACAGTCAAGAGTAGAATCTTTCCTTTCCTCTCCTGGTTTTCTGGTGGCTGCTGGCAATCCTTGGCTTTCCTTGGCTGAAAGCTACATTACTCCATTGCTACACGGCCTTCATCTTCCTGTGTGTCTGTGTCTTTGTGTCCAAATTTTCCTATTCTTATAAGGACACTAGTCATTTACGATTTAGCCCCTTCCTAATTCAGTAGGATCTCATTTTGACCAATCAGATGCAAAGATGTAATTTCCAAATAAGGTCATATTCTGAGTTGCTGGATGAACATGAACTTAGGGGGACACTGTTCAACCCAATATAGTACTTAGTAAATACTTAATTGTATGAATAAACAAATTAGTTCTGATCTGAAGCTAATAAAGTAGGCTTATCGCCAGGAGTCATACACACACACAAAAAAAAACAAAGCAAGAAGTCACAGTGATTGAGATTCGAGCATGTGATGCTTGATGGGAGAAATCTCTCCACAGTGAAGTTGGTTAGTGCCAATCAACAATCAACTCAAATTCTACTGGACTGAAATAAAGAATCATATCCCCGTTGTCTTTCCACAAATAAACCCAAACACAACTTTGACAGGTTTAGCTGGGGTTAGAAATTGTCAGTTTGCACGTGAGCTTCAAACTAGAATTTCAGGTCATGAAAATAGCATTAATTGTGGACATATATCTTAATTTGAGCAAAGAAGCATGTAGTAACTCTAGTAGCCCAAAGCTGTTATATAAGGATATTGGAAAACCTGCAAAACAACAATTTAGTTCACTTTGGTGGAAGCAACATTATTCTATTGACCTGAATCCTGTCTGCAATCATAAACCTGAAGTGCTCCTTACAATATATATTTCACAATACAGATTCTATAAATACAGCCCACATGCACACACCTAGGGTGACTAGTAATTTACAATTGTTTTATTCATCTCATAAGCCAAAATGGGATAGATACCATATATTAATAAAACATAAGTGTAGAATGACTGAAAATGGGCTTAACAGAAGGTTGGAAGTGCATGAAGATGCTGCCATATTTACTAGCTACCTATTACTTGTATCTTTATAAGTCTGTGGTCCCCACGGAATGTATAATTAAGATTCCATAACATAATGAAAACAATTTCAATCTAGATAATTCTTCATGTGGAAAATAGCTTATTCTCTACTTAAAATTTTAACTCAAGAGGATTTTTAAAATCCTAGTCAAAAGAACTGTTATGGGCATTAATATTTACTTTTTATCAATATCCTGGTAGGTGTCTCCCTTCCTATTCTTGTTTTGTCTTGTACTTTTTGCATACAAAATTCATTTATATATGCAAATCAGGAACCAATATAATCCATCATCCCTGTTGCTGTAACATCTGGTGTATTCCATTAGCCAAAAATGTCTGCTTCAGAGGAGGGAGTTAAATATCCTAAGGCATGTAATTGCTTGATACCATCCTTAGCTATCAGAAGTAAAGAAGAATTAATTTCTGACAAGAATACATAATTAGCTTATACTATACCTTAACTTCACAAATTAGCATCAGCCCACAGTTCAGGGTACAGAAAAGAATTAGTTTTGACCTAAAGTAAAATTCAGCTGGAGGATAAAGAGCAGGAATTCTATTTTCTGTGCTGCTTCTGCTGCTGAGGCTCAATTGCTGAAGGCAGACAGATCTTTCAGCAGCAGCAAGCATATTGCTCTGAGGTTTGGGAACTGGTTTCAAAAACATACTCCTTCTCTGATTGAATATTTACTGTAAGAGAGCATCCTCTGCGGCCATGTCAGCAGACACTGCATATTTGACCATTTCAGCTCAGTGATCCCTGATCTATTGCCAGAAAGGATGGGTCAGTGTTGACAAAGGATAAAAAGCCCACAGACCTGAACTGGGAGAAGAGAGATGAGGGCTAGATTGTCTCAGGGAAATAGCATGGATTTAAAAATATTAATGTATCCCCTTGGCAAAAGAATAACTGGATATAAAGGAGTTTTCATGCTTTAAGAAGTAAATCACACATATAACAAAAATTCTACAAAAAAATCAAAATAGTATTTTATCATTTATTCTTTAGTTTTGCAATCCTAACAACTCTCATATCCTCAGAGTAATGCAGATTACTAATGTCAGGGCAAAAGGACCCACAAAACATTCTCAAAAGAACTATCAAATAATTTCCATCTGCAGTAAATGTGTAAGGGAATTTCTCTTTGTGGTTTCAATGTTGCAAAAAGGAATTTGTTTTCAGATCAATTCCTTTTGAAAGACCTTTAGCTACTTAATAAATTGTGCCAATCCTTATTAATTTTTCTCTTATTCTGCCTCTGCTAAAACCTTAGGACCTGACTCTTACATCCTACTGGGCAAGTGTATCCAGTCTTCATCTTATTTTGTTATTCTTAAGGAGCCTTCTGTGCTTTGAAAACAGAATGATCAAATAGCTTTTGCTACCACACTATGGAACTACGAACTGGGAACTTTCGTTTTATCTACCCTACTGACTTCTTGCAATTGAATCATTATAATCACCTAATTTATGCCTAAAAATATTTGTCTCAATATGGGCAACATGAAAGGAGTGAACACTTTTATACTGTTTTTCAAAAGTTTTATGTCAGTAAGATGTTTGTTTAGGCAACCATAATATGAAGAAAATAATGTCATAGCAAGAAAAACTGATATTAATGTAAACTAAGATGTATTGTCAAACTGTCCCCCAGACTTAAAATTTCTTAGTTCCTTTAATCTTTCAGGATCCTCTATCTTAAAGTCCCACCATATAATTCACTTTTCTGAACCTTACCAAAAGAGGGTCCATGAATGTTATCAATTCCTTTGCCTAATCATTCAATGGGTGATGGTGGGATGATTTTTTTTAACTTCTCAGCAACACCTTTATTAATTTCTGATGCTTTAATGTAGTGAAAAGACTAATAAAGGTGAAGCAAAGAGCTGGTTGGTTCTCCTCAATTATATAACTTTCAAGTTATCAGTACTGATTTTGATAATAGAATCCAAGAAGACTGAATTTACTTTATTTACATCTATATGACTTGGACAATAGCTATAGCCATTCAGAAAGAAAGAGGGGTCTTCGTAAATGACAACTGTTCCAGTTTTAAGAGACCTGGTGTATTAGCCCATTTTCATCCTGCTAATACATACCTGATACTGTGCAATTTATAAAGGAAAGAGGTTTAATGGACTCACAGTTCCACACAGCTGGGGAGGCCTCATATTCATGGCAGAAGGTGAAAAGGTGAAGGAGGAGCAAAGGCACATCTTACATGGTGGCAGGGAAGACAGCATGTGTAGGGGAACTCCCATTTATAAAACCACCAAATTTCATGAGACCTATTCACTGTCATGAGAACAGCATGGGAATAACCCATCCTCCATGATTCAATTGCCCACTGGGTCCCTCCCATGACATGTGGGAATCGTGGGAGCTACACTTAAAGACAAGATTTGGGTGGGGACAAAGCCAAACCATAACAGCTGGTGTTCTCAAATTAGTCTCATTTTCAGTTGTATATTTTAAAGAAGAAAAGAAAACATCAACATCAAACCAATTGCCTAAGAACTGTGTTGAATAGTGTTCCCCCAAAATTCACATCCACCTGAAACCTCACAATGTGGCTATATGAAAATAGGGTCTTTGTAGATTAAGTTTAAGTTTAAATGAAGACATACTAAATTAAAGTGGGCCTTCATCCAATGACTGGTATCCTTACCAGAAGAGAAAACAGAGACACTCACAGAGAAAATGGCTATGTGATGATGGAGGAAGAGATTGAAGTAATGCATCTAAAGCCAAGAAATGCCAAGAATTGCCTGAAACCACCAGAAGTTAGGAAGAAGTTAGGAAAAAATCATTTTTTTAGAGTTTTTAGTGAGAATATGGCTTTTCCATTACCTTAATTTTGAACAACTAGCCTCCAGAACTGTAACAGAATAAATGTATGTTGTTTTAAGCCCCTCAGTATGTGGTACTTTGTTACAGCAGCCATCAGAAATTAACACAGGCTGTGATTACATCTCTACTCAGTGTGACCCTCTCTACTCACGTCATACCAGGAATCCAAAGATGGATTTCATAGCTTCTCTAGTTAGGAAATCTGTACCCAGAAATTCTACCACTTCCCTCACTGCCATATTTTTCCCTCTTACTGAGGAATGCATCAAAAGACTGGCCAACTCTAGTCCCTTGAGATATCAAGTCTAAAGAATTCTTAAATAGAATCATGACAATTAGTACTATTATGTTTACTATAACATGATCTAACAAAATAAAATTCTCCTAATTTGCCCCATTCCAATAAAATAGAAATATCTGTTGATCTCAGTGATGGTAATCATCACTGAATATTGTCAAGTTTTTCAGCAGCTCAAAGTACCAAAAGTAGGTAGTGGTTCTCCTTGTTGGCAGGTCCCAAAGATCCTGGGAGTAAGTGTGGGGGTTCCTAATTATCATGGTTTTCAGAAGCCTCTCCTCAAAATGTTGGTCCCAGTGAGTAGCAGCCTCTGATGATGTAACTTCTGCTGTTAGCAATGGTGGCAATTACCTGGGACAGTAGCTCCTAATGTGGATTTCATTCTGTTATTTTTTGTAGCTTCCCACTGTCCCTTTGGTGTATCTCACATCCTCAAACAGTGTCTAAGTTCTTTAATAACTGACATCACAGTGTAACTCTCATTACATCACTTCAGAGACTGCTCACTGCAGGATTTCTACAGAGACCTCAAGGGTAATAGTTATCACTGAACCCATATCAGAATCATGTGGAAAGCTTCTTTAAAATAGAGATTTGTAGGCTCAGCCCACAAAAGTCTGTAAAGCCCTGAGGGTTGAGTAATTCTAACATGGTAGGACCATGGCCCTATGTTTAAGAACTTCGACTCTAATGCTAGCCTAGAGTGTTCTCTCATGCAACAAATTTCATTTGAGGAAGTGAGTGTCAGTAACAGCTCACAGCTCCATTTTTCTAACTAGTCCCTTAGCCAACAGTCTCTGTTTTTTAAGCACATCAAATTTCTTTCCCATCAGGATCTTTGCACTTTATGCTTTTTTTTTTTTGAAACATCTGTCTTTCATCATCATGTCTCTGCTTTCTTCTCATCACTAAAGCCTTAATTCCATGTTTCCTTTCTCAAAGAGATGTCTTCTCTGACTAGCCATTAAAAGTAGTGCCTCTTCCTCATTCATTTTCCTCTTATCCTGTATTTTTTTCCACATCAAGTACCAGTAGCTGAAATTATATTACTTATATATGTCTTTCATGGATTAGTGTTATTTTCCCAGCACTTCACCGTGTTCACAATGGAGCACCGGCCCTTAGCCATTGGTCCCAGAAATACAACCAACCTTCAAAAGTGTCTGACACAGAATAGAAATGCAATAAATTGAATGCATATAAAAAGGAAATAATGTATGTTTCACATTGCTTGATACCTAATTAGCAACATAACTTGGGACAACAAACAATTATTCTGGAATATCTCTTAACTCCCTTTGGCTTAAACCATTGAGGGATGCCAAATATGTACATGAAGAACACAATCACCACCATCAAGAAGTTTCCTAAATAGAGTTTCCACCTTGTTAGAGTATACAGATTACTTCAACTGAAGCATACAGATTACTTGATAAAAATCCCTAATTCCTCTTTCAATGCTCCCTACTCACCTTGTCTATATTTATACATATATTAAAAATGAATGCTAGAATCAAGACTGGGTATTGTACAATTGTTTAAAACAGATGTAACAACTAAATTTTATTAGTAACCCTGAATAATGTTAGCATTAAAATGTCCTAAAAAATGAACAAAGCAAGACACTTATCCAAAGGATGCTCCAAGTGATTGACACTTTTTTTTTTCTATATAGGTTGTGACTAGATTTTGCAAATGTTCATTTCTGGTGAGTAATTAATAACAAAATCACGTTCTGAACTATTGTCTAAGAAACTCAGTCGGACTTCTTCAGCCCTTCTACGTTTTAAATTAAATCCAGAATTATTTTGTTGCTGCTGGTAAGGTGATTTACTTTCCTTCTATAAGTAGCGCACAATCAACATGTTTGTTCTGGAGAAATAGTGTTTGTACCTCACATCCAGGCCAATCCAGACCCCAAAAATCCATCAAGTACGGCTCACTAAACAAATATTAAAATCCTTGAAAAGTACAAACTTTAGTTACAGGTATGATATACACAGTCTACAAAGGCCATGTAGAAAGAAATGTATCATGTTGCTTAGTGGAATTCTCATTATAGCAGTGTACACAATGCACTCTTCTTTCATTTTCTCTTTTCATAAAAATTGGCTACTATAAATAAAAAATGGGCTTATTTCAAGTAAAATTGAAGCCTATATTAGCCATGAGAAGAAAATCTACTCACTGTTATCAGAAAATGTACTCATTGTTACCAGGAAAAATAGAATATTGATTATATAGGTACTACATTTTAGTTGTTTCATAAGCAGCTTTATATATGTTATTTTTATATAGTGTGCTATGGTTTGAATGTGGTATGCCACCACCAAACCTCATGTTCAAACTTGATCTCCACTCTAGCAGTGTTGAATGGTGAAGTCCAGATGGAGGTGTCATAGGGTGGATCCTTCACGCATAGATTAGTGCTCTTATGCTAGTGTGACTGAGTTCTTGCCCTCTTGGGAAAAGATTAATTCCTGAGACAGTGAATTGTCAAAAAGAGTATGCCTTCCTTGGTTTTTTTTTTTTTTTTTTTTCTCTTGCTTCTTCTCTTGCCATGTGATCTCTGCACACACCTGATCCTCTTCTTAATTCTGCTTTCTGCCATGAGTGGAAGCAGCATGAGGCCCTTACCAAATGAAGTTGCCCAATTTTGGACTTTTCAGTCACAAGAATCATGAGCCAAATAAACCTCTTTTCTTCATCGGTTACCCATCCTTGGGTATTTGATTATACATCACAAAGCAGACTAAAATATAGTGCAAACCACCCTGGCTGTATATGCCAAAACTCCATTTTTAAATGAGTAAATTGAGTCTCAGAAAAGTCATCAAGCTAGTTAGAGAAAGAACTTGGAAAGTAACTATGACCTCAATGTCCATACTGTTTTCCTTATCTCATGTTGATTCTCTTTGTGCTAATGACAATCTATGTTAGTATAACCTCAATTTTTAAATCAGCTGCAAGGATTCATGAAAATCTTGTCTCATAGCAATATTGCATCACTATTTAGCAAGTTCCAAGACCGTTTCTTGACATGACCTACCATGGAGAAAAATTCTGTTTAAATCATTGCATTTTCTACCAACGTAAGCATTCAACATATTTGGATCATTCATAATATACCATATTATCCTTTTAGTATTGTTCAAATATTTAATACTTTTAATGGTCTAGCCACTTCTAATTTTTCTAAAATGCTTCAAAATAACACATATCCTCCTTACTTCCTCTTAATACCACCTTGCTTCTCCTTTCAAACTAAAGTTGTTTTGGTTTGTTCTTTCTTATTTAAGATTGTTTTTCTGAATTCATATGCCAAAACCATTCCTTCACCCAGGAGTAATTTATATTTTTCCCCCAAATATTATGTTTTAGGGGCTTTGATTTGTTCTATTTGATTCTGACCTGACTGAAGCAATGGTCTTTGATATGGCCTGGATCAGGTCTTCCAAATCTCCTAATGAGATGTTAGGCTTTGGATGGAAATAGGAAGAATGAAAAGACAAGGATTTGAAGAAAACATACAAAATCAGGAAAAGGTTGCATAGTCTTTACTATAACCATCAACCATCAATTCATACTTATTTAATACCTACTGGATACATGATATGAACTAGAAAAAAAAAATTCAATTATCAGTTAGCTGACCAATTAAAAATTGGCTAAATGTTACCTTCAGAGTCACAGGCAACTAGAAATAGAAGTACTTTAGATATCATCCACTCAAACCATGTCATTTGTTAAATGATCAGAGAGTTAAATGTTAAACAATCTAGACTGGGGTCCAGATCAGACAGTTAGGTGATGCCAAAAATTCCACGTAAGCTCAAACGTTTTCCAGTAGATTTAAAATCTGGGAGAATTTCAGGAGGATTTAACAAAAATGCCAAATGATCAGAACAAGTTTGTAGGATAAAAAGATAAGATCAAAGATTTGTGAAGTAGTTAGAAAGGCCATGGAAGAAACACTATCATCCCGACTTCATATTTTACTGGTTAAAGCATGGATTTAGATCTCTATTTTACTTCCTAGGTGTATCATATGTTACGTTGGGCAGGTTAACCTTTCTGTCTCCATATATTTAATATAAAATGGATTTGATAATAATGTCAAAAATGTGATCAGAATAATAAATAAGATAATGCATATATATTGCTTAGGGATTGAATTTGGCTGCATGTATACAAAATCCATTTACAAAGTTTCACCCAATGGAGGAAATGTATTCCACAAACTCAGCCTATAGGTAGGTATTTCAGGGTTGGCACAGATGTGCCAGGCTCCTTCTATCCTCCTGCTCCATTGTCCTTTATATGAGGCTTGCAGCCCCATGGTGGCCTGACGGGAACCAAAAGGCTGCTTCACTCAATGTTCACATATGCACTTCAGGCAGAAAACAGAAGAAACTAGGGAGAGACAGGACTTTCCCAGAAATCTTTAGCAGACTTCTCAATCTAAATCTTTAGCCAGAACTTTGTCACATGGCTCTTCAAGACAAACTAAGAAAAGTAACTCTTAAGCCAGGCACAAATTTAGGAATCTGTTAATACAGAAGCATGAATACAGGAAAGACAATTGATCATATCTACTCCAACAATTAACGTAGTTATCACTGTGCCTGGCACATAATAAGTACTCAAGAATATAACATATTCTTATTAATACAAATGAGGCTCCAGGAAAAAAATGGGATTGTCTACCATATTTCAGCATTGTGAGAGTTGTATGTATGTTGTTTTACTCAATTACCACCATGACCCTATAAAGTAATTCAGTTTGGTTTGCCAGTAATGGTTTGGAGTGAAAAAACATTAATGCTCGAAGAGAAGTACAAAATCTTGTCTATGTTCCCCCACTAGGCAATGACTGAGATACTATTCAAATTCAAGTCTATTTGACTCCAGAGGTCCATTTTTCTGCTCTATTTCCACTTTTTTTTTTTTTTTTTTTTTTTTTTCCAAGGAGAATGACACCATGGATACTATACTGTTTTCTGAACTGATCTTTCTTGGACTCGATTCAATTGTATTGGTCTTCTAGAGCTGGGCCATTCTAAGCCGTGAGGTGTCAGTGCGAGCTGTCAGTAAGGTACTTAGGAGTAATGTGAGATTGAAAACACAGGCAGCAGATCCAAAGGAACATTCCTAACAGACGTATGACTCATTTGGAGCCTGCTCCACAGCACATGCAGCCCCCACACACTCAGTACCTTAGAACTGAACAATGCACTCCCACACCTCATTCTTGACATACGCAATCTTCTTACTGCCAATGGATCAATAGGACCAAATATACTGCACAAATGAGTCACGTGGTGTACTTGTCACCATGTCTGTGCCACAGAACTCTGAGTGCTTCTGGGTTTCTGGAAGACGTTACGAGTTAGGATTTCTCACTTCCTTCCTAGATTGGAGGCATACTTGGCTGCGCATCTCTAATCTCCCTGAGACTCTCTCAGAAGATTTTCAACAATAAACAGGAAAGAACTATGCTCAAATAATAAGTGATAATTTACCCCTGACTATTACATAAAAGAGGTTTCAGATCAAGTTAAACAAGTATCCCACCATTTCCAAAGTATCTGAAAAATATTAAAGATGACACGATTTGTAGGATGCAATAACTTGAAGAAATGTGTGAACACTCCTCAGTCTACATATGTGGATAAAAATAAAAATTAGTGATTTGAGTGGACTGAGAATAAAAAGACTGAACAGACATACCAAACCAGATGTGAGTATGATCTTCTCTTATAGGATTCTGTTTTAGGGCTAATGGAAAAACTGAAGTGCATGGTGGTCTTAGGAGTCTCTTCACTAACATGGACAATAATAACCCTTACAGCCATTGTTCTAAGTGTTGATATTCATATGGTTGGAATAACAGGAACCTCCTTAAAATGGCTGAATAGGAAAGATTTATTATACCTATTATTTATTCAAAGTCAACTTGTTCAGACCTCCAGTGTAGTCCCACTCTTTTACAGTGCTGAAAAAACAGTAGTGAAATAAATACAGAAGTTATCTGTTGTGGTATATTCTATTAAGCGAATCTGATCGAAAAAGAAAACAAAAAACTCAAACAGCAGTACCCATGTTGTGCTAAATGCTGTGAGGAAAACAAGCAGAGTGACCTAAGGTAAAGAGCATGACAAGAGCTATTAAGCGAATGTTTCTGCTAGAAAGTGACATTCAAGATGAAATGAAAATGGCCTAAGGAGTTAGCCATGTTGAGACCCTGACAAGAGTACCCATTGATTCAAGAGTAGAAATGTGGAGCCCAGAACTGAAAACTGAAAAGTTATCAGGGACTACAAAGTCATCAGGAACCAAAACAGCCATTCTCTCAAGGGCTAACCCATGCCCGTCTCTGCATTTTTTTGTGCGTATCCTTAATTCTGTCTTTAACCCAACTGTGTCAGTACTGCCTGACAAAAGTTTATCTAGATAATTTACTATCTTACACATTTAAATTTCAGGAAGAATCTGTTTGGCTTAACTTGAGCCAGCTGAACAGTTCTGACTCAATCATCTGTGACCTGTTGGACATATTTCCAACCTCTGCTCTTCATGAAGCAGGGTGAGAAGAGAGCAATGTTGGTTCTCTGAAAAGGGGTTGTAGAGTTTAGTAAAGTGGATTTTCTGAGAACATTTAATTCTTCAGTGGCTCATCTCACTATTCTCTTATCTATCCATTACCCAAGTTAATACATGATTTAAGAGTTCACCATATTCCTGTTAGTCTTTATCTGGGAGCAGGGATTGAGGTGAGGAGGGGAGTAGTACAGAATTGGAATGCAAATACAGGAGCATACATTCTACTAGAAAACTCAAATACAGAAATATCTATAATATAGAGATGAAAATTCCATAAGAGGCACACATATTAAGGCATTTTAGTATTGAGAGAAATATGCATACCTTTGTTCATAAATCATACATGGGGTCTCATTTCTCAGAGAAATAGTCGAGATAAAGTTCCAAGCCATGGGCAGGATTTTCAGTCTACCATCGCCTTCCCATGACATCCTGTAAAGTTAACTTCCATCAGAAAAGTAAACATAGCAGGGGAGGTAATGGGTTTCTGTCAGGGAAAGTGTGGAGAAGCCAGAAGGCTAAGTACTGTATCAATAATAAATGTGTATGAATACGCTATGGCTTGTAATTAAGCCAGGCTTTCCAAAGTGTCAATAGGACTCTTCAGAAACATGATTATCTTTGCCAGGATACTGCTGTGCTGGTGTAAAAATGCAGCTGAGATTTTTTGATGGATTATACTGGTACATCACTTTATATTTCCTCAACTAAATTCATACTTATGATCAAATTTGCATCTGAAATTAACTATAGAATTGGGAGTTTTGGAATCAAACCTTTATCTCCATTATCAAGAGAAACATTTTTGCCCCCATTTCTAGGAGAAAAATTATCTGAGCTAATGTTTAAGAGATTAAGATTTGAGGAATTATTAGTCACCTTATATAGATATAATACAGTATTAGACATTATTTTTTTCTGTTCTTTGCAAGTCCTGTAGAAGCTTCAACAGTTGAAGACAATACAATAGGCAGTGGGCCTCATAATTAGGATACATTGAAGCTGTTGATAATGGATCTTCAATCTTTAGTTCATCAACCACCTAGATGTTGCAGGTTTAAGATGTGGGTGGAAAAGAATGCTTGGAAGATGTTTTCTCAATCACTAAACCCTCACCATGAATATTGAGAGAAGGGTGTCTCTTTTTCATCTAAAACTAAATGAGAAGTTTTAGGAGAAACACTGAAGACCTTGGCTGTGGCTTGAGTTGATGGTAGTGGCACAGAAAGGGAAGATAGAGACGGAGGAGAGAGTTGTGAAGTGGCCAAATAGAGAAGATCTCACTTTCAGTGCTCTATCTGTATTAGGGAAGGTTCCTATGAGAAGAACCACTGAAGACCCCAAAAAGGGCTGTTAGTAAGAGAAACCCTCAGCTTTGGCACTACCAAACACAGGCATTAACAAAATCAGAATGTGCCTTCTAGATCTTCTTACCCAAACCCATCAACGCCTGACTCTAGAGGGACCCCCAATAGTAGCAAATGAATGAGAATAAAAAATAGAGAGAGAAAGAATCAACCAAAACCTTCCTTCCCTTTAGTGAATAAGCCTCAATTGGGCAAAGTTAGAAGCTTAAAATTGAGTAGGAGTTTTTATTAGACTGGGCTGAATAGTTTTACTATATGAGAATGACCAGAAGAGTTCAAAGCTGTGTCTGAGATTTTATTCGAGGAAGCAGTACATTGTAGCTTTAAGGTGTGTCTACAAATTCTTTGATAGCCCTTCCTTCAAATGGTAGAGTTTAACCCACTTCATCTTGAGTGTGAGCTAGACTTAATGACTTCTTTATAAAGAAAAGACTATAAAGGAAGTAAGTTGGGCACAGTGGCATATGCTTGTAATCCCAGCTACTTGGGAGGCTAAGGCAGGAGGATTACTTGAGCACATGGATTTGAATCCAGCCTGAGCAACACAATGAGACCTTGTCTCTGAAAAAAAAAATTAAAAAATCAAATATGGAAAAAGTGATGGTGTATGACTAGGGACTATGTTGTAAAAGACACTACATGAGCTTCTTCCTTGCCTTCCTGCATAGATTAGTCACTTTAGAGTAAGCCAGCTGTCATGCGATGAAGACACTCAAGCAACTCTATGGGGTCTCTGTGTTGAGAACTGAGAACTTCTACCCAGAGACATATTAGTGACCCATCTTGGAAGTGAGTTTTCCAGACTTAGTCAAGTCTTCAGATAACTATAACCCCCATTGACATTATGACTATAGCCACAATAGAGTGTGAGAGCTAGAACCACCTGGCTAAGCTGTTTCTAGATTTCTGACTTTGAGAAACTATGTGAGATACTGCATGTTTGTTATTGTAAGCTGCTAAATTTGGGGGTAATTTGTTATGCAGCAATAGACAAATCATACATAGTATTAAATTCACAGAATAGATTAAAAGGGGCAGATATGAAACAGAATCTATTTGCCTCCTGATTGCACTATACCAAGCCCAGCTTATTTAATCACCAGTCACACAGAAAGTAGGTTTCATACCTGACAATAATGACTTCCCTTCACTCAGTCTCTGTCTCAATAGTTGGAATCATTTTTATAAGTATGAAATACTGGGCCGGGTGAGATGGCTCATGCCTGCAATCCCAGCACTTTGGGAGGCCAAGGCGGGTGGATCACCTGAGGTTGGATGTTTGAGATCAGCCTGACCAACATGGAGAAAGCCCATCTCTACTGAAAATACAGAATTAGCCGGGCGTGGTGGTACATGCTTGTAATGCCAGCTACTTGGGAGGCTGAGGCAGGAGAATCGCTTGAACCCAGGAAGCGGAGATTGTGGTGAGCTGAGATTGCACCATTGCACTCTAGCCTGGGCAACAAGAGCAAAACTCCATGTCAAAAAATATATATATATATTGAGTTGCTCACCAGGTGATTTGGGAAGATCAATTCTAAATAAAGTCCAACACTCCTGATTATGGGATAGAATGTGGTTTAGCAGAGTAGATACAAGTAGCCTTTGGTGCCAGATTAAACTGAATCTAACCTTTATCATCTATTAGAAATGTGACTTAGAGAGGTAACACCTATTCTCTGCTTCAGTTTTCTTATCTGTAAAACAGAGTAATAAGGAAAAACAATCCTTGTGGTGGTGAGATAATCAATTTCAGATACTCTATAGAAAAAGTTGCAATAGGTCAAAGTATAAGACGACCACCATCTCTTCCCATCTATCCAACCATGGGAACGGAAGTGCAGGCATCCAACTCTCCTTCTGTGTTCTAAAAATAACTGGTAAAAACAAACCATTGACAATGAAAGCTCAGAAGTGAAAACTGAAATATCTACAAATCAGGAGGAGGCAAAATGATAGGAGTGGAGTCATTGTTCCTTGAAGTTGCACTGACACATAGTACTTTGAACAAAACTGAAAAAAACATCTTTTGCCTGTGTCAAAAATGCAGGGCATGGTTAATTGAGATGATGGGAGGCTAAAGTGATCACATGCACACAGGCACACACACACAAACATGCACACACATACATTCCTTTGGACCTGGCACTAACACCAAAAGATATGAAATTTGCACAGCACCAAATGGTAGTGAGGAGTCTGAGACCGGGTTATTTCTTAAAGAAGTGGCAAATCACAGGTACAGAGAAGAGACAGGAACACCGCATGAAAAAGAGATCTCACCTCATGTCACCTCAGCCCTTCTCCCCTAAATTACACACCACTAAATCTCACCTGGTCTGAGAACATCACTCCAACCATTTCTAGTATATAAACACTTTTACCAGAATTCAAAGTGTATTTGCCTCAGAGAAAGGTGCATGAGATGGACAACAGTTAGAGAACCTACTCATCCAGATGGAAAAGTCTACAAAACCTCTATGTAGACTTTGGAACTTGGAGGAACATATACTTTTAGATCCCTGAATGCAGATGGAGATAAAGTGAGGACATTTCCTCAACTTCTTCCCTGTGGTTGAAGAAAAGCCTACCATTAGGCATTCCTGTAAAGTGTTTAGCATTACCCCCGGCACAGAGCTTAAATGTATTAAATGAATGATGGGTAGTAAATCAGGATCTACAGAATTTCTTACTCCAAAACTTTGAAGTAAGATCATAGACCCAGATATAGAAAGTCCAGGGACCTTGTCTGTCCTCTACCTATTTGCAGTTTTTCCTTTGGAAGCCAAAGCCCTTGAGAACTAAGGTCAGAGCTGACTTTGCAAGCAGCATCACCTCTGAGGCATCACAAGCCTCAGGGTCCCTCATAAGCCTCTAATTCAAGGTTTCATCCATGGCAAGATAAACTGTTACCTGGAAGGAAGAAGTGAGAAAGACAGCCTTGCTATGGATCAGCAGATTTGATAGCTTCATGTGTGGCAAGTTTGTTGACCTCAGCACTATTGACGTGTTGGACCAGAAATTATTTATTGCGGGGGCTGTCCTGCCCATCACAGAACATTTAGCCACCTCCCTGGCCTCTATCCACTACATGCCAGTAGTACCTCTTCTCCATTGTGACAAACAAAAGCATTTCCAAACATTGCCAAATGTTCCTGTTGGCATAATCTCTCCCAGTTGAAAAGCAGTTTTCCTGTCACAGGAAACTCATCTCAAACTGAGTGCAGTACAAAAGGAGCTAATTGGTTTATATGATGAAAAAGTTTAGGCCTAGAACCTGCCTCAAGAACAGCTGGATCCAGAGGCTTAGATGATATGACTTAGACTGTGTTCCTCTCCCTCTTCCTAAATTCTGTAGTGTTAGCTCCGTTTTCGTGCAGACTATCTCGATAAGATTATTGCCAAAAATTCTAAAATTGCATCTTTCGTTTTAGAAATTAAAAAAAAAAAAATCCTCCTTCAAGCTGGGCACAGTCATCCCAGCCACTTGGGAGGCTGAGGTGGGAAGATCGCTTGAGCCTGGGAGGCTGAGCTGAACCTCCAAGTGAGCTATGATCACACCACTGCACTCTAGCCTGGGCAAGAGAATGAAACCCTGTCTCTGGAAAAAAAAAAAAAATCTCAATTCTTCAATAAGAACATTTCAGTCTGATCTGAGTCTCCAGCCCATGCTTGAACTGGTCATTGTAATAGTTACATGGCATATGCTAATATGGCTTGGGTCTGGGTTATGAGCCTTTCCTAAAGGGGTGTGGGGATAGTCTTTCCCAAACCCGTGAATCGAGAATAAGGGTGGGGTGTCTTTCTAAAGCAAACTTGGATCCAGTACTACCAAAAGGTGGGGATGGGGAGTGAAGGTTGGATACAAAAACTAAGGTTGGCCTCTGCAGGTGACCTTTCCCCAGGATGCATCTGGCTTGCATTCCTTTCATGCTAAAAAGGAGGCAAGGCTGGCTTCTCAAGCTTCACCCAGACCCCAGGCCCCCTCACTAAGAAATATTAGTCACAAAGTCTTGGAGAATCAATAACACTGAGGAATTGAGACAGCACATAATTCATCCCCTTGGAAACTTTTCAAAAATATTATCTTGCTGATGCAGGGGAGGATTTCTTTACCTACTATAAATTAGGGGAAAAAAAGAAAAGAAAAAAAAGACAGAGGAAAAAAATCTGAGCTGCCTGACAATTATCCTCAGTGTGCATCACTCACATTGCAATCACACCCACATGCTGTGCCAGCACTCCAGCTACCATAGGCACGCACGCGCCCAGCACCCTCAGCCACCCTCTCACACACCTACCCCCTCAGAATCGGCCCACCAGGCTGACAATCACACTGGCAACTCAGCGCCACCAAAGCCTTCTTCTCCCACACCCCGCCATTTCCTAGGTTACCAGCTCCCCAGTGCCGAAGGGGCTGCAGAAACATGAAGGAAATGCCCCACAGACATGCAGCAAACCCAGCTGCACAGCAAACTTGGTTTTGGCAGGTGGAGAAATCCTTCTAACAAACCTTCCAGAGGGTTAGCTGCAGGTGAAGATCCTGCCCCTGGTAACTACTTTCAGTCCCCTTTCCAAAGTATGAGATGCCAGAGGCATTGGCTAGATTTCAGTAACCAGTTTGGGTCCCATAAGCATGGGCCATGCTTGCTTGTGCCTGAGCTAAAAGACAAACTGAATGCAGGCATTACTGGGAGAGATGAGCAGCGTATGAGGAGGAGGAGAATGGAGACAGTGCCAGGAATTCCAAAGAGCAGTCCTCCCCCAGGGAGCTGGGTGCCAGGCTCTGTGGGATGGGCAAGAGACATAAATAGCATTCTCCTAGATCCCTGTGGGGCCGGTAGTGGGTGGGCAGCTGGAACCCTCTGTGACCCAGTTAGAAGAAAGCTTTCTGGGGCTGGGACCTGGCCTTGTGTACAATGAATAGAATAATAGTGAAGATATTATTTCCTCAACTGTAAAATGATGATAGCAGTATTTAATTTCTCCCTCAGAGTAGTGTTGTGAGGATTCAATGAAGTAATATACACAGAGTGCATTGGGTAGTGCCCGGCTTACAGTAAAAACTCAATAAATATTAGCTAATAATAAGTTGCATAGTATACAGAAAAGAATACATACCTCCATTCAAAACCTGTTTCTAGCACTTACTTTTCTTACCCAACCTGTAGCACCTACTCTGAGCTTCAATTTCCTCAGCTGTCAAATATTTATTTCATGAGGTTTCTATAAAAATGTATCATGCAATCTATGTGAAATTTCCTTAGTTCTGTGCCTCATAATATTTCGTAGGTAGCTAGTAATACTGTCATTATCGTCAACACTGCCATCAACCTTTGTACTTTTTCCCTAACAAATCATTATTACATTCAGCATCTTTACTTTCCTTGATACAATCCTATGTAGTATGTAGATATATAGGACAGGCTTTACCTCCATTTTCCATATTAGAAAATTGAGTCCCAGATTCAATGGTTTGTCTATATCAAAACAAATAGGAAGGGGAAGTTGGGATACATGTGGTTTTTGGAATCCTAAGATGATGTTCAGTATATTTTGCCACTATACCTCCAAAGTAGAATTGAGGCCACCAAATTCATGACAGTAATGGCAGCTGCTGTTTGTTGAATGTCTACCAGGCTATAGGTCCTGTTCCAGATACTCTCTAGGCTAGAAAAGAATAAGCACAGATGGATCCTGGGAAATTCTGTTTCAGCCAACCCTTGTAGGTCCCCTACAATCTGTTTTAGGTGTGCATCTCTCTAAATTTCACTTTTATACAAACTGCATGCTTCCTGGCAAGATCAAGTATCCATCTAATTCACATATGCACCTTCTTATGTGCTATTCAGAAGAGTTAATTTCTGCATAGCCTTCCAGAGCTTTTCTCTTGCCTCCTCCGCTCTCCTCCCAGTCTTAAAAAAGACTCTCTCAACCTCACAGCCAGCTGGGTGAGTCATGGGGGAGGAGGCCAGCTTCCTCGTCTCTCCCCCAAACAAGGACCCATTTTATTTTGACTTTGCTATCCCATGCACTGGTACATTAGCAGAAAAGGGAGGTTATCCTGGGAAGATCACAGCAGCGGGAACACTGGTCCCTATTCATGCATTATGCAGGTTCCAAACCTCTCCAAGTTCTAAAACCTCCATCTCTGTCTCTCGGTAACATTTCACCTGATGTGCAATTCTAGATTATTTTGCCATTCAAAAGTTCTTCATTCTTCTTGGTAAGAACACTGCTCATTAAATGGTCTCTTTGGATATTAATGTGGGTGTCAAAATGTGGGTTTGTTTGATGAGTGTCCTAACACATAGTGATTTCTAAAGCATTTAAAAAGAAAATAAAAAATGGTTGGGTATCAACTTGTTTTATTAGCTTAACTGTACTGGCCTGGGAAGAAAAATCTATCCTTAAAGTGTCATACTTGACAAGAAAAGGGAAATTCAGAGAGAGACTTCAAAGGTGCAGAAATGATACTAAGGGCTGATACTGCTCATCTGACATAGATATAAAATGAGTCATATTTATCAAGGCTTTTATAGAAGGAATAAGAGATGGGTATAGATCCCTACACCAGAATCAAGCAGTGAAAGGTTGTTATTTGCTTAAATTCTATGTTTCACAAATTGGAAGAGTAGTACTCATTTTGAAGGGCATTATCCATCAGTCTCCTACAGAGAGACTAGTCTCATCTGGTCTCTGACCAGAGTTTAAGAATGAACCTTTTCAGTGGTCAGAAAAGTGTAGTTTTTAAAAAATGGTTTCAGAACCAACTCCTTACAATTTCTTGCTTCTATTTGACTCATACCTTGACCTGGAAATCTCCTCAAATTCCCAAGTTAATGCTGCCTGTTGGCTTTCCTCATTTGGAATTAATAATAACCAGAGAATGCTTCTAGCCTCTTCGAGTTACAAGAAGTGAAGATCTATGTATGACACATGGTTAGGCGCTTGTGGTTCAAGTTCTACCAAAAAGTGGTCAGGTGACCATGAGCAAACCACTTTCACTCTCTGGGATACAAGGGTCTCATTCATAAGAAAAGGTTATTGACTATAGTAGATTCTGTCAGCTGAAATAGCTACAGAAATATACAAAGGTAATAAACAGAAGACTTTTAGGGCAAACTGAGAATCAAGGCTCTAAAATTAGGGGAGTCAGTAACCCTCTTCAACTGAGCAGCAACTTTACTGATTAACTTCATCAATAGATGGAAATTCCAACTTCACTCATTCATTTATTTGGTAAACGCTTGGTGGGAATTTGCTGTGTTCCAGGCACTGCTCTAAGCATAGGGCAGAATAAGACAAAAGTCTCCACCCTTTTAGAGTTTATATTCTGATATAGGAGACAGATAATAAACAGGTAAACTTTAAAAATATAATTTTAGCTAGGAATAAGTGCTGTGAAAACAATAAGGATCTCAACTGACTGCGATAAAAAGAAAAATCTATGAAAAAAGTCACACAATTCAGGCAAGTTCAGGGTCTTCCTTCTAAACTCTATCATCTCCATCTATGAAATAGGAATAGATTCCAGATAGAGGAAAATAAGCATGATTGATATAGCTGCTTCATGAGAAACTAAGAGAATAACATTAAAAAATAGCACACAGAAACTTGAACTGTGATAAATAAGCCAAAGAAAAAGCTGGACTTGCTCTAGAGTAGATGCTGATGCAATATTCAACCCTGCATTGAACCAGGACCCTCAAGGGGAAGACAGTGTTTATCCAACGAGTAGTGCCAGCAGGCTTTCTGCAGGAAGCATGTACAAATACCTCCTAAGGAAGAGCACCCTCAATTTATATACTCAGGCTTTCACCTATTAAGTTCAACCAAATGTGATCTGTTTGCCTTCAGTTATAATGATAAGTAAACACTAAAAAGACAGAATAAGGAAGCAACAAGATACTATCAAAAGTGATCAGGCAGATGTTAAAAAAAAAAAACTGGTCGGATGGATTTCAATCTCTAATTATTCAGATGATGAGCTACATTATGCAGACCAATTCTCTGTTGACATAATAGATAAAAATTAGGTTGAAATTCTCTTTAAACCATTTTTTTAAATTGAAAATATAAAAATATTTATAGAACCAAAATCTAAGCCAGTACTCTTCAGATTGTAGTCCATCTATGTCTGGAGGACCCTGACACCAACTTGGGGGTGTATGAGGTCAAAACTATTTTCATAAGAATACTGAAATGTTACTTGCCTTTTTCACTGGGCTGACATTTGCACTTGTGGTGCAGAAGAAATTAAAGGGGAGGAGGGCTTAAAAACTGCAGGTAGCCTGGCCCAAGTTAAGATGGTAGCCCAAATTGTAGTAGTGGTCAGGGTATTCTACACGGACTCACAGAGAAAAAGCAGAGGAAGGGAGTTTCACTTAAGAATATCTTTAATTGAGTAGTAAAAATAATTTTAAAAACATTGACCACTGAGTACATATCTTTTTAATACTTTGTGGGATGAAATGGGCAGAAACAAAGCATTTTCAGTGGAACCAAAACTAATGTTTGTCTTGAGGAAAAGTCCACGTGCCTTTTGACCTGTGAGCTCTACTAGCCACGTTTTGTGTGGTTCTCCATTTTTAATTGAAAGAGCGGACAGAAAAACTTTAGTTATTCATATTTGGGTATTTTCCAATTTTTTTCTTAAAAATGAATAAAGAAAGCAAGACTGTCCCTTCAAGGAAAACAAGTGACAGTATTTTTTGCCAATGATAAAATTTGAGCTTTGAGCAAAAAATAAGATAAAATTTTGGAAAACTTATATCTGCCTCCATGAGCTTGACAGTCGTCCTATACATACTTTTCTGAGAAAATTGGTGGTGATATTAACAAATGTAATTTTTAAAAATCAATAGACTCTCTAATTTTGTTTAGCAGTTTAGGGTTTACAGAGAAATTGAGCAGGTAGTATAGAGTGCTACCATATATTCCCTCCTCCACCCCCAGCTTTCTGTATTATTAACATGTTGCACTAGTGCATTGCATTTGTTCAATATGAATCAATATTGATACACTGTAATTAAGTAAATTCCATAGTGTATATAAGGGTTGTTTGTGTGTGTCATTCTATGTGTTTAGATAAATAGAAAATGTTATGTGTCTGTGCTACATTATCCCACAGAAGAATTTCAGGGACATAAAAATTCCTGTGTTTCACCTAATCTCTCTCTGCATCTCTCCAAACTCCTGATCATTTTATTGTCTGTAGTTTTGCCTTTTCCAGATCATATGGAATCATACAGTATGTTGTCTTTTCAGACCAGCATCTTTCACTTAGCAATACGCTCTTAAGTTTCCTCTGTGTCTTTGTATGGATTGGTGGCTCATTTCTTTTTATCACTGAATAATATTCCATTATCTAGATGTACCACAGTTTATCCATTCATCTATGGAATAACATCTTGGTTGCTTCCAATTTTTTAGCAAATATGAATAAAGCTGCTATAAAGCAGCTATATTTGTACACAGGTTTTGGTGTGGACATGCTTTCATTTCACTTGGGTAAGTATCTTGAAGCACAATTGCTAGCATGTATGCTAAGATTAAATTTAGCACTCCAAGAAACTGCCAAACTCTCCTCCAAAGCAATTGCACCATGTGCATTCACACTAATACATGAATGTGCATTCCTGTTACTCCACATCCTATCCAGCATGTAGTGATGTATGGTTTTTGGATTTAAGTCATTCTAATAGGCATTAGTAGTATCTCTTTGTTGTTTTAATTTGCAATCCCCTAATTGTATGTGATGCTGAGCATCTTTTGATATGTTTGTTTCGTGAGGTATCTGCTCAGATCTTTTGTCCATTTTGTAATTGAGGTATTTTATGTGTATTATTATTACTAATATTTAGTCTTAAGAGACCTTTGTATATTTTTAAAAATCCTCTGTCAGTTATATGTTTTGCAAATATTTTCTCCCAGTCTGTAGTTTGTCTTTTTCATTCTCTTAACAGTGTCTTTTGCATCACAGAAGTTTTAAATTTTAATGAAGTCTAATTTATTAATTTTCTTTCAGGGACCATGCTTTTGGTGTCCTATCTAAAAATTCATTGCCAAACCCAAGGTCACCAAGAGTTTCTTGTTGATCTTCTAGAAATTTTATAGTTTTGCATTTATATAATCTATTTCGAGTTGATTTTCATAAAAGATAGAAATATGGATCTGAATTCACTGTTTTGGATGTGGATGTCCAGTTGTTCCAGTGCCATTTGTGTATGTGGATTTCTGAATTTTCTGTTCTGTTCCATTGATTTATTCATCTATTTTTCCCTATCACCACTTCACTAGAATATTGCGACTTTATAATAAGTCTTGAAGTCAGTGTCAGTTTTCCAAATTTATTCATTTTCTTCAGAATTATGTTGGTTATTTGAGTCCTTGCCTTTTCATATAGATATAAATTATTCCTTTACAATCAGTTTGTCAGTATTCACAAAATAACTTTCTAAAATTTTGATTGGAATTGCCCTGAATCTTCAGCTCAAGTTGGGAAGAATTTACATCTTCAAGAATTTTGAGCCTTCCTTTCTGCAAATATGAAATACATCTCAATTTATTTATATATTCCTTGATTTTCATCAGTTTTCTGGTTTTCCTCATGTAGATCCTATACATATTTTGTTAGATTTTTGCTTAAGTATCACTCTTTTTCTCTCTCACTCACTCATAAAAATGTCATGGCATTGTGTTTTAATTTCAAATTCTAGTTATTAATTTTAGATACATAGAAAAACAATTGACTTTTGTATATTAAGTTTGTATCATGCAAAACTACTATAATTGCTTACTAATTCCAGGAGTTTTCTTGTCAATGTGTTGGGTTTTTCTACATAGACAATCATGTGATCTCATATATATATGTATTTCATATATATATGAAATAAAACTCTTTAAAAATATATGTATCTATATCTATATAGATACACACACACTTTTTCTTTCTTGGGGTGACAGTTTTATTTCTTATTTTCCATTTTGTGTACCTTTTCTTGTCTTATGGCCTTAGCTAGGACTTCTAGTATGATGTTCAATGTGAGTGATCGCAGTACCTTGTTTCTGATTTTAGTGGGAAAGCATCTAGTTTCTCATCATTAAGTATTTGGCAAGTTGAGAAAATTCTACTTCTATTCCTAGTTGGCTGAGAGTTTAATCATGAGTATGCATTGGATTTTGTCAAATGCTTTTACTGTATCTTTTGATGTGATCATATGATTTTTCTCCTTTAGCCTATTAACATGACATTAATTGAGTTTTGAATGTTGAACCAGCTTGGCATACCTGGAATAAAGCCCACTGGTCATGGTATTTAATTTTCTTTATACTTGTTGGATTCAATTTCCTGATATGTTGTTGAAGATTTTTATATTTATGTTCATGATAGATATTTGTCTATAGTTTTCCTTTTCTGTAATGTCTTTAACTGATTTTTTTATTAGGGTAATGCTGGCCTCATAGAATCTGTGAAAAAGTTTCTCCCTGCTTCTATTTCCTAGAGGAGATTGTAGCAAATTGGTATCTTTTATTTCCAAAATGGTTGGTAGAAATCAGTAAAACCATCTGTATTTGGCACTTTTTTTAAAAGAAGGTTAATGATTTTTTTCTTTTTTTAGTATATATATATATAGGGCTACTGATGTAATTTATGTCTCCTTGCATGAGTTTTGATAGTCTATCTTTCAAGGAATTGGCATATATCATCTAAGTTAGCAAATTTGTGGGCATGGAGTTGGTTATAATATTCCATTTTTTAATAATTTTAATGTCCTTGGGATTGGTAGTAATGGATTCTCCATCATTTCTGATATAAGTAATTTGTGTCTTCCTTTTCTCTCCATGTTAACATGGCTAGGGGTTATTAAATCTACTGAACTTTTCAAAGAACCAGGTTTGGTTTTGCTTTCAATTTTCTTTTTTTAAATTTCATTTGCTTCTGCTCTAATTGCTATTATTTATTTTCTTCTGCTTGCTTTCAGTTTATATTGCTCTTAACATATTTAAAAAATATTTTTTGTTATGGGATGACTGTGTGCCCTCAAAATTCATATGTTCATAGTATTTGGAGAGGAAGCCTTTGAGAGGCAATTAGGTTATGAAGATAGGGATTCCATGATAGGATTAGTACTCTTAAAGAAAAGATATGGAGAGTTTGCTTCCTTGCTCTCCCCATTATGTGAGGATACAACAAGAATTTTACAATCTGCAAAGAAAAAAGACCTCACCAGACGCCAGATTTGCCAGCACCCTAATCTTAGACTTCCCAGCCTTGGGAACTGCAAGAAATACATTTATATTGTTTAAGCCACCCAGTCTATGGTATTCTGTTATAGCAGCTTGAAATGACTAAGACAATTGTATAAACATTTGGAATAGCTTCAAAACCGAATGAATCAATATTTTCCAAATTACTAACACATTAAGTTATAAAATGCATATGTACAAAATGCATTGGTAAAATATGCATTCAAAAAGCAAGATAGATTTAATGTAATTGAATATAAAAATTCATTGATATGCTTTAAAATTTCACATTACCATTAACCTTTAAAAAGCTACCGCTCTATAAGTTTTGGTGTAATATTAGAGGAGAATATCCACTACCATCCAAAGAGTCTATTAAAATATTCCTTTTTCTCCCAACTGTGTATTTATATAATACCACATTTTCTTCATATACTTCAACCAAAACAATAAATCACAGCAAACTGAGTGCAAACAAATAAAAATTTAACTAGCTTCCATTAAACTAGACTTTCAAGAGAACTACAGAAATGTAATATTAATATCACACTTTTTTAAGTTTTGGAAATTTAGTTGTTTTTCATATGTTATTTTATGAAATGTGAAATGTAATGTCAATACTACAAATTAGTGTTGACATGTGATTAATCTATTTTTGATAAAGTAATGTATTTTTAATTTGTCAGTTTTAAGTTCTAATATGAAAAATAAAAAGATATAATTTTTAAAGGTCTTTGAGGATCCCAGTAATTTTAAAGATTATAAAGAAATCCTAGGATAAAAATTTAAGAATCGATTAGTTAAGTCAGAGGTTGGCAAATATTTCCCATAAAGAGCTAGATAATAAATAATTCAGGTTTTGTTGGCCAGTCTATGTCACAATTACTCAACACCATCATTGTAAAACAGCTATAAATAATGTGTAAATAAAGGTGCATGCCTGTGCCCTAATAAAACTTCATTTAAATATCGAGTAGTTTGTCCACCATTGACCAAAGCAAAAGCAGAAATACCAGAGTTTAGCCAAGAATTGTCTAAACCTTTTTCCCCAAAGGTATTTGCAAAATGGGTAAAACTGATCTCTTTTGATGCCTAGTGAGCCCTGAAGTTCAGAAGTCAATGCCCAGGGTCCTTGGTAAGGAGGAATTTTAAATGGAGATCCTCTCCCCCAGTAAAACAGAGAAATCAGAAAAAAATACATTAAAGATAAGACTAAACCAAAACTAACTCTTACCCTTTCTTCATCCTTGAGATTTTGCTATGAAAATGTCTTTGGTGTTGAAGACAATGGTAGGGTATAGAGGAATGGATGGAACAGTCCCTGAAATAAGTCATAACCACTAGCTGGTTCCCATGAGGATTTGCAGCCCAAATTTACACCTTAGTGATTAAACACACACACACACACACACAAAGACACAATTGAGGGTAAAGCCCTCATGGGCTGGCAATATCTTTAAACTCCTTTCCAAAGGAAGGAATAGTAAGGAGGTAAGAATATCAGTTATGTCATGAGGCTGTTACTTGTTTCACTCGCTCTCTTGCCTCAACTTGCTTAGGAGATAGTTGCTGGCCAACACCTTGAAGGAACATTGTGATTAATGAAAATTGTATCCCCAGTAGCTGTGTGCCAGGCCACCACTGCCAAATGAGAGCTGATTCTTTACATCTCTTCTCAACTCAGCATTCAGAGAGTTGATATTGGTATCTTGAAATTGGTGATGGTGGGAGTATTTATACTACAGAAAGTGGCAAACACTACGAATTAGAGTTCCCCTCCCCAAAGTGTGCTATGTCTTTCACCCTAGGGTACAAAATAGTAGCTCCCTCTTTTAATATGAAAGCCAGACACCAGAGAGCTCAAACGGGTCTGAATGGTCTGTGAATGGACTAACAAAGACATCTTATATTCTGCCTCAGATTCATTCAGTTCTCTTAGCCTCACTTCATTTCACTTAGGTGTGGGCACTTGTTTCTCCTGTCACCACTACCATGACCGCTCCTCTCCTCGCTGAATGGCTTGAGTTTGTCACCTAAGCCCTCATTGTCCTACTAATTCCCAATAAATTTTAGCTTAAGCACTGTTTTCTCTAACAGACAGATGAAGATCCATATATATATATATATATATAGTTAAAGTTTATTGCTAATTAGTGTATATAATATATAATTAGTATATATAATTCACATATATTACATGTTAGTATATATTATATATAATTAGCATATATAATTCATATATATATTACATATGATTAGTGTATATATATATACACACACACACATCTACATGTTGAAGATGCAGGCAATAGGATTTAATGTTGGATTAAAAGTGGGCTATCATAAACAAGTATGCGAGCATGTCTTTTGCAGGAACATGGATGGAGTTGGAGGATATTATCCTAGCAAACTTATGCAGTAACAGAAAACCAAATACCACATGTTCTCACCTGTAAGTGGGAGCTAAATGGTGAGAACTCATACACACAAAAAATGGAACAACAGACACTGGGGTCTACTTGAGGATGGAGGGTGGGAGGAGGGAGAGAAGCAGAAAAAAATAATAGGTTCTAGGCTTAATATCTGGGTTATGAAATAATCTGTACAACAAGACACAAATTTACCCATCACACAAGTTTACCTATATAACAAACCTGCATATGTACCCCAGAACCTAAAATAAAAGTTAAAAAAAAAAAAAAAAAAAAAAAGGGTGGGCTATACGGGAAAAGTAAAAAGCAGCTCAAATCTGATTTTGTCCTGAGCAATAGCAGTGCAATTCACTGAGAGAGAAAAGACAAAGTAAAAAATAATAAAGGAAAAATTTTGAGTTCAGCACTGATCATAAATTTGAGATGCCTACTAAGAAGGCCAAGTACCTCCATCATGTCAGTGGTTTGATTACAATTTGGGGGGAGGTATTTCGTTAGAAATAAGAATTTGGAAATAACCAACAATTTTTTTGTATTAACTAGGTCATTTGAAACATTACTCCATTCCTATTGACTACCAGATTCCACCTTTTCAAGTAGATTTCTTTATATTTTCTACTGGTTTGGTAACTCTGAATCTGGGCAAGTTGCCTGGAGAAGTTGATCCTTGAGCTTCAGTTGAAAGAGGAGACGTGTATTTGGCAGATAGTTTTTATCCATGTGGTTAGAATGATTTCAATAAGGTCTAAAAAGGAAAGTGAATCTTGCACACTAAACTTTGCCTGTCATTTCTCTCTTTGTACCTTGGGATGGTGATACTTAACAAAAATAAAAGACTAAACATTATTCCCAGAAGAGAAAACTAGAGAAAAAAAATTGTTGCTCAGATAAATCAAAAAATATCTGGACAAGTCATCAGGTATTTTTATAGAGTATGTGCTAGCAACGATAAAGAATTGGCTAAAATATATTTTATTCCCCAATCAGGGAGAGATTTACTCTCAATAATGTACTATTTTGTGATATATATTATTTTTTATGCAGCTAGCTGGGAAATTTTGTAGTAAATATGCTGCTACAGTGAAAGTTATTCTTAGGAAGAAGAAATTATCTGTACTGCATTTACAAACCTGAACTAGGTTTTTTGTTTGTTTGTTTGTTTGTTTTTAAGACAGAGTCTTGCTCTGTCGCCAGGCTGGAGTGCAGTGGTGCGATCTCGGCTCATTGCAACCTCGACTATCTGGGTTCAAGCGATTCGCCTGCCTCAGCCTCACAAGTAGCTGGGATTACAGGCATGGGCATAGGTTGGGGGTCAGGAGGTGAGATATGAAATGGTCTCAAGAGGATGAGTAGAATGTATACAATCGTAAGATGGAAAGTCATCATGCTTGGCTAATTTTTTGTATTTTTAGTAGAGATGGGGTTTCACCATGTTGGCCAGGCTGGTCTTGAACTCCTGACCTGAAGTGATCCGCCTGCCTTGGTCTCCCAAAGTGCTGGGATTACAGGTGTGAGCCACCGTGCCCGGCCTGAACTAGGTCTTGTACTTAACAGACATACATGGTTTCCTATATGACCACACCCTCTAATGAAAAAAGTGCTGCCACCTTAACATTTAACTTAGTGTACTGTGCTGGATTAAACTCAAAGAGATGCTTTATACTGGGAACTAATACATATTTTTGGCAGCAGTTTTATTTGTATGGGAAGAAACAGCAACTGAAATGTATTAGCATCAACTGGGTGACTGTAACTATATCATGAGATCTCATTTCACAACACCAGAGTTATAACAGCAGGAGGCTAATTCTGCAATCACAATTTAGGCAAAGCTCTAACAATGCAAGCTGCTCCATTCCACACAAATGGGACTAGGAAGCTCTGGGAGGGATTTGGGGAAGAGAGAAGGGGTGGGCTGATTATTCCAACATCTTATAGAATAAAAAGTATTTCCTGAAAGTCAGAAGCAGTCATTAAAGTTTTAATTACAGAAAAAAAGAATGATTTCCCCTAAGAAATCACTCCTCTGTGTATTCAATGCCAATAATTTAATATTCGTCTGTGTTCCCTATTTCTGTTACTACCTTCTAGGTTAACTTAATTAAGAGAATGGACACTGAAATTTGAGAAATGTAGATTTGAAGGCCACTTAGCTGCATGATCCTGGGCAACTTAGCCTTTCTAGTCCTCTGTTTTTCATTTGTAAAAGTGGGAAAATATTTTTATCTATTTCAGGTTGTTGAAAGGACCAAACAGGCTACTGCTTGTAAAAAAAAAAAAAAAAAAACTACTACTAATGTGGTCATGGCACACAGTACATGGCACATATGATCCATATATTATTATTAATAATGATAATATTTGTATAGCTTATACAAGTCCCACTGAGTCTATTTTAAAAATGTCACTTCCTCTTTTTGTTTCTATTTTATCACCAAGACACCCATTACTTGACTGACCGTAGTAGCCTCTAGTCTCTAAGCTTTCCCCTTTCTGCTTTATTTTGTACACAAATACCAAATTAATCTATTCAAAAACCTTTGGGGCCACAGTGTTCACAGAAAAGAGTCTAAACTCTTTACTTTGGCACTCAAGGCCCCCTGACCACAACCTTCCACTGTAAATGTTCTATCCTTGCCATGCATTGAAATTCTAGCCAGACTGAATGACACAGCCAAGCTGAAGCTTGATTGAGTTTCAGTTTACCAGAATGGTCAAGAGGGAACAAAGCCAGATGAGGAGTGCAAGCCGCATCTAGAGGAGAATGCCAAGTTTTAAAACTGGAGAAAAGAAGCCAATTCTGTGCTCAGGCCAAGGACTAATTTGAGGATCACAAATGAGAGATAAAGCCAAGAAGGTCTGGAGGTATTAAAAGCAATCAGAGAGGAATCAAACAACAAAGATAGGGAGGCAAGAGGATTTTGAACTTTTTATGTGAACAGGGCTAGAACTGATAAAAACATGTTTTCATTTGGTTCTAGGTTCTATATAAAGCTCAAATGTTACTTAAATAGGATTGGGAAAATAGCACATTTCACAAAAAATTATCATTTGTAAAATTTAGCAAAAAAAAAATTAGCAATAAGTGTTCATCACAGTTCACTTTTGTAAAATGAAACTTGAAAACCCTTATGTAAGTAAAATTACTAGGAGGAAAATGTTGAATGATTAATATTGGTGGCTACATTTTATATTAATTTGTATATGTATTTATGTTATACATAATATGTGTTATACCTGCTTATTACATAAATTGGCTTACATTTATACATATTTATCATCTTATATATGCTTATACATGTAATATATGCATATTTATATTATATATGTTTGTTTATATACATACATATGCATATAAATATGTATATCTATATGTATATATAAAAATTCCCAGAATGGTATATCCTGAAATATTCACTGTAATCAAGAGTTGTATGGGATTACAGGCAATTCATTTTCTTCTTCCTTGTTCCTAAGTATAAATTTTCTGAAGTGTGTTGAAACAATAACAGGTAAATCAGCTGTGAAGCCATTTAATCGGTTAGCAAAAATTTAGTGGTTGATCACTACGAAGTTTCCAAATACACAGTTTATATAACAGAATTAAAAAACAAACACACACACAGACTAAGGGCCTGGGTCCCTGCCCTAGATTTTGGTCACTGGGTATTTGCATTTCTCCTGTAAGACTTTCACTCTGCTGAGAGCATCCAATTGACTAATCTTAGGTCATGTATCTTTGATTTGGCTCTCCAGAGGCCAAAAAATGTATGAGAAACAGCTCAGTATCATTGATCATTACAGAAATACAAATCAAAACCAAACTGAGATACCATCTCCCACCAATCAGAATGCCTATTAAAAAGTTAAAAAAAAAAAAAAAAAAAAAAAGATGCTGGCAAGGTTGCAAGGAAAAGGGAATGCTTATGCACTGTTGGTGGGAGTGTAAATTCCTTTAACCGTTGTAGAAAGTATACTGATTCTTAGGTGTATATATATAAAACTGTGTTATAATATAACAAATAGTTATAAATACATGTGAGAGAATAAAAGACATTATGCTACCTACAAATTCAGATATACATCCTGTATGAGTATTAGCTTCCTTGAATATTGGTGCTCAATATGTTTTAGAGCACTTTTGTAGACATTGCTGCATTAGATTCTCAAGACATACCTTTACATATGAATGTGGACGCCTAGATATAGAGATGTAAAGGAATTTTGTCAATATCACAAAGTGAAATTTCACAGCCAGCAGTGGAACTAGATAGAATGCAGATCTTCTTCCAAATAATACAGGGTCAAAGATAGTATATAGTACACTTAATTGCATGGAGATTTTTGTATTTTTTAAGCCAAATGACATTTTACATTATATATTGAGAATATTTTACTCTGTTTATAAATAATAATTAAACAATTCTAACAAATAAAAGAAACCAAATCAAACAAATGAACAGGAGGAAAACAGGAAGGGAAGGAGGGAAGAGGACAAAGAAGGAAAGAAGGGAGTTGGAGAAGGGGGGGAAACCTAGATCCTTTAAGCAGTAGAGATTTATTTTTAGACAAAAGAAGGTATTTTTCTTTCTTCTTTGCACATTTTCTTACAAAATACTACAATCTCCCAAATCCACTGCTAATATGACATTGGGGACTAATTAAAGTTATAAACCTAGAACTCATTAGAATGGATTGACAGGGTTTGGACTCAGGTGAATTGACAAACAAAAGAAAAACAATCAAAAACCATGTCTCCCCTGTTCTATTTTAAATGATTTATTCATTAAAGGATTCTAGATATGGATTAACCTTCTCTGATTTTTTTTTTTTTTTTTTTTTTTGGTCCCTGCCTTGAACCCAAAAGTGCTTTGATAAATGGATCAAAAGCTATGCTGTTTCTAGCTGGTTTCACTTCTGTCTCTGTGTATTGGGCTATCATTCTGTTTTATTAGTTCTACTGTTTTATTACTCCTTGCAGTAATAATCCTTATTGAATTACAGCAATACCTATAGTATCTTCTAGAGTACAGAGAGCTCAGTGTTTTTCCCCATTTTCTCTAAAGAGTAGAAAATGCCAGGGAGGAAAACCTGAGCTAGGAGGAAAATCTGAAGCCAATTCTTTCAGTAACATTAAGACCAGCCTGAGGCTGTCTATGCTGTGAATGTGCTACGTGGGCTCCCTGAAGTGGAGTTGGGTCCATAAATAAAAACAACAAGCAAAACTTTCTGGTTTTCTGCTTGATGACTTTCCATCTTACGATTGTATACATTCTACTCATCCTCTTAAGACCATTTCATATCTTACCTCCTGACCCCCAACCTATGCCCACATCAACCTCTCCTGCCTTTGAAGTCACATATTATTTGCTCTATTCATTTGGCACTATCCTCATATTGCCTTGCATTGATATTTATACTTTTCCATGAACATTTTTTGTCCTCCTATTCAGGCTATCAGTGTAATTCACAGCCCACCAGAAAGAAACACACCTTCTTAAGCTGACTTTTGTATAAGGCTGTGCTTCAGTGGTCCTCAGGATGACAATCATGACTTTGTCAGGTAAGGCTCACTTGTGTCTGTCTAAAACAATGTTCAGATAGATGCTTCAAGTCATAAGTTTATAAAGACATAAACAGCACACAGAACAGCTGGTTATTCAGTAATTCAACAAGAGTTTATTGAATGCTTGCTCTGTACCAGGAATTGTTGACACAATTGTAGAAGACATGGCCCCTGTCCTGAAGGAACTCAGACTATTGAAAGTCAAATAAATAAATGTTATAGCAGAGGATATGATCAAAGAACATTCTGAAACCAGACCCTAGAAGGAATTTACTATACTGTGACTTATTAATAGTATGCAGTAAGGTCCTAATCTAGAATCCAGCATTCTTCTTAGCAAAGGGCTGTTGAAAAGCAAACCCTTAACCGAGAAAAGTTTTCATCTTGTTGAGGCATCCTCCTAGTTATGCTGAATTTTTTCTCTTGCCCTCATGTGATTCTCATCCCATGCTGGGCTTCGCAGGTGTGTCACTTTCTTACATCAAGGCCCTTACTGAAATTACAGCAGTATCTTTTGGCTTCTCAGGTGTGTCACTTTCTTACATCAAGGCCCTTACTGAAATTACAGCAGTATCTTTTAACTCCATTAAAATTTCCAAAGTTGAGATTTTAAAAACCCTTTAAAAATCTTATTTTAAAATAAGCTTTGAAAGCTTTTGCTCATTAAATCACACAGTTGGTAAAATGCCTGACTTGCAAGGACCAGATTTTCTCTTTGTGTAGGGCTAGGCCTCCATGTCTCTCCCACAGCACAAGTGAACTGATTAGGAAGGAGTTGATCACCCCTAGTCTTGGAAAAAAATCATCTTTCTCTGGAAAATATGTATTGCTTTTGTTTTTGAGGCAGGATCTCATTCTGCTGCCCGGGCTGGAGTGCACTGGTGCAATCTTGGCTCACTGCAGACTTGACCTCCTAGGCCCAAGTGATCTTCCCACCCCAGCCTCATGAGTAGCCAGGACAACAGATGCATGCCACAATGCCCGGCTAATCTTGTTTATTTCTTGTAGAGAGGAGGTCTCACTATGTAGTCCAGGCTTATTGTTGTTTCTTAATTTAAATAAAAAGGAAGGAAGGAAGGAATGAGGAAGAAAGAGAGGAAGAATGGAGAGCTGCAAGGAGGAGTAAAAATAATCAAAGAGCCTCTCATTTGGGTTTCTTTTCTATTCTGACATTTTCCAATATCTTCTTCCCTCATTATTTCTACCAATGACAGATTAGTGTTTCTTAACCAGAATACTCTGGCAGTAACATGCGAGTTTTAAAATAGGTTATGGTGATTTTTGGCCTTTTTTCTGGAAAGAAGTTATCTTGTGAAGATATTTTTAAAAGAAAATTAAAAATCCAGCTATCATCCTAATCAGATCTTTAAATTGTTCTTTCATATATGCTCTCAGCTCTGTAAATGGGTTGTATAGACATAGGCAATGGCCTTCATGTAATCCAGATCAAGCCCAGTATCCTTCATGCTTCCTAGTGTTAGTCTCTAGAACTATTCTGGGGTTGTAATTCCCTGAAACCACCTTGTCTATCAAGGGAAAATGCATCCTGGTGGATGTGTGGAGCCATACCCTCAAAACTCATAGTTTGTCCCCATCTCTGCAATGAGGAGAAAATAGACTGCTAGCCTGTCCTATTTTTCCATCCCTAATATCTCTGTGCTTGAAAGGACAGGGAAGACTAAATAGATCCCTTGAAATTTGTGCTGAGCCCACAGTGTTGGCCAGCATAGAATGAAACAGACTTGTCTGGCAGATGAGTGCAAATAATAATGTATGTTAAAGGTCCCTGGGCCAAGCTAACAGTATAAAATAGCATTATTTTAATAATTTACAACAATCATCATAGTATTTCACATCTGTGTATCACTTCAAATTTTATAGTATCTTTAGTACATTATTACTTTTTAATTGTGCATGAGCCAGAATGAAGTCGTGGAAAGAACTGTGAAGCTAGTCAAACCCTGGTTCAAATTCCAATATTGCCAATTATTAGCTGTGTGACTTTGTGGCAATTACTTAACCTCCCTGAGCTTTGGTTAATCATGGGGAAAATATCTAAGGCTCCTGTGAGGATTAAATGGTTAATATATGTAAAGTCTCTAGGCACATTACTGGGCAATGTGTCATATGTGCTCACTCTAGCGTCCCTCGGGATTTAGCTTTAGGCAGGAAGAGGAGAATGGAGAATGAGGAAAGGTAGGAAAGAGTAGTGGGAGAAGAAAATAAGCTAATCCAGCTAATAAAATATAATACTTTCATTAGCAGAGTGCTATTGGTGGTGAATGCTATGACTTTTTGCATATTGTCTAACTTACTCTTGTAGCAATCCTGTGAAATATTCTCAATTTGCATATATGAACAGTGAGTGAAATTTAAGTAACTTGCCTAAAGTCACACAGATAAGCAGAGAACACAGTGCTTAAATCCATATCCACCTGAACCAAAAATCCATGTTGATAACAATGTTTCCACCCAGAATTTACCACATTCCTCTAAAATTCTACGGGCCATGGAAACACAGAACTCTTCTAGTAGAAAGTTAAAATAAAACAAAATATTTTACTTTATACAGAAATAAAGTAAGCAATTGTGCTTTTGTGTACATGGGCTTATTCTAACAATTACAAAAAGCAGGGCTAATTTTCTCCACGCTATAGAAAAGATACAGAAGGTGATTGTAAATTAGCTCAACCTCACATACACAAGTGGTAAAGTTAGGATTCGAAACCTAGGACTCTGACTCCAGACCAACACTTTCCTCACAAACACATTACCTATCTAGAAAGGTAAGGCAGACCTGCTTCTAATGAAATAGGGTTGCCAATCATGGGAGGAATCTCAACTAGTTCATTGATTTCTCAGAAATCCCATCAGCATGACTTTATTCCTGTTTCTACTTACACACAATTGAACTATTGACTTCGATTGCATGAAAAGATCTCAGATAAGTAAATGTCCTCTGGCCAGCGAGGATCCTTGAAGAAGAGAAATACTCAATGTCTATAGCACCCATATGTTTAACTAAAATAGTATCAAAACCAATCATTTTTCAAATATTACAGAAGTATGTGTAATGTGTGTATATATTCACATGCATTCCAAGACTGAGAAGTAATGATATGGAAAGTGGAGAGTATTATTTCTCAGAGAAAAAAAAAAAAAAACTTTTAGAGAGATATGCTTTATTCAAAGTTGCCAGTTTCAGGTGCCCTAGACACAGCCATCCCTGGACCAAGTTAAGACGTTGGTCCCATCTCCCACCTTACATGTCCTCATACTCTTGTCAGCTTCCTTCCTTCCAGTGCCCATGTTCTGCTGTCCCATGCAAGCATATTCATTCACCTTTCACCTACATAGGTATCTTTATGGATCACAAGAAGAATGCCTTTCCAAGACATCCAGGATCTTCCCTTCTTTTCTAATTTTTGCCATTTCTCTTCTGCTCTCTGGTCCATACATTCTGCTAATGGACAGTACACACTGTCTTCCATTTGCCCTCCGGATCCCTGGGTCTCTTTGTCCTTGGCCTCCTTACCCTCTAACCCAGGTGGCTATTCTGTGTGGCGTGTTTCAACATGTGACTTTTCCCTTGGGTTTCTAATTGGTTTGGCCAGTGGAGAGCTCCATCAGAATACTGAAAGGAGTGGAGAGAAGTCTGGATTCCTGCTTCCTCCCCAGCAGGCATCTTTGTGCTGGTTCCATCTTTTAGTTGCAGGCTAAGGGGACTGATTGTTCCTATCAAGGGGTCCTGTCTCTACAAAGCTCTCCTTTAAACTCTGGAAACCACTTCCCCATGTTTTTTTTAGTTAGGGTGATATAAGCTTCTCTGCTTTTACCTATTCTTGGGTACTGTCTCTCATGGTTTCACTTTATTCTGCACAAATGTTTGCTAATAGGTCTTTAATTACATCCTCTTTAACATTTAATTACATCCTCTTTAACATACATTTTGAGTGTATATCTATTTTCTGCTAATACCCTAATATATGTACTAATCAGCTTTTAAATACTATCTTAAAAGTCTCAATTTGTCACTATTATACCAATGGCCCAAATAGAGACCCTCTAGGCTATTGCAACAATTTACTCAGTTGATTTCTTGAGTCAACCCTTCCAGTTTATCATATACCCAGCAGCCAGAGCACCTTTTCTAAATTACAAATCTGACATTTTTTAAAGACTTTAGTGATGTTCCATCTCCTCTAAGTTAAAATCCATGTATCTTACCATACAAGGCCACACATCTACTTTATATTTTCCTCTGTTTTCCACTCCTCCTGCCCTTAGTCTGAACTCCCCCACTCACTTACAAAGCAGACCCTGAAACAACGACTTGGGTGAATATAATGTATTTGGGAGATGATCCCAGGAGATGGGAGAAAGAAGGCTAGGAAAGTAAGAAAAGACAATAAAAAGTGCATTAAAAAGCCAGACAGCTGGAGTTCGGTTTTGCTGGTTCATTTCTGTAAAACTGTGGAGATTATGCTTTAGAATTTCCCCACCAATGAACCAAGGAGCTAAGGCGTTAACCACCGATTCTCATCTCCCACTGGTTGAGAGTTGCTTCTGGGGTTAACTCTCCCATGCTTCCTAGCAGCACCTTTCTGGAGTTGAGCAAACTGTCCTGGTGCCAGAGAAAGTCTCCCAGCAGAGCAGCAGACTCAGGTGCTTCAGTTGAGAAATTGTGTACAAGAGTTTCAGGTGAACTCAGAGATGAACTCAGGATATGGATTGGTAAATTAACAGCATCTGCTGTACCCACTCTGCCTGCTATTCATGTCACAATATATCCTGTATGCTAGGTATGCCTAATCATTTCCTGTTTCATGCACTTTCACCTCTCGAAGAACATTTGCATTCCAGTCCTTCAATCGGGAAATTCTCTGCTCCCACTTCTTTCTCATGCAACTCCCAAAGTCCAGCTAAAACATTACCTAGAGCAATACTCCAGAGAGAACAACTTGTTTTATTCTGAGTTCCTAGATCATTTGTTTACATTTTATAATTTAGACACATAAATTATTAAACATATTTATATTCCCTACCATATTTAGTAAGAGCCTCAATTCTATATCTGCAAAATTAAAATGACAGAGTTTTCATAGTGTTAAAAAGTTAAATAAAATTGTGTGTATAGAGTGTCTAACGATGTTTGGCCCATAGTAGATGCTCCAAAAGTTTTAATTCCCATTATTCTATCTAACACTTTTCCATATTTTAATCTTTGATTCTCAAGTAATCAGCACACTCCCCAGCATATAATAAGCTCTCACACAATATGAATGTCTCAATAACATTAAATTACCATCACCGTAATCCTCATAACAACTCTGTTATATAAGCAAGTCAGGGAACAACGGATCTTTAAAAACAACTTAAAATTTAAAACTATAGGAAAGCGAAAGTTTTGTATGACCAAAAAGAAAGCAATGTGTCATTAGCATTGATGTCTCCACCATTATATTGGAGTATAGGTTAGAAACTCCTCTATGAAAAATTTCAAATAGCTGTAATAATGATAGGCAATTGGATCCCAGGAGTTCTGAAATGACCTGAACTTAGGTGAATTGTTTAAAATGATTTTTTTTAAATAAAGCTCATAGTTCCAAATACCTACTTCCCCCTTCTTCTGAGAATCAGTTTCAAGTGCAGTATGGCTTAACTAAAATGGTATACACTGTATAGCTCTTATTGAATTTCCTTTGCCCTAGGAGTAAGATGAATTGACATGCCCTTTGAAAAAACTAGGATTTCAAGAAAAAGGTTTCATTAGAAATAATAAGTAACTCAAAGGCCTTAAAACTTCTTAGAGGAGGAAAACCAAAAAAGCTTGGGGAAGACTGCAAGAGTCACTTTATTTTAAATGTCACACCAGTATTTTAAAAGTCATGGCAACCTGACCGTACTCTCAGTGTGGACTGTGAGGCCTCTGCTGCACTCACCTACTGGGAAATAAACTGAGATTCCCTGTAGCTCCCTGGGAAACAATTTGTTTTAGTGGAGAATATAAACTGGTTTTAGAAGGCCTTGGTCCTTATTAAATGAAAGAATTAATGACTGAAATAATGGCAGTAAGAAAATCATTCCTGGCCTCCATTTCTCTGCATATTTAAGGAGGTTAGAGGATGATGCATATTCTCAATTCTAAAATTTAAATTTTTTAAAAAATTTTGATGGATACATAGTAGGTGTACGTATTTATGGGATACATTAGATGTTTTGATAAAGACATGCAATGTGAAATAAGCACATCATGAGGAATGGGGTATCCATCCTCTCAAACATAGATCCATTGAGTTGCAAACAATCTAATTATACTCTAAGCTATTTAAAAATGTGCAGTTAGTTATTATTGAATATAGTCACCCTGCTATGCTATCAAATAACAGGTGTTATTCAGTCTAACTACATTTTTATACCCATAAGTCATTCCCACCACCCTTTTAGTTCCCCACTACTCTTCCTAGCCTCTTGGTAACCATCCTTCTACTCTCCATGTCCATGAGTTCACCTGTTTAAATTTCTAGATCCCACAATTAAGTGAGAATATGCAATGTTTGTGTTTCTGTGCCTGGCTTATTTCACTCAATATAATGATATTTAGTTCCACCATGTTATTGCAAATGACTGAATCTCTTTTTTATGGCTGAATAGTACTCCATTATGTACATGTACCAAATTTTCTTTATTCATTCATCTGTTGATGGACACTTCTTTGGCTATTTTGAATCTTGGCTATTGTGAACAGTGCTATAAAAACATAGGAGTCCAGCTATCTCTTCAATATACTGATTTCCTTTTCTGGTGTATATACCCAGATATAAGGTTGCTGAATCATATGATAGCTCAATTTTTAGTTTTTTTTGAGGAATCTCCAAACTGTTCTCCATAGTGGTTGTACTAATTTACATTCCCACCAACAATGTACAGGAATTCCTTTTTCTCTATATCCTTGCCAACTTTTGCCATTGCCTGCCTTTGGATATAAGCCGTTTTAACTGAGATGAGATGATAGCTCATTATAGTTTTGACTTGCATTTCTCTGATGATCAGTGATGCTGAGCACCTTTTCATGTGCCTGTTTCCCATTTGTATGTCTTCTTTTGAGAAATATCTATTCAAATCATTTGCCCATCTTTTGATCAGATCATCAAATGTTCTCCTATAGGGTTGTTTGAATTTCTTATATATTCTGGTTATTAATCTTTAATCAGATGTGTAATTTACAAATATTTTTCCCCAATCTGTGGGTTGTGTCTTCACTTTGTTGATTGCATCCTAAGCTGTGCAGCAGCTTTTTAACTTGACGTGATCCCATTTCTCCATTTTTTCTTTGGTTGCCCATACTTGTGGGTTGTTATTACTCAAGAAATTTTTGGTGTGTTCAGGCCAATGTTCTGGAGATTGTCCCCCACATTTTCTTGAAGTCATTTCAGTTCTTAGGTTTGAAGTATTAGGTTTAAGTCCTTAATTCATTTTCATCTGATTTTTGTATATGGTGAGAGATATGGGTCTAGTTTCATTCTTCAGCACCATTTATTGAAGAGACTTTCTTTTCCTTAGTGTATGTTCTTGGCACTGTTGTCAAAAATGAGTTCACTGTAGGTGTGTGAATTTGTTTCTGGGTTCTATATTCTGTTCCTTTGGTCTATGTGTCTGTTTTAATGCCAGTATCATGCTGTTTTGGTTACTATAAATCTTAGCATAATTTTAAGTCAGGTAATGTGATTCCTCCAATTTTGTTCTTTTAGCTTAGCGTAGCTCTGGCTATTCTGAGTCTTTTGTGGTTCCACGTAAATTTTAGGATTGTTTTTTCTATTTCTGTGGTGAATGTCATTGGTATTTTGGTAGGAATTGCATCAAATCTGTAGATTGCTTTGGGTAGTATGGATATTTTAATAATATTCTTTCAATCCGTGGGCATGAAATATGTTCTTTTTTGTGGTATCTGCCAATTTTTTTCTTCAGTGTTTTATAGATTTTTTTTTAAATAGAGATATTTCACTTCTTTGGTTAATTCCTACGTATTTCATTTTATTTGAGGCTATTACAAGTGGAATTACTTTTTTATTTTTTAGATTGTTCACTATTGGCATATAGAAACTCTACTGATTTTTGTATATTAATTTTGTATACTATGACTTTACTGAATTTATCAATTCTAATAGTTTCCTTGTAGAGTCTAGGTTTTTCCAAATATAAGATCATATCATCTGCAAACAGGATAACTAGACTTCTTCCTTTCTATAATTGGTTGTCCTTTATATCTTGCTTTTGTGTGATTGCTCTAGCTAGGACTTTCAGTTCTACATTGAATAACAGTGGTAACAGTGAGCATCCTTGTCGTGTTCCAGATCTCAGAGGAAGAGCTTTCATTTTTCCCCCATTCAGTATGATACTAGCTGGGGTGTGTTATATATAGTTTTTATTGTGTTGAGGTATGTTTCTTCTATCACCAGTTTTTGAGGATTTTTATCATGAAGGGATATTGAATTTTTCAAATGCTTTTTCTGCATCAATTGAAATAATCATATGTCTTTTATTCTTCATTTTGTTGACATGATATATCACACTGATTGATTTGCATATGTTGAACCATCCTTGCATCCAAGGGATAAATCCAACTTGGTCATGATGAATGATCTAATATATTGTTGAATTCGGTTTGTTAGTATTTTGTTGAGGATTTTTTTTATCAATAGAGACATTGGCCTATAGTTTTCTTTTTTTAACGTCTTTTTTTCTGGTTTTGGTGTCAGGGTAACACTGGCCTCATAGAATGAGTTTGGAAGTATTCCCACCTCCTCTATTTTCATAATAGTTTGAATAGGATTTGTATTATTTCTTGTTTGAAGGTTTGGTAGAATTCAACAGGGAAGTCGTCAGGTCCTGGGCTTTTCTTTTCCAACAGACTTTTTATTATGGCTTCCGTCTCATTGCTTGTTATTGGTCTGTTCAGGTTTTGGATTTCTTCCTGGTTCAATCTGGGTAGGTTGTATGTTGCTAGGAATGTCAATTTCTCCCAGATTTTCCAATTTATTGGCATACAATTGCTCATAGTTGCCTCTAATGATGTTGAATTTCTGCAGTATTATTTGCAATGTCTCCTTTTTCATTTCTGATTTTATTTGAATCTTTTTTATAAGTAGTCTAGCTAATGGTTTGTCAATTTTGTTTAACCTTTCAAAAAAAAAAAACTCACCTTCTTGTTTCATTGGATCATTTTCCATTTCAGTTTCATTTATTTCTGCTCTGATCTTTATTATTTCTTTTACTAATTTTGGGTTTGATTTGCTCTTCCTTTTCTAGTTCTTTAAGATGTATCATTAGATTATTTGATGTTTTTCCTCTTTTTTGATGTAGGCACTTATAAGCTTCTCTCAGTACTGCTTTTGCTGTATCCCATAGGTTTTTGTATGTTGTGTTTCCATTATGTTTCAAGAAATTTTCTGATTTCCTTCTTGATTTCTTCATTGACCCATGGGTCATTCAGGAGTATATTCTTTAATTTCCATGTATTTGTAGTCTGCAGCTCTTGGATGAAATGTTCTGTTATCTATTATATCCATTTGGTCTATAGTACATATTTAGACTGATGTTTCTTTTTTGATTCTGTCTGGAAGATCTGTCCAATGCTGAAAGTGGGGTGTTGAAGTTTCCAGCTATTACTGTATTGGGGCTTATCTTTCCCCTTTACCTCTAATGATAATTCCTTTATATATATCTGTGTGCTCCAGTGTTGGATGCATATTTAAAATGGTTATATCCTCTTCCTGAATTGACCCCTTTATCATTATATAGTGACCTCCTTTGCCTCTTAGAGTTTTCATCTTGAAACCTATTTTGTCTGATATAAGTATAGTGACCCCTGCTCTTTTTTAGTTTCCATTGGCACGAAATATCTTTGTCCATTTTTTTTAGTCTAGGTGTTTATAGGTGAAGGTGTTTCTTGTAGGCAACAGATCAATGGGTCTTATCTTTTCATCCATTTTGACAGTCTAGGTCTTTTGATTGGAGTCCATTTACGTTCAATGTTATGATTGATAAATAAGGACTTACTCCTGCCATTTTGTTATTTGTTTTCTGGTTGTTTTGTAGTCTTCTCTTTGTATATTCTTTAATTCCTGTCTTCCTTTAGTGAAGATGATTTTCTCAGGTGACATAATTTAGTTTCTTTTTATTTTTGTGTATCCATTGTATGATTTTGGTTTGAGATTATGAGATTTGCAAATACTGTCTTATAACCTACTATCTTAACCTGACAACTTAATAATATTTGCATAAGCAAACAAGCAAAAAGAAAACTAATAAGAACTCACCTGAACTTTGTCCTCTTGTTCTTTTTTTTTCATCTAGACCTAGACTTCAAGACCTGGACTATACTAGGTCTTGAAAAGTTATTATAGTTATTATTTTAGTCTTTCTGATTCGGATAAGAGTAGTTCACTCACCACAGTTACAGTGTTATAATATTCTGTGTTTTTAGTGTACTTACTATCACACCAGTAAGTTTTGTACCTTCAGGTGATAATTAATGTCTTTTTCTTTCTGATCGAAGTACTTCCTTTAGCATTTCTTGTAGGACAAGCCTGGTGTTGATGAAATCCCTCAGCTTTTGTTTGTCTAGGAAAGTCTTTATTTCTCCTTCATGTTTGAAGGATATTTTTACCTAAAATACTACTCTAGGGTAAAAATTTTTTCTTTCAGTATTTTAAATATGTCATGTCACTCTCTCCTGGCCTGTAAAGTTTCCACTGAAAAGTCTGCTGTCAGACATATTCAAGCTCCATTGTATGTTATTTCTTTTCTCTTGCTGCTTTTAGAACTCTGTCTTTATTGTTGACCTTTGGGAGTTTGAGTATTAAATGCCTTTAGGTAGTCTCCTTTGGGTTGAATATGCTTAGTGTTCTATAAGCTTCTTGTACTTGAATATTAATATCTTTCTCTAGGTTTGGGAAGTTCTATGTTATTATCCCATGGAATAATCTTTCTATCCCAATCTCTTTCTCTACCTCTTAAGGCCAATAACTCTTAGATTTGCCCTTTTGAGGCTATTTTCTATATCCTGTAGGTGTGTGGTTTTGTTTTTGTTTTTGTTTTTTTTTTTTTTTTTGGTCTGTTCTGTGTATTTTCAAATAGCCTATCTTTGATCTCACTCATTATTTCTTCTGCTTGATCCATTCTGCTATCAAATAACTCTAAGGATTCTTCAGTATGCCAATTGCATTCTTTAGCTCCAGAATGTCCACTTGATTCTTTTAAATTATTTCAATCTCTTTGTTAAATTTATCTGATAAAATTCTGAATCCCTTCTCCGTGTTATCTTGAATTTCCTCAACACAGCTATTTTGAGTTCTCTGCCTGAAAGGTCATGTGTCTGTTTATCCAGGATTGGTCCCTCATGCCTTACTTACTTGTGGAGTCCATGTTTTCCTGTGTGGTGTTGATGCTAGTAGATATTCTTTGGTGTCTGGGCATGGAAGAGTTAGGTATTTATTACAGTATTCACTATCTGAGCTTATTTGTAGCTGCCCTTCTTGGGAAGATGTTCAAGATATTTGAAAAAACTTAGGTATTGTGATCTAAACTGTTTCTGTACCCCAAACTCAGTAACATCGTTGTTCTTGCAGACTCATAGAGATACTGTCTTGATGGTCTTGGACAAGATAGTGGAAAATTCTCTAGATTGCCAGGCAGAGACTCTTGTTATCTTCCCTTACTTTCTCCCAAACATACAGTCTCTCTCCTCCGTTCTGAGCCACCTAAAGCTGTGTGTGGAGTGACACAAGCACCCCTGTGTCCACCATGACTCTGATAGCGCTGGGTCAGACCTAAAGCCAGAACAATGCTGGGTCTCACCCAAAGACTGATGTAACCATTCCCTGGCTACTGCCTATGTTTGTTCAAGGCCCTGGGGGGTCTAAAATTAGCAGATGGCAAAGCCACCCAGGTCTGTGTTCTTTCCTTCAGGGCAGCAATGTTCCCCAGGCCTTGGGTGGGTCTGCAGGTACCATTCAGGAATCAGAGACTAGAGTAAAAAACCTTAGAAGTTTACCTGGTATTGTATTGCAGCTGAACTGGCAGTCAAACCACAAGACAGTCTTTCTCACTCTTTCTTCCCCTTTCCAATGGCAGAGGAAACTCACCCAATAGCCACTGCCATACCTGGCCACAAGGAGTACTGCCAAACTACCCCCAATGTTCACTTAAGGCCCAAAGTCTCTTAAGTCAGTTTGTGGTGAATGCTTGCCCGGCCTGGGACTCACCCTTCAGGACTGTGGGCTCCCCTCTGGCTCAGGGCAGGCCTAGAAATGATGTCCAAGAGTCGAGTCCTGGAATTGGGGACCAAAAGAACTTGCTTGGTGCTCTATCCTGCTGTGGCAGTATTGGCACCTAAGGTGCAAGACAAAGTCCCCTTTACTTTTCCCTCTGCTTTTCTCAAGCAGGAGGAGTTTTGCCCCATAGCCACCACAGCTAGTAATGTTGGCTGAGTCTAACCTGAAGCCAACAAGTCTTAGAGGCTCACCAAAGCCCTCGATGTAGTACCTGAGTATTGCTTCTGGTAATTCAGTGCTCAAGAGCTCTTCAGTTAGCAGATGATGAATGCTGGCAGGACCTCTAGGAGAAGACAGCAGGTTCCCTTCTGGTCCATAGGGTGTCTAGAAATGTGGTTTGGGAGCTAGGACCTGGAACAGGGGCCTAATGACTTTGACTGGTGCCACATCCTGCTGTGGCTGAGCTGGTATTCAAGATGCAAGACAAAAAGTCCTCCTCATTCTTCCTTCTCCTCTCCTGAAGGGGAAGGAAGTATTCTCTTTTGGAGCAATAAGCTGTGCAGCCTGGGTTTAGGGGAAGGATGATGCTAGTACTTGCTTGGCTGCCCCAGCCAGTGTCTCAGTATGTCATATGCCTCCCCTAGTCCACTGTACTTGGACCTAGTTCAGTCCTAGATCTTGGCTAAGAGTTGCAGTCCTTATGGCCTAGACTGCCTTTCAAGTTTTCTTAGAAATCAAGAGCACTTTGGCCCTTGGTGGCGAGGTTGAAGGTACTCAGGCATTCAAGTTCAGACTGCTGGCATTGATGATTTCCCGCTGGCATCAGTGATTTTCCTCCATCTAGGACTGGTTTAAATGCTCCCTCTGTGGGTAGGCATCAACTGAATTCGGTCTACTTTTCCTGTCTGCTCTAAAAGAGCAGCAGAGTTCAATGCCTCACAATTGCTGAGTTATCCCAGGTGGAGGTGGAGGTGGGGGCTGTTGGAGGGCATCTGGTGATTTGGGACTGTTTCTCTTTAGTGCCTCTTTCGGTAATATGAAGTTAAAACCAGGTACTATGAGGGTCCACCTGATTTTTAATTCTTATGAAAGTGGGTTTTTTCTCTTTTTTTTTTTTTTTTTTCTGTATAGATAGTTGTTAACTGGGTGTCCTTGCCTGGTGGCGGAGGAGAGGATGATCAGTGGAGTCATCTATTCTGCCATCTTGCTCTGTGCCTCCTCAATTCTACAATTTAAATCCATGTCCATGTCAAGTAGAAAGGAAAGAGTCTTTCTCTTACTGAAGGTACTTCCTTCTGTAATTGGGAGAGGGGAGAAGGCAGGAATGGATTCTATTTTTAAAAGGGTAAGATTTATTATGGATATTTAGGAGCAGGTGATTTTCCATTGAACTGAAATCAGAATAATAACAACTTAACTGATAATGGAAGTCTGTGTTCAGGACAAAAAAAAACCCAACTTCACTAAGAAATTTGGTGTTTGTGGCCAAAGTAATTCACTAATCACTCATCTAAATGAATTTTGGACAGGCAGGAGTGCACAACTGAAGTGTTTACAACTACAGGTTTCAAACTAGATTCCCTTGGGTAATTCTGGCTCTGTTTTTCTGTCAGCTAAGACTGCCTTTGGCAAGCCTGTGTCTAGGAATAATTTTATGTCTAGTTTCCTCTACTGTAAAATGAAATAAAAATATCATTTTCTCTAATAGTGTTCTTGTGAATATTTGACAAATTAATACATGTAAAATGTTTAGAATGGTGCTTGTCATGTACTAAGTGCTTAATAATAACTGGCTATTATCATTAGTCCTCCAATTCAATTTCCATAAAATACTAGTAAAATAAATCACATTAATTTTTCAAAATATATCATAATACATCAATGAGATTCAGACTCAGCTGGAAGGACAGGCTTGGGGGAGAGTCAACTGTCAACTTCTTTTAAATTTCTGTATTTAATCCTGATGATGATTATCATTCATTGAGTCCCTACCTTGACTTACTGGAATTGCTCAAGGAATTTTCTATTTTCATGGTAACATCCTATCAACAAATTTATAAGGAAAAAGTATTATTATATAAGTTGAAAATCTAAGGCTCAGGTATGTTAGTAAAATGCCTTGTAGTTATAAAGTTAGAACACTAAAAATCCACAGCTTGAAATTGTGCCTTGTGGCTGGAGAGCTAATTCTATTTCCATTTCAACACACAGAACACCATGCCCATAAGATTAAAGTTTAACTGAAAGGGCTTCAAGAAAAATAAAAATTGCCAGATGTGTTATAGGCTAAATATTCAACCTGCTTGAGGATAATGAGAATATAAATATATCTCAGCCTCCCCATTTTAAAACTTAACTGGAATAGTTTATTCAGTTACTACCCTGACTCAACCACATTTTCTAACTCTGAATGGCCAATAGAGCTGAAAGAAATCTGAGAAATACCACAGGATTAAGGGGAGAAAATAAAAGTAGAATAAAAATAGAGTGATAGGAAAGATGGGATCCCTCAGAAAACTAAGGTAAGAGAGTGGTGAAAGGACCTAGCTGGAAGCCAGAAGTCTCTGCAACAAATCATTTGGTCTCCGAAGTAATTCAAGTATGGGGAAAAGTCACTGACAAATGGCAGAGGGTAGGGTTCAGATTGCTGCAATAAAGATGCTGAGAATTTTCATATTTGGAATATATCTTGTCCAAATAAACATGCCATAGTTTTATCAGTTATCTATTGCTATGTAACAAACTCCCAAAACTCAGATATTTAAAGTATAACCTAACCATTTATTTGCTTGAGATTCTCAATTTGGACTAAGTTCAGCTGGCAGGTTGTTTGTTTGCTTGTTGGCTAGTTTCTCCTAAAGTCCCTCATGAGAAGCTATAATCTGGCAGCCTAACTGGATCTGAGTTGGGGCTGAGGCTGTGAGCCAGAGAACCTTGGTAAACCATTACATGTTCTCTTCAGCAGAAAAGCCTGGGCTTCAAACATGGTGGTCACAGCATTCCAAAGGGTAAGCCTCTGTGTTCAAAAACTTAACTGGTTGCTGTTTGTTTCGTGTTTGTTGGTGCCCTATTGACCAAAGCCAGACATAGAACCAAGCCTAAAGTCCATTTAGAAGGGAACTATACAAGGTTATAAATATTGATAGCTGCCATTAATTATCACTGATATATAATCTACTACAATGGCCAAATCAGTGCACACATATAAAGTTTCTCCCCGTTCCTTCCAAAGGTCAGATCATACTTTTAATCTTTTGACCAAAATGATACAAAATTTATTTTCAAGATACAGCAAAGATATTAACCACAGGATTTCACACTCATTTTGTTCATTATCAAGCACAAGGTTAAGTGAGAATGATTACCTGCACTGCTCTCAGCATGGAAAAGAGAACTGAATTATTCAATGGTTTCTTCAGTGCTAGATCTGGTGTTAACTCACTTGGCAATGGAAGAATGTTTTAGAGGGCTCTAACATACAACCTGTAGCCACTTCCTCTAGTAATTGCCGGTGATGTGTTCCAACAAAATAATGACTTTCCTTTATCTTATTTAAACTACAGGAGACATATTTCTCCCTAATCAGTGTGTAGTGACATAGCAAATGGGAAAACAAATTTTTCTAGACAAACTGTAAGCAAACACTAACAAATGTTATAAGCACAATTACATAGTATCTATTGAGAGAGAGAAAGTTATCACTAAATAAACCTTGCTTAGTAAAACTCTGGTTAGGACTTTAGTACCATCTGTTTCTGTGATTTAAAAAAATTACTGGGCAATGTGAAAGTCTCAAGCTTAAGGAGATAATGACTGCAAAAGAGAAATTCACCCCAAGTAGACTGAAGATTGTGGATAAGAATTTTTTTTTGCTTCTCTGCAAAACTCTGAGCTTAAAGTTCTCCTGCACCACTTCAATTTCCTGGACCAAGGCTAGTCAAATAATGGGAGATTCTATTTCCAGGATGATCTAGATGCAGTAACTGAATGCAGCATTGGATTTTTCTCCCACAGGAAGGGATGGTGTGTTCTGTTATGGAAGGAAAGATGCACGTGAATAACCACTGGCAGTGGGGACAGCTTGTAGTAGATATGATTAGCTGTCCATCAAAAAATTGTGCTCCCTTCCACTGTATATAGTCATTGCCATGAAAGGGCTGCAAGACAAGCTACTATATTTCCTAACTTGCTTTGCATTCATTTGGGGCAATATGACTGACTACTGGCTAATTCAATGCTAGTGGAAGTGATGCATACGACCTCTAGACCTAGCTGAGACATATATATATATATATATATACACACACACACACACACACACACACACACACACACAGTGGGTTTTTTTATACCTTGTGATCTTCTATTTTTGCTACTCATGGACCTTCAGGACAACATTAGAAGTTTTGTATTAAGGATGGCATGTCGCCATCAACCTAGGACTCCAAATGACTACATAGAACAAAACATCAACCTATCTTCCTCATACTCTACTCGCTGGGCTTTATGTGAGCAAAAAATAAACTTGTATTATGTTAAACCATTGAAATTTTGAATTCAATTTGTTATAGCAGATGGCTATACATATATATAATATATATAATATATAAAATATATATACACACACACACACATACACATGAATATATGGGAATTTCAAGGATTTTAGCCTCACTGGAATTCTGTTATCAAGTGAATTGTAATAATTGATTTGGTAAACGGAGCAGCTGAGAAGAACAAACATGCAGTGACAGGGTTCAAAACCCAAAGCAAGATATTTGGAGCCAGATAAATTCGGGGTTGAATTCAAGATTCACAACTTACTGAGTGGAGTAACTGTCATACAGTAACATTCTTTACAGAATGCCTACTATTTTTCTGACATTCTTATAAGCAGCAAGGATATTGCAGCAAATGGAATAGAAAATTCCCTATCATTTTAATGTTTATATTCTAGTCAGGGAGGTAGAAAATACACAAAGAAAGAAGTAAATACATAGTAGAATGTCATGTAATAATATAATATATGGAAAAATAATAGAGAAGGACAAGTAGATGGAAAGAACATCCTATGTTAGATAGAATAGTATCCAGAAAAGACTTCTCAACAGGCGGCATTTGATTAGAAAAGTGCATGAAGTGAGGGAGCGAAACCCAGTGGCTATCAAGAGAATAGGGTTCAGGTTGAGGGAAAAAGAATGGCCCTGAGAATGGCAGGTGCTTCGTACGTGAAGAAACAGCAAGGAGACCAGTGTGACTGGAATCAAAATTTAAAGAGGAAAAGTAGTAGGAAATGAATTTAGCAACATATGTAGTAACCAGATTATATAGGTCTTTGCCTTAGGTCAAGTATCCTAGAAGCAAAACCTAAAACAATAATTTGTGTGAAACTGATTTATTGAGGGAGTCCTCTAAAAAGAAAGATAAGAAGGAAGTAGCATGGAATACTACTGTCAAGGGAAAACAAAGCATGAATGTGAGCTCAGTGGAAGGCAACTTCAGTCCTAACGCCATAGGCAATCTGGAGGATGAAAAGCACTGCAGAGCTGGTGCCACTTTGAAGCAAGAGGAATGGCCTTTTTTTCCCTTGTGCCATTAGTCATTGCCAGTAGGCTGCTCCTGGGACAAAGGGAGCTAACCTTCCATGTGAAGCAGATGAGACAGCTTCTGTCCAGGCAAGGACAATTCTCAGAAGAAGTGGGCAACTGAGAGTCATTAACAGCGACCACTGAGTGGTTACATTGGCCTGGCAAATGAAATCTGGGGGGCAGCACCAACAGCTACTACCAAATTCCATTCCTTGTACCACTCACTTGCTTCTTACATGAACTTCACCCTATCCAGACAATATTTGTCCAGGATCCTGGTTGGTTGTAATTTTAGGAAAAGTTTACAAGAGGAGAATTGTACCTGCTACAACTGATCCCATGACTGGGATAATCATATCCCACCTCCATCACCCATTCTAGACTCCCCCTCTTATTCATCTAGCACTTCTACTGGACTGGCGGCTTGCCTGGCAGGGTGACTCTCATCTGTAAGGTATCTGGGTTCTAGTTGCCATGCTCTTATCAGAACATGGTTGCTGTACCTGCACATTTGAGTTAAAACTTTGTATGAGACCAATAAAAGATCCCTCAATACATCAACCAATTCCAAAAAATGTATAGCAGCAACTCTATCTCCTCATAGTAGGGTCAATTACTCCTGCCCATAACCCCATTCTTTGCCTGCTGACCCACAAGCACAAGGTATCCAAAATAACCAGATGGCGGTTGTAGCTTTAAGTGCAATGGAATTCTTACTGTATCCCCTAGAAGAAGCATCATTCCTCTCTGGGACCTCCAACATCTAGACCAGGGATCAGCAAACTTCTTTTATAAATGGCCAGCAAATAAGCATTTTAGATTTTCATAGCCACTTAGTCCCTATCATGTATTTTTTAAACAACTTTTTAAAAATGGAGGGGGTGAACACTCTTAGCTCATGGAGTCATTGGGGAAAAAAAGGGCTATGGGAAAGATTTGGCCATCAGCCATGGTTTGTTGACCCCTCCGCTAGACCCACAGAGCCAAAAGTAGTGGGGACAAGAAATGGAAATTGCCTAGATAAGTCACTGGTAGTGACCATGTACAGAGCCACATTCACTTCCACCTGCAGGTTCTTGGACTTGCTTAGTCTACCTACTCCTTATAAGATGGAGCACCTGTGGTTGAGTCTATACATAGCTTCTGACTCTGCCAACATAGTAACCTCATTCATAATCCACTGTACAAGCTCTGGGGTACTGAAGTGACCAGGACAGATGCTGTTAATGTGAGCTGGCCAAGTCATTTTGTCCACTTGATTATTTAGTGCCTCTTTTGCAGCAAATTTTCTCTTGTGCCACTCAATTGCAATACAAAGATTGTCAGGCTTTGAATTTTCCTCTAGAATTTTGTATCAAACAACTATAGTTTCTCCCTGAGTTATCAGGCTCTTTCATTCTTGGTGTTGGACATTTTGAGAAATCTGACTTTTAGAAAATCAATAATTTTTAGTGTGTGTGTGTGTGTGTGTGTATGTGTGTATATATATATATACACACATACACACACACACACACATATATATATACACACACCTTCATCCAACATTTGTGACACACTGACACTAAGGAAACACTTGCTTAGCTGAAGTTCAAGTTTAACTGATCATTCTCTTTTTATTTGCTAAATCTGGCAAAACTACACATCTCAATACCACTACTACTTCTGCCTGATTTTACACCCTAACACACCTCACATTTATTCCAATTCTCTAGTCATATTTCAAATTCTTTCACTACTAGTGGTTTCCTATACTTTCATATTCCTGTAACCCTATCTGATCTCAATATTCCCTCAGCCTGGAATTCTTCTCAATCATTGGTGTACAGAAGAAAATCCAACTCATCCCTGAGAGCTGAGCTCAAATGTTACACCTCTATGAAACATTTCTCAAGTCTGTCAAAATTAATTAGTTTTCCACTTTTTCTCCCATAGCAATATTTACCTATAGTGTAATGTATTTTATGTGGCCTTATATTTTCATTCGTTATTTATATATCATTATTTCTTACTAGATTTTTAAGTTCTCCCTCCCTCTTTTCCTGTGTTGTCTCATAACAAATAAGCACAATATCTTAGATATAAGAGATTTAAAAAGATTTCCAATGTCAGTTGAATCAGACTACAGTATGTCAATCCAATCCAGTGGCTGGCTCATCATGAAACATGCCTCAGCACATAACAAATAGCATTGGTGGGAAAAATGACAGTTACATTGGCTGTGTTTTGTCCTGTTTGGCAGATGGGTTTTGAGACAGCCTAAAATCCATGGCAAGACCAATAGCCAGGAGCCAATGTTACACAGGTATTTTAAATGTAGTGATTAAAGCTCATGGAATCAGGGAAAAAAACAAAAAACAAAAAAACAAAAACAAAAAAACAAAAAAAACAGGCTGTGGACATAGTATTAACAACACAATGTAAACATCAAATGTTTAAACATGCAGCCATTAATAAGGTAAAATGGTTTAGAAAACAAAGAGTAAAGATAGATTTTTTCATGGTCACATGCAAAATCCATCATACCTCATTTTAGAAACAGTTTTACTGAGGGAAAAGTCCTGGGTTTGTTCTCTCGAATGATCAAATCAATTTGTCTCTATCACATGTTCTCAGATCATCCTTAGTTCCTAACCAGTTGGAATAGACACACTCCCCAGTTCAAACAAGCCCTGCTGGAAAATCTCCTAATCAATATCAGCCCTTCAGCAGTATTATATTTGAAATTTAATAATATATACAGCTTGTACCCATGAAAAAAGTACCCATCCTAAAATGTAAAAGATGAGGGGCAGAGTTAATGCTCCACCACCTTGTAACTAGATAACCAGGGACAACCCCTTTAATGTCCGTGAACTTTAGTTCCTTAGTGAGTAAATTCATCAGTTCTTCTTGGAACCAAGCATGATGACCTTTAGTAAAAGTAGTATACAAAAAGAAAAATAAGGACATAGCTGTATTTCAAGGTCAAATACTTTTATAGCAAAAAATTCTATCATCAAAGTCATGAATCTCATCCTCTTGCCCCTGGAAATGCTATTTTGACAGGTTTACTCATTACCGAAGTCTTCACAACCCAGAAATCTTGTGGGAAGAACATTTTATTTAGCATCTATGTGGAAGTGAGTTGGCTATTATAATAAAAATGTTTCCTTCCACTCACCCACTTTGGAGAAAGTGAGGTGGGCTACTCCATACTTCTATGAGCACCAGGTCCCCAGAGCTGGGACCTTAGTACTAGCCTAGAAAAGGAAAATATGGTGCTTCTGCCTCTTGAAAATTCCTGCAGTTTCATGAATCAGGCCCTTCTCAGATGACACTAGTTAATATTCCCTAAGGATAGACTGAATGAGTTCTGTTGATAACAAATGATGAGCCCCAGCAGCAGATCTGGAAAGGCAGAGAGGAAATAAAATGGTTTCTATTCATTCTGCCTAGTAATGGAGATCAGAGAGACAGAGGAAGAGAGAGTGATGTCATATTTTCTCCTGTCTGGTGTCTGGGAAGAGTTTCTCACAACCGTAATCAACAGAATGCTTTTTTCACACAGAATTTTGTGGGACAACAATAGATGTATCCAACCACTCAAGTTCAAAATAGGTCACATCTTTGGTATAAAATTGCTTCGGGGGTTGGAAAAGATAGGCTGGGAATAGATTTTTGTGGCAGGGTGTACACTGAGGACTAGGCCTACATCTGCTATTATCTTCTTTTGGAAATTCTGATCATCTACACTAAATTTATCTGCATCCCTAGAGCCTGGCATGCTGCCTTGTACAGCTTCTAGGCTTGAAAAATATTTTGCACAAATGGACAAAAAAGAAATAAACATCACACAAGTGGCAAGAAAATCAAAGGCCCACTGCTCAGGAGGAGACTTGTTCCTCAGGGGCATATCTGGTGTTTCAAATATTGGCACCTATCCTTTCTCTATTGGGACACTTCTCTGTTAAAGGGCTTATAATCACTGTGCATTTTAAAAAATAGAAATGTAATTCAATTATTTATTGTACTTAAAAACAGTGACTTGTAATTTTATTTGCACTCCCACTCCATGGTCTATACAAATAAAAGAAAACTTCTGGAGAATGTCTTTGTGGGAAACAAGTCAAATGGCCAAATAGAAACAGCTCCAGTCTGAGGCTCCCATCGAGAAGAACGAAAATGGCAAGTGGATTCTTCATCTTCAGTTGTACCCAGATTCTCTCACTAGGACTGACTAGGCAGTTGGTGCAACATAAAGAGAGTAAGGAAAAGCAGGGTAGAGCAAGGGCCCACCTGGGAGCTGCATGGGGCAAAGAGAGCTCCTTCCTTCAGCCAAGGGAGGCCATGTGGCATCGTGCTACATGGCCCTGAAAACCACACTTTTCCCATGGATCTGTGCAACCCATGCATCAGGAGGTCCCCTCATGAGGCCATGCCACCAGGACCTTGGGTCCCAAGCACAGAGCTGTGCTCACGGCGCTGCTCAGGTGGGCAGCCACTCAGGCAGGCACTGAAACACAGGATTTTTGCATACCCCAACTGTGGGAACTCCAGCCGGGCAGGAGACCCATCCACTTCCATGGGCAAGAGGCTGAAGCCAGGGAGTGAGGTAGCCTTGCCCAGCAGACCCCACTCCCATGGAACCCCAAAAGCTAAAACCCAATGGCTTGGAATCCCCACCAGGCCAGTGCAGCAGACTGGACAATGCCTAAAAAGACTGAGTTCTACAGGAAAGGGGCAGCCATGATCACTGCAGCTCCAGTAGGTCATTTTCTCCTCACATCAGTGCCAGTGAGACAGGGCAGTCCGAACAGGGAGCAATTTCCCACAGCATAGCCACTGTGAGAGTTCATAGCCAGACTGCTTCTTTAAGTGGGACCCTGACCCATTCCTCCTCACTGGGTGGGGCCTCCCTGCAGGATTTTTAGTATCCACAGCCAGGGATTTATGGACAGAACTCTGATCTCCCTGATAGACGCCCCTAGGAGGAGGGACAGGTGTAGTATCCTGGATTGGCAGTCTTAGTCTTTTCTGCCTGCTGGCTCTGGAGAGTCAGGGCAGCCAAAAGGAGAAAGATTATACCCAGTATAGCAAACTGGCTCTGCCAAAGGACAGCCAGACTGCTTATTTAAGTGGGTCCTTGATCCTGCTTCTCCTGACTGAGTGAGACCTCCCAATAGGGGCCTGCAGATGCCTCATGTAGGAGCATTCCGGTTGGCATCAGGTCAGTGATGCTTTGGGACAGAGAGTTCAGAGGAAGGAGCAGGCTGCCATCTTTGCTGTTCTGCAGCCTCCACTGGGTGATAACTCCAGGTGTGGGAGGGACCCAGGCAAATAGGGTCTGGAGTGGAACCCCAGCAAACTGCAGCAGCACTATGGAAAAGGGGCCTGACTGCTAAAAGAAAAACAGAAAGCAACAACAACCACCACAACAAAAGACTCCCAAAAAATCCCCATCCAAAGGTCAGCAGCCTCAAAGATCAAAGGTAGATAAACCCATGAAGATAAGGAATAATCAAAATAAAAATGCTGAAAACTCAAAATGTCAGAGTGCCTCTTCTCTTCCAAATGATCACAATATGTTTTCAGCACGGGCACAGAACTAGGCTGTGGCTGTGATGGATGAATTAACAGAAGTAGACTTCAGAAGACAGGTAATAATGAACTTCACTGAGCTAAGGAAGTATGTTCTAACCCATTGAAAAGAAGCTAAGAACCACAATTAAAAATCATAGGAGCTGATAACAAGAATAACCGGTTTAATGAAGAATATAAATGACCTGATGGAGTTAAGAAACACAAGACATTTACAATAGAAATGTAAGTATCAATAGCCAAATAGACCAAGCAGAAGAAAAGGATATCAGAGCTTGAAGACTATCTTGCTGAAATAAGGCAGGCAGACAAGATTAGAGGAAAAAGAATGAAAAGGAATTTACAAGCCTCCAAAAATTATTGGATAAGTAAAAATACTGAACCTAAAACTGGCTGGGGTATCTGAAAGAGATGAACAAAACCAAGTTGAAAACCATACTTCAGGATATCATCCAGGAGAACTTCCTCAACCCAGCAAGACAGGCCAACATTTGAATTCAGGAAATCCAGAGAATCCCAGTAAGATACTCCATGAGAAGATCAGTCCCAAGACACATAATCATCAAATTCTCCAAGGTCGGAATAAACAGAAAAAATGTTAAGGGCAGCCATAGAGAAAGGCCAGTTCACCTATAAAAGGAAGCCCATCAGACTAACAGCACACTGCTCAGTGGAAACTCTATAAGCCAGAAGACATAGGGGGACAATATTCAACAATCTTAAATAACTCCCAACCAAAATTACATATTTGGGCAAACTAAGCTTCATAAACAAAAGAGAAATAAAACCTTTTTCAGACAAGCAAATGCTGAGGAAATACATAACCACCAGGCCTTCCTTGCAAGAGTTCCTGAAGGAAGCATGAAATATGGAAAGTAAAAACTATTACCAGCCACTACAAAAACACACTGAAGTATACAGATCATTGAAACTATGAAGTAACTACATAAACAAGTCTGCCAAATAACCAGGTAGTATCATGATGATAGGATCAAATTCACACATAACAATTTTAACCTTAAATATAAATGGGCTAAATGCCCTAATTAAAAGCCACAGAATGGCAAACTGGATAAAGAGTCAAGATCCATCGATGTGCTGTATTCAAGAGACCCATCTCACATGCAAAGACACACATAGGCTCAAAATACAGGGATGGAGGAAAATTTACCAAGCAAAGGGAAATCAGCAAAAAGCAGGGGTGGCAATCCTAAGGTCTGAGAAAACAGATTATAAGCCAACAAAAATCTAAAAAGACAAAGAAGGGCATTACATAATGGTAAAGAGGTCATTTCAACAAGAAGAGCTAACTATCCTAAATATATAAGCACCCAATACAGGAGCACTCAGATTTGTAAAACAAGTTCCGAAAGACCTACAAAGAGACTTAGGCTCCTACACAGTAACAGTGGGTGATTTTAAACCCTGTCAATATTAGATCATCAGGACAAAAAATTAACAAAGATATTCAGGACTTGAACTCAGCTCTGTATCAAGTGGGACCTGAGATAACTACAGAACACTCCACCACCAAACAACAGAATATACATTCTTCTCAGCACCACATGGCACTTACTTTAAAATCAGCCACATAATTGGAAGTAAATCACTCCTTGGCAAATGCAAAATCACTGAAATCATAACAAATAGTCTCTCAGACCACAGTGTAATCTAATTAAAACTCAAGATTAAGAAACTCTCTCAAAACCGTACAACTATATGGAAATTGAACAACCTGGACTTGAATGACTTTTGGGTAAATAAAAAAAATTAAGGCAGAAATCAGGAAGTTTTTAGAAACTAATGAGAAGAATGAGACAACATACCAGAATCTGAGACACAGTTAAAGCAGTGTGAAGAGGGAGATTTATAGCACTAAATGCCCACATCAAAAAGCTAGAAAGATCTCAAAACAACATTCTAACATCACAACTAACAACAACAAAAACCCAAAGCTAACAGAAGACAAGAAATAACCAAGCTCAGAGCAGAACTGAAGGAGATAAAAAAAAAAAATCCTTCAAAATAAAAATATATGAATCTAGGAGGTGGTTTGTGAAAAAAATACAATAAAATAGACCACTAGCTGGACTAATAAAAGAAGAATCAAAGAGACAATAAAAAATGATAAAGTGGATATTACCACTGACCCCACAGAAATATGAACAACCATCAGAGAACACTATACACACCTTTATGCAAATAAACTAGAAAATCTAGAAGAGATAGATATATTCCTGGACACATACACCCTCCCAAGACTGAACCAGGAAGGAGTTGAATCCCTGAATAGACCAATAACAAGTTCTAAAATTGAGATGGTAATAAATAGCCTACCAACCAAAATCCCAGGACCAGATGAATTTATATCTGAATGCTACCAGAAGTATGAGGAACTGATACCCTTTCTTCTGAAACTATTACAAACAATTGAAAAGGAGGGATTTCTCCCTAACTCACTTTATGAGTCCAGCATCATCCTGATACCAAAACCTGGTAAAGGTAAAACAAAAAAAGGAAACTTCAGACCAATATCCCTGATGAACATGGACACAAAAATTCTCAATACTGGCAAACTGAATACAGCAGTGAATCAAAAAGCTTATCCACCACAATCAAGTTGGCTTCATCCCCAGGCTGCAAGGCTGGTTCAACATATGCAAATCAATAAATGTGATTCATCACATAAACAGAGCTACAGACAAAAACCACGATTATCTGATATGGTTTGACTGTGTTCTCACCCAAATCTCATATTGAATTGTAGCTCCCATAATTTTCACATGTCATGGGAGGGATCCAGTAGGAGGGAATTGAATCATGGGGGCATGTCTTTCCCATACTGTTCTCATGATAGTAAGTCTCATGGGATGTGGTGGTTTTATAAAGTACAATTCCCCTGCACACACTCTCTTGCCTGCCACCATTTAAGACGTGCCTTTGCTTCTTCTTTGCCTTCCACCATGATTGTGAGGCCTCCTCAGCCATGTCAAACTGTGAGTCCACTAAACCTCTTTGCTTCATATATTACTTGGTCTCAGGTACGTCTTTATTAGCAGCATGAGAACAGAATAATACAGTAAATTGGTACTGGTAGAGTCGGGTGCTACTGTAAAAATACTTGACAAGGTGAAAACAACTTTGGAATTGGGTAACAGGCAGAGATTGGTATAATTTGGAGGGCTCAGAAGAAGACAGGAAAATGTGGGAAAGTTTGAAACTCCCTAGAGACTTGGAGAGCTCGGAAGAGAGGATGATATGTTTGACCAAAATGCTGATAGTGATATGGACAATAAAGTCCAGGCTGAGGTGGTCTCAGATGGAGATGAGGAGCTTATAACAGGAATAAAGGCGACTCTTGCTATGCAGAGACTGGTGGCATTTTCCCCTGCCCTGGAGATCTGTGGAACTTTAAACTTGAGAGAGATAATAAGGTATCTGGCAGAAGAAATTTCTAAGCAGAAAAATGTTCAAGAGGAAGCAGAGCATAAAATTTTGAAAAATTTGCGGACTAACAATGCAGTACAAAATAAAAATCCATTTTCTGGGAAGAAGGTCAATCCTGCTGCAGAAATTTATGTAAGTAATGAGCCAAATGTTAATCATGAAGACAATGGGGAAAATGTCTCCAGGACATGTCAGAGACCTTTGAGTCAGTCCCTCCCATCATAGTCCCTGAGGCCTAGGAAGGAAAAATGGTTTCCTGAAGCATCACCATCATCCAGAACCCCAAATGGTAGTTCCACTGACAGCTGGCACCATGCACCTGGAAGATCCACAGACACTCAATGTCAGTCCATGAAAGCAGCCAGAAGTGGGGCTATACCGGCCACAGGAGTGGAGCTGCCCAAGACTATGGGAGCCTACCTCCTGTGTCAGCGTGACCTGGATGTGAAACATGGAGTCAAAGAAGATCATTTTGGAACTTTAAGGTTTAATGATTGCCCTATTGGATTTCAGTCTTACATGGAGCCTGTAGCCCCTTTTTTTGGCCAGTTACTGACATTTGGAACAGATGTATCTACCAAATGCCCGTACTCCATTGTATCTAGGAAGGAACTAACTTGCTTTTGATTTTACAGGCTCATAGGTGGAAGGGACTACTTTCCTTGTCTCAGGTGAGACTTTGGACTGTGGACTTTTGAATTAATGCTGAAATGAGTTAAGATTTTGGGGAAGGCCAGGAGCGGTGGCTCAAGCCTGTAATCCCAGCACTTTGGGAGGCCGAGACGGGCGGATCACGAGGTCAGGAGATCGAAACCATCCTGGCTAACATGGTGAAACCCCGTCTCTACTAAAAAATACAAAAAACTAGCCGGGCGAGGTGGCGGGCGCCTGTAGTCCCAGCTACCTGGGAGGCTGAGGCAGGAGAATGGCGTAAACCCGGGAGGCGGAGCTTGCAGTGAGCTGAGATCCGGCCACTGCACTCCAGCCTGGGCAACAGAGCAAGACTCCGTCTCAAAAAAAAAAAAAAAAAAGATTTTGAGGAAATGTTGGGAAGGCATGATTGGTTTTGAAATGTGAAGACATTAAATTTCAGAAGAGTCAAGGATGAAATTATATAGTTCGGCTGTGCCCCAACCCAAATCTCATCTTGAATTGTAGTTCCCATAATTCCTACATGTCATGGGAGAGAGGTAATTGAATCATGGGGGCAGGTCTTTCCCATGCTGTTCTTGTCATAGTGAGTAAGTCTCATGAGATCTGATGGTTTTATAAAGGGGAATTTCTCTGCACATGCCCTCTTGCCTGCCACTATATATAAGATGCAATTTTGCTTCTCCTTTGCCTTCTGCCATGATTGTGAGGCCTTCTCAGTCATGTGGAATTGTGAATCCATTAAACCTCTTACCATTATAAATTACCCAGTCTCAGATATGTCTTTATTAGCAGCATGAGAACTAATATATTATCTCAATAGATGCAGAAAAGGCCTTCGATAAATTTCAACATCCCTTCATGTGAAAAACTCTCAGAAAACTAGGTATTGAAGAAACATACCTCAAAATAATAATATCTATTTATGAAAAATATATAGCCAATATCATACTGAATGAGGAAATCTGTAAGCATTCCCCTTGAAACCCAGCACAAAACAAGGATACCTTCTCTCTCTCTTATTCAACATAGTATAGGAAGTCCTGGTCAGGGCAATCAGGCAAGAGAAAGAAATAAAGGGTATTAAAATAGGAAGAGATGACATCAAGTTGTCTTTGTTTGCAGATGTCAGGATCCTATATCTAGAAAACTCCATCATCTCAGCTTAAAAGCTTAGCTGATGAGCAACTTCAGCAGTCTCAGGATACAAAATCAATGTGCAAAAGTCACAAGCATTCCTACACAACAAAAACCAACAAGCAGAGAACCAAATCATGAATGAACTCCCATTCACAATGGCTACAAAGAGAAGAAAATCCCTTGGAATACAGCTACCAAGGGAAGTGAAGAACCTCTTCAAGGAGAACTACAAACCACTGCTCAAGGAAATCAAAGAGGACACAAACAAATGGAAAAACATCCCATGCTCTTGGAAAGGAAGAAACAATATTGTGAAAATGGTCATACTGCCCAAAGCAATTTATAGAATCAATGCTATTCCCATTAAATCACCATTGTCACTCTTCACAGAATTAGAATACACTATTTTAAAATTCATATGGAACTAAAAAAGAGTTCATATAACCAAGACAATCCTAAGCAAAAAGAACAAACCTGGAAGCATCATGCTACCTGACTTCAAACTATACTACAAGGTTACGCTAACCAAAACAGCGTGGTACTGTACAAAAAAAAAACAGACACATAGACCAATGGAACAGAATAGAGAACTCAGAAATAGAATCACACACCTACAACCGTCTGATCTTTGACAAACCTGACAAAAACAAGCAATGGGGAAAGGATTTTCTATTTAATAAATGGTGCTCAGAGAACTGGCTAGGCATATGCAGAAAATTGAAACTGGGCCCCTTCCTTACACCTTTTACAAAAATTAACTCAAGCTGCATTAAATACTTAAATGTATAACCAAAAACTATAAAGAAAAAAATCATAGAAGAAAACCTGGGCAATACCATTCAGGACATAGGCATTGGCAAAGATTTAATGACAAAAACATCAAAAGCAATTACAACAAAAGCAAATTTGACTAGTGGAATCTAATTAAACTAAAGAGCTTCTGCACAGCAAAATAAACTATCATCAGAGCTAATAAGCAATCTAAAGACTAAAAGAAAAATTTAGCAATCCATTTATCTGACAAGGATCTAATATTCTGAATCTACAAAAAACTTACATTTACTAGAAAAGAAACAAAAACCCATTAAAAGTTGGCAAAGGATATGAACAGATACTTCTCAAAGGAAGACATTCATGTGGCCATCAAGCATATGAAAAAAGACCTCAACATCACTGATCATTAGAGAAATGCAAATCAAAACCATGAGATACCATCTCATGCCAGTCAGAATGGCAATTATTAAAAAGTCAAGAAATAATAGATGCTGGCAAGGTTGAGGAGAAACAGAAACACTTTTATACTGTTGGTGAGAATGTATTAGTTCAACCATTGTGCAAGACAACGTGATAATTTCTGAAAGAATGAGAAATACCATTTGAGCCAGCAATCCCATTATTGGATATATACCCAAAAGAATATAAATCATTCTATTACAAAGATACATGCATGCATGCATATGTTCATTGCAGCACTATTCACAATAGCAAAGACATGGTATCGACCCAATTGCCCATCAATGATAAACTAAAGAAAATGTGGTACATATACACTATGGAATACTAGGCAGCTATAAAAAGGAATTAGATAATATGTTTTGCAGAGACATGGATGAAGCTGGAAGCCATTATCTTCAGCAAACTAATGCAGGAACAGAAAACTAAACACTGCATGTTCTCACTTATAAGTGGGAGCTGAACAATGAGAACACTTGGACATGGGGAGGGGAGCAACACACACTGGGTCCCGTCTGGGCATGCGGTGGGGGGAAAGGAGAGCATTAGGAAAAATGGCTAATCCATGTGGGGCTTAATACCTAGGTGATAGGTTGATAGTGCAGCAAACCACCATGGCACACATTTTACCTATGTAACAAACCTGCACATTCTGCACATGTACCCCAAAACTTAAAAACAAAAAATTTTAAAAAAAAACCTTCCACTTTATTACACAAACAATATCTTAGAAAGATAATTGACTTTGAAATAGAATCAAGACACATTAAAATACATGTGATAAGTCTCTCTATGCAGCCATGAGTCTGTGTCCCTCTGCTTAATATTGCATACAATAATAGTTGGGACAACATAGATTTGTTATACTCACCTGTTGTGGAAAAGAAGTTTTCCAGTGTGCATCCATTCAAAATGAACAGATACTTGTCCAAGTAAGGGTCTCTACCTAGCTAAATTTCCATCTATTACTATCTAACTTATTTAAGTAACAATTTTCCATTCTTCCTATCTCTGGCTTAAATCCTCTGAGAGATTATAGTATCTCTTATCTTTTTGTTTTATCAACATTATCTATTATATGTTAGATCCTGTACTTAGCTTTAGGGTAAGAAAGAAAGGATAAAGAAATGTAACAAGTTTGTTGAAGATAAGCAAAATAGTGAAAACAAAACCAAAAAGTCCTAATGGCAGATATCATCATTCCCTGGGTTTTGTATTCCAGTGCCTATCAGTGTCTGGCACATGCATCAGAAATATTAGTGAAAAGAAATGCTTCCTAACAGAGATAAAGACAAGAGATAAAGACAAGGAGGTAAGAGATTTAGGGGCAGTTTTCAAGATGCTGAAGCCTGAAAAATGGGTGTTACAAGAAAAACCCAGGATTATTTAGAAATGTGTTTCCCTAAACTGGGAAGGAGCCAAGAGATCAAAGAATGACTAGGACAAGTACAGCTTAGTGAACAGATGAGTTTATTAGGACTTACATTCAGGGCACTCCTGGGTGGCAGCAGGATAGCTCTGGAGATTCACCCTGCCTCTCATCTCTAAGCTTATTTCAAACTAGTTTTCTAGCTTTTTGCCTACTGTGTGCAATGAGACTGATTTAATATGTTCCCAGATACTCCCTGGGATGTTTGGGTTCTCCAGGACACTTGTTCCTCACTTGGACACCATGGCCTTGGCTCACTGCCTGGCCTTCAGCATTCAAGCAGCAGATGTACAGTCTTAAGTAACCTGGGGAGGGACCTGTCACACTACAATGAGTCAGCAGGTAGATGAGGAGGAGGGGCATGCCAAGGAGAAGTGGCATGTGTGAAGGCAGCAGAAAGGAGAGCCAGGTACATGATGGGCTCACAGGACAGAAAGTAATTGGGTATGACTTGAGTTTAGCTTGAATTAGGGATAGTAGCAGGAGATGAGCAGGAAATGCCTAGTAGAAGACATAGTCAAGGACCTTGATGTTGTCTTATGGAGTCTAAACCTTATTGCTATTTAACTAGTAGCAAGTGACTTTTATATAACCCAGATCAGATCACATTCTTCTTGGGGCCAATCTTTATGTAAGAACATGTTGATGTACCCTAGATCCACAACATAGTGCTATGCACAGAAGGAAATCATAATCATTACCATCATCACCATCATCAGTCACCATCACCATCATCTAAGATTTTCTAAGCTCTTGTCATATGCCATGTCCTGTGCTGATCTTTTAAATGTCACAACACCCCATTGGGATAGATACTTGTCCTCACTTTACACATGAACAAACACAAGCTTGTGGAAAATTAGGTAACATCTTCAATTCCATATGGCTAGTAAATGCCAGAGCAGCTAAGATTCTTAGCTAAGATCAGGTTTTATCCCTCATACACCTGCCTCTCTTGATAAACATTGATCAACTCGTTGAATTTATAATTTTCCTTCACCAAAATGAAATTGTCTTTGGTGATCAATTCTACTTGATTTTACAAAGATTTTTTTTTTTTTCTTTACAGGTTACAATGTAATTTGGCGGGAAATGTGTACAGAAAACGGCATTGGGTCAGCCTAGATCCTGATTTTCTGGGCCAGATCTGAGGCCCACCCTCATCCCCGTTAGTCATCATACACATTATTCTGGCATATCATTAAATACAGACATCTAAGTGCATTTCATTAGCTATGATAAGCTCTCTGTCCTCTTTATTTTCCCCAAAATTGACAGGTATCATTAAAACCTCCTCCATAAAACTTTTTAGCAGTTAACTAAGTCCTCATCTCTCTGGAAGGAAAAAATGAAGGCACATTTTTTAAATGTATAAACTGAATCTTCAGAGGTACAGCGTTGGAGGTTGTCATGGCAACTTTTCTCTCTCCTTCCCACTGTTTTTGGCGAGTTTTTTATTAAACAAAACAAAAAAAATTAAATGCCCTCATTAGCCCCACCATTTCCAGTGGAATCAAATCATTTCTTTGAAATTTCTTATGACCCAAGTCATACACTCATAATACACTAAACACTGAGAAAAATACTTACTTTAACTTCCCAATATTAAGAACTGAGGACCGAATTAATTCTCACACTCATTCATTGCATATAACCTAGAATTCCCCTTTTATAAAGTTCTAATCTAGGCCGTTTGTGAATACAGACTTTTAGGAAGGTCCTCACTTAAAGGAGTCCATTTTCTGATATGACAGATAAAATGAATACCTGAATATGATTTAGGCAACAAATAAAAGAAGTTCATAACATGATAAGGGTTCACAGCAAAAAAAAAAAAAAAAGTGGTTTTCTGATTTACGATGATCCTTGAAAGTTTGCTAAGAAAGGGTAGGAGGTTGGGTTTAATTACAATAGGTCTTCTATGTCTGGTTGAAGAGCATGATCTATACTTACTCGAAAGGATATTTTTGAGTCACAGTTATATATATATATGATATCTGGAAAATAAATCTGAAAATGTGGTATACGGTATACCACTGAACAGGGAGACAATCTGAGGGCTTGGGAGGATGAACTGGAGAAAAACAGGGAATTTTGAAAGATAGGCTGGTGTGGAAATATGATAGTGTTTCATTTCCCATATCTCAAGATTGAGTTAGAAAATACTGTGTTTTCACAAATTAACTGACTAGATAGGAAAAAAAAAAAAAAAAAAAAAAAATCACAGACATTTCTTGTAGCAACGCTAAAGGAAATCCTAACCAAGATTGAAACTAGACTTTTTCTAAAGCACAATGGACAAGTTTTAGGAGAAAAGATACTGTGTTTCTTTCTTGATAAATAATGAACTTTTCTAGTCTAAAAAAAAAAAAAAAAAAACAACAAAAAAAAACTAGTTATGTTCTTTTTTTCATTATTTTCTTTGATCATGTCTTTTGTACCACATGTATTTAGTGATAGAAGTTAGAAAACAAAGGAGAACCTTAAATAAATATTCAAAACTCTCTCTATGCTGTCATCTCAATGAAGCAAAGGTGGAAATGCATTTCTCTAGGGCCTATTAATTCCTGATAGTTAGCAAAGACCAGCAAATATTTGTGTATTAAGGGAAAAATGTTTCTTGAACAATCATCTAAAGTGGAGACTACCCTAGAGTTATCAAATTAATTCTAAAGGTGTCTTGTCCAAAATAATACATAAATAAAATGAATAAGTCATCCCATTAGCCCTTGGGAACACCTAAAATTTTTACCCTAAAATGTAATCCAAGAACTATGACTTAGGTTCAGTGAATGATTTCTACTCTGAGTCTCCTACAATTGAAGTATTTTTTAAACAGAGGAAGTAGATTTTTCAAGAGTAAATTTTTGATATTTTTAAAGCCTAATTGAAGTTCTCCATTTATACATATGGCAAGGTTGAAAATCTCCTTGCTTTTCACTAGATGTAATCATCTCAAGGTAGTCACATATCTTATATCTCATGCTGATCAGGAGCTCTATCTGGCAGCTGTTTAAGTCCCCAGTTAATTAAAAATGGAAAAACAAATTAATTATTCCTTAATATATGCAGTTGGCATGATAGCTGATTTTTTAGAAGAGTGAATCCACAGAGGATATAAAAATAAAATGATCCTTAGGGATAAAATATCTAGGACCTAAAAGGATTTTATGATAGCTCAGTTAGATACCTAAGACCTCTATTATCATATAAAGAAGAATTCATCTTTTATAGGACCTGGGAACAGAACACGGAACAGATGTGCTTTAATATAAAAGGACTGGGAGAGAAATAGCTAAAGAACTTGATATAAAGAAATAGTGGGCCCAACAAAGGCCAAGAATACCTGGGGTATTGGGTTCCTGAGCAGCAAAGCAAACTTGGATTCTGTTACAACTTAATCTTAAGTTCTAAAGCAAGTATTTGCACATCACTGAAATAGCATTGTAACTGACAAATAGCAAGCTCATCACATGAATGGCCATGACTGACTGATTAAATGGGAAGAGATCTCAGAATTATTCTATCATGATGGTTAGTGACATGGTTTCATAGAAAGTTCCAAAGAATTCCCAAATCACACTGTAAAGCATGATTTCCTGACTCAAAATCAGAAAGTAACAGTTTTTTGTAGCATAATATATGTTGAATTTTATTTCATTTCTATTTTAATTTTAGATACATCTACAGGTTTGTGACATGGGTATATAACATGATACTGAGGTTTGAGGTAAGAAAGGTATGAACCCTGTCACCAAGGTGTGAGCATAGTACCCAGCAGGTAGTTTATCAACCCAGGCCTCCCTTCCCTTCCCCCTCTAGTAATCTGTAGTGTCTACTCTTCCCATGTTTATGTCCATGGGTATTCAATGTTTAGCTCCCATTTATAAGTGAGAATATGCAGTATTTCGTTTTCTGTTTCTACATTAATTTAAGATAATGGCCTCCAGCAGCATTCATGTTGCTGCAAAGGAGATGATTTTTTAAAATTATACTTTAAATTCTAGGGTACATGTGCACAACGTGCAGGTTACATATGTATACATGTGCCATATTGGTGTGCTGCACCTGTTAACTCATCATTTATATTAGGTATATCTCCTAATGCTAGCCCTCCCCCATTCCCCCACCCCATGACGGGCCCTGGTGTGTGACTTTCCCCACCCTGTGTCCAAGTGTTCTCATTTTTCAGTTCCCACCTATGAGTGAGAACATGTGGTGTTTGGTTTTCTGTGCTTGCGATAGTTTGCTCAGAATGATGGTTACCAACTTCATCCATGTCCCTACAAAGGACATGAACTCATCCTTTTTTATGGCTGCATAGTATTCCATGGTGTATACGTGCCACATTTTCTTAATCCAGTCTGTCGTTGATGGACATTCGGGTTGGTTCCAAGTCTTTTCTATTGTGAATAGTGCCACAATAAACATACATGTGCATGTGTCTTTATAGCAGCATGATTTATAATCCTTTGGGTATACACACAGTAATGGGATGGCTGGGTCAAATGGTATTTCTAGTTCTAGATCCTTGAGGAATCGCCACACTGTCTTCCACAATGGTTGAACTAGTTGGCTGCATCGTATTCTATGATATATATATATGTGTGTGTGTGTATATCTATATATATCACATTTTCTATATCCAATCAACCATTGATGAATACCTAGAAGGATTCCATGTCTTTATCATCTTCAATAATGTCTTAATGCTCATACAAGTACATGTGTCTTTTGGTAGAACAATTTCATTTCCTTTGGACATACACCCAATAATGGAATTACTAGGTCAAATGGCATCTCTGTTTTAGCTCTTTGAGAAATTACCAAACTTCTTTCCACAGTGGCTGAACTAATTTACATTCCCACCAGCAGTGTACAAGCATTCCCTTCTATCCACAACCTTTTCAGCATCTTTATTTTTTGACTTTTTAATAATAGCCATTCTGACTGGTGTGAGATGATATATTACTGTGATTTTGATTTGTATTTCTCTGATTATTAGTGATGATGAGCATTTTTTCATGTTTATTGGCCATTCGTATATCTTTTTTTGTGAACATGTCTATTCATTTCCTTTGACCATTTTTAATGGGGTTGTTTTTTGTTTGTTGATTTAACTTCCTTATAGATCCTGGATATTAGACTTCTAACAGATGCATAGTTTAAAAATATTTTCTCCCATCCTGTAGGTTGTCTGTTTACTCTCTTGAATGTTTATTTTGCTGTGCAGAAGCACTTTAGTTTAATTAAGTCCCACATGTCAATTTTTTTATTTCGTTGCAATTGCTTTTGGGGACATAATCAAAAAAATTATTTGCCAAGGCCAATGTTGAGAAGGGTATTTCCTAAGTTTTCACCTACGATTTTTAGAGCTAGAGGTTATACATTTAAATCTTTAATCCATCTTGAGTTAACTTTTATATATGGTAAAATGTAGGGGTCCAGTTTCATTCTGATTATGGCTAGCTAGCTATCCTGGCACCATTTGTTGAATAGAGAATCCTTCCCCTATTGTCTATTTTTTGTTTGCCTTGTCAAACATCAGATGTCTGTAGGTATGTGGCTTTATTTCTGAGTTTTGTATTCATTCCATTGCTCTATATGTCTGTTTATACACCAGTACTATGCTGTTTTTGTTACTGTAGCCTTAGTATAGTTTGAAGTTGGGTAGTGTGATGCCTCCAGCTTTGTTCTTTTTAGTTAGAATTGCTTTAGCTATCCAGGTTCTTTTTTCATCCCTTGATCATGTAGGCCTTATTCCTGCAATGCAAGGTTGGTTCAACATGTGCAAATCAATAAATGTGATTCACTACATAAACAGAAGTGGAAACAAAAATCATATAATCATCTCAACAGACACAGAAAAAGCTTTTGATAAAATCTAAAATAGCTTCATGATAAAAACATCAACAGACTAGGCATCAAAGAAACATAGCTGGCCAGGCGTGGTGGCTCACGCCTGTAATTCCAGCACTTGGGGAGGCTGAGGCAGGCAGATCACGAGGTCAGGAGATCGAGACCATCCTAACTAACACAGTGAAATCCCGCCTCTACTAAAAATACAAAAAAAAAAAAAAATTAGCCAGGTGTAGTGGCAGGAGCTTGTAGTCTCAGCTACTCTGGAGGCTGAGGCAGGAGAATGGCGTGAACCCAGGAGGCGGAGCTTGCAGTGAGCCGAGATCATGCCATTGCACTCCAGCCTGGGCAACAGGGCGAGACTCCATCTCAAAAAAAAAAAAAAAAAAAAGAAAAAGAAAAAGAAACATAGCTAAAAATCATTAGAACCATCTATGACAAACCACAGTCAACATCACAACCAATGGGCAAAAGCTGGAACCATTAGCCTTGAGAAGTAGAACAATACAAGGATGTCCACTCTCACCACTCATTCAACATAATAGTGGAAGTGATAGCCAGAGCAATCATGCAAGGTAAAGAAATAAAAGGCACCCAAATAGGAAAAGAAAAAGTCAAACTATATCTCTTCAATGACAATGATTCTATACCCAGAAAATCCTAAAGCCTCCACTAAAAGCATTTCTATATACTAATAATATCAAGGCTGAGGTTCAAATCAAGACCACAATCTCATTTACAACAGCCACAAGAAAAATGAAATACCTAGGAATACATCTAATCAACAAAATGAAAGACATCTACAAGGAGAACTATAAAATATTGCTGAAAGAGATCAGAGACAACACAAACAAATGAAAAAAACAGTATATGCTCACGGATTGGAAGAATCAATGTCATTAAAATGGTTATACTGCCCAAAGCAATTTACTGATTCAATGCTATTCCTGTTAAAGTACCAATGCCATTAGTCACAGAATTATAAAAAGTTATTCTAAAATTCATAAGGAAATAATGGTTTCTAGTGGCTGCTCACTTACTATGAGATTTTAGGCAAGTCATTTAGCTCTATGCATTTCAGACTCTCCTTTTATAAAAGGGAAGCTGTTTGTTCTTTTCTCTGAGTCACTGGAATGCAGTGGAGAAATTTATGCATGGCTATTTTGAGTTATGGTGAAGATAGATTTTTCCTAGATCCAAAAGCTAATGACTCTTCTGCCTTGGGGTGTTTATCTTAATTGACGTTTCTTCAGCTTTACTAACACCAGGGAGACCAGCTATGTCTAGACTTCTTTAGGGCCATTTTATGTTGCTGTTACAGAATAAATTATTAAGGGAAATTTACCATGTAAATTTATCACCTTTCAACCACAACATTAAAAATGACACCAGTTTCCTTAAATCAATATTAGCTTTTTTTTTCTCCCTAAGGGCTCTAATTCCTTTTAACTCACTTTACCTCACAACACCCCAAGAGAGACTGGCACTAACATTCCCAACCCTCATTACAAATGGGGAAACTGTGAATCAGTAGTAAATAACTGATCCAGAGAGATTAAGTGAATTTCCAGTAGAGGTAAGATTAGGATATAGATCTCTTGACTTTCTGTCTCAGTAGGAACAGCTTCCTTGTATTAGAATACCAAGAAACACAGGAAGGTTCATCTCTTACAAAATAGGTTCTTATCAGTTTGCTATAGTGTTTTATACCTGCCCTAACCCTACCCCTAAAACAAAATATTATTATAGCTAATAGTTATCGAGTATATATTTGTACAATTACATCTCATGATTCTCACAATAGTCCTAATTATCTGTAACAAGGTTGAATAACTTACCAGAGGTCACACAGCTGGTGAACTAGGCATTAAATGTTCTTATTAAAAGAGGTAAATGTTTAGGTAAACACATATATATAAATGTATATATATATAAAGTGGTAGAGTGAATGTATATATATCTATTACATATCTATGTACCTATTATATATCTATATCCTTTATATATCTATATCTAATATATACAACTATATCTATTATATATCTGTATCTCTCTAGATACACTTTATATCTACACCATTTATATATACACCATATATCATATATATTATATAGGTATGTAATATTTATATATTATATAATAATATATGATATACATGATATATAACATATTATATGATATATCATATATACTGTTATATTATATACCATAAAATATAATATGCATATCATATCATATATTATATTATATCATATGTAATGTTATCATATATATCATATACAATATATACAATATATTATATAATATAGAGTAATATTATATATCAAATATATATCATATTGTTATATATCAAGTATATCATATATATCATATATAATATATAATTACATCATATATTATAATATAAGGAAATAGTGGTTTCTAGTGACTGCTCACTGTGCGATCTTAGGCAAGTCATTTAGTTCTATGCATTTCTATATATGATATATATATCATATATCATCTGTGATATATAGATATCATATATCATATATATGATATATATATAGTGGTAGGGTTGTTTTCAGGAAAAGGGTGAAACTTTGAAGACAAGGAGCTCTGGGTTCACCCAACTCAACAGTTCATAAAACATGAGACATTCAATATGTTATAGTGAAAAACAAAATACAAATGGAATCACATTAATTCTCTGCTTGGGACCATGTTCTGGTTCCTGACTACCATAGGTCCCTTCATGACACACCTTCTGTGCCTCCCCAGCATCATCTCTCATCACCCTTCTCTTTGCTTCCTGTATTAGGTCACACACAACCACGTATTCAGTTTTGCCAGCAGGCCATTATCTATTTTATACCCCCTCAAAGCCTTTTCACATTTTGTTCCCTTTTCCTGAAATGCATCCCCCCACCTCACCCCCATCCTCTATTCTTCACCATGTATTAGGGGCCTTCCCCTCAGCCTCAAACTCTACATGGTATACATTACTCTTCGTGCATTTAGACAAGGACCCTTAAAAGATGCTGAAGCAGCTGCCAGGCTCACATTGCTAGTGAGGCACTGAGCTAAAATTCAAATCCAGTTCTACCTCCAAAGTTCAGGGTCTTTACATTTACCTAAGTGTAAAGATGTCTCTGACAGGTAAAATCATATTTCAGCCTTAGTCTGGGGACTGTCTGATATATCTTGAGAGAAATCAGGGACTGCTAGTCCCTTGTTGCTCATCAGTACACTACTAAAATTTAGGGCATCTTAGGCCATAAGGCTTAGGACTTTCTCACAATACCAGACTGAAGTCTGATGCTGTCAAGGAAAGCATGAAACTCCAACCACTTAGCTACTTAAGATATGTCTGCCAAAGGATCCACCCCAAGAGTATTCCAAAGGAAGGCCATAAGGGCTAAGTAACACTATTCTATTCTTACGCACTGATGTAATGACCCAAGAGGGACTTATGACAAAATCAGAAGTACTCAGGTCACTGAAATTGGATTGTTTTTACGATGACATCAGCGAATGACTTAAGCTAACTTTGAAAATTGCTCATTGTCATGCAATTTGCTCATTTATTCAATACATTCTTAATGAGAATCTATCACATAGTATACACTGCATTCATTATTTGACATACTGCAATAAATGGATGAGACTTGGACCTTGCCTTTTTGCCATCTAGGGGAAACCAGACAAGATACATGTAAACAAATAGATGATTGTAAACAAATAGATGATTGCAAACAGTGATAATAAAATAAGTATGCAGAGTGAAGTGATAGGGAATAACAAATGAGGAGATGTTTGCTTTACATTGTCTCTTCTTGGAGCCTGGGACCTTGCAGATGTGAAGCTTCCTCTATATGCAAAGAGCTGAGGGAGAAAGCTCCTGCTGGAAGGGACTGCAAATGTAAAGACTCTGATACAGGGTCAGTGAGTTTGATGTGATCAAGGTACTGAAAGAAGAGAGGAGAATGTATTATTGAAAAGAAGAGTGAAATAAGATATTTATTCAGTCATTCATACAGCTTTACAGAGCACCAACCATTTACTAGCTGCTATTCCAGGTGCTGAAGATAAACCAGTAGCAGACAGAGAAGCTCATGTGCCACTGGTGTTGACATTCCAGCAAGAGTTTGGAGCAACAGGCAGGCTTCACGTCTTCAGGGTTTTATTAGGCAAAGAGTTTGGAGTTTATTCTAATTGGAATGTAAAGCCAGGAAGTTATGTGAGCCGATAAATATTTTAAAAGCTCACCCTGGGCTCCACTATGTGGTGACAGCCAGAAACATTTAGAATTATTGTTGTCATTATTTTGATTATTGTCAATAATAAATATCCTGGGTCTCTTTTACTTATATTTTTGAAGGTAGGGATCTTGTCAACACAGTGACAAAGATTTCAAGCCACTAGAGGGAATCATTTACAAAAGGACACCAACAGAGCACAGTGTTGTTTGCTCTCAGAGCCTATTTCCTCCAGATAATTTCTAAACTGAAACTAATTGACATATTAGCTAACAATGTTTATAAGGCAGAAGTCACTGGAGGTAAGTAGAAAGGGCGGAGAAGGAACAGTGCCCATCTGTAAATACAGGAATAATTTATAATCAGTCACATCATTTTCTTCCCTATGCCTTTTCTATCCCTTCCTAATTATAGGCCTCTTTAGAATATGAGAAATAATCAAATTCCATTTGTTTCTTCTAAGCAAAGGAAGTAAGCAGCTTTCAAATCCTCTTGCAAGAAAGTGGGCTATTCCAACTCCTTTGCTCTTGAGAAATACTATTCTCTCCTGGAAGAAGTATGGATTTTGGACCGTGAGATTATTCATATCTCAATTCCAGTATTAACTGTAAAACTTGGGTAAGTTATTTAGCTTCCCAAAAATAAGAAGATAAAACAGGTATTTAAAGAAAAACTTGTGTGTGTTTTTAGCAGCACTATTCACAATGGCCACCATGTTGGACAGGCTCGTCTCAGACTCCTGACCTCAGGTGATCCACCTGCCTTGGCCTCCCACAATGCTGGGATTAGAGGCATGAGCCACCGCGTTGGGCCAAGAAATCACCTGCTTTTAAGCCAAAGGAGTTACAAAATTATAAACTCAGGTATTTAAGTTTCATATTTAAAGTCACTCTAATGTTGAAAGGAATTTAACATTTCAAAGGATCTAACAAGATTAGCCTTATGTTTTTTGAGGGTCTAATCTTATACTTGTGATTTCCGTTTGAAAGTACAATGGTATTTAATCTTTATAAGTGGTTTTAGATTCACCACATGTAATTGATTAGGGATTTTTTTTAATTTTTTAAGACTTGCAAGGTTGTAGTTGTTCAACCATTTGAATTGTTTAAAAAAAATAAAACAAATTCAGTTTAAAATATTTGAGAGAACTTAATAGACAACGCTTATAAATGGAACCAAACTAATCAAAATGGCAGTCAGAATTGCTAGATTTATTCATAGAATAATACGATAAGCCAAGATTCTTAAGGTAAAATAAAGTTTATGAATCTATATATTTAATAAATTCAATAGTAATTTAAAATAACATTAACCAAAAATAGGCTTTTCTATGCACAGAAATCACCTCTAAACAAAGTTAAAACTTTGCCCTTGTCAGTCCACCTGTCTTCCCCACTCTTCCCCACCTCCACCCAGCCCCATCCCCCAAAAAGATTAAGTATATTAATAAAGAAATTTAAAACTTCACTTTTATATTTGTCATTCAATAAAGCCATCCACACTCTCTCTAGTCTTCTCTCATCAATACACATATATGCCACCTCTTTTATCCAGGCTCATGTTGCACTATTTAGAGTTTAACTCTCAAGCACTGTATAGTACAGAAATGTGACCTTTTACTCATCATGCCCCCATGAATTTGCCACTCTTTTCTCAGTAATATAATTTATATCAATCTTATTTTCCACCTGCCGATGATGCAAAAAAAAAGTGCTTTCATTTCCTTTACTCAAGTTCAGCACACTCAATTTATTATGGCACACTTTCCTGCAGAGCTGCGTATTGCTTCAGAATATTTCTCAAAACAGCCTTTTAGGTAACTGTCTCAAATTATCAGAAATGACATTCAAAATGAAATCTGTTTATCATTCTCAGTCTTACTCCTGAATTATTTTGTCAGTTCCCCTTCCCCATTTCCCCACCTTTAAACAAACAGAATAAAACTAATATCCTGAACTACATCTGGTTTATGTGATTATCTTTCCAGGGCCCACAAAATAAGTAACTGCTTAACAACACCTCTTATATGTGCTCACAATCCATTGCTAGGCATAGAGTATGTTCGAATTGATTACTGAATATTGTACACCAAAAATATACACAATTTTTGTTAATTAAAAAAAAACAAATCGATTATTGAGACTATTCAAAGCTAGGTAGTTACGAAATGGGCCCTTTCCTGTTGCAAAAAAACAAGACAGTCTTTTTCCAGATGTTAAATACTCCATGCTATAACTATCTCCAAATTGTCTTTTATCTACAGGACTAAAACATTCCATGGTATCTTTGCATTTTCCAGACTATAACTAAATGAAATAATCTTCAAGACCTATCATTCCCTAGACAGTCTTTTGGAGAAATACAGTATAAAAGCTCTATCCCAGTGGTTTATTATGCTGTGTTAATCTATCAGTATGCATTATTAGTAATTCTCTCAATACATTAGTGAGTACACTGAGGTTTACTAAAGGTCAACTACATCATCAATTGAGGTTCCAACTGACAAAAAATCACTTAAAATTATAGAACAAATAGTCCGGAAGCAAATTTATTAATAGATTTTTATTCTCAAAAGAGCTCTCACAAAGGTAGTTTCCCTAGAATATTTAACTAATTCTGAACAAGTAGGTCTAATTTCAGACACTACCATATAGGCAATATCATCCCTCAGCATTCATATCTCCTTTTCCTGGCCACACACACACACACACACACACACACACACACACACACACACATTTGTTTCTATTTCTGGAAGGTTCTTTATCTGCATGTCTATTTGTTTCATGTCTTTTTTATCTCATGAGTTATTTCCAGCTCATACAATTATGATCTCATTATAAACACATGTGATATTATATTCAACAGTGAAAAACTGAAAGCTTGTTCCTTAATATCAGGAACGAGGCAAAGATGCCCATTCTACCAACTTCTATTCATCATAGTACTAGAAATCCTAGCTAGAGTAATTCAGCAAGAAAAAGAAGCAACAGGCATCCAAGTAAGAAAGGAAAATATAATTATTTCAATGCATAGACATGATCTTACATGTAGAAAACACTGAAGACTTTTAAAAAATTCAGTAAAGTTGCAAGATTAAAAAAAACCTTAAAACTCAGTTGTGTCTATACGAACAAAATCAGTTGTGTTTCTACACACACACAGTGTTCTAGAAATGAAGAAAATGGTGAATTCTATTTTCAATAGCACCAAAAAGAATAAAACGGAGGGCGGAGCAAGATGGCCGAATAGGAACAGTTCCAGTCTCCAACTCCCAGCGCGAGCGACACAGAACACCGGTGATTTCTGCATTTTCAACTGAGGTACTGGGTTCATCTCACTGGGGAGTGCCGGACGATTGGTGCTGGTCAGCTGCTGCAGCCCGACCAGCGAAAGCTGAAGCAGGGCGAGGCATTGCCTCACCTGGGAAGCTCAAGGGGGAAGGGAATCCCTTTTCCTAGCCAGGGGAACTGAGACACACAACACCTGGAAAATTAGGTAACTCCCACCCCAATACTGCGCTTTAAGCAAACAGGCACACCAGGAGATCATATCCCACACATGGCCGGGAGGGTCCCACACCCACGGAGCCTCCCTCATTGCTAGCACAGCAGTCTGTGATCTACCAGCAAGGCAGCAGCGAGGCTGGGGGAGGGGCGCCCGCCATTGCTGAGGCTTAAGTAGGTAAACAAAGCCGCTGGGAAGCTCGAACTGGGTGGAGCTCACAGCAGCTCAAGGAAACCTGCCTGTCTCTGTAGACTCCACCTCTGGGGACAGGGCACAGTAAACAATAACAAACGCAGCAGAAACCTCTGTAGATGCAAACAACTCTGTCTGACAGCTTTGAAGAGAGCAGTGGATCTCTCAACATGGAGGTTGAGATCTGAGAAGGGACAGACTCCCTGCTCAAGTGGGTCCCTGACCCCTGAGTAGCCTAACTGGGAGACATCCCTCACTAGGGGCACTCTGACACCCCACACCTCACAGGGTGGAGTACACCCCTGAGAGGAAGCTTCCAAAGCAAGAATCAGACAGGTACACTCGCTGTTCAGAAATATTCTATCTTCTGCAGCCTCTGCTGCTGATACCCAGGCAAACAGGATCTGGAGTGGACCTCAAGCAATCTCCAACAGACCACCTACAGCTGAGGGTCTGACTGTTAGAAGGAAAACTATCAAACAGGAAGGACACCTACACCCAAAACCCATCAGTACATCACCATCATCAAAGACCAGGGCAGATAAAACCACAAAGATGGGGGAAAAAGCAGGGCAGAAAAGCTGGAAATTCAAAAAATAAAACACATCTCCCCGCGGCAGGAGTGCAATCGCTCGCCAGCGGATCAAAGCTAGACGAGGAGAATGAAGCAAACGAGATAGAAAAAAGAGCTTCAGTCCATGTTTTTCAGAAACTAAAGGAGGTATTACCCAGCACAAAGAAACTAAAATCTTGAAAAAGTGGAAGATTGATGAAACAAATGAATTAATGCAGAGAAGGTCATAAACGAAATGAAAGAGATGAAAACCATGACATAAAATCATTGACAAATGCAAGCCAGTAACTGGCTTCGATCAACTGGAAGAAAAATTATCAGCGATTGAGGATCAAATAGATGAAATAAACTGAGAAGAAAACCAAAAGAAAGAAAAATAGATCCAGCCACAAAAGTATGGATGTAAAGATAAATGTATGTCTGATTAGGATTACCCTGAAATTAGAAACTCGGTCGTTAGAATATCACCAGGAGAACTTCCCCAACCTAGTAGGGCAGGCCAACATTCAAATCCAGGAAATACAGAGAAGCATACAAAAGATACTCCTGAAAGAACAACTCCAAGACACATAATTGCCAGATTCACCAAAGTTGAAATGAAGGAAAAAAAATCTTAAGGGCAGCCAGAGAAAGGTCGGGTTACCCACAAAGGGAAGCCCATCAGACAACAGATCTCGGCAGAAAACTCTACAACAAGCCAGAAGAGAGTGGGGCAATAGTGGCATTCTTAAAGAAAGAATTTTTCAGCCCAATTTCATATCCAGCCAAACTAAGTTTCATAAGTGAAGGAGGAGAAATAAAATCCTTGCCACAGATAAACAAATGCTTAGAGATTTTTGTCATAGGCCTGCCTTACAAGAGACCCTGAAGGAAGCACTAAACATGGAAAGGAATAAAGCGATTTTCCAGCCATTGCAAAAACATGACAAAAATGTAAGAACCATCCGAGGCTAGGAAGAAACTGCATCAACTAGCGAGCAAAATAACCAGTTAATATCATAATGGCAGGATCAAAGTTCACACATAACAATATTAACCTTAAATGTAAATGGGCTAAGTACTCAATGAAAAGACACAGACTGGCAAAACTGGGTAAAAGAGTCAAGATCCATCAGTCTGCTGTATTCAGGAGACCCATCTGCAGAGACATACATAGGCTCAAAATAAAGGGATGGAGGAAGATTTACCAAGCAAATGGAGGAGAACAAAAAGCGGGGTTACAGTCTAGTCTCTGATAAAACAGACTTTAAACCATCAAAGATCAAAAGAGACAAAAGGCCATTATAATGGTAAAGGGATCAATTCAACAGGAGAACTAACTCTCCTAAATATATATGCACCGCAATACAGGAGCACCCAGATTCATAAAGCAAGTCCCTAGAGACATACAAAGAGACTTAGACTCCCCAGCCCATGTAATGGGAGACTTCAACCTCCACTGTCAACATTAGACAGATCAACAAGACAGAAAGTTAACAAGGATATCCAGGAATTGAACTCATCTCTGCAGCAAGGACCTAATAGGCATCTATAGAACTCTCCACCCCAAATCAACAGAATATACATTCTTCTCAGCACCACATGAGTACTTACTCCCAAAATTGACCATATGGTGGAGTAAACGCTCCTCAACAGAATGTTACAAGAACCAGAAATTAGCAAACTGTCTCTCAGACCACAGTGCAATCAAACTAGAACTTAGGACTAAGAAACTCAATCAAAACAGCTCAACTACATGGAAACTGAGACAACCTGCTCCTGAATGACTACTGGGTACATATACTTGAAATGAAGGGCAGAAATAAAGAATAATTCTTTGGAAACCAATGAGAACAAAGATACAACATACCAAGAATCTCTGGGACACATTTAAAGCAGTGTGTAGAGAGTTAAGAGCACTAAATGCCCACAAAGAGAAAGCAGGAAAAGATCTAAAATTGTTATCTAACATCACAATTAAAGAACTAGAAGAGCAAACACATTGAAAGCTAGCAGAAGGTAAAGGAAATAACTAAGATCAGAGCAGAACTGAAGGAGATAGAGACACAAAAAAACCCTCAAAAATCAATGAATCCAGGAGCTGGTTTTGAAAAGATCAACAAAATTGACAGACCACTAGCAAGACTAATAAAGAAGAAAGAGAGAAGAATCAAATGCGATGCAATTAAAATGATAAAGGGATATCACCACGACCCACAGAAATACAAACTACCATCAGAGAATACTATAAACACCTCTACTCAAATAAACTGGAAAATCTAGAAGAAATGGATAATTTCCTGGGCCCTTACACTCTTCAAGACTAAACCAGGAAGAAGTTGAGATCCTGAATAGACCAATAGGCTCTGAAGTGAGGCAATAATTAATAGCCTACCAACCAAAAAGTCCAGGACCAGATGGATTCCACAGCTAAATTCTACCAGTACAAGGAGGAGTTAGTACCATTCCTTCTGAAACTATTCCAATCAATAGAAAAGTCCTCCTAACTCATTTTATGGGCCAACATCATGTATTTTAAAGCCTGGCAGAGACACACACAAAAGAGAACTTTAGACCAATATCCCTGATGAACATTGATGCAAAATCCTCAATAAAATACTGGCAGAAGCAGTTCAGCAACACATCAAAGCTTATCCACCATGATCAAGTGGGCTTCATCCCTGGGATGCAAGGCTGGTTCAACATTAGCAAATCAATAAGCATAATCCAGCATATAAACAGAACCAAGACAAAGAACAACCACATGATTATCTCAATAAGATGCAGAAAAGGCACGACAAATTCAACAGCCCTTCATTGCTAGCGACTCAATAAATTTGGTATTGATGGAGCGTACCTCAAAATAATAAGAACTATTTATGACAAACCCACAGCCAATATCATACTGAATGGGCAAAAACTGGAAAAATTCCTTTGAAAACTGGCACAAGACAGGGATGCCCTCTCTCACCACTCCTATTCAGCATAGTGTTGGAAGTTCTGGCTAGAACAGTGTTAGGCAGAGAAAGAAATCAAAGAATTCAGTTAGGAAAAGAAGTCAAATTGTCCCTGTTTGCAGATGACATGATTGTATATTTAGAAAACCCCATTGTCTTGGCCCAAAATCTCCTTAAACTGATAAGCAACTTCAGCAAGTCTCAGGATACAAAAATTAATATTTTAAAAATCACAGAAAGCATTCTTATACACCAGTAACAGACAAACAGAGAGCCAAATCAGGAATGAACTTCCATTCACAATTGCTTCAAAGAGAATCAAATACCTAGGAATCCAACACAAGGGATGTAAAGGACCTCTTCAAGGAGAACTACAAACCACTGCTCAGTGAAATAAAAGGACACAAACAAATGGAAGAACATACCATGCTCATGGATAGGAAAATTATGTCATTGAAAATGGCTATACTGCCCAAGGTAATTTATAAGATTCAATGCCATCCCCATCAAGCTACAATGAGTTTCTTTACAGAATTGGAAAAAACTGCTTTAAAGTTCATATGGAACCAAAAGCCATCTCAGAAGACAATCTCGTCAAAGAACAAAGCTGGAGCATCCAAGCTACCTGACTGAAACTATACTACAGGCTACAGTAGCAAAACAGCATGGTACTGGTACCAAAACAGGATATAGACCAATGGAACAGAACAGAGCCCTCAGAAATAATTACCACACATCTACAGCCATCTGATCTTTGACAAACCTGAAGCAAAGAAATGGAAAGGATTCCCTATTTCAATAAATGTGCTAGGAAAATTGGCTACAGCCATAAGTAGAAAAGCTGAAACTGGATCAACCTTACTCCTTGCCATGAAAATTAATTCAAGATGATTCCAAGGCTTAGTATTAGACCTGTACCGTAAAATCCTAGAAGGAAAACCTGAGGTAGTACCATTCAGGGGACATGAGCATGGGCAGGCTTCATGTCTAAAACACCAAAGCTCCTTGACAGCAAAGCCAGAGTGGCAAATGGGATCTGAGGTAAACTAAAAAGGCTGCACTGCAAAAGAAACTACCATCAAGGTGAGACGAGGCAACCTACAGAATGGGAGAAACTTTTGCGATACTTCCTCACAATCTGACAGGCTAATATCAAGAACCACAAAAGAGCTCAAACAAATTACAAGAAAAAACTCCAATAACCCCATCAAAAGTGGGCAAAAGGATATGAACAGACATTTCTCAAAAGAAGACATTCATACAATAACAGACACATGAAAAAATATAAATATCACTGGCCATCAGAGAAATCAAAACCACAATGAGATACCATCTCACACCAGTTAGAATGGCGATCATAAAAAGTCAGGAAACAACTGGTGCTGGAGAGGATGTGGAGAAATAGGAACACTTTACACTGTTGGGGATGCAGCTAGTTCAACCATTATGGAAAACAGTATGGCGTTCCTCAAGGATCTAGAACTAGATGCCATACGGCCCAGCCATCATGCGGTATATACCCAAGGATTATAAATTATGCTATAAAGACACACGTATGTTTATTGCGGCACTATTCATACAATAGCAAGACTTGGAGATCAGCTGTCTTCCATGAATGACAGACTGGATGGAAAGAAAATGTGCTTCTGTACAAAGCTGAATACATAAAAAGGATGAGTTTGTGTGTCCTTTGTAGGAGGACATGGGTTGCAGCTGGAAACCATCATTCTTAACCAAACTATCACAAGAACAGAAAACCAAACACCATGTTCTCTCACTCACTTGGGTGGGGCTGAACAATGAGTCACCTGGACTCCCAGGAAGGGGCGTCACACTGGGGCCTATCATGGGGAGGGGAGGAGGGATTGCGTGGGGAGTTATACCTGATGTAAATGGCCAGTTGGTGGTTTTAGACATGGCAGTGCCACATATGTAACAAGCCACCGTTCCTGCACATGTACCCCTACAACTTAAAGTATAATAATAATAAATATTTTAAAAAAGAATAAAAGCAGGAATAAACTTAAATAAGGAGGTAACAAACTTGTACAGTGAAAACTATCTAACACTGATAAAAACAAAAATTGCAGAAGACACAAATGAGTGTTCATAAATTTGAGGACTTAATATTGTTCAAATATCTATACTTCCTAAAGCAATCTCAAGATTAGATGCAGTCTCTATTAAAATACCAGTAATTATTTTCAATTCAAAAATCCTCAATTTTTATATATATTAAAGAAAAGCAAAACAATGGCCAATGGAAAAAGACGTAGTAGAAGGGTCAATCTTACTGATTTCTAAATATATGAGCAGAAATTAAAAATAGTATAGTGCCTGTGTAAGCTTGTACATATATAGACCCATAGAACAGAAATAGAGAGCCCCAAAATAAACCCATATATACATGAGACCAGCCAAGGCACAATAAAAAGTGCTAAGGCTACAAAAAGGATAGTCTCCTTAACAAATGGTTTGGAGACAAGCACTGTACATGCACACTAGAATAAAATGACCACAAGACTTATTTAGCAGAAATAAAAACAGTATGAATTAAAGATTTAAAGGTATATCTGAAACTGGAAAATTCTTTGAAGAAAACAGGAGGGAAGTTTAATGACATTGGGGTAATTATTTTTTTGATATGAAATGAAAAGCATAAGTAACAAAAGCAAAAATACACAAGTGAGACTACATCAAACTAAACAGCTTCTGCACAGCAGTGGAAAAAGTTATCAGAGTCAAAAGGCAATCTATAGAATAGGAGAAAAGATTTGTAAACCATGTATTTGATAAGGAGTTAATACCCAAACCATAAAAGGAACTCCTATGTCTTAATGCCAAAAAATCATTAAAAATGATTTAAAATGGGCAAAGGACTTGGATAGACACTTCTTCAAAGAAGGCATACAAATCAGAAGGCATACAAATGGGAAGACTAGTTGTCCATTTGTTTGCCATGTGAAGATGTTTAACATCATTAATCGGAGAAATACAAACGAAAACAAAAATGACTGTTAGAATGACTATAATCAAATATAAATAATAAAAACAAAACTAAAAGTTAACATGTGCTTGGTAGTATGTGGAGAAACTGAAACCCTTGTAGATTGTCTGTGAGTAATGAGTTGGTGCAACCATTATGAAGGCTTTTCAAAAAATTGAAAATAGAATTGTCATAATATTGCCATATAATCCAGTAGTTCCACAACTAAGTGTACATCCAAAGTAAGTAAAATCAGTATGTCAAAAGAGATATATGCACTTCCATTTTCACTGTTGCATTATTCACAATAGGCAAGATTTGAAAGTGACCTAAATGTCCATTAACAGATGAACATATAGGCACAATGTGATATATGCAAACAATGGAATACTATTTAGCCTCAAAAAAAGAAAGAAATCCTGCCAAATGTGACATGGTGAACCTACAGGACATTATTCTAAGTGAGATAAATCAGTCATAGAAAAATAAATAATGCATGATTCCAATTATGAGGAATCTAAAGTAGTCAAACTCACAGAAACTGAGTAGAATGGTGATTGCCAAGAGTTGGGGGTAGCGGGACATGGGGAGCTCTTACTCAAGGGACATAAAATTTCAATTACACAAGATAAGTTCTAGGGATCTCCTCTACAACATTGTGCCTACAATGAACTATACTGTATAATGCACTTAAAAATTTGTTGAGAGATTTCATAAAGTCATGTTTAAAAAAGCAAATAGATCCTCAATGACCTGCGGAAAAACATTAAAATAATATTAATAAAGTGGAGTTCCAGAAAATAAAGATAAAGCAGAAAGAATATTTGAGACAAAAATGTCTAATATTTTTCAATATTTGTAAATAATTACAAACTCTTACTTGCAAGGCTCTCAGTGAACAAGGAAAATAAGCCACTAAAAAAAGAGAAGTTCTTAAGAGCAGCAACAAAAGAAGAAAAATTAGATACAGGATGTGATGGTTAATACTGAGTGTCAACTTAATTGGAGTGAAGGATACAAAGTATTGATCCTGGATCTGTCTGTGAGCCTGTTGCCAGAAGATATTAACATTTGAGTCAGTAGGTTGGGGAAAGGAGATTCACCCTTAATATGGTGGGCACAATCTAATCAGCTGCCAGCGAATACAAAGCAGGCAGAAAAACATGAAAGGAGAGACAGGCCTAGCCTCCCAGCCTACATCTTTCTCCTGTGCTGGATGCTCCCTGCCCTCGAACATTGGACTCCAAGTTCTTCAGTTTTGGGTCTCAGACTGACTCTGGTTGCTCTTCAGCTTGCAGACAGCCTATTGTGGGACCTTGTTGTGATCATGTAAGTTAATACTTAATAAATTCCATATATATACACACACACACACACATATATGTACTTAAACTCCATATATATACACATACATACATACACATATATACACATATATACATATATATACACATATATATGGAGTTTATTAAGTATTACATGATCACAAGGTCCCACAATGTATGTATGTATATATGTATATCTATATTCATTCCTGTTAGTCCTGTCCATCTAGAGAACTCTAATACATAGGAAAACTTCAGTAAGAATGATTGACATCACATTAGAAAAAATGCAAGTATTACAAAATAGACAAACAGATAAGAAGCAGCAAAAATGTTATTATCAGCCAAAAATGTCCTTCAAAATAAAGGTGAAGTGAAGACATTGATAGAAAACAAACAGGAGCTAAGAGAATTCATTGCCAGCAATTCTGTACTACAAGAAATGACAAAATAAAATCTTCTCACAAAAGAAAAATACCAGGTAGAAAGTGAAACCTACAAAAAGTAAGAAGTGACAGTCCCCAAAATGATAAATATGTGTGTAAATAAAAGGATTTGTCATAGATCTGATACAATCCCATTAAGAATACCGGCAGATTTTTTTGAAAAAATTTACATGCTAATTTTAAAATCTTTGTGGAAATGTAAAGAACCTAATTTTGAAAAATTAGAGATTAGGCAAACTAATTTTGAAAAATAACCACGTTGTTTTGGAACTGTAAAGTCTATTGAAGGTTTGCAACTTCCAGGTAAGACTTGAGTGGTAAAATGTGGTTAATTATGGTCAATGGCAACTCTTCCCACAGTTTCAGCTACCCATCTTCTAACCCCAGTCGTGTCGCAGGCAGCTATGCATGTGTTCTTGGAGTAGCTGGCACACAGCTATGAGAGACAGGGTGAGTAAAACACATCCTATTGTCCACATTTTGGGGATCCGTTCTCTGTTTGCTGATTTTTGCTTCTGATCAAAGAGACAAGGACACCGAGGTGATAGTTATTACTCTTGTACCTCCTTCTACTGTTACAAATTTAAAGGACTAGATTTTTCTCCAAACCCATTTAATTTTATTTTCCCAAACCCATTTTATTTTATGTTCCCCTTTTGGATGCCAGATACTGTAGATTAGAACATTCAAAAGCAACTGGATATATGGAGGAAAGCAGAAAGTGACCATGCAAACACATGGAAAGGCACAGGCTCCTAAGAAAACTGAGAAGACCTTGAGTTTGCACCTCAGGCTGATCCTTGACACAGGGCCATACTACAACAATCGAAAAGCGTAAACAATAAATAACAACAACAACAACAAAAAACAACTAATCTCAGGGAAGGGTAGAATCTTATTTTCAGAGTTAGTAGATTATTAGATTCAAACATTCAGTTTCCCCAAAAATGACAAGGCATGCAAAGAAACAGTAAACTGTAACCCAGTCAAACTTAAAACATGAAATAAATAGATCAACAAAAACTGACACTGGAAAAGACCCGACGACAAATCTACTAGTCAAAAACTTAAGAGAACTGTTTCACCCAGGCACCAGGTCAGTCTCCTCAAGAACTACAGCAGCAAGTCCAACCATGTATCATGCTAGATAACCTGCCCAGAATCTCTGGACAGACTGACAGTTGAGAGCTTTCCCTGCTAGTATCATTCGGTAAAGACTGAAATAAGTGCCTACATCTTTAATTGTCAGACACCAATTCATGACCTCAGGGATCACGAACACACAAGGAAACATGATACCCCCAAAGAAAGAAAATAAAGCACAAGTAGCCAATTTTAAATAAACTGAATTTATTTATGCACTGCTTAAGAATTCAGAATAATCACCTTAGAAAAGTTCACTGAGCTATAGAGAATACAGATAGACAACTAAATGGAATCAGAAAAGCAATTCGTGAGCAAAAAGAATTTTAACAGAGATGGCAACCATAAAAAAGAATCAAAGGTAAATTCTGGAGCAAAAGGACACAATGACTGTACTAAAACTTTCGTAGAGAATTTCAACAGTAGACTTATCAAGCAAAGGATCAGTGAATTCAAAGACAGGTCACTTATCAAATCTATGGATTGTTGGCATTCCTAAGAGAAAAATGTAAACAACCTGGAAAACATAACTGAGATAATAATTCAAGAATATTTCCCAAATCCTGCCAGATACAAGAAATCCAGAGAACACCTGTGAGAATCTGTACAAAATGAGTATCACCAAGGCACATAGTCACCAGACTGGCCAAGGTCAAAGCTAAAGAAAAATTCTTAAAGGCAGCTAGAGAAAAAGGTCTGATTACATACAAAGGGAACACCATCAGCTAGCAGAGGACTTCTCAGCAGAAACCTTACAACCCAGGAGATATTTATTGGAGGTCAATTTTCAGCATTCTTAAAGAGACATTCCGGCCAGGGATTTCATAACCCTTCAAACTAAGCTTCATAAGCAAAGGGTAAATAAAAGCTTTTTAAGACAAGCAAGTACTAAGGGAATTTGTTACCACTAAACTAACCTAAAGAGATCCCTAAGAGAGTTCTAAACATGGAAATGAAAGAACAGTATCTGCTGCCACAAAAACGCACAAGTATATAGCCCATAGACCCTATAAAGCAACCATACAATAGAAACAATAAAGCAATCAGCCAACAACTTCAGGACAGGATCAAAACGTCAAATATCAATATTAATCTTGAATGTAAAGGATGTAAATATCCCACTTAAAAGGCACAGAGTTGCAAGTTGGATAAAATAAACAAGATCCAGTTATCAGTTGTCTTCAAAGGACCCATCTCACATGTAACAACAACCATAGGTTCAAAGTAAAGAGTTTGAGAAACATCATGCAAATGGAAAACAAAAAAGAGCAAGAATCATTATTTCTATATTAGATAAAACAGATGGTAAACCAACAGTAGTCATAACCAAAGAAGGGCATTACATGATGATAAAGAGCACAATTCAACAAGACTTAGCTATCCTAAATACACATACATGTAGCACTTAAACACCCAAAATTCATAGAGCTACAATTCCCATGTCTATGAAAAGACTTAGACAGCTACATAATAATAGTAGGGACTTCAATACCCAAAAACAGTGTAACACAAGTCATTGAAGTGGAAAACTAACAAAGATACTCTGGACTTAAATTCAACACTTAACCAACTGAACCTAATTAATATATACAGAATACTTCACCTATCAAGTACAAAATTCTTTTTTTTTTTTTTTTTTTTTTTTTTTTTGAGATGGAGTCTCGCTCTGTCACCCAGGCTGGAGTGCAGTGGCACGATCTTGGCTCACTGCAAGCTCCGCCTCCCGGGTTCCCTCAGCCTCCCGAGTAGCTGGGACCACAGGCGCCCGCCACCTCGCCCGGCTAGTTTTTTGTATTTTTTTAGTAGAGACGGAGTTTCACCGTGTTCGCCAGGATGGTCTCGATCTCCTGACCTCGTGATCCGCCCGTCTTGGCCTCCCAAAGTGCTGGGATTACAGGCTTGAGCCACCGCCCCCGGCCAAGTACAAAATTCTTATCTGCACATGACACATGCTCCAAGATTGACCACATACTCAGCCATAAAGCAAGTGACAATAATTCAAAAAAAATGAAATATCAAGGGTACTCTTGTACTACAAGGAATCAAAATATAAATCAATATCAAGAAAATTACCAAACCCACACAATTACATGAAAATTAAATAACTTATTCCTGATGATTTTAGGAAAAACAATAAAATTAAGACAAATCAAAAATTTTTTTGAAATAAAGAGAATCAGAGACATAACATACCAAAATATCTGGGATGCAGCAAAAGCAGTGTTAAGAGGAAACTTTATAGTGCTAAATGCTTACATCAACAAGTCAGAATGATCTCAAATTAATGATATAATATCACACCTAGAAGAACTAGTAAAACAAGAACAAAACAGCTCCAAACAGAAGAAAATAAATAACTAAAATCAGAGGAAAATGGAATGCAACTGAGACTCCCCAAAAACCCACAAAGATAATCAACAAAACCAAAAGTCAGTTCTCTGAAAGGGTAAGCATGATTGATAGACCACTAACTAGATAACAGAAAAAAAAAAAAAAAGATTCAAACAACCACAATCAGAAACTATAAAGATGACATTATAACTGATCTCACAGAAATACAAAATATCCTTAGAGGCTATTATAAACACCATTATGCATGCAAACTAGAAAATATACAGGAAATGGATATTCCTGGGAACATACAACCTCCCAATATTGAATCAGGAAGAAACAAACCCTGAAGAGATGAATATCAAGTTCCAAAATTGAATCCATACTTTTAAAAACTATCAAACAAACAGCCAGGTTGATTCACAGCTGAATTCTACCACATGTACAAAGAAGTAGTACCAATTCTACTGAAACTATCCCAAAAAATTTGAGGAGGAAGGATTCCTCCCTAACTCATTCTGTGGAGCCAGCTTCACTCTAACACCAAAACCTGGCAAAGACACAACAATAAGAGAAAACTACAGGCCAATGTCTCTGAAGAACACAGATGCAAAAATTCTCAACAAACCAAAACCTTAGTAAACCAAATCCAGCAGGACATCAAAAGTTAATTTACTACAACCAAGTAGGCTTCATTTCAGGGATGCAAGATTGTTTCAACATATGCAAATCAATAACTGTCATTTGCTACATATACAGATTATTTTTTAATGTAATAATCTCAATGGACATGAAAAAGGCCTCAATAAAATTCAACATCCATTCCTGATGTTGGCTAGGCGTCAAAGGAACATACCTCAAAATAATAAGAACTGTGTAGGACAGACCCACAGCCAACATCATACTGAATGAGCAAAAGCTGGAACAACCCCCATTGAGAAATGGAAAACCACCACCATGCCCATTCTCTCCAGTACTAATCAACATAGTACTAAAAGTCCTAGCTGGGTCAATCAGGAAAGAGAAATAAATAAAAGGCATAAAAATAGAGGAGAGAAAAAAGCAAACTCTCTCTCTTTGCTGACAAGATGATTCTACAGCTAGAAAACCCTAAAGACTCTGCCAAAATGTTCCTGGAACTTATAAAGGACTTCAGTAAAGTTTCAGGATACAAAATCAATATTAAAAAATCAGAATTTCTATGTAACCAAAACTTTCAAGCTGAGAGCCAAGTGAAGAACACAATTCAATTTACAACAGCCACAAAGAAAATGCATCTAACCAAGGAGGTGAATGATCTCTACAAAAAACTACAAAACGCTGCTGAAAGAATGCACAGATGACACAAACAAATGAAACAACATTCCATGCTTATGGGTTGGAAAAATAAATATCAGTAAAATGGTCATACTTCCCAAAGTTATCTGTAGATTTGATATTATTCCTATCAAACTATCATTGTCATTTTTCACATAATTAAAAAAATTCTAAAATTGATATGGAGCCAAAAAGGAGCCAAAATAGCTAAGGCAATCCTAAGCAAAAAGAACAAAGGTGTAGGCATCAGGTTACCCAACTTCAAACTATACTATAAGGCTAGAGTAAGCAAAACCACACAGTACTTGTATTAAAAACAGACACTTGGGCCAATACAACAGAAAAGAGAAGCCAGAAATAAAGCCATACACCTATAGCCATCTGATTGATCCTTGACAAAGTCAACAAAAACAAGCAATGAGGAAAGGAATTTCTATTCAATAAATGGTGCTCAGATAGTTGGCGAGTCATATGCAGAAGAATGAAACTGGACCCCTATATTTGACCACAGACAAAAATTAATTCCAGATGAATTAAAGATTTAAATGCAAGACCTCAAATCATAAAAATCCAGGAGAAAATCAAGAAAATACATGGACATTGGTCTTGGGAAATAATTTATGACTAAGTCTTCAAAAGCAATTGCAACAAAAATGAAAATTCACAAGTGGGGGGACCCAATTAAACTAAGGAGCTTCTGCATAGCAAAAGAAAACTATCAAGAGAGTAAACAGGCAACCTACAAAATGGGAGAAAATATTTGCAAACTACACATCTAACAGAGATTTAATATCCAGAATCTATAAGGAACTGAAGCAATTCAACAAGCAGAAAACATATAACCCCATTAAAAAATGGACAGGAGAGACACTTCTCAAAAGATGACATAAAAGCAGCCACCCAACATATGAAAAAATGTTCAACATCACTCACTGTCAGAAAAACATAAACCAAGCCACAGTAAGATACCATCTCACACCAGTCAGAATGCCTATTATAAACAAAGTCAAAAAATAACAGATGTTGGTGAGGTTGCAAACAACAGGAAAAGCTTATACACTGCTGGTGGGAATGTAAATTAGTTCAGCCATTGTGGAAAACAGTTTGGAGATTTCTCAAAGAACTGAAAACAAAACTACCATTTGACTCAGCAATCTCATTACTAGGTATACACTCAAAGGAATATAAATCATTCTGCTATAAAGACACATGAACATGTATGTCCTTCACCATACTATTCATAATAGCAATAACATGGAATCAAACTAGATGCTCAACAAAATGAGAAAGGTTCCTGTTCACAGGCCCCCATTTCACAGATTCAATCCCAGGTTACCACCCAGGAACAGGAGAGTCCAGGCTCTACTCCCCTGCAAATGGCATGAACTTCCCAAGGCTCTACCCCAGTGTTCACTCCTCCCAGTGTGCAGGCTGCTTGGAGGTTCTACAGGGAGACCTCTTTACTTGGCTATCTCAACATGATTTATGAGTCCTCATGATAGCTACAAAGAAAAATCTGTGGTAGATTTGCAAAAGATAGGTAAAATAATTAAAGCATACTCCTACCCCCAAAAAATCATCATAAAGACAGACATCAAATAACAAAGGAAGACATTCAGAGAGGAAGAACAGGACAAAGGAATTACAAAACAGTCAAAAAACAATTAGCAAAATGGTAGTAAGAAGTTCAAGTTAAATCAATTCAAAGAGACTCATGCCAAGACACATGTAATCAAACTTTTGGAAGACAATGACAAAATAGAATACTGAAAGCAGTATAAGTGACTGATCACATACAAAGGATTCTCAATGAGATTATCAGAAGATTTCTAAATAGAGATTTTGGAGGCCAGAAGGAGGTGGGTCAATATATTTATAATGCTCAAAATATAAGACACCAAAGCATAGGCAACAACAAAAAAATGGGCACATTGAACTTTATTAAAATTTTTTTAAACTGTGCTTCAAAAGATAGTATCAACAAAAGCAACTCTTAAAACAGGAGAAAGTATTTGCAAATCATATATCTGATAAGGAATTAATATCCAGAATATATAATAAATTCCTAAAACTCAATGATATAAAAACCCACAATTTAAAAAAGGGCAAAGGATTTGAATTGACACTTCTCCAAATAAGATATACCAATTGTTGATAAGCACATGAAAAGATGTTCAAAGTAACTAATCAAGAAAATGCAAAAAAAAAAAAAAAAAAAAATTGAAACCACAATATCCCAGCTCTACATAGCCACTAGAATTATTAAAATCAATAAGGCTTATAATATCAAGTCTTGAAGAGGACTTAGAACAGCTAGACGGCTAACATGATAAAACCCTGTCTTAATTAAAAATACAAGTATTAGCCAGGTGGGGTGGTAAGTGCCCGTAGTCCCAGCTACTTGCGAGGCTGAGGCAGGAGAATTGCTTGAACCTGGGAGGTGGGGGCTGCAGTGAGCTGAGATCACACCACTGCACTCCAGCTTGGGCAACAGAGTGAGATTCCATCTCAAAAAAAAAAAAAAAAAGGCTAAAACTGGGATCATTAAAAATAGAATAATCATTTTGGAAAATAATTTGGCAATTTCTTATAAGGCTGAACCTATAATTACGACTGTACTATTGAATGCAGCCATGAGATTTCTAAGCATTTACCAAAGAAAAATTTCTTAAATACCTCTGACCAAGATTTTTACATTGTTAATTATAAGAGAATTCATAATAGCTAAAAACTGAAAATAGCACTAAAGTTCATAAACAAGCGAATGAATAAACACATTGCAACATATTCATGCAAAAGCATATTTATCAATTTAAAAAATAAAAATACCTGCAATAACTTGGATGAATCTGGAAAGAAAACTGGCTGAGAGGAATAAATCAGCACAAAATAGTGCATATTATTTTATTTCGTGTATAAGAAATTCTAGAACAGGAAAATCTAGTCTGCAGTGACTGAAAGGTGAACAGTGGTTTCTAAGGCCAGATGTGGTGGGGATTGACTTTAACAGGTATGGAGAACTTTTGACAGTAATAAAAATATTCTCTATCATGATTGGAGTGATGGTTATATAGATATATATATATATATTTGTCAATACTCAAACTGCACACTTAAAATAGGCAAATCTTATTGAATGCAAATTATGTACGTGTGTATACATACACAGATATATAGACATAAAAAGTTAACTATTAAATAAAATATTGCTTAATCTGTGGAACCTCAACATATAAACAAAAACAGAGCTTCAAATTCTGATATGAGGGTAGGAGTCTTGCATACCGAGTGAAATTTCCCTTCACACAGTGCTCCTTAAGAACTCAGGAAAAATCATGAGGACTTGACAGAACACAAAATAAAAACCACACTCCACAGTATCTAAGAAATAGTTATAAGAAAATTTAACTATTTTTATTTTTTACATTTATCTTCAAAATAAATATCGAATATAATCTCATCATAATATATAATACTTTACTCAGTTGAGTAAGTCTCACAAAGAAAATGTCATGAAGATTATTTTTTGAAAAAAAAAGTCTAGAGTGATGTCAAAGGTCAAATTACCAGCCTGCAGTGTTTTCTCAACAAGTGACATCTGAGCTGCATCAGTGTTGGCATCCAGGAAAAGGCAAGGGTTACTTACAAAGAAGAATAGACTTGTGATGGAAAGTCTTTCATTTAAGGGTGAGTAAAACCTGGAACATTTCCTTGGCTTCTCTTCATAATTAAATTGTACCAATGTCTGGGCTTCACATTTCATAGAAAATATGGTTTTTGTGTCTTGTCATTCACTTTGAGTTGAGCAAGAGAAAAGTTCAAATAAACTTGACATCGGCCGCAGCATGCAGTTTGGTGACAAGGGAATTTTTAAAAGATGCAGAAATTCACCAACGTGGGAGGAATTCAGCTTTTACCTATCTGTTGCCATAATTGAAAAATCCACTCAAAAGTCAACTCTTCAAACCTTCTACTGGGGTAAAATAACTGTTCCTTCTTTCCATCAAAATTTATGTATTATTTAGAAAGTATTTGGTTATAAGCAAAGATGACAGTTCAAGTAAATACCAGTCATGATGGTAATACAGTAAATATACAAATAAATATGTGATTCAAAAATTTAAATATATATTTCCTTTTGAGCTCTAGACTATTTTTAAAGTGACATATAATGTTCGTTGCATCTTCCAATAATTTTCAAGTCATTTGTTGATTTTTAGAAATTGTTGCTGTGATTGACAGAGCTGTGAGGTCCCTGTTTCAGCCATGATTTATTGTAATGAATCATATTAACTCTTCCAATAACTTTCTTAACTAGTTGATACTTGTTCTATGACTTACAGTCTCATAAAGTAGAAAATTTCTATAAACTCACCAATACTATTAACTCATACTAGCTCTGTAAACCTCAGACCAATGTTCTTAGCAGCCCCAGAAGTTTGATCAGGGGAAAAGAGATGCATGAGAGAAAGGGCTCACTGAGAGGGAGCCCCATTCATGGCTGAGTTTGCAGCAGTGGAACAGGCACCATGTGGTCCTGCCCTGTATGGACAAGTGGGTAAACATGACCGGCCCACCAATCTTTGGATTCTAGCCGACTTTCTATAAGACAGCTTCAGCAATCAAAGGACACCTGTCCTTTACCCAACCAGTATCACTGAAGATTAACCCAGAGAACAGAAGCAGGGAAGGGAGGTGGTGTCTTAAACTCCAATACCTCCTATTCTCCTTCCAGAGTAAACCAGGACCTGCCCGACACAAAACCCTCTTCCAGTCAAGGCAGACATGACCTGCAGAGAGAAAATTTTTTAATAGGCATGTGTGATTCTCCAAAAGCAGAATTTTTCTGGAAAATTCCAGAACACAGTTGTGCTGCTTACCTGGCCAAAGATAAGTGCCAGAAAGTGCTGCAACCATTTCAGGAACATCCCCATAACAAGGTGACCATTCAACAATAATCACTGAAACATCCTATGACAATTATCTTGAACTAATTTCACTATCATCGTCATTATTGCCAATAGATAAAGAATAATGTCAACATTTTAACAAGTGCCATAATGATTTCCTTGAGCTGCTGGGGTGGGAAAGGCTAACTTTCCAGAGATGTGGAACATCTGCCTGCTACCTGTACAAAATAAGTATTCTGTTAAGAAAAAGAAAGGTGGCAGCTATTGAATGGGATCTGCCACAACTGGATTTCGTTTTGCAGATATACTTACAACTATTATTAGTACCACCATTATTAGTATTACTACTACTAATAGTACCTATATCTTTTATTGAGCAAATACTTTGTCAGGCAATTAACTATGCTAAATACTTTGCTTATATTCTCTACTTAGGAAATGGTCATAAGAAAATTTAATTACTTAATTCACACAAAAATGTTCAAGGGCTTGAAAGGCTAATAAAATTTATATAGTTAGTATTTAATTTCACCTAAGGCCACCTACATGATTCCAAGGCCTAAACTACACATTCATGGAATGACCTATATTTCTACACATGGGTAAATTTTAAAAACAGTTCTCCTCACAGTTCAGTCTTGGCATTATTCCTATTATTTAATTCCATGCAGAAGGATGCTCACTAAAAATGAAAGTAAGTCGTTATTCTGCCTTTGCACATAATTGTTTTTAAATTGTGTCAAGAATTGCATTGCTAATAAGGCTTCTACGTAAAAGAATTTCAACGATGCTATTAGAAGATGGCTGTAGCACAGGAGTTCTCTTCCTGAGAGGATTAAATGAAACAGTATTTGTGAGCTTTACTTAGCCCAAGGCTTGGCACAGAGTACCAATAAGCTTTGAAGATCACAGGCAGGTAGCCAGGCTGTGAGGTTGTAGATTTAGGTTTGTTTGGGGGCTGTTGACCAAAAATCAAAATATAAATTTATCCCATTGGTCTTCATTTTTCATACCTATATTAACACCTCCAGAGACTATTCAGCATGTTCTGGCTTTAAATAAACTGAATGAATTTTGAAATATATGTGGCATTACCTCATATTAAATAACATTTATTCAGTATTTACTAAATATCAGGTGGTGTGCTAAGCAAGTTAAATGTATTATTTAATTATCATGATAACCCTAGGAGACAGATATTCATGGGAGTTTTAGTAACAATAATACAAATGTCTTTGTCTCCCAGTAATTAACACAACAATCTTACTATATCTGAGTTCAGAATTATAAAATGGATAAAGCAATCAGACACACAGGTGGAGATACAAAATGTTCTTATTATGTATTAAGCTGATCAAAGAACATGTCTTTGATCTGGAGCAAGCCAACCCCAACCAGTCAGGCAGCACTATACAGTGGTTATCTCCCAGAGAGTCAGGCCCCTTCAATGACAAGACAACCATCATGCCTGAACACAGGCTCCCTAAAAAACAGGAAGATCCACAAGGAGAACCCTCTGAAGGCTGAGCAGTGCATGCAGGCCTTGTTCTTTCTTTCATATTCATTGATGAGAAAAGTTGACTATCTTGGGGTCTGGTCCTGTGGAAAGTGACTCTGAGATGAGGATTTACTCATAGCTGGTTTACTGGGGAGTACTTGAAGGATCAATACCTGTGGGGTTTGAGGGAAGTAGGATTGGGCAGATGAGAGATTGAAATGTCATGCAATTTCAATAAAGGCTTCTGCAGATCCCAAAGGGAGCTCTGGAGCAGGAAGGCCCTGCACAGTTGTCTTGTGTTGAGGCAAGAGACCTGGACCTTTGTATACTGACATTGACTAGTCATTGGATGCAGGCTGACTTTTGGAGGTCAAATAACTTGGGCAAGGCTGCTCCCTTTAGTTCCAGGCCCTTCTTATGTGATAGCTGTGGCCTGTTGGCAGTCAGTAACCTTGCAGTTAAAGAAATCAATGCCTTGGTTCTAAAGAGAGGACTTGGGAAAAGCAACACAGAATCTGTTGGGTGAGAGACCAATAGTGGTTTCCAGTAGAATTTGCTGCATATGGAAATAGAAAACCAGGGAAAAGGGAATTCTCCAAGAATAGAGATCATGATTATACTCATTTACATATGAATAAAAATTAATGAGAATACACAGCAAGTGATAAAGGTGGTAATTACAAATAGTCTGAACTCACTGTGTTATGTTGCCTTTTTCTACAGAGCTTGGATAATAAGTAGTTTACAGAAAATATGAGAAAAGCTTAGATTTCCACTGATATATTATAAACAATATTACATGAGTTGAAATATTTGGTCTATCATGAAAATTAAAAAAAATTTAGCATAGTTTACTTTGGCCAGTAGTAATATGTATACATGCCTATGTCTGAATATTACTACCAATTCCCCCATTTAAATTTGATATCCTACTTATGCTGACTCTGGACAGTTAGAGTAACTGTTAGAAAGTTCTCCCTCTGCACAGAATCAAACTCTGCCTTGTAAGTTGGGCATACCTTTTATAAATGCTATGTCAGAATGATCCATGAAGCTGTGAATAAATACGGATGCCCAGACCCTACCTCAGATCTATAGAAAATCAGAGCCTCCTGAATATGAGTTTATAAACTGTTGTTTTCTTTTGTGTTTTGGGTCTTTATAAGTTTTTTATTTTTAAAATAATTCTGGTCCATTCTGGTTAAGCACCAGTGCTCTAGTGTGACACATATTTAACTTATTTTTGAAAACATTAAATAGATGCTTATGCTTACTGTGTGCATATAGTACATTAATCTACTTTTACATGTAATACATAGAACTACCCCAATCTAAATTTTCTAGGTCAGATAAGAACGTTGGTTCAAGCAATATCCCAAAGTTGTGTAGATTCTTCAACATCCTGAAACCACTACCTGAATCCCCTATACTCCAATTTAGATATATATTTGCCTTTTAAAAACATAATATTATGTGCTATAAAATACTATAGATTTGGTCTAGACTGCTCAATAAATGTTTGTGCATGTCCACTACCATAAACCTATGATTTCAATGTCTAAAAGAAATATAGAAATGAAAACATCTGAAGTAGCTAAATACAACTTACAACTTCACAATGTAAGCAATCAATTCTCTGCTGTTTTTAAATTGTGAGTCCACAGCCACTCTATTTGATATTGGAAAAAAACTTTAAAACTATTTCCATAATCAATTTATAGTCACACTAACACATTCTATGTACTTGTAGTGGTTGCTGTGCAACATGAATGCCCACTAACTAGAATCCATGAAGGAAATTTATTCTTTGGTGCCTGACTGCATTCCTATCACCTAGAACAACGGTCAGCACTTGGTTTTGGCTCCTCAAACACTGTCCATTGAACCAATGAACATCAGAGCTGGGTGTCTGTAGAAAGCAAATTTATGGTATCGATATGATTGGCATTGATTTTATGGAGCTAAACCGAATTTTCCAAGTACAACTTCATTCTTCTATCAATTTTCCGGAATCATATTATTCATAACTGTAGAAGTGGCTTTGTCATCATTTTTATCTGTTCCCAGCATCTGTGAAAGATGAAACAAGCTTTTAACATAATACCTCAGGAGATCATAGCCAGATAGCAGAGGTTAAGGATAGGAGAACAAACTAGAATTTTAGGATGGGGAGTTAAAATATTTTGAACAAAAAATATAAAAGCCATGTAAAACAGCTTTGGAAACTGCCAGTTCATGGGTAATATGCAGCCCAGTCTGTTAAGGTGTTTTGTTTTGTTTTCCCCAGTTTTCCTGTGATGCTGCACAATGGTTTTCAAAGTGCAGTCACTAGTTAAGTTCTGTGCTCCACCTTCATGCAGGCAGCTTGCCAATTCTCATCTCACACTGTCCACTTAATCCTGGTCCATAAATTGAATGTCCTCTGCAGATATTTGAGCATGAGTTCTCAACTCTGTGTTATTACCTGCAACCAGGTAATGAAAACTATTTAACTCATATCACACATAGACCTAGACACCAAAATCCATAAATTTTAAAGGCACAGTAATAGATATGATTATGCATACCAAGCCTTCTGTATTATTGTTTTGTTGGTACATAACACATTACTATAGTGGATTTAACAATGTACACTTATTATTTCACAGATTCCCTGTTTTATCAGTGCAGGTATGGATTAGCTAGGTCCTTGGCTCAGGGTCTCAGAAGCTACAATTAAGATGTTTGCTGAGGCTTGTCTTATTAATGCTCAAGATCTTCTTCAAAACTCACATGGTTGCTGGCAGAATTCAGTTTCTTGTGGTTATAGGACTTCGTCCCTCAGAGTTTAGAGGCCACCAGTTCTCTGCCATCTAGTCTTCCTTTTCTTTTTTGAGACAAAATCTCACTCTGTCACCCAGAATGGGGTGCAGTGGTGTGATCATAGCTCACTGTAACTTTAAACTCCCGGACTCAAGCGCTCCTCCTGCCTCAGTCTCCTGAGTAGCTAAGACTATAGGCTTGTGTCACCATATCTGGCTACTTTTAAGAATTTTTGTAGAGATGGGTCTCACTGTCTCACTATGTTGCCCAGGCTTGTCTCAAACTCCTGGCGTCAAGCAATCCTCCCACTTCAGCCTCCAAAGCACTAGGATTACAGGTGTGAGCTACTGCACCCAGCCAAGCCTTCTTGATAGGCATTTCATATCATTGCAGCTTTTCTTCACCAAAGCCAGGAAGCAGGGGAAGCTTTTAAGCTTCTGCTAAGACAGTCTTATATAACAAATACAATGATTCATAGGAGTAACAAATCATGACCTTTGCTATATAGCATAAACCAGTAAAAGAGTGACATCCCATTACCATAGCCCAATCAAGGGAGAGATATTCTATTACCTTTGCCATATTGTATGTTAGAAGCAAGTCACAAGTTTCTGACCACACTCAGGGGAAGAGTTTTACCAAGGCATAACTCATTTTGAGCATCACCTTAGAATATGTCTCTAATACCTTCCTTCTTCTCATTCTATCAACTGGAGAGAGCTTTAAGTATCATTATACTCAAACTCTTTGTTCTATGCCATTTGGTGTCATAGGGATAAAAACTTTTGTGTTAGATTCTCTGTAGGAAGTGTAAAAGTATAGTTATTACTGTGAAGAAATGGATTAGGAAAATCCAGGCCATAGCCTCTAATATAAATAAGAATTATCTCTGGAGAGATCACGAAAGTACCCCTGGGTTCCCAAAAGATTTACATTTCCTTTTAGTGCTACTCACATAACCATATGAGGTGGTTGTTTAGGAACAAAATCTGAGAAGAGAAGATCCCAAACTTCAGCATGTATATGAATCATCCAGAGAGCTTCTTAATATACAGATCCCTGGGCCCTATCACCACAAGTTCTTCTTCAGTATATCTGAGGTGGAGCCCAGGAATTTGCATTTCTATCTCCCAAATGATTTAATCTCTTATAACAAAAGGCTTACAATTTCTCTAGATCTGAACACATTTAGAAATGGAATGTTTAAAATTTCCCAAGTCCTGTGAACTGTTTGAACTGGACCTATTCACATCATACCATATTGTAAGACTTATGATGTCGAGGGTAACAATTTTCTTCAAAATTGTATCCTAAATCAAAGAATGTGCCTACTAAGTGGAAGACACTATACATACATATGTATATAATAAATAGTGAACGTTTTTGAAAGTTCAAGTGTCAAACATCAATTATCAATACCACTCTGTATTAGATACATTTGTGCCTCACTTTACATCTTCCTGACCCACCTTTTCACTCCAGCCATTGCTATGGCAACAAGCTACACCCAGGTATAACTTCAGTGTAGTTTCTGTCATTCACTCTCTGCACAAAGACTTGTTGGATAGCACTACCTGGAATGGCTGTGGAAACCCACTCAGTCATTCTGAAGGAGGCATCAAGTACTAGTGAGTTAAAATCCCTTAGGGAAACCTCTGATCAATGAAGATAGAGACAATAACAGGTCTTAGCATGCAAAATCATATCATTTTTGTCTTTGTCTTCTGTCCCTTGGGCCTTTCAGAGGGTTTATTGCAGGATCAAACTCCAATTGCCTATAGCCATAAACAGCTTACTAACACACACTGGTTTTCTTATTTAAGTCTCTCTAGAGACAACTCCTGTTCCTTTAGATTACTTTATAAAACAAATTACCTACACAAAAACCTTCATCCTAGGCTCTGTTATTTGTGAGAACCAAAATGAAGACAATTGGTACCAGAAGTGGCCCTAGAAATCAAACTCGCAATGCCATTCTGGGGCTGAATTTCCCAGCAGGTGGACAACACTAAGTGTAATAATTACCCACTGTAATAATAATGGAAATGGTGACAACCACTAACATATGGTAGCATCCAAAATTGCTAGGACCTTCACATCAGTGGTGAATTGGGAGAGGTTCAGTTGGATGGTGAAGCACTGTCTTAGGAGGTAGCAGTGGAAGCTGGATGATATACAAGCAATGTTGATAAAGATTATGGAGTTGCCTGGATTGTTTACAGTTGCAAAAAGCCTTGAAAAAGAAAAAAAAAAAACCGGAAGACTCAATGTAACCAACTAATAACTGAAATCCGGTAAGTTCTTAAACAGAGGGACCATGGTGACAGGAACAAACTATAGTGTTCCCAGGATGAAAAAGATAGGGAGTTGACTAGGGTATATTTGCATAACTAGGTAAAATCAAGAGCTGGTACATAGAAGGCTGAGGTCACTGTTCTAATGAAAAACTACGATGTCTCATATGCATCCCAGATGTCTGTTCCCATCCCAGAGCCCACTGACTGCAGAGAGTCCATGTCCACTAGAGAAGAGACTCAAGTATGAACAACACACATTCCCCATTTCTTTCCAAAAGGTACTTGCAGCTATTTATCAGAGAAAATATATCCTATACTGAAGCACTATATAAACCATCTCAGGGATGAAGATGACAGATAATTGTGGAATCTGAGCTGTTACACCTGGGACCAGAAATATAATCATCAACTGTGGTTAGATAAGTGCTTATGGAAGGCAATAGATAAATCAAATCCTGACCCATCCTCACCTCGCAGTGAATCCAAAAGGTCTATGGACCCACTTATGGGCTACCTATCCAGTTTGAGTGTGTCACTGGGCTGGATATATTTAGCAGCTAGAATTCTCACACTGGTTCCCTAAACTATAAATAGGAAACACTATGATAGCAAACACCATGAGGAAGCCTCTTAAGTTGCACCTCTTCCCCCTGACAAGATAATCAATAAGAAGCAATTTCACATCCTAGGCAAATCATCTATTGTTTGAACTTATACCAAAGACTTGTCAATTAATATGACATTTTACAGGCCAATTTATGATGGCAGATCTGTAGGCAAGAAAGGAGAAACTATATCTGGAGTATGCATTAATCCCAATACCAATGAATTTTTGCCTCCTTTGAAGTGGAAAGGGTCTGATATAATCAACCTGCCACTAGGGTAACCGGTTTGTCTCCCTGAAGAATGGTGATATATCAACATTAATCTGATGCCAGCAGGCTGACCATCAAAGAGGAGCTAGAGAAGCTTTGATTAGAGAAAACCTACATTGATTAACTTGCTCATTGCCTGCGTCCCTGTTACATGTTCCCTGCTCGTGGATCTATTAAGCAAGTACTAGAATGGTTTAGGACAAAGCTGCCTAACATCCACAGAACAGCTGATCCTGATTCTGGTCTAGAAAGTCTTTCATAAAGATTGTAACCAGTCACAGCTTTGAAGGCTGTATGATGAATTAGACTTAATGCAGGGCACAAGTTCAAGGAGTAAACTGTATCAGATACTTCTGTCCAACTCACTTCCTTTCATTCCACTTTTTTACTCCTGCCATTGTTTTTACGGTATTCATGGCACTCAGCTGTGTGTATGGGTAATCTGGCATAGTCAGAATTAAGACTGTGCTGCATAATCTCTGCTCTCTGTCCTGGAACTTTTCTGAACCAACCACTTCCGTTACCATCAATATCCTTCTTAGCTATTCCAACATGCAAACCTTTGTGAGAAGGAGTTGACGCACTATAGGGCAACCTTTAATCATTAAAGAAGGAAATCTATGGATAAATTCTTCCCTCTTCTTCCCTTGGGCAGACAGTTCTGAGGTGAACACTACACAACTTCAAAGTCCCTAGCAAGATCAAGACTGTTGTCCACAGCATAGAATAGGAGTAATACATCCTTAAATTGGCCTTCTATTCTATTTCACTCTTCCGATTCCCCTACCGCTCTTCTTTAGGATAGTTTCCTAAAATAAATAACCCTCAAGGAAACGTCTGTCTCTGGCTCTGCATTTTGGAGGAACTCAAACTAAGAAAGTCCTTTCCCAGTCACAGAGAAAAGTTCAGTAAGAGGGCAGAGGGTCTGTTAAATTAAATGGGAGGAAGTCAAGATAAAAATGGAGAGAAAACTCAAAAACTTTCCAATGCCATCTTGAAATGAATCTATAAATTTTGTGTTCCTACAAAAGAAAAGTCTTCCACATTCAAACACTGGGAAATTTAATAATAGTATTCTGAACATAGGTTCCTTGATATAACTTTAAAATGTGGAGTTACCCTTCAACATTTTTTCCCTCCTTCTATTACCTATACCTTCTCTGTGTTCACAAACCATCCACAAATCCTATCTTTGTAAAAAGCTTCATATACACTTACTCTACATTTTCAAGGTCCCTCACTCTCATTCCAGGCTCTCAGCATTTTCATACCTGTTCTTTCTTACTCTAATGCCTCTTATCACTATTCTAATAATATTTCCAAAATATAATTTGGCTTATTTTGCTGATCCAAAGTTCCTGTGGCCTTTTGCAATTTAGAACAATGTAAACAATCATTCATACTAAAACATATTTATTAATCACATACAAAATGTCAAGCATTCTAGCTAGAAGCTAGAAATAAAATGCTGAGCAAAGCAGGCGTCATCCTTCTCACCTACATTTTTAACATTACCTCATATTACTCATAAAATCTTCTGCCTAATGCAGTTAAATTTCTTTTTTGGCCCCAGGAAATAAGATACTCAAGTCTTTAACTGTTTCGGCTACTTGAGAATCACTCTCTGTCTTCCCTCTATGTATCTGAAGTTCATTGTTTCTGTTCTATGATTCTAACCAGATTGATCTGCCTTCACGTACTGTTTGCTTCCAGTAAATTTTTACTATATACACTGTCCTTAGCACTTATCTGACCCTTATTGTATGCACAAGTACATGACAAAGACTGATGGTTTACACTGAAACAGTTGTTGTATTCTTAAAACTTATACTTATCTACAGTACTATTTTCCTCATTAATTTATAAATGAAATATACAGTAACCTTAGATATAGTTTATTTTTTCTCATTTATTTATTCAAACATTTACAGAGTGCCTGTAGAGAAAGAGGCATTCTTGTAGGTACTCAGTGGGGAGGTTCGAGAGGTAAAATATAATAAAGAACAGTTATCTGCTCTCAAGTAGCATACTCTTGTTTTTGTTTTTATTTGAGATAGGGTCTCTCTGTTGCCCAGGCTGGAATGCAGTGGTGTGATCACAGCTCGCTGCAGCCTCAACGTTCTGGGCTTATGCGATCCTCCCCACCTTAGCTTCTCTAGTAGCTGGGACTACAATCACACACCACCATGCCCTGCTAATTTTGTTTGTTTGTTTTGGGAAGAGGTTTTACCATATTGCCCAGGCTGGTCATGAACTACTGGACTGAAGTGATCCCCCACCTCAGCCTCCCAAAGTGCTGGGATTGAAGTCATGAGCCATCACACCTGGCCTCGAGTAGTGTACTTTCTAACTCTCATGCCAAGAGTCTTTTGGTGGAAAACCATGAACTGAATTATTGACTAACATCACAATGTTAGAACTGAAATAGATGCTAAGTTACTTTTATTGTAATTTATGGAGGAAGCAGTATGGCTTTGTTGTTAAAAATACACCCTATGAAGTATGACTTTCTGTATTAAAAGCTCAGCTCTGACATTTGCTAGCTTGTTATCTTAGGTAAATTACATAACTTCCTGTGCTTCTAAGTTTTAAGTTCAGGGGTACATGTCTAGGTTTATAGGTTACATAGGTAAACTTGTATCATAGGGGTTTGTTGTACACACTATTTTGTCACCCAGGTATTAAACCTACTACTTAGTATTTTTCCTAATCCTCTTCCTCCTCCCACTCTTTACCCTCTGGTATGTCACAGTGTGTGTTGTTCCCTTCTCTGTGTTCATGTGTTCTCATCATTTAGCTCCACTTATACGTGAGAACATGTGGTATTTGGCTTTCTGTTCCTGTGTTTGCTAAAGATAATGGCCTCCAGCTCCATCCATGTTCTCACAGAGGATATGATCTCATTGCTTTTTATGGCTGCATAGTATTCCCTGGTGTGTGTGTGTGTGTGTGTGTGTGTGTGTGTGTGTATATAATATATATATATATTTTTAATTTATTTATATTCTTATATAATAAATATATATATATATATATATTTCTTTATCCAGTCTACCATTGATGGGCATTTAGTTGATTCCATGTCTTTGCTATTGTGAATAGTGTTGCAACAAACATACGTGTGTGTGTGTGTCTTTATGATCGAATGATTTATATTCCTTTGGGTATATACCCAGTAATAGGATTTCTGGGTCGAATGGTAGTTCTGATTTAGGTCTTTGAAGAATTGCCACACTGTTTTCTACAATGGTTGAACTAATTTATACTCCCACTAGCAGTGTAAAAGTGTTTTCTTTTCTCTGCAACCTCACCAGCATCTGTTATTTTTTGATTTTTAATAATAGTTATTCTGACTGGTGTGAGGTGATATCTCATTGTGGTTTGATTTGCATTTTCCTAATGATCAGTGATGCTGAGCTTTTTTACATATGCTTATTGACCACATGTATGTCTCCTTTTGAAAAATGGTCATGTCCTTTGTCCACTTTTTAATTTTTTTTTTCTTGTAAATTTGTTGAAGTTCCTTATAGAGCTGGATATTAGATATTGGTCAGATGTATACTTTGCAAATATTTTCTCCCATTTTGTAGGTTTTCTGTTCACTGTTAATAATCTATTTCACTGTGCAGAAGCTCTTTAATTAGATCCAATTTATCAATTTTTGCTTTTGTTGCAGTTGCTTTTGGTGTCTTCATCATGAAATCTTTGCCAGTTCCTCTGCCCAGCATGATATTGCCTAGCTTGTCTTCAAGGGTTTTTATAGTTTGGGGTTATACACTTAAGTCTTTAGTGAATATTGAGTTAATTTTTGTATATGATGTAAGGAAGGGGTACAGTTTCATTCTTCTGCATAGTGCTAGCCAGGTATCCCAGTACCATTTATTCAATAGGGATCCCTTTCTCCATTGCTTGTTGTCAAAGATCAGATAGTTGTAAGTGTGCAGCCTTATTTCTGGGTTCTCTATTCTGTTTCTTTGGTCTGTCTTTTTTTGTACTAATATCATGCTGTTTTGGTCACTGTAACCCTGTAGTATAGTTTGAGGTCAGGTAGCAAAACACCTTCAGCTTTGTTCTTTTTGCTTATGATTCCATTGTCTATTCAAGCTCTTATTTGGTCCCATATGAATTTTAAAGTAGTTTTTTTTTTTTTCCCCCCCCCAAGCTCTGTGAAGAATGTCATTGGTAGTTTAGTAGGAAGGACATTGAATCTATAAATTGCTTTGGGCAGCATGGCCATTTTAATGATATTGATTCTTCCTATCCATGAGCATGGAATGTTTTTCCATTTGTTTATGTCATCTCCAATTTCTTTGAGCAGTGGCTTATAGTTCTCTTTCCAGGTATCTTTTACCTCCCCAGTTAGCTGCAGTCCTAGGTATTTTTTTGACACAGTTTCATTTTATATTTGTTTGACAGTCGTGATTTTACCTTTCTAAAAGCATCATTTCACACAGTATTATAAAATCGAGTCTAGATCAATGCTATCTCTCATACATTTAAAGCTTTTCCTCTCCCAATGCTTGCATATAGTAGACTACATTATTCACTCATCTTGTTACTCTACTCTCCCTTTTAGCCACCAGGACTGCTTAGAGCACTCCATAAGTGGAGTAGGGAAAGGGAAAGTAGTTTGAGTCAAGATCTTGCTTGACTGACATGGTTACCACCTGTATTGAGGCTGAGTGAAAGACTTTTTTCTATCTAATTAGGCCCTCTTCCCAGGGATTCACAACAGCAGTTTCCATGATACAGGCAGTATCTTCTCTTGTTGCCTCAATCTTCAGATGGTTCACCCTTCCGTGGAGGCTTCTTCGACCCTCCAGGTGGTGTTGTTGGGTGGTGTGCCTTTGAGAAGCCCCTTTTCCTGTTTCCTTTTAGGTTCTACATAAGCATATATCTATGTCCCATGAAACTCTGGAAGAACAAGTCTGTGTTTCTCTACTACTACAGACCACTTCAGGCAGGAGTCACATGTCAGGTATTGTATGATAAGAATCTCAGAAAACACAAGCCAAGTCCTCTAAATGATTTTCTTCAAGAACCATTCACCTGGCTTCAAGGTTGGGAAGGCCTATTCTTCATTGCTTCTCAACGGGATGCAGGAATCAGTACACTCACAAGTGTCACCAAAAACAGTCACACTCTGACTGCTCTCAAGAACTCTTAGCTTCCTAAGGGTGTCTTATGTAGCCTGGACTCAACGTGCATAGTCGGCTAATCCTGGGAGAAATTTTTTTGCCCCTCGCCCTGCCCACCCCATGGCAAATGATATTGTACACTGATGCTCAAGAACTTCAATGTAGATTTAGATGTATTTAACAATTTAAAATCTATTCTCCTCATCTCTCAGAACTTAGCTCTAAAATTCCCAGTCTTAGCATCTTTTCATGCATGCATAAACACACGCTGTTTGTTTTTAAAATAACAGGTTCTCTACATATGGTTCAACAACCTGCTCTTTTCTCTTAACATGTCTTGGATGTCTTTCCATATTTCATACTTTTTTGGTTAAAAATTTTAGGTAGAATATAGTAATGGTTAGAACATTAACATACATATGCCTCTCTGATCCCTAAACAAAGTCATTAAAAAATGTTGCAGACTTCAGGAAGACTTTCATTTTTTTTCTAAAGAGTATAATAAATGTCATTGATGAGATTGAAAGCTCAGCTATTAACTGTGAATGCCAGGATTATCTTATGAATCACGGTGGAAAAGTTGTAGAAGGTTGAATCTAAGACAATGAAGTTTCTGGACACAATGAGCCACTTCTCACAGAAAATGTGGACCAATGAGCTATGCAATGGATTAAAATAATACCAAGACCATGTGTTCTGAATTGCAATAAAATGGAATGGAAAAATAAAAGTTAAAATGTATTCATTGTTTACTATATGCAAGCCACTGTGCTAAGCATATTGTGTATATTATGTACCATTTAATGATATTAAATACACTTAGCACAGTGTATTGTCCTTTGATTCCATGGCTCCAGCCACAACTGTATCTCAAGTCTTTACTTGTATGCTAATTCATCTACCCGAAGGTTCTTTCCAGATAGGTAAGGATAAGAGTTATGCATCTAAGTATTTGGTTATTGTCACCTCTTACAGGTACTGAACAAAATAGCTCTTCTAGCCTCATGGCATTTGCTATCCCTTTAATTCACTTAATTTTTTCTAAAATTTATTATTACAAAATATGCTTGCCCCTTTTTATTCTTTTGATGTTTATCTGGTAAATTCCTGGTGGTCCTGGGAGGCCTCTGCTATGAGCAGCAGCCTCCTTTTCTAGAGTATCCCAATCAATTATCAGGGCTGGGGTCTGTATCCAAGAGACCAATAGTAACCTCAGCTTTATCTTTCACATTATTTGTTTTCTGACAATTTAGTCTTAAGGAGGAGACTCAAAATGTTGATAAGCTGCAGCACTTTTGAGTACCCAAGCACATGGCCCAGAGATTTGCAATCTCAGATGAACTGAGAGAACCCCCTCAGGTGTCTTAGGGAAAATGGAAACAAAATTCTCCTTCCTCTTTTCCCCGTTCATTAAGCACTGAGCCACCAGTCCAAAGATAGGATCCTTTATACCCTAAGGGGTCAAGGGACAAACAGTGACAACAGGAGAGCAAGGAACAACAAAGAGATTTGCCTTTGAGTCGACATTTAAGTCTATTGAGTGCTATGGTTTCAGAGAGAAGTAAGCTCCCTGCTGCATTGCCAGTGTGCCCCTAGAACTCCCTGGGGGATACCATGTCTGAATTTTGCCCACGGACATTCTCTAAAAAGGCAGGCCTCTACAATAATTCACCTACAATGAGCAAAGAGCCCAGGTCAGCCAAGTGACCCTCCCACTGATGTCGGCATGTTTGAGTCAGTGGATCAGACTTGCCCCCAACACAGTACTTCTAGAGGAAGCCCCTCCTCACTCCCTTTGAGGATTCTTGGCCCTGTATGTTAGTCAATCAACCTAATCTCCCCTTCTCGGTGTAAGGTACGGTATCAAATAAGATACCTACCTTGATACCTACCTTGGGATCTAGTTATATATCCCAAAAAGTAGTTAATTTTTCCCTAAAACTCCACTACTTTAAGCAAGGTGTATCATAGAGGCACGTGCCTCAGATGTCCTCTTACAATGTATGTTGGAATGCCGTGGCAGCAAATAGCAGACACAGCATCAAGTAGTGATGGCTAAAGCACAAGTGCCAGTCATACCTTACCAGACAGCACTCATTGTTCAGGGAATCCAGTTAGTAAGCCAAAAAGAGCAGTCTAGAGGCATGCTCCTTCATCAAACACTGAGCCAATCACACAAACTGTCTCAATGGTATCCACAGGATTTTAATTTATAGAGGTGACTGGGTGACAACATGAAAAGGTCAATGCCATTGAAAGAAAATGTATTACTTACACTTTTAAGAGTCTTAAGAGAGAGTGCCACATCACATAGGGTCACAGAGTAAAGCACCAGGTTTGTCAGTAGGCAGAAAAAGCAAGGGAACATCACGACCCAGATCCTTCATTGCCATAGCTATAGAAAGTTGTTAGGAAGAAATGTCCTCTACAAGGCAGCAAGCAAAAGATAGATGTTGGGTTTTGTGCTTGGCAGGGAGCAGAAGGGGTGGTTGTACTATGATTTGTGCAAATGGATAGCAGAGGAGATGTAAACAACTTGGGCCAGTAGTTTGGCCTTGTGATCAATGGATAACAAAAGATTATAGCACAATAAAATAAAATACGATTACATGCTAGACTCCATAAAAGTTGGTTATAACACAGAACGCCCAATAAATAATTTAAATACTAATATCAAAGATTTCATAAGTCAAGAGCCCTGAAAATAGGGAAATTCCAGGGTTGGTGCAATGTCTCTGCAATACTATCAAGACCCAAGGTCCCATCTTCTATGCCATTCACAACAGTCCTCAGAGTGTTGCTGTCTTCCCTTTCCATACTCACAAAATTACTGCCACATCTCTAGGGCTCATATCCTTGTACATTTTGCTTCATGTGTCTTTTTTCATTGAACTTTGTTGCCTGAAATATGTAAAAATCAGGTTTTCTTGACAAAGAAAGAGATGTGAATGGTTGCTGAATAGGCAACCAATGTTAGCCGCTATAACTGATTCACCCGGATTGTATCCTATCACCAAGCAGTTTTCATTTTAGAGGTTTAAAGAGTCTTATCTCTGTAGACAAGGAATGAAGACTATGAAAATGAGAATAACTTTCATGTGGTTAAGATGATTATGACCCTAGGGATCTATTTAAAACAGAATCATAATTCTTCCCCAAAAATGGCACAGAATGTGTGAAATTAAAACTTCAGTAAAATCTAGAATTTTCTTTCTGGAATTTATATGACAATTTAGTTAGTTAATTGGGTTAATTCACAGAAAGCAATAATAACTGATGTATTTGGTGTCAAAAAAAAAAAAAAGGGAAAATAGTGCTTTCAGTTTTGACAGATTCTTACACTATCAAATGGATGTTCATTCTGAATACTAAAACCATGCTATTAATACAAGCAAGTTAGATCAATATATGGTGTTTTTAAACAAGGTTTTGTCTATAATCAACTTGGAAACCTATTGTAATTTTTATCTAAGCTTAGCCATTTTTCTCCTAGCTTGGGAGATGGTTTGTTTAATGTTATCTTTCCACAAAGGTCCCAAACAACAATTTGTATAAAATTTAAATATTCATATCCCATCCAGAAAGATGAACTTTTCAGTTGGAATGATTCCCTTATAGTCAAAATTTAATGGGTTAAAGAAATATGTAGATTTATAGGAACATCAAGAACTCTTTCAAACTTGCACAGAAAAGAAAGTCTGACTTAATTAAATAAAAGGTAATTTTAAAGCATCTTCAAAGAAATAAAACAGTCACTCTGCTCCACAGCAAGGAGAGATGTCTTCCCCCTCAAAAATTCTACATTTAAATGTAAAATCACATAGCATTTCAACTCCTGAGAGCGGTTCAAAAATACTGCGTGTGTTGTTAGGAAAATGTGAGCCCTATACTATGTTAAAACAGTTCATATGCCAAAATTTGCAAAAGAAATAAAGTTAAAAGCTCAGTTTTAATTTATTTTTATTGTGGTAACATAGTTGCTTTGTTATGGCCCAAAATATTCCAAAAGCTGTTGCACAATTGGTATAGAATGCTATATGCCCTTTATGCAAACTGCCTATTAATGAACAGCCAATGGAGGAAAATTGAATCCTATAATTTTAAGAACAATGAAAAAAACTGTGGTTGTTTTATGCTGGGATCAGATTTGTCACATCTATTTAGAGTACACCAGGTAGAGCTTAGGTATAAAAACAAAAACCATACTAGGCATTTAAAAAAATAATTTAATGTAGAAAATTGATTAAACAGGTGTTGAAAGAATTAAAATGTGGCTGGGCACAGTGGCTTACGCCTATAGTCCCAGCACTCTGGGAGGCTGAGGTGGGTGGATCACCTGAGGTCAGGAGTTCAAGACCAGCCTAGCCAACATGGTGAAACCCTGTGTCTACTAAAAATACAAAAAGCAGCTGGGTGTGGTGGCGCACGCCTGTAATCCCAGCTACTCGGGAGGTTGAGGCAGGAGAATCGTTTGAACCCAGGAGACTGACAGAGGTTGCAGTGAGCCGAGATCGCACCACTGCACTCCAGTCTAGGCGACAGAGCAAGACTGTCTCAAAAAAAAAAAAAAAATTAAAATGCAAAAACACAAAGATAGGAACTACAAAACAGCTTCCACTGATTTGGATTATGGGAGAAAGTCAAAGTGTTTATTGTTATTAGAATCTAGTGCTTCAAAGAAGGAGCCCCATAGACCTGACCCTCAGACTTAGGAGGATGGACCACCACCCATCTGTGTGGCTCCCTCAGGAGCTGAGGGAAGAAGCTTGTGGAACTAAAGATTCTCTCTTCTTCTCTTTCCCTCTAAGGCTTTCGCCTTTCAGCCTCACCCTTCTTTCTCTTTCTGTGTCATATTCATTAAATTAAATAACATAAATTGGAAAATTAATATCAATCTAAAAATCTTTAGAATACTATGTATTTTTAAAAATCAAGCTGATATGATTGATTAAAAATTTTATCTTTGAGGACATCCAACATAGAATCAATATTAAAGAATTATCCCTGTGAAATAAAAATAGAATCTCAGGACCCCAAACTCACCATACGTTGGGAAAGTTAAGTTTGGGAGCTGAGTCACCAATAATGTCTTCTTTTTGTTCCCAGATAGCTGTAATTTCACAACCCTCATGTCATGGCCTCATCTCCTCTACTCCTCTTCACATTTAAAATGTGTATTTACTGAAGCTTATCAGAACCTCACAAGAAGGTATCCATCTGCCTCCCCTGCCTCCCCTTATTTTCTCCTTCCTGCTTGTTCTCTCCCCTTTAAACACTAAAGTTCACAAAATGCCCTTTGAAAAAAGCATGGATCACAGATGCCCGTTTTATCTGTTTTCCCCCCAGCACATCCTCAACCTTGGCTAAATAAATCCCTAATCAATTGAGACATCTGCCTCAGTCATTGTTTGGTTTACATTTCGGTAACCACGAAGTGATTCTCTGAGTGGAATTGGCCCTTAGCCTGCAGCAACTATCCTATCAGGGTCCTGTGCCAGCTAAAACTCTTTATCACTCTGACCAATTGGATGGTCTGCTGAGGTCTGGGAGAGTCTCCCTCCAGAGATCCCTGATTTTCTGTTGAGATCCGAGGTTTATTTTGCTGCTGCTGCTGCTGCTGCTGCTAAAAAGTGAGTTTTTATACACTTCCAACAAGTAAAGCAAGCTTCCTACCTCCCTGACAGCAAAGAGCAGTCTTCAGCTTGGGCCCCATCTCCAGGTAAGGAGCTGGTTTGGCTTTTTTAGAGGGGCATTTGGCAACTGGAAGTCAAAATTTTTTGTCAGTTGTCTAGAACTTCTCCTTATGCTCAGAGATCTCAACAATACGTTAATTGTGTGATTGGTTTTTATTTTAGCTCATTTTCTGTTAGATTTGACCAATCCTTTGCCCACTCTAATGTCTACTGAAACCCCTACAGCTGCAGAAAGTCAAGTTCCACCTCTAAAACCCCGACTGGCTAAGATAAATCAAAATCAAAATTTGACTGAGAGGATTTATTTACATAACAATACTGCTTTCCTAGCCCCTCTCTCTCTGTGTATGCTATTAAAGATGTTAGAGATCTCCTATTGTAAACAATTAATGGAAAGATCAAAGTTTTAAAAACACCCTACCAGTTTCATGGCTAGCCTTAAAAATTCTCCTGACTAAATTAAGAGCAAAAATCTGACCTGAAACAGTTTTGGTAGTTAAAATGTCTGCCATGGCCTGGGCTTGCTTCCTGATTAGGGAACAACAAAGACCACTCTAGTTTGTGGTCTAGTAGTTACAGTTCTACACTTTCACCTCCGTGGCATAGTTTTGATTCTGGTCAGGGAACTAACCTCTCTTGGTTTGATGTTTGTGTGACTTCTAGGGTACTAATTTATCATTTATTTGTTTTCCCCTTCCTTTGACAGCTGTTGATTTTTTGTATTCTTTTGTCTGTGGGGAACACAGGCTTTTGGGCCTTTATGTGTGGATGGTTATCTGAAAAGCTAAGAGCCCAGAAAATATGGCCTTACGGAAGTGTGAGCTATACCTTTGTTTAAGGTCATTTTCCTACCCATCTTAACTGAACTTATACCTACATCATTTTTGTCCCTTGGTTTGAGCAAATGACGGTATAATATTTAGGCCAAATGTCTTAGCTCTGTGCTTCGATATGTACATTTTCTACCTTATTTCACCTAAGAATTGTCTCTTTAGAAATGCAATGGTAAAGTTGCCTGGCTAACAATTACTTATGGCGGAAACTTATATAATCAAGAGATTTACAGTCTAACTTGAGGGAGAGAAGCTTTGAAAACAGGCAAATGAAGAATCTTACTGAAACTACCTTTAGAAAATTATGATAGTGAGAGAAATATGACATGGTTGATTCCATCTTGCTTCTGACCTTCAAGCTGTCCTTAGTCATTCCTGGATGTAGGCCTGGATGTCAGTTAACTTTTGGAGGAATTTAGTTTAAACTTGGAAGCAAGGATAATAATGGTCCTTTCCTAAAACGAATCTCCTTCCTGTTCAGGGGCTGAAACCAGCTTTGTAACACTAATGAAAGGCCACAAGATTAGGATGATGGGAAGGGCCTAAGCTCTGCTGAAATGTGGGCACAGTTCCTATAATTCCTTACTGCTCAGGAGTCATGTGAGCAGACATTCCTTACTGCTGAGCAATTCCTTACTGCTCAGGAGTCATGTGGCCAGAGGTCACAAGATTTGTGACTTCCCCAATTGCTCCTATGCATAGCATTGCTACTGTAGAACCTAAGATTGGTTTACTGTAATGTTTTTCAGACTGATGCAACCCAAACTCATGACTTATGTCTCAACAAGACCTTGGGCTTCTACCCAGAGAAGGACTCAGTGCACAAGGACCATTTTTCTTACCCTTATCATAGCACCCACAACCAATTGGCAGTACCCATTCCCTAACCCCTGCCCACTAAACTACCCTTAAAAACCCCTAACTTCCAAGACTTTAGAGAGAATTATTTGAGTAATAGCTTCATCTCCCATGTGGCTGGCCTCATGTCAATTAAAATCTTTTTTTACTTTAATGCCACAGTCTCAATAAGTTGTCTGTACAACAAGCAGGAAGGACCCATCAGGTGATTACATTATAAATCTATAAGATCTCCCACTGTCTATATGTCTATGTGTTCATACGGTATCATTTGTGATATTTCATGACAAAAATACATGAAAGTGTGCTAATTAATTGGCTTAAAGGAAAAAGTAAGCACTTAAATCTATTCCCAGAAATGTAGAAACTAGCTCAAATGCCTTTTAGTTCACATGTTAGTAAATAAGACAGTTTTTAAATTATTGGTAAAATAACATAGAAATAGCTTTTATTTCTATAAACTCCCAGTCAGGCAGTTCAGATACTGTTTTTGCTAGAGTTTTAAACATCATAAACTGGTTCTGTAGGGTTTTTTTGGTATGTTTTTGTTTTTGTTTTTTGAGGCAGGGTCTCACTTTGTCAGCCAGGCTAGAGCATAATGGTGCCACCTCTGCTCACTGCAGCCTCAACCTCCCAAGTTCAAGCTTCTATCCTTCTGCCTCAGCATCCCAAGCAGGTAGCATTACAGGCACATGCCACCGTGCCTGGCTAACTTTTGTATTTTTAGTAGAGACAGGGTTTGCCATGTTGCCCAGGCTGCTTCAAACTCTTGAGCTCAAGCAATTCACTTACTTGCCTCAGCCTCCCAAAGTGTTAGAATTACAGGTGTGAGCCACTGTGTCTAGCCTTCTGTGATAGTTTTAATAATTGTTTAATACCTGTCTTAGAGCCTCTATAGTCTAGGTTATACAAAAAAAAAATAAAAATTGCTATGGGAAGGCCTGGGGATATATGGAGTTCTCCCCGGGCCAGCTATGTCTCCTAGATATGCTAGAAAGAGTCAGGCATTACCTGAAGCTCTATTTTTTTTTTTTGTCCTGGGTTCTGCATCTGATACATCCTTAAAATTGATTACTTTCAAGGTTTTTCACTAAAAATAAGAGTAACAAAGATTTAACATTGTAATTAATGTATATAATTAAAACTACTAGATAAAAGAGAAACAGTTCTTCATGCAAAGCATATAAGAGTAGGATGCATTTTAGGGGAAAAGTTATAAGGCACGGAAATGTGGTTTTTGTCAAAGCAAGAGTAATTTTACCCGGTTGAGTAGGCTATTTTTTTTAATTAAAGGAGTAAAAAGATGAATAAATTAAATGAATATATAAAATTGGAAAAGAAAGTAAATATATGCTCTTAGGTAAAATGATAGGACAAAACTGAAATTGTAGAAGGTTTGTGGAAGATTGATCTTATGAAAAAAAATTGTATAACCAAGTAGCTAAAATTTAAAAGGGACAATTTTTTTGCCTATAAAACAATTAATATAAAAACCACACTGATGCCAAAGTCTGGGCCCCAGTGTCAGAAGAAGAGAGGTTTATTGGAACATTTATATGTTCTTTAATAGAAAACTGTAAAATATTATTGAAGTTTATGAAATTCTTACCTTTTGATCAAACTGAGATTGGACAGTTCACGAGTTTTTTTATTGGACTTAATAACACTAATGCAAACATAAAATTTGGTTTTCCCTTATGAACAAGATTGTCATGTAATATTAAGAGATTAGAGATTTGTATTTACCTTTTAAGAAAACTGCCAAAAACGGGATTAGGGAAGAGACAGATTCAGTTAGCCTTGTGCTGTCTTTATTAGGTCATATTTTTTGTGGAACTGAGTCTCCTTTCTATCAAAGAGTAAAGGCTTTTGCTTTTAAAAATCTTTATCATTTTGACTAAGTAACTTATTTTAGAGTTACCTATGTTCTTATATTATGCTATCAACTGTTCTAAACCTTTGGTATTTGACAAATTTTTTAAAATCAAATTTCAAGCTCTAAATTCAGTTCTTTAGACTTTAATTTTTTTTAAGATATTAAGCCCCTTGAAATCCAAGAGAGACATACTATGTTTATTTGATATATTAAAATCACACAGGAAGCATTGTCAAATATGAGATGTGTCTAACTTAGAGTTATATTTAATATAAACATGTTATTAATATGTTAAACTGTATGAGATTCCTATAATTCTGATGTCTTAATGTTATTGGTAATTATCATTATTATGCTGTATTGTTGCATGCCACAGAAATAACCAAATTTCCTTGTCAATTGTGTCTTTAACCATGGCAGTCCTAAAACTCTTGTCATCCACAGATTATTGTTTTGATTCTTCTCAAAAAGTTGTTTATAATCAGCTACAGTCCAAATCTTGTTTCTCTAAGGGAGTTCACAGAAAGATCTCTGTTGGGGCTCTTCAATGCAGGTTTCTGACAGCTTCAAGGACTGTACCACTGGACTAGGAAAAAAAACTTTCAGTACTCTCAGTGGAGAGCTGATGTATTTATGTATATTGAGAACCCCAATGTCAAACAGAATGACTTAGTTGTATGAAACTGAACAGAGGACTGAAATAAATTTTTCTGACTTTGTTTTTGTTTGTAATGTTGCTGATTCTTTTTGTTGTTTTTCAGAGTCAAAAAAAATTTCTTTTGAGATATTTGTAACTTTCAACAGTTGCATGAAATATACTCTTGTGAGCAAATTTGAAGCATATTTCTTTCCTTCTGATTTCTCCAGAATTTGGAAACTATTTGTGAGTATTCTTAATTTATGCCAATATAGTTATTTGCATGATTTCAATAAGAATCTGTTGTCTTTTGCAATAAGATATAACTGGATACACTAGTTATTTCACTGAGGCTTTGACTGAAATGGCATATTCTCAAATATTATCAGAATGCTTTGAGGAATTAAGGTTAAAGAGCAGATAAAAGCCCCTTGGAAAGACTAGCCTCACACCTTGTCTATGTAGTTCCTTTACAAGGTTTCTGACCCAAAGAATACCACTTTCTAATAGGCCCAAGAACCTTAAATTATTCTGGGACCTTGAAAAGAGAGAAATTCACCCAATTCATACAGGTATCTGCAAGCACAGATAAATCCTAGGCTGGGTTCAAGAGGCCTTTAAAAACCTTATCTGAGATTCCTTATGGAAAAGTTTCAGCAAGTCAATTTTGAAAGAGACAAATGGCCAACAATTATTCTTGCTGTACTTTATGCAAATAATCTGACCAAGTACAACAAGACTAAAATGTATTTGTAACTAAGCTGTCCTGCTATGATTTGGTAAAAATGGGGTATTAAAGAGAAAAATTATGTTTCCAAAGAAACTATAATATACCTATTATTAGATTCTAGTTTTATCTATTGGTTTTCATTTTTTATTATTTGTCTACAATTTGGACTGAATCCTGAAGTATTTCCTGACTACAAGTCTCCAAACGAATGTTTTCAAATTGTGTTTTCTCCTATTTTTCTGACTTGAAATCACTAGAAATTAAAACTGTACCTTTCTTAAAGCTCTGCAAGCTGAAGCTAGACAACTTTGTAATAACAGCAATATAGATGTATATTATATATATATTATATAACATATATGGGGGTGGGAGTATACACACATGTATTAATATATCAGTTTTGTGCCTGCCTTCTCAGAAAGTTCATTTATAACACCTGATTCAAACTACCATCCAGAAAAATCTGTCATATTGCTACTGAAATTTTAAAACGCTTCAGGTACTTAAAAAAGCCCAGCTAGTCTATAAACTTCTCCAGACACACAATAGTCAATGCACAACTGAAAGAGTTAAAATGACGATTACCCAAAGAATAGCTCTGATTAAAGAGGTGGTAGTATAGCCTAAATTAGTTTTCCAGGATTGCTTTTCTTTTGTTGCTATAATTTGATCTTGGTCTCTTTTTCCTTTGAGACAAAGTCTCACACTGTCGCCCAGGCTGGTGTGCAGTGGGGCGATCTCAGCTCACTGCAGCTCCACCTGCCGGATTCAAGCAATTCTCTCTCCCTCAACCTCCCAAGTGACTGGGACTACAGATGCGCACGACCACGCCCGGCTAATTTTTGTATTTTTAGTAGAGATGGGGTTTCACATTGCTGGCCAGGCTTGTCTCAAACTCCTGACCTCGTGATCTGCCCACCTTGGCCTCCCAAAGTGCTGGAATCACAGGAGTGAGTCACCGCACCCAGCCTCTCCTTTCTTTATTTCTTCCTTCCCCTATTTTTCTCCTTGAGACATGAAAATTGACAGCCTCCTAGAAATTAGCCTTCTTTGGAATGTGGGACATGACCTAGGAATGAGCCTTCCTAGCAACATGGGATTTAACCCGCTAGGAATAAACCATCCTAGCAACGAGTGATCAGACCAAACGTATGACCAGAGATTCATGTACTTCTACAATGCTTTCCACAAAAGATTTTTAAACAGAGAAAATATGAAAGAAAAATAGCACCTCGGGACCCGTTGGCACTATGCCAAAGGGAAAGGTAAGCTTGGGAATTGAACCACCAATACTGTCTTCCTTTTGTTCCCAGATAGCTGTAATTTTGCAACCCCATTTCATAGCCTTATTTCCCCTACTGCTTTTCACATGCTTACTTTATCTTATGTAAAATGTGGATCTACTGAGAAGCAATGCATAATTGACATTTCCTGTTTTTTTTTCACATGTAAAATATGGATTTACTGAAGCTAATCAGAGCTTCACAAGAATGTGACCATCACTGCCTACCCTTTTTTTTCTTTTCTTTTCTTTTTTCCTCCCTCCCACTTGGTCTTTTTCTTTTAGATATTTAAGTTCACAAAACCCCCTTTGGAAAAGGCATAGATCACAGATACTCCTGTGATTTGTGTTCTTTCCCCAGCTTGTCCTCAACCTTGGCTAAATAAACCTTGAATTGATTAAGACACCACCTCAGTCACTTTTTGGTTTACATTCCCTATCTCCAGCTATCTCAAACTGTGCTCCTGATATTTTTCCCTTATAGTCCACTTTTCCTCTATCCACACACACACACACAAATCTACTCTACCAGCTATGTTCCTCATCTCAGTAAATGTTAATTCCATCCTTCTTATTTCTCAGGCCAAGAAACTTGGAGTTACTTTTTATTTCTCTTTTTTTCCTCATACTCAAGATCAAATTTACTTGGATATCCTATAAAATATATCCAGAATTGAGACACTTCTTACCTCCTCTGTTGATACATTCAATTCACCGTAACCTTTCTTCTATATTACAGTGGTTAAGTGGTTTTTGTACTTTTATCCTTGCCTAGTTCCAGCACAGTGATCCTGTTAAAATGTAGAACAGATCACATCTCTCCTCTATTCAAAACATATAATTCGCTCACCCTTCATTCATTGTAAAAGGCAAAGTTTTATAGTGCCTACTGGCCCTGTACTTTTCGGCTCCTCAATACCTTGCTGATCTTCTATCTTCTTCACTCTCTCTGTTGCAGTCACATTGAATTTTCTGTTATTTTTCAAATGCAGCGGAAACACCTCCACCTTACCTTTAGGGCTTTACATTTGCTTCCTTTTGCTGGAATAATTCTCTCCTAAATATCAGCATGCCTCCCTGATTCCCTTCAGTGTTTACTCAAATCTCACCTCCTCATTGAGACCTTGCCTGATCACACTATTAAAATTGCACATGCATGTACTTACAACTACTCTTCTTTCATCTCCTTATCCCCAGGAGTAGTTAACACTGAGGAAAATACTGTCTATGCTACATTTTAATTATATTTATTTTCTGGCCCTACTCACTAAAACATAAACACTGTGATGGTAGGAATTTTTTATGTAATTTTTTTCTTGAGTGCTGTGAAAAATTTGAGGAATATCTGGGGCATAATTATTGCAACATGAATAACTGTTGAATTAATTAGTGAATAAGAAGGTGGGAACAGGCACTTCTATAGTGCTAGTTTCATCAAAAACAATACAAAGATATATTCTCATTGTCCAACTTTTCAATTACATCTTAACCTTCTTGCCTAAATCCTGTAAGTTTTTGTTTTATAAAAATCAATGTTAGGTTCGGGCGTGCTGGCTGACACTTGTAATCCCAGCACTTTGGGAGGCTGAGGCATGTGGATTACCTGAGGTCAGAACTTCAAGACCAGCCTGGTCAACATGGTGAAACCCCTTCCTAAATATACAAAAATTAGCTGGGCGTGGGTGGTGGGTGTCTGCAATCCCAGCTACTCAGGAGGCTGAGGCAGGAGAATCGCTTGAACCCAGGAGGCGGAGGTTGCAGTGAGCCAAGATCACACCATTGCACTCCAGCCTGGACAACAACAGCAAGACTTCATCTCAAGAAAAAAAAAAAAGTCAGCGTTACTTCAGATGGACCTCCATGTTTACTTTTAAAAAATATATGTGTATATATATACTTTACCCGAGTCATTCTTTTATTTTAGCCCTTCTTTTGGGATCAGTTTGATTCTTTTTGAAGTATATTCTTTCGACATTTCTCTAGTGATGTCTATTGGTTTAGTAAAATCTGAAAATTTCTTCTTCTACCTTTATTTTGGACTCAGTTTAGCTGTTTATAAAATTAGGGATTACTACTTGTATTCTCTTAGAACTTTGAATACATACTTTCACCATATTCTGGCTTTTTTCACTGCTTCTTTAAATTGAGAAGTTCTACAGCAGTCTAATTGCCATCCCTTTGTAGGTAATCTGAGGGTTTTACTCTGGTTGCTTTTGAGATTTTCTCTTTGTGAATCACTGTACTTCATGAAGCTGAGGATTCATAATTTTAGAAAGTTATTAACTATGATCTCTTTGCATGCTTTTTCTCTCATTGTCTATTTTCTTCTTCTAGAAGTCCTATTAAACATATATTTTATCTTCTCAATCTCCATTTTCTATATTTTGAACTCTTATTTTACATTTTCCTTCTATTTATGTTACTATCCTGCATTTGGGGTAATTTTTTTAGGTTTATTTAATCTATCTTCAGCTGTGTCTCATCTGCTGTTTAATCTATCCTTTACATTTTTAACTTTTTAAGAATTACTATGTAATTTTTTTTAAAATAGGACTTTCTCCTTAAATATTACCTTCTCCTTTTCTTATGTTTTGTGCTCCTTTTATTTCTTGATGTATTTTTCAACATGAGGGAATTTTAAACAGAATCAGTTTTATTATGTGGAACTGTTGCAGATACAATTAGCTATTTCTTCATCTTATTTAAATGCAGTTATCTACTATGTAAAGTGGGTGTGAAAATCCTCATGGAATTTTTCAGGTGTGTTTTATGAAATACTTACTGTGATAAAGTCAACAATACCAACTTCCCCTTCTCTGAAACCAAATGAGATAATTTGTGTACTACATAAGGAAAAGGGAAAAAATGTTTAAATAGAATATGTTTTTTTTAAAATATATGATAGATTTTCTGGTTTGCATGTAAGTGCATTTACTTCTTAACCACATTCAAATAGGTTCTCTTTGGTCTCCTGTTTTAGTGGTTCACATGTGCATGACAAATTATTTTTAATGTATTCTATATACTTGGAGCCAAATAAGTGAAATTACAACAGTTGAAAGGAGTAACTACACAAAACTGAAATATTTTGAGAATCTTACATGGTATAGGAGGAAAGAGCAGTTGATGGGTTTTATTTTAGAAGTCTGCTAAGCTTAAAAGATGGCACTGAAATTGCCTCATAATAGGATTTCACTTTTAATGTACAACGGTTCATAAAACACTTGATTATATTAATCACTATGCTTTATAAAGAAGCTGGAAAGATAAGTGCTGTTAATTAAATAATAGAACATATAATTTCATAGGTATGAATTATCAGAAAATGGCTGTAAGAACCTTGCATGTTATGGCACAGACAGGTTATATAAGCTGTCATTCTGAAATTGCAGATTTTTCATGAAAATTATCTGAATTATATCTAAAGCCCCATTCAGAAATAGTCATGATGAATACAGTAATCAAGCAGAGTTCATTGTTTTACCATGTTTCTAAATGTCCTGCAAAGTACTAGATACCATATTCACCATTTTAGTTTCATTGCCTTGATTACATTTTTTGATTCCCAAACAATCCTCAATGTCTTCAATTTTCAATATCAAAAATGCAAAGATGAAGAATAAACCACTTATACTACCAAGGCAAAATCATCATTCTGACTGAATTTAAATACCCTGCTCTTCATTAGCAAGATTAGGCAGAAAAATATTAGGTGTGTTTCCTGTATTCAAAGAAGAATGTGAAGGAAGAGAAGCTACAATGTTAAAACTACCTTTAAAAGTGGATAACTGACATAAAACAAACTAGGTCAGAGACTTCATAATCAAACAGGGTAGAAGAAGGAAGCCCCCAATTTATCGGCTGCTCTTGCCTGGAATCTTCCATCATGCTGAGCTGGGGGATTATGTGAGAAGAATGCCATGACTCAAGTGTCGTAGACTTAATGTTCTTACAAAATTTTTCTGGAATAAATGATTGTTCTTATTCTAAAATCATTCTCACCAGCCATGGTTGCTTCAGTGGAGCAGGTCTGCGGAACTTCTCCTGCCACCATTCTAGAAGTATAATTCCCATATCTTTTGTGTTCTGATCAATTCCATCAGTTTCCAATGACACATTGATGGTCTACCCACTTACCCACATTATTGAATCATGCTTATGCTAACTTCCCAGGTTCCCAAGTCTTACAGGTTTGCTTGCTATTACAAAAACCTAGATTCCGTGGAGCATAAATGTTGAATTGGGGCAACTGGGTGAAAATCTTCTCTGACAAGTCATCTTTTCTTTTTTTAACAAAATGGAATTATATAAATGAGCTACTGAAAAAATATCCTGCAGAGTGACAATCTTTAACTGCAACCCACAACTGTCTGAACCTGACAGGTATAAAGTGTGATATCCACGTGAGTGGCAGTCTTTATCTTGCAAAGAAAGGTTAGTTTGATGACAGCAGCCACATTCTCCAAAGAAGGCATTCACTTTTCCAGAATTAACAATAACGTGTAAATTTATCAAGCTGGAATTTTAGAAATGCTGGGTTGTGTTGATTTCTTATAGAGGCAGAGTATGTTTCCTTGGAGTGTGTTTTCATAGTTTGTGTTTCCGTGACTGGTTGCTTCTTAAACCAGTGCCATGCATCATTTTAATGAACCAATGAAGTTAAAAATAGAGTGTCGCTGCGAATATGACAGATCTTGTTATCTGTATTGCTGAAACGTAAATCCACTGAATTCTAAATTGAATCTACAGGGCTAAAAATAACTCAGTGTATTTCTGCTCAAATAGGCAATTAAAATTGGCACAAAACCAAAGACAACTATTTCATACAATACATTAACTCTAACAATTCTGAAAGAGAATACATTCTCACATATAGAAGCTTATACTATTCATCTTCTTTCCAGGACAAGCAGATGGAATTCTCAAACTTGTTTGTACTATAAGCAGCAGGATTCTGTGTACCGTTATCCAAGGCCTCCAGAAATTTAGATTTTGATGAAAGAGACAGAATGTTACCCAATATAAACTGATTTTTCAGGGAAAAAAAGTAAAACTTTTATAAACTTGTTTAGCATATCCATAGACAGCACAACAGTTTTTTGTTTTTTGTTTTTTTTTAGTTGGATTCCATATACCTTAACAAATAACAAGACAGAATTCATAGTTGGGGGATGTTTAAACTGATTCCAGTATTTTTTCTCTATTTTAAATTATGCTTTCGTAAACTAAGGATTTCTGAATAAGAACATTTCACCTGCAGTCAATTCGTTTAATCTACGATAATCTCCATACATGCTAAAAGAAAAGTTATTTTTATAGTTAAAACAAATACATATTATACATTTAACAGGAAATTTAATCCCTCCAAATAAATTTTGAAGAGAAAAGGGGAACTTTCTTTTCTTTTAAAAATAAAACATTTGAGTTTGAGGTTGATGGGCAATTCTTTGGCATAGGTCAAACTTATATGATTCTTTCAGCAAGAGCTTTTAAAAAAATCCAAATTACTTTATCTTTATATGGACAGGATTGAATGTAACCAACACAACCTTTATTTAATAGTGAATGCCCTTTTGTCTATTTGGTATATATAGGGCAATGGTTGAATTTCTTCAGTCAACAATATAAATCTTGGTTTTATTATCAGACACAAAAGCTGTACCAAAAGCCCAAACAGAAGATTTTGGCCTTTGTATGTTCCTTTTACAACTAGCAGAAAAAAAGTTGCTTTATGACAATCTCTGACTTTTTAGAGAACTAAGGAGAAAAAAGTTCACTCAGACTATCTTATCAAAACTTCTTCTACAGAAGTATGTGAAAGAAACTTTCTAAGCATTAGCTAAAGACCTTAGAAACTGACTTAATTGAATGGAATTAATCTAAGTCTAGACTCACAAGTGATTCATTCAGGGCCTACTTTTGGTAAAATATTAAAGTGGGTATCTTCTTTTTCATTTTTTTAAGTAGGAAAGCAGCTTAATGTCATTGAAGGAGCATTCATATTTGTTATGAACTAAATCATGTCCCCCCAAAAATTCATATGACATTCTTACCCTCAACATGATGACATTTAAAGATAGGGCCTTTGGGAGGTAATTAGGTTATTAGGGTGGATCCCTAATGATTATCTAAGACAGGATGCAAGAGAGGTCTTTTTCTTTCTCTCTCCATCATGTGAAGAGACAGGAGGAAGAGGGAAAGCCAGGAAAAGGGCCCTTACCATGAGCCAAATCAGCTGGCACCTGATCTTAGGCTTTCCAGCCTCTAAAGTGTGAGATATAAATGCTGGTTGTTTAAGCAACCCAGCTTATGGTATTCTGTTATTCTGTTACAGCAGCCTGAGGAGATGAATACAGTCTGGGACCTAGAAACATTTTGATTCAAATTCCAGCTAAACTTCTTACTAGGTACACAATCTTGAGCAAGTTTAATTTCTGCATTAAAGGGGATACTGTATTTTTTAATGTTGAAATGGCATCACACATGCAAACCACTTAATAAAGTAGTTGTTGCATACTAGTTGACCAGCAAATACCAGTTTTCTTTCCTTGCCTTCACACTTTCACTCTCATTGTATTTCTACTCAGAAGATCTCTCTTCTACCTTCATTCATGCTATCTTTCAGGAGACACTATAATCAATACAATTACAGGTATTAGAATTATGCATCACATGTTCCAAATGATATATTTACTTTTGAATAGCAGCCTCTGAAACAATGGCTAAAACAGAAAGCAACTATGAACATTTACACAATGGGTCAATGTCACATGCCTGTGTTCACTGACACATTAACAATATCCAAGACACTGAATCAACTTGTGTCCATCAGACAAACGGATTAAGAAAATGTGATGTACATACATACTGGAATACTATTCCACCTTAAAGAGGTGAAAATGGTGTGATTTTCCACAACATAGAAGAACTTGGAGGATACTACACTAAGTGAAATAAGTCAGAAACAGTAAGACAAACGCTGCATTATCTCTCTTACATGTGAGATATAAGAACATTGAACTCATGGAAACAGGAAGTAAAATGATGGTAACCAGAGGCTGGAGGGTGAGAGAATTAGAAAGATGTTGGTTAAAGGACACAAAATTTCAACTAGGAGGAATAAGTTCAAGAGGTATATTGCACATCATGGTGACTTTAGTTAACAAAATATTGTATACTTGAAAATCTCTAAGGGAATAGATGGTAAATGTTGTCCCCATTTAAAAATAATAAGCATGTAAGGTAATACATATGTTAAATAGTTTCATTTGACCATTGCATAATGTGCACACATATTGAAACATCAAGTTTTGTGCCATATATATATATATGTATATATACACACACATACATACACACACAATTTGTACTTGTCAATTAAAAAAAACTTTAAACATACGAGTCAGTGTCAAAATACTTTGGGGGCAGTTGAACTTTTGAGTATCTTACAGGTATTACCATGTGACTGGTGGCTCCACTGCAAGTATATAGAGAAAAGCCATTGATTTGATCACTCATGTTTATAACCTAAGCTGGGCCAGGCACGGTGGCCCACACCTGTAATCCCAGCATTTTGGAAGGCCAAGGTGGGAGGATTGCTTGAGCCCAGGAGTTCAAGACCAGCTTGGGCAACAATGTGAGACTCTGTCTCTGCAAAAATAACATATGTTAAAAATAAAATTTAACAGGCAGGTGAAAAAATACACAAATGCACACATACTTTTCAAAACACGGCACACAAGTTCTTCCTTTACAAAATATACCTGGACACTATTGTGTTCTATAAGGCTTTATCTGATCTGACCATGACAGCTTCTGACTCGCGTTGCATGCTCTGCCCCTCATTTATTGCACTTCAGTTATTGGCCTCCTGGTTGTCCTTTAAGCACACTAAGCTCAATCACTTTTAGGGCCTCTGTACTTGGGTTTTGTTTTGTTTTGTTTTGTTTTTTTCCATAGCTTTTCTTTGGAAGCCACATTCTCGTCATATAAGTTGCTTTTCCTTCCCTCACTTATTCAACAAATATTCATAAGGTACCCATTATGTGGCAGAAAGTATCATAAACCCCTGAGTTTATGAAGCTTACTTTCTAGAGGGTAAAAGAGACAATAAACAATAATTATATAAGTAAATTATATAGCACATTAGAAGATAAGTGCAAGAGGTGGGAGTATGGTAAGGCAATCAGAAGCGGGGAAGGGGGTTCAATTCTGATAATCAAGAAAGCCATTCAGATATCCAAAGGAAGAAAATTTCAGTCAGGAGAACAGCCAGTGCAAAGGCCTGAGGCCAGAGTATAATGAGTGAAGGCAATAAAACAGGAGATGAAAGATTATGGGAAGCCAGAATGAGAAGAATCTGGGAGACCTGAGGATTAGTTAAAGAGCTTAGAACAGAGGATTAATATAGTATGATTCAGTGTTTTTAAAAAATTAACCTGGTTGTTGTGATGAGAATAGACCATAGATCAGGGTTTTTCATCCCTGGCACTGTTGACATTTTGGAATAGATAATTCATTATTGGAAGCTGTCTTCTGCATTGTAGAATGTTTAGCAGCATCCCTGAAATCAGCTTGCTATATGTCAGTAGTAACCCCTGCCCCCTGCCACTCGTGACAACCAAAATGGTCTCTGAATATTACCAAATGTCTTTTGGGGGCAAAATCATTCCTAGTTGAAAATCGTTGCTATAGAGGAAAAGGGTGGAGGCTTACACATCGCCTCTGCAAAAAAAGTCCTCCAGTCCTCCTTGATTACTCAATCTCAAGCAGCAACCATGAGCCCCATTCACCATGGCATCACCCTGTTTAGTTTTCTTCACAGCTGCTAATGGTCCCAAAATTTATATGCTGAAAACCTAAATCATCAATGTGATAGTATTAGGAGGTGAGGCCTTTGTGAAGTGCTTAGATCATCAGGATGAAGCCCTCATCAATGGAAGTAGTGACCTTATATAGGAATCCTCAGAGAACTGCCTTGACCTTTCCACTATATAAGAATGAAGCAAGAAGTCACAATCATTGGTGCAGAGAGGAAGCCCTTACCACACACTGAATCTGCTGGTACCTTGATCTTGAACTTACTAGCCTCCAGAACTTTGAGAAATAAATTTCTGTTGTTTATAATCTGTTGTTTATAAGTCTATCATATTTTGTTATAGCAGCCTAAAGACGTCACACTTTGAGAAATTATCCTGATCATTTATTAACATACTTATCAATTTTTTTCTCACTGCCCAATGCTACCGTAAGTTCACAACAGTAAGGACCTCGTCTCCATTGTTCATTGTTCTGTTTCCCAATGGCTTGAAAGAATCTTTGGCGAAAATCATTGCTGAAACCATTTACGATTTTATAGTGCTTTTTTATTACTTATGCAAAACATGTACGTACGTTCTCTAAATAACTTAGGTGAATGCTGTGATTCTACAGTGGCAATTAAAAGAGATCTTAACTGCATTTAGAAGGCCCATAGAAGAGTATAAAATGGACTTGGGGAGACCCTACTGCTCGAGTAGGGCAGTGTTCTACATTGGATGTCTCTTTGACCACTTTGGCCCACATCTTTACTCTCCTCTTGATGGTTATTATTTTTATCATTTGTATTCTATGGGGAGTCTTGGGGTACCTTGGTAATATTCAGTTGCTGAGCAAAATTTCATTTCTGAGTGGTTTCTACTTTTGTGTTCACCATTCATGGAACATGACTAAAGTTAGGGGTATTTGGAATCAGAAAAGTAGAGCTTGTGGCAGGATGCTGGTAGTCTAACAATTCATATCAAAGAAACACTCAAATGCTGATTATCCATGCTGTAGTATTGTCTACACCTCAGTGTATTAGGGTGGACTTGGCGAGATCCTTGAAAACTATATGGTAGACTCTGTATACATGACATCAAGCTTCACAATATGACTATGGTGATCCCACAGAGGCTTCAACAATTACTGGTAACAGACTAAGAATATGAATCTTTAATTTCACTAGTCATCTCTTTTCACAAGAATAGTAAAATACCAGGAGATGAAAAGATCTATTTATTAATTGATTCATTGAACAGATGTCCACTGAGAACATCTTTGTTCCAGGTATTAAGCAAACCCCTGAGCAAAACTAAAGGTTTTGTATATTTAAAGTCTAGTCAGGGAGCTATAAATTAATTATATAATTAAACATTCTGATACATGCTATAAATGGAAATTATAGGATGTTATAAAATTAATTATGTGGGGGCCAGGCTTAATTTCAGTGAACGAGGGAAGACTTCCCTAAGGAAATTACATGTGAAAGAAATCTACAAATTGGGCAGGAACTAAAAGGTGAAGGATGGGGTTTCCAGAAAGACAATCACATGTACTAACAGCCCTGTGCTGGGGTCTAATAGTAAGTGAGGACTCTCTGAAAGCAGCAGGGTCATACTGTGAAACTACAAGTCAAGCCCAGAAAGTCTACAACACAATGATGCTTTCCCTTAAGGGTATCACCTCCTGTGGTCCTTATGTTTAAGGTCCAGCCTTGAACATTTCTTTATGTGGATGTTTGCAGTACCAGAATCCTGCCTCCAGACTTACTCTTCTGAACCAATACCCTTAAGTTTAGCCTTGATCCAAGAAAGATGAACATAAATATTGCAAACAATCTCAATATAGAATGGAATGTGAAATGCTACCTGATAACAGCATAAAAAAGAGAACTGTACTTTTGGAGGTTAACTTGGCAATGATATTAAAAACATAGAACTGAATTAGGGAAAGATAGAGGGGGACAGAAAAATATGGTTAGGTCCCATTAGAATAAATCACAGAGGTAAGGGGAATCTGAAAAAGACAAAATGGAGGGGAAGCAATCAATTTGAGCAAAACTGTAGCACTAGTAACAATATGACAGAAGAATTGACTGGCTATCAAATTGGAGGAGGACAAGAAAGGTCCATTTTAATCAGATCGATTTATTCTTTACATGATAAATAAATAAATAAATAAATAAATAAATAAATAAGCAAGCACGCAAGCCAGGTTTTAAAAATCTGCTCACCCCTCTCCTAAGTCCTCCCTTCACAGAAGTAGGATTATTGAGGAGAAGATATCTGGTTGTTCTCTTCTATCAAATTAATTTTCTTCAACCGCCATATGCCAATTGTTACACAGACTGTTCTAACTTTTGATCTGGTGCATTATGGATGAGCTCTTAAAAAGAGATTAGAACAATAATCTCCTGGTAAATGTCCCTGACAGTTTTGAAGAGAGTAGTGATTCACCCAGCATGGAGGTTGAGATCTGAGAACTGACAGACTGCCTTCTCAAGTGGGTCCCTGACCCACGAGTGGCCTAACTGGTAGATCCTAACTGGAGTGGACCTCCAACAGACCTGCTGCTGAGGGTCCTGACAGAAGGAAAACTAACAAACAAAGGACATCCAAACCGAAACCCCATCTGTACATCACCATCAAAGACCAAAGGTAGATAAAACCACAAAGAAGGGGAAAAAGCAGTGCAGAAAACTTGGAAATTCAAAAAATCAGAGCGCCTCTCCCTGTCCAAAGGAACGCAGCTCCTTGCCAGCAATGAAACAAAGCTGGACAGAGAATGACTTTGATGAGTTGAGAGAAGGCTTCAGTCAATCAAACATCTCAGAGCTAAAGGAGGAACTATGAACCCAGTGCAAAGAAACTAAAAACCTTGAAAAAAAAATTTTTGACGAATGGATAACTAGAATAAACAAAGCAGAGAAGTCCATAAACGACCTGATAGAGAGGAAAACCATGACATGAGAACTACGTGAAAAATGCACAGGATCCAGTAACCATCTCGATCAACTGGGAGAAAGAGTATCAGTGATTTAAGATCAAATGAATGAAATGAAGCAAGAAGAGAAGTTTAGAGAGAAAAGAATAAAAAGAAATGAACAAAGCCTCCAACAAATATGCGATTATGTGAAAAGACCAAATCTATGTTTGATTGGTATACCTGAAAGTGACAGGGAGAATGGAACCAAATTGGAAAACACTCTGCAGGATGTTATCCAGGAGAACTTCCCTAATCTAGCAAGGCAAGCCATCATTCAAATACAGGAAATACAGAGAATGCCACAAAGATACTCCTCAAGAAGAGCAACTCCAAGACACATAATTGTCAGATTCAACAAAGTTGAAATGAAGGAAAAAATGTTAAGGGCAGCCAGAAAGAAAGGTCAGGTTACCCACAAAGGGAAGCCCATCAGACTAACAGCAGAACTCTCGGCAGAAACCCTACAAGCCAGAAGAGAGTGGGGGCCAATATTCAACATTCTTAAAGAAAAGATTTTCAACTCAGAATTTCATATCCAGCCAAACAAAGTTTCATAAGTGAAGGAGAAATAAAATCCTTTACAGACAAGCAAATGTTGAGGGATTTTGTCACCACCAGGCCTGCCCTACAAGAGCTCCTGAAAGAAGCACTAAACATGGAAAGGAACAACTGGTACCAGCCATTAGCAAAAACAGGCTAAAATGTAAAGACCATCGATGCTAGGAAGAAACTGCATCAACTAATGAGCAAAATAACCAGCTAACATCATAATAACAGGATCAAGTTCACACATAACAATATTAACCTTAAATGTAAATGGGCTAAATGGTTCAAATAAAAGACACAGACTGGCAAATTGGATAGAGTCAAGACCCAATCAGTTTGCTGTATTCAGGAGACCTATCTCACGTGCAGAGACACACATAGGCTCAAAATAAAGGGATGGAGGAAGATCTACCAAGCAAATGGAAAACAAAAAAAGGTAGAGGTTGCAATCCTAGTCTCTGATAAAACAGACTTAAAACCAAAAAAGATCAAAAGAGACAAAGAAGGCCATTACATAATGGTAAAGGGATCAATTCAACAAGAAGAGCTAACTATCCTAAATATATATGCACCCAATACAGGAGCACCCAGATTCATAAAGTAAGTCCTTAGAGACTTACAAAGAGACTTAGACTCCCATACAATAATAATAGGAGACTTTAACACCCCACTGTCAACATTAGACAGATCAACGAGACAGAAAGTTAACAAGGATATCCAGGAATTGAACTCAACACTGCACCAAGCAGACCTAATAGATATCTACAGAACACTCCACCCCAAATCAACAGAATATACATTCTTCTCAGCATCACATTGCACTTATTCCAAAATTGAACACATAGTTGGAAGTAAAGCACTCAGCAAATGTAAAAGAACAGAAATTATAACAAACTGTCTCTCAGACCACAGTGCAATCAAACTAGAACTCAGGACTAAGAAACTCAATCAAAACCACTCAACTACATGGAAACTGAACAACCTGCTCCTGAATTACTGGGTACATAATGAAATGAAGGCAGAAATAAAGATGTTCTTTGAAACCAATGAGAACAAAGATACAACATACCAGAATCTCTGGGATACATTTAAAGCAGTGTGTGGAGGGAAATTTATAGCACTGAATGCCCACTGAGAGAAAGCAGGAAAGATCTAAAATCGACACCCTAACATCACAATTAAAAGAATTAGAGAAGCAAGAGCAAACGCATTCAAAAGCTAGCAGAAGGCAAGAAATAACTAAGATCAGAGCAGAACTGAAGGAAATAGAGACACAAAAAACCCTCCAAAAAAATCAATGAATCCAGGAGCTGGTTTTTTGAAAAGATCAACAAAATTGATAGACTGTTAGCAAGACTAATAAAGAAGAAAAGAGAGAAGAATCAAATAGATGCAATAAAAAAATGATAAAGGGATATCACCACTGACCCCACAGAAATAAAAACTACCATCAGAGAATACCATGAACAGCTCTACACAAATAAACTAGAAAACCTGGAAGAAATGGATAAATTCCTGGACACATGCATTCTCCCAAGACTAAACCAGGAAGAACTTGAATCTCTGAATACACCAATAGCAGGCTCTGAAATTGAGGCAATAATTAATAGCCTGCCAACAAAAAAAGTCCAGGACCAGACGGATTCATAGCCGAATTCTATCAGAGGTACAAGGAGGAGCTGGTACCATTCCTTCTGAAACTATTCCAATCAATAGAAAAAGAGGGAATTTTATGAGGCCAACATCATCCTGATACCAAAGCCTGGCAGAGACACAAAAAAAGGAGAATTTTAGACCAATATCCCTGATGAACATCGATGCACAAATCCTCCATAAAATACTGGCAAACTGAATCCAGCAGCACATCAAAAAGCTTATCCACCATGATCAAGGGGGCTTCATCCCTGGGATGCAAGCTGGTTCAATATACGCAAATCAGTAAATGGAATCCAGCATATAAACAGAACCAAAGACAAAAACCACATGATTATCTCAATAGATGCAGAAAAGGCCTTTGACAAAATTCAACAGTCCTTCATGCTAAAATCTCTCAATAAATTTGGTATTGATGGAAGCTATCTCAAAATAATAAGAGCCATTTATGATAAACCCACAGTCAATATCATACTGAATGGGCAATACTGGAAGCATTCCCCTTGAAAACTGGCACAAGATAGGGATGCCCTCTCTCACCACTCCTATTCAACATAGTGTTGAAAGTTCTGGCCAGGGCAATCAGGCAAGAGAAAGAAATAAAGGGTATTCAATTGGGAAAAGAAGAAGTCAAATTGTCCCTGTTTGCAGGTGACATGATCATCTATTTAGAAAACCCCATCATCTCAGCCCAAAATCTCCTCAAGCTGATAAGCACCTTCAGCAAAGTCTCAGGATACAAAATCAATGTGCAAAAATCACACGCATTCTTATACACCAATAACAGAGAACCAAAATCACGAATGAACTCCCATTCACAATTGATTCAAAGAGAATAAAATACCTAGGAATCCAGCTTACAAGGGATGTAAAGGACCTCTTCCAGGAAAACTACAAACCACTGCTCAATGAAATAAAACAGGACACAAACAAATGGAAGAACATTCCATGCTCATGGATAGAAAGAATCAATATCCTGAAAATGACCATACTGCCCAAGGTAATTTGTAGATTCAATGCCATCCCCATTAAGGTACCAATGAGTTTCTTCACAGAACTGGAAAAAACTACTTTAAAGTTCATATGGAACCAAAAAAGAGCCCGCATTGCCAAGACAATCCTAAGTCAAAAGAACAAAGCTGGAGGCATCACGCTACCTGACTTCAAACTATACTACAAGGCTACAGTAACCGAAACAGCATGGTACTGGTACCAAAACAAAGATATAGACCAATGGAACAGAACAGAGCCCTCAGAAATCATACCACACATCTACAACCATCTGATCTTTGACAAACCTGACAAAAACAAGAAATGAGGAAAGGATTCCCTATTAATAAATGGTGCTGGGAAAACTGGCTAGCCATAAGTAGAAAGCTGAAACTGGATCCCTTCCTTACTCCTTACACATAAATTAATTCAAGATGGATTAGATACATTAAATGTTAGACCTAATACCATAAAAATCCTAGAAGAAAACCTAGGCAATACCATTCAGGACATAGGCATGTGCAAGAACTTCATGTCTAAAACACCAAAAGTAATGACAACAAAAGCCAAAATTGACAAATGGGATCTAATTAAACTAAAGAGCTTATGCACAGCAAAAGAAACTACCATCAGAGTGAACAGGCAACCTACAGAATGGGAGAAAATTTTTACAATCTACTCATCTGACAAAGGGCTAATATCCAGAACCTATAAAGAACTCAATCAAATTTGCAAGAAAAAAACAACCCCATCAAAAAGTGAGCAAAGGATGTGAACAGACACTTCTCAAAAGAAGACATTTATGCAGCCAAAAAACACATGAAAAAATGCTCATCATCAGTAGCCATCAGAGAAATGCAAATCAAAACCACAATGAGATAACATCTCACACCACTTAGAATGGCAATCATTAAAAAATCAGGAAACAACAGGTGCTGGAGAGGATGTGGAGAAAGAGGAACACTTTTACACTGTTGGTGGGATTGTAAACTATTTCATCCATTGTGGAAGACAGTGTGGTGATTCCTCAAGGATCTAGAACTAGAAATACCATTTGACCCAGTCATCCCATTACTGGGTATACCCAAAGGATTATAAATCATACTGCTATAAAGACACATGCACACGTATGTTTATTGCAGAACTATTCACAATAGCAAAGACTTGGAACCAATCCAAATGTCCATCAATGACAGCCTGGATAAAGAAAATGTGGCACATATACACCATGGAATACTATACAGCCATAAAAATCGATGAGTTCGTGTCCTTTGTGGGGACATGGATGCAGCTGAAAACCATCATTATCAGCAAACTATCACAAGAACAGAAAACCAAACACTGCATGTTCTCACTCATAGGTGGGAATTGAACAATGAGATCACTTGGACACAGGAAGGGGAACATCACACACTGGAGCCTGTTGTGGGGTGCGAGGAGCAGGGAGGAATAGCATTAGGAGATATACCTAATGTAAATGATGAGTTAATGGGTGCAGCACATCAACATGGCACATGTACACATATGTAACAAACCTGCAGGTTGTGCACATGTACCCTAGATCATAAAGTGTAATGATAACAATAACAACAACAATAATAAAAGAACAACAATCTCCCACTCTCTTTCTGGGGGGGAAAAAAGCAAGCAACAAAGAATTGCCAATTTGACTAACATGAACCATCTAAGCAGTAATTTATATTTATGGCATACTTTTTCCAAGCCTAACGTTAGTTTATTGGACATGTATTTCTGTGGGCCTACTGTGTATAATGCACTATGCTAGACAATTTGATTAGATTTATATTAGTATCCATCGCCAGCACTCTTAGCTAATCTTAGTTCTGAAGATATTGCTTACTTATTACTAACTCAAGCTGGCAGTTTCTAAATCCCTTTTAGGAAATAATTTCCTAGTCCAGCACATCTATATTTGGGACTTCATTGAGACTTATCTCTCAATTTTTATTTATAATAATTCTTTATCAAAATGGGGTAGTTGTTTTTTAAAACAGAATTCTCTATGCCTGAATTCAAACATTTTAAATTAGAATTCAAATTCTGTATTGCCAATGCCATGAATTGAATAAGTAATGGTGATGTTGAAGTATATATGCTGAAGCCTAACCTATTTTATGTGCCATATCTGATAATAGACTAATATAAACAGTCAAACTGCAAGAAAAAAGTACTATTATTCATAGAAATAATCTTGACTGAGTTCAAAGAAGTAAACAGTAATTAATTCACTTAATTTTCTAGATTCAGTGAAGCATTTTTCATTGTATTTTTAATTCATTGGTGACTGATTAAATCTATAATTTTTCTATTGCAAAAGCAATATATATTTAGTGTAGAAAATTTTGTAAAAACGGGTAAGAAGTATGATTATCACACTATCCAAAGATACTTAATGTTAGTATCTTATTTTGTGTCCTTCCAAATCTTTTCATGAATACATCCTTTTTTTTCAACTAAAATATAATCATACTATACACACTGCTTTGTAATGTGTTTATCTTCCTAAATAAATATTTACTGGTATATCAGCAAATATTCTTCTATAACATACTTTTTAATTATCACACTTTATTTGGATATTATCTATTGTTGTATATACCATTATTTATGGGATCCTTAAATGTTGGGCACTTACATTGTTTCTAATATATAACATATGTTATAATAAACAGATGTATACATATACATTTCTACAAGTATATTTGCAATTTGCTTGTTTCCTTAACATAGCACATTGTCACTGGCTTGTCTATATCTTGAGGAGCATAACTTGTTTCTAACTATCACTATCTGCATCTCTGTGGCTCAATGTTTTTTTCCAGAACTGCAGAAGCCAATCAGCCCAAGCTTACAGCACGCTGAAAGATTAGGGAATTAACACTCCCACAAGTAACTTTCAACAATGACTCTTGAGAGTTAGTGTAGAAATACCTCAAAGTCTTTTTCCCCTCAGGTGGATAATTCTGAGGTGCATATTTGTTGTTTCCAAGAACTGCACACCGGATCCAGCTCCAGCAGCCCACTGTGGCTAATATATCATTTATTGACCATCTTCTCCTCCCTATGTCACTTCCCCATTTTTCTCCTGATGGTACCTCCCAAACAAATTGTTTGTTTATCTCTGAGACTATTTCTGGGTGGACCCAAACTAAGACACTAGTATAGTTACCCAGAAAGAAAATGACTAAATTTAAAAAGTAATATATTTTAAGATTTTTAACATACATTACCAAGTTCTCTTTAAATGCTTTACATTCCATCATTTACATGATTTTCATCATGATCTTATTAAAAAGTAGATATTTTTATTTATTTATTTATTTTTATTTATTTATTTATTTTTTTTTTTGAAACGGAGTCTCGCGCTGTCGCCTGGGCTGGAGTGCAGTGGCTGGATCTCAGCTCACTGCAAGCTCCGCCTCCCGGGTTTGCGCCATTCTCCTGCCTCAGCCTCCTGAGTAGCTGGGACTACAGGCACCCGCCACCTCACTTGGCTAGTTTTTTTTTTTTTTTTTTTTTTGTATTTTTTAGTAGAGACGGGGTTTCACTGTGTTAGCCAAGATGGTCTCGATCTCCTGACTTCATGATCCGCCCATCTCAGCCTCCCAAAGTGCTGGGATTACAGGCTTGAGCCACCGCACCCGGCCAAAAAGTAGATATTTTTAAATGCCAATTTTGATATGTACAACTTTCTAAAATTAAATTTGTTTTATTAATGAGACAGTTTATTTTTTCATATGACTACACTCACTTATATTGATTGCTTCCTTATAACTTATTTGTTTATATTCTTGGCCCATATTTTAAGTAAAAAACTCATGTTTTTATATGATTTACAATAATTCTTTTAAGTGTATTAATTCCTTCTTACTAAAATTTTAATATTAGTTTGTTAGGGTTTTTGTACAAAATAACATCAAACTCCCAACCAGCTAAAAAACTAATGCTTCTTATGGGCTATGTCTTATTGTAGAAAATAAACATGTTTTTATTAGTAAACATCTATTAATAAACAATTTTGTGGGGAAAAATAGTCATTAGACTAGTTTATTTCTGTTAGGGTCATAATATACCTGCTAAACATAAATAATCTAAGTTTGAAAAAAACAAATACTGTGGGTTTTCTTGCTAGCAACATAAATGCATTCATTATATGACTCTAAATTATATAAATTCTGCATTCTTACATCTCATCTAAACAAGAACTTACCTGTTTTCTTGAACAGGAGTCTAAACCAGCATTACCATGACCCTGAGCTTTTCAGATATAGTTACTATCCAAATATAAGAAACCAGTTATTAAATCAAGTTTCAAATACCAATAGACATTCGTAGAAGTAAATTAGCCTTTTTATCCCTAACATTTCAGCCATTTTGACAATTTTTTGTGATCTTGTCACTAACCCTGATTAAGGCAATTTATACCTTATGACTTTTTAAAAGCATTTCTGCTGATATATCATTATGATCTTTAGGAACTTTAAAATGCTTCTGAAATCCAAGTGTCACTCTGAGCAACAGTAGGAGTAGTGCTAATTCCATTATTTACAGAATTGACCTCCTTTGGACTTGATATCTCTGCCTCAGTGATGGATTGACCAGGCCTACTGTTTAGAATATTTGTTGTATTATTTCTAATCAACCTTTCTTTTTTTACTGTCACAATAATTTCCAAATTTTGGCTGACTGCGTCACCACTCAGTGCCAACATCTTTCATCATAAAACATGCAAAATGATTAACTTTCAACAATTGGTAGCACATTGAAGTCAAAGGACTTGTTGATTCATCCTTGCCATACTAGCTTTTTAAAATTATACTTTACGTTCTGGGATACATGTGCAGAATGTGCAGGTTTGTTACATAGGTATACATGTGCCATGGTGGTTTGCTACACCCATCAACCCATCATCTACATTAGGTATTTCTCCTAATGCTATCCCTCCCTCCCCTAGCTCCCCATCTCCCAACAGGCCCTAGTGTGTGATGTTCCCCTCCCTGTGTCCATGTGTTCTCATTGTTCAACTAGCACTTATGAGTGAGAACATGTGGTGTTTGGTTTTCTGTTCTTGTGTTTGCTGAGAATGATGGTTTCCAGCTTCATCCACGCCCCTGCAAAGGACAAGAACTCATCATTTTTTATGGCTCCATAGTATTCCATGGCATATATGTGTCACATTTTCTTTATCCTGTCATTAATGGGCATTTGGGTTGGTTCCAAGTCTTTGCTATTGTGAACAGCATACTACAGGGATACAGTAACCAAAACAGCACAGTACTGGTACCAAAACAGATATACAGACCAGTGGAATATAACAGAGGCCTCAGAAATAATATCACACATCTGCAACCATATTATCTTCAACAAACCTGAGAAGAACAAGCAATGGGGAAAGGATTCCCTATTTAATAAATGGTGTTGGGAAAACTGACTAGCTATATGCAGGAAACTGAAACTGGACCAGATTAAAGACTTAAATGTAAAACCTAAAACCATAAAAAACCCAGAAGAAAACCTAGGCAATACCATTCAGGACATAGGTATAGGCAAAGATTTCATGACCAAAACACCAAAAGCAATGGAAACAAAAGCCAAACTTGACAAATGGGATCCAATTAAACAAAAGAGCTTCTGCACAGCAAAAGAAACTATCATCAGAGTGAATAGGCAACCTACAGAATGGGAGAAAATGTTTACAATCTATCCATCTGACAAAGGACTAATATCCAGAATCTATAAGGAATTTAAATTTACAAGACAAAAAAGCCATCAAAAAGTAGGCAAAGGATATGAACAGACAGTTCTCAAAAGAAGACATTTATGTGGCCAACAAACATACTAGCCATTTTACCGCTTCTCCAAGGTGGAATTTTTGTGCCTCATCAGGAACTTAGTTTGCATCAATACTGCCTTAAAGCTAAGGAGGATAGGGGCACAACTTTCAGAGATGTCTGGGAATACACACCCATCTTCCCACCCTACAGCAACTCTCAACCCCAGTGTAAGCCCAAGTAGGTCAGGAGGTGACGTTTTTGTACCATTTTCACCCTGTGGATGATTTTTGAGTACTTAGGATCTTCAGAGATTGTGCTAAACACTTTTCAAGTACATGCTGTTTAACCCTCAGAACCATATGAGATATATATTATTATCTCATTTATAGGTGAGTAAACTGAGGCAAAGAGTTATTCTGTAACTCACTCAAGGTCATACAGCCATAAGAACTGGGTACCAAATTTGCACTCAGGCAGTTAAAATATAGTCTGTGCTCTTAAGTATTATGCTAAAATTATAATCAGCAAAATTAAAATGTAAATAAAAATTGAAAAGCAGCATTTTAATATATATAATGTAGTATCATCACCCTTAGTATGTAAAGAACTACAACAGGAAGATTCATTTGTCATGCATGTCTGTATGAGGAGACCATCAAACAGGTTTTGTGTGAGCAATAAAGCTTTTTAATCACCTGGGGGCAGGCAGGCTGAGTCCCAAAAGACAGTCAGCAAAGGGTGGTGGGATTATCATTAGTTCTTATAGGTCTTTGGATAGGTGGTGGAGTTAGAAGCAATGTTTTGTGGGTAGGGGGTGGATCTCACAAAGTACATTCTTAAGGGTGGGGAGAATTAGCAAGAACCTTCTTAAGGGTGAGGGAGATTACAAAGTACATCAATCAGGGTGGGGCAGAAACAAATCACAATGGTGGAATGTCATCAGTTAAGGCTATTTTCACTTCTTTTGTGGATCTTCAATTGCTTCAGGTCATCTGGATATATATGTGCAGGTCACAGGGGATATGATGGCTTAGCTTGGGCTCAGAGGCCTGACATTCCTGTCTTCTATTATTAAGGAAAGCAAAACAAAGCAGTGGTGAAGTGTTGGAGTGGTGAAAAATTTTGGGGGTATGGAGAGCTAATGGGTGATATTTCTCAGGGCTGCTTTGAGCGGGATTAGGGGTGGTATGGGAACGTACAGTGGGAGAGATTCAACTGAAGAAAGATTTTGGGGTAAGGGGTGATATTGTGGGGTTGTTAGAAGGAGTATTTGTCATATAGAATTATTGGTGATGCCCTGGATACAGTTTTGTATGAATTGAGACACTTAACGAAAGACACAATGTCCAAATAAGAAAAGAAGAAAAACAGGTATTAAAGGACTAAGAATTGAGAGGACCCAGGACATCCAATTAGAGAGTGTCCAAGGGGGTTCAGTGTAATTACTTGTTTGGTTGGTGAGTTTGGGGGCTGTATTATTGACAGTCTTTTTTTAAAGTTGGAGGCTGAGCTTGGTGAGGTGTGTGTTTAAAAGACCATTAGTCCGTTCTACCTTTCCTGAAGACTGAGAACAGCAACGAGTTTGAAGGTTCCACTGAATACCAAGAGCCTGAGAAACTGCTTCAGTGATTTGACTAACAAAGGCCAGTACATTATTGGACTGTATAGAGGTCGGAAGGCCAAACTGAGGAATTATGTCTTACAAAAGGGAAGAAATGACTGTGGTGGCCTTCTTAGACCCTGTGGGAAAGTGTCTACCCAGACCAAGAGGTATTTTAGTTTCCTGACTCAGAGAATGTGAGTAAAGTCAATTTGCCAGTCCTGGGCAGGGGCAAATCCCCAAGCTTGATGTGTAGAGAAGGGAAGGGGCCTGAGAAATCTCTGAGGAATAGTGGAATAGCAGATGGAACACTGAGAAGTTATTTCCTTAAGGATAGATTTCCACAATGGAAAGGAAATGAGAGGTTCTAAGAGGCAGGCTAGTGGCTTATAACCTACACAGAAGAGGTTATGAAATGACAATTGAATAGAATAGGCCTGTGAGGCTGGAAGGAGATATTTTCCTTGGTCCAAGAACCATTTGCCTTGTGTGGGAAGAGATTGATAGGTGGAAGTTTCAGTGGGAGAGTAGATGGGAGTGACTGATGAGAAGCAGAAAAACTGACCATGAGGGACAGAAGTTGGAATGCTAGCTGCTTCTTTAGCTATCTTATCAGCATAAGCATTGCCCTGAGCAATGGGATCTGATGCCTTTTGGTGGCCCTTGCAGTGTATGACTCAGCTTCCTTTGGATGTAAAGTGGCATTGAGAAGAGTTTTTATTAAAAAGGCATTAATGATGGAGGACCCTTGCATAGTGAAGAAACCTCTTTCAGCCCATATAACAGCATAGTGGTGCAGGATATGGAAGGCATATCTAGAGTCAGTATAAATATTGATGTGTAATTCCTTTGCAAGAGTGAGGGCTCGAGTTAAGGCAATGAGTTCACCTTGCTGAGAGGTAGTGGAAGGGGAGCAGAGCAGTAGCCTCAATGATAGATGTGGAAGATACTATAGCACAGCCTGCCTTTGCTGGTGTGTGGCAATTAGGCCTGGTGGAACTGCCATCAATAAACCAGGTGTGATCAGGGTGAGGAACAGGAAAGAAGGAAATATGGGGAAATGGAGTGAATGCCAGGTGGATCAGAGAGATACAGTCATGGGGGTCAGGTGTGGTATCCAGAATAATGTGGGAGACTGGATTGAAGTTCAGGCCAGGAACAATGGTAATTGTGGAAGACTCAACAAAGAGTGAGTATAGCTGAAGGAGCCGGGGAGCAGAAAGTATATACGTCAGGAGGGAGGAAGAAAATAGATTTTGGAAGTTATGAGAACTGTAGAGGGTGAGTTGAGCACAGTTTGTTATTTTGAGGGCCTCTAAAAGTATTAGGGCAGTGGCAGCTGCTGCACAGAGACATAATGTTCAGCCTAAAACAGTGAGTTCAAGTTGTTTGGACAAAAAGGCTACAGGGTGCAGTCCCAGTCCTTGTGTAAGAATTCTGACTGCACAGCCCTGCACTTAGCTATTTGTAATGAAAAGGGTTGGGATGAGTCAGGGAAAGCTAGTGTGGGAGCAGTCTCTAAAGCTGCCTTCAAGGAATGGAAAGAGGGGTGGGGAAAGGCTTTAGGATCTATGGGGTCAGCTAGGTTTCCTTTTGTGAGTTTATATAATGGTTTTGTTAGGATGGCAAAACCAGGTATCCAAAGGCGAAAGTATTCAACCATGCCCAGGAAGGAAACGACTTGTTTTGTAGAAGGGGCTGGGGTTTGCAAGATCAGTCGGACACGATTGGCAAGGACAGCACGTGTGTTTTTATGAAGAATTATGCTGAGATACGTAATGAATGAGGAAGAAATTTGGGCTTGACTTAAGTGATGGGGCCTATCCGTGAAGCCTTGCAGCAGTACAGCCCAGGTAAGTTGCTGAGACTGATGGGTGTTGGGGTCAGTCCGCATGAAAGCAAAGAGAGCCTGGGATGAAGGGTACAAAGGAATAGTAAAGAAAGCATGTTTGAGATCCAGAACAGAATAATGGGTTATGGAGGGGTTGTGGAGGGAGGTACTGAGGATAGGAGAGTATATGGCTTTGGCACCACGGGGTGGATAGGCAAGACAATGTGGTTGATAAGGCGCAGATCCTGAACTAACCTGTAAGGCTTGTCCAGTTTTTGAACAGATAAAATGGGGGAATTGTAAGGAGAGTTTACAGGCTTTAAAAGTCCATGCTGTAACAGGTGAGTGATAATGGGCTTTAATCCTTTTATAGCGTGCTGTGGCATGGGATATTGGCATTGAGCAGGGTAAGGGTGATTAGGTTTTAATGGGATACTAATAGACGTGTGATCGGTTGCCAGAGAGGGAGTAGAGGTGTTCCATACTTGTGGGTTAAGGTGGGGGGATACAAGAGGAGGATGCGAAGGATGCTTTGAACTGGGGAAAAGGGCAGCAATGAGGTGTGGCTATAGCCCAGGAATAGTCAGAGAAGCAGATTAAAATGTCTCAACCTAATAAGCGAACTGGGCAGCTGGAGATAACTAAAAAGGAGTGCATAAAAGAATGTTGTCCAAGTTGGCACCAAAGTCGGGGAGTTTTAAGGGGTTTTGAAGCTTGGCCGTCAATATGCACAACAGTTATTGGGGCAAGGGAAACAAGTCCTTGAAAAGAAGGTAATGTGGAGTGGGTAGCCCCCATATCGATTACACAGGGACAGACTTACCCTCCACTATAAGAGTTGCCCAAAGCGTGGCATCTGTGATGGTCCAGGGGGCTTCCAAGGCAATCAGGCAGTGCCAGTCTTCAGCTGCTAAGCTAGGAGCTCTGCAAAGGAGTTGGCCAAGAAACATTGGGTTTGGGCTCCAGGGACTTTAGGAGCGGCAGTGATGTGAGTTGGACAGTCTGACCTCCAGTGGGGGCCCACACAGACAGGGCATGGCTCAGGAGACATCCCAGGCTGCGGGCATTCTGAGGCCCAGTGGCCAGACTTTTGGCATTTGAAGCAAGGTCCACGAGAATGTTTTGAAGGAGCCCCTGGGAGCTGTGGTTTGGATGTTCTGAAGTTTTTGTATGCTGGAGACATGGTTGTGGGTTGTCTTACAGTGGAGGCAAGTAGCTGTAACTCAGAAATGTGTTGCTGTATGGCTACCTCCTATTATTGTACACATTGAAGACAAGGTTGATTAATTTCTGTTGTGGGATTTGAGGGCCAGATTCCAATTTTTGAAGCTTTTTTTCTAATGTCAGGAGCTGACTGGGTGATAAAATGCATATTAAGAATAAAGCAGTCTTCTGGCCCCTCTGGGTCTAGGGCAGTAAAGCATCTAAGGGTTGTTGCTAAGGGGGCCATGAACTGTGTTGGGTTTTCATTTTTACTGTGGGTAGTTTCTTTGAGTTTGTCATAATTAACAGCTTTGTAAGCTGCCTTTTTAAGCTCTTCAATTAGGCAGGAAACCATGTAATTTTGCCTAGCTATACCTGGGGAATCTGCCTGATAGTTCCATTGCAGATCTTCTCGGAGAACTGCTCTAATGCCTTCCTGGAGGTCTGGCTCATGAAGCCAGTGGTTATCAGCATGAGATTGGGCTAGAGAAAAAACTCTTTCCCATTCATCTGGGGAAAGGGTAGAAGTTAGGATGACATTTAAGTCACTCCAGGTAAAATTGCAGGACAGAGTTAATTACCAGAATTCCTGTATATATTTAGTGGGGTTTGATGAGAAAGAGCCTAAATGCAGGCTGATTTGGGAAAGGTCTGATAGAGAAAAAGGCACATGTACCCTGACTATGCCTTCAGCTCCAGCCACCTCTCTAAGAGTAAAGTGTTGGGCAGGTCAGGGAGAGCTATTCTCAGAATGAAACTGTAAATCAGACAGGGTATGGGGAAGGGAAGTAATAGAATAGTTATAGGGATGGGGAGCAGAGACTGGAGAAGAGCTAGAGCCTGATGCAGTCCAGCGGGGAGAGGCTTGAGGAGGAGCAGTCTGGGGAGGAGGTGAGAGGTCAGATGGGTCAGTAGAAAAGGAAGATTCACAAGACTCAGCGACACTTGGGGTTGGGACTGAAGGGACAGGTGGGAGGGAAAGGAGGAGGATTTGGGACGATTCACATTGGGAACAGAGACTAGGGAGGGAATGAAGTGTGAAAAATGCCTGGATGTAAGGCACCCCAGACCATTTGCCCATTTTTTGACAAAAATTATCTAGGTCTTGTAGGATGGAGAAATCAAAAGTGCCATTTTCTGGCCATTTAGAATCATTGTCGAGTTTGTATTGGGGCCAAGTCGTGTTGCAGAAGAAAATAAGATGCTTAGATTTTAGGTCAGGTGAGAATTGAAGAGGTTTTAAGTTCTTGAGAACACAGGCTAAGGGAGAAGGAAGAGTAATGGAGGATGGAAGTTTGCCCATAGTGAAGGAGGCAAGTTTAAAGAGAAGGGTAGAGACACGGAGAAGTGGGGTGGGGAGCAGCCCTGGGCTGCAATGTGGGTGAGCAGCCAAAGCAGGCGTCCCCACAATTGACTTGCCACCAAGGGAATGTGGGTCAATGACCAAGGCAGGCATCCCTGCGGTGATCAGATACCAATGGAATGTGGGTGAATAATCACGCAGGCATTCCTGCATTGATTAAACACCAAGGGAAGACTGTCTTCCTGAGTCCGTGACTGGCACTGGAGTTTTGGGTCCACGGATAAAATGTGTCTCTTTTGTCTCTACTAGAGAGGAAAAAGACCTGGAATTGGAAGGACAAGGAGATTGAAGGGTAGTGAGAGAGGCTGGAGAAGACAGTGAAAAGAATGCTTGCCCAATTTGAAATTGATGAGATGTTCCTTGGGCTGGTTGGTCTGAGGAACTGAGGTCATAGGTGGATGTCTTCATGGAGTGAGAGTGAGGACAGAGGACTGGTCTCCTGAAGGAGTCCCTCTGACCCAGGTCTTCTGCATCAAATGTCATGCATGTCCGTGTGAAGAGACCACCAAACAGGCTTTGTGTGAGCAATAAAGCTTTTTAATCACCTGGGTGCAGGCGGGCTGAGTCCGAAAAGAGAGTCAGCAAAGTGTGGTGGGATTATCATTAGTTCTTATAGGTTTTGGGATAGACGGTGGAGTTAGGAGCAATGTTTTGTGGACAGGAGGTGGATCTCACAAAGTACATTCTTAAGGGTGGGGAGAATTACAAAGAACCTTCTTAAGGATAGGTGAGATTACAAAGTACATTGATCAGTTAGGGTGGGGCAAAAACAAATTACAATGGTGGAATATCATCAGTTAAGGCCATTTTCACTTCTTTTGTGGATCTTCAATTGCTTCAGGTCATTTGGATGTATAGGTGCAGGTCACAGGGGATATGATGGCTTAGCTTGGGCTCAGAGGCCTGACAATATTTTATGACAGAATTTTAAAAGCTAATAAGCATATTAAAAAGCTCAACCTAAATGAGTAAAATGTGTATGGGTATGTGTGTGTTATGTAGCTAACTGGCAAATTTTTAAAAAATAGTAGTCTATACTATTGGCCAATAAGGAAAACTTCCAAATTCATAAACCATAACCATACAAAATGTTCCTCATCTTTGGAATAAATTTGGCATTAAAATTGCCTATCCTTTGCTCTGGTAACTAAGATTTTATCCCAAGAAAATCATTGTGGATGTGTACTGAGATTTGTCTATAGGGATGATCATTACAACATTGCGTATTATAATAGTGAAAAATAAAAAAACCTCAAATGTCAAATAGATATTGTTGATCATTAATAAATGGTATGATGAAAGAACAACGGCATAGAAAAGTTTATAATTGGAAAAACTGGATAGCCATATGCAAATCAATGAAATTGGACTTTTATCTTATACTGTACACAAAAATCAACATACAGTAAATTAAAAAGTTTTAAATGTAAAACCTGAAACTGTGAAACTCCTAGAAGGAAACATAGGGGAAAATTTTCAACATTGGCTTTGGCAAGGATTTCCTGGATATGATGACAGAAGTATACTAAATATTAAAAATGAAAATAGACAAGTTGGACTACATTAAACTAAAAAGGTTTGTATGGCAAAGAAAATAAGATCAACAGAGTAAAAAGACAACCTACAGAATGGGAGAAAATATTTCTAAGTCATATATCTAATAAGGGGTTAATATCCAGGATATGTAAGGAATTCGTATAATTCGATAACTGAAAAACAGGACAAAGGCAGTTAACAGACATTTTTTTCAAAGACTACATACAAATGGCCAACCGTTATATGAAAATGTGTTCAATATTACTGATCATCAGAGAAATACTAATCAAAATCACAAGAAGATATCACTCTAAGATATCAAAAAGATAATCACTGTTAGGATGGCTATTATTAAAAAAAGATAATAAATGTTGGGAAGAATGTGGAGAAAAGAGCACCCTTGTACACTTTTGGTGGGAATGTAAATTGCTGCAGTCACTATGAAAAACTGTATGCTGGTTCCTCAAAAAGTTTAAAATAGAGTTACCATATAAATCCAGTAAGCCAACTTCTGGATATATTAATATATTTAAAAGAACCGAAGACAGGATTTCAAAGAGCCAGCTGAACTGCCATGTTTGTTGCAGCATTATCTATAATAGCCAAAATATAAAAACAACCTTAATGTCTGTCAATGGATGAATGAAAAAGGATGTGTGTATATATATATATATACACACACACACACACGCACACACACACACAGACCTGAATGTGATATATGTTTTTAACATATATACACACATACATAAGTGATTCAGCTATAAAAAAAGGAAATCCTGCCATTTGTAACAACATGTATGGACACAGAGGACATTATGCTAATTGAAATAAACCAGACTCAGAAGGATAAATACTATGTGAACAACTTATATTATAAATTAAAAATAGTCAAATTCATAAAAACACAGAGTGGAATCGTTGCCAAGAGCTGAGAGAGAAAAACTAAAAGGGAAATGTTCATTAAAAGGTCCAAAGTTTTAGTCATACAAGATGAGTAAGTTCTAAGAATCTCTACTGTACCAAACAGCACCTATAGTTAACAATGTGGTATTTTATAGAGTTGACCATTGAACAACATGTATTTGAGCTTCATGGGTACATTAATACTCAAATTTTCTTCAATAAATATATTGGAAAATTTTTTGAAGATTTGCAAAAATTTGAAAAACCTGGCAGAAAAACTACATAGCCTGGAAATATTGAGAAAATTAAGAAAAAGTTAGATATGCCATGAATGCATAAAACAAATATAGATAGTAGTCTATTTTATCATTTACTACCATAAAATATACACAAATATAAAAAGTTAAAATTTATCAAAATGTATGACACAAACTTACAGATGATACATGCCATTCTCAGTTGAGGAAAATGTAAACAAATGTAAAGATGCAGTATTAAGTCATAACTGCATAAAATTAATACATACTGTACCACTGTAATAATTTCATAGCCACCTCCTGTTGCTTTTGGAGTGAGCTCAAGTGTTGCCAGTAACTGCTTAAAATGCTGTGATGCTAATCATCTCCATGTGAGCAGTTCTTCTCTCCAGTAAGTTGAGTATCACAATAAAAAGATCTCTGGCAGTTCTCATGTATTTTTCATTATGCTTACTGCAATACCATAAACCTTGAATAACACCATGGAACCATTCAAAGTACCACTAATGATGTCGAAAGTGCTGCCAAGAAGTCATGGCATTACAAGAAAAAGTTAAATTACTTGATATGTACCATGCATTGAGGTCTGAAGCTGCAGTTGCCTACCATTTCAATAGAAATGAATCCAATTTAAGATTATTTAAAAAAAAGAAAATTTCTGACACCTTAATTGCAGCTATGCCAGCAGTTCCAAAAACCTTACATTTTTTATGAAATATCTTTTTATCTGGTATTGAAAATGCAGCATTTATGTGGGCAAAGATTGCTTCAAAACAAGGCATAACTATAGGCTATAATGTTTCAGGAAAAAGCAAAGTCAATATATGACAATTTAAAGCAAAAAGAAAATAACAGATCTAGAGCTGAAGAATTTAATGCCAGCAAAGGATGGTTTGACAATTTTACAGAGGTTTGGCATTTAAAAAAAAAATGTCAAGCTCACAGAAGCAGCAGCTTCTGCTGACCAAGAGGCAGTAGATGAGATCCCAGAAGCCATTAAGAAAATCATTAAGGAGAAAGGCTATCTGCATGAACAGGTTTTAATTCAGACAAAAGTGTCCCATTCTGGGAGGAAAAAAGCCACAAACATTTATTAGTAGGCAAGAGAATTGAGCACCACTATTTAAGGTAGGAAGGGATAGGCTAACTCTACTGCTTACTGCAAATGCAGTCAGATGTATATTTAGGACTGCCCTTATCTCTAAAGCTGTGAACCCCAGAACCTGGAAGGGAAAATATAAAAACATCTATCAGTCTTTTGGTTGTACAAGAAGGCCTGCACAACAAGAACCTCTTTTCCGTACTACTTCTATTGCTGCTTTTTCCCTGAAGTCAGGAAGTATCTTGTCAGTAAAAGACTACTTTTTAAAGTTTTTTGATATTGGACAATGCCCCTGGACACCCAGAACTCCATGAGTTCAATACCAAAAGTGTTGAAGTTATGATCTATCTGGCCCCAAGCACAAAACTTCTAATTCAGCCTCCAGATCAGGGGGCTATAAGGATATTTAAGGCTCATTACACAGTTCTCTATGTAAAGAATTATCAACATTATGGACAAGAACCCCAGTAAAGACAATATTATAAAAGCATGGAAAGATTACATTATTAAAAATGCCAATTTTACTGCACTCCAGCCTGGGTGGCAGAGCAAGACTCCGTCTCAAAAAAAAAAAAAAAAAATGCCAATTTTACAGAAAAAGCTGTGAAAGCCATTGAATCCAAAATAATAAATTTCTGCTGGAAATAAAAAATAAACTAGACTGTAGCTATGACTGTACAACTGATTGGGGTACCTGAAACAGACAGGGAGAATGGAACCAAGTTGGAAAACATACTTTGTGATGTTATCTAAGAGAACTTCCCCAACCTAGCAAGACAGGCCAATATTCAAATTCAGGAAATGCAGAGAACCCCAGTAAGATACTTCACAAGAAGGTTATCCTCAGGACACATAATCAAATTCTTCTAGGTGTATATGAAGAAAAAAAAAGAAAAAAAAGTTAAAGGCAGCTAGAGAGAAAGGTCAGATCATCTACAAAAATAAGGTCATCAGACTAACAGCAGACCTCTCAGCAGAAACCCTACAAACCAGAAGAGATTGGGGGCCAATATTCAACATTCTTAAAAGAATTTCCAACCAAAAATCTCATAACTGGCCAAACTAAGCTTCATAAGCAAAGAAGAAATAAGATCCTCTTCAGACAAGCAAATACTGAGGGAATGTGTCACAGCAGGCCTGCCTTAAAAGAGCTCCTGAAGAAGCACTAAATATGAAAAGGTAACACCATTACCAGCCACTAAAAAAAAACACACACTGAAGTACAAAGACCGGTGACACTATGAAGCAACCACATAAAGAAGTCTGAAAAATAACGAGCTAGAATCATGCCAGTATCAAATGTACATATAATACTAACTTTTAAATGTAAATGGGATAAATGCTCCAATTAAAAGACACAGAATGGCAAGCCAGATAAAGAGCCAAGACCCATAGGTATGCTGTCTTCAAGAGACTCATCTCACATGCAAAGACACATATAGGTTCAAAATATAGGGATGGAGGAAAATTTACCAAGCAAAGGGAAAACAGAAAAAAGCAGAAGTCACAATCCTACTTTCTGAAAAAACAAACTTTGAACCAACAAAGATCATAAAGACAAAGAATGACATTACATAATTGTAAAGGGTTAATTTAAGTAAGAACTTATTATCATAAATATATATGTACCCAAAACAATAAAACCCAGATTCATAAAGCAAGCACTTAGAGACCTACGAAGACACTTAGACTCTCACACAATAGCGGGAGACTTTAACACCCCACCGACTATATTAGACAGATATTTGAGACAAAAAATTAACAAATATATTCAGAACCTGAACTCAACTCTGAATCAAGTGGACCTGATAGATATATACAGAACTTTTCACCCTAAAAGAGAATATAAAATCTTCTCATTGCCATGTGGCACTTGCTCTAAAATTGATCAAATAATCAGAAGAAAACACTCCTCAGCAAATCCAAAAGAACTAAAATCATAAACAGTCTCTCAGATCACAGTGCAATCAAATTAGATATCAAGATTAAGAAACTCATTCAAAACCATACAACTTCATGGAAGCTGAGCAACCTGCTCCTGATTGACTCTTGGGTAAATAGTGAAATTAAGTAAGAAATCAAGACATTCTTTAAAACTAATGAGAACAGACAACGTACCAGAATCTCTGGGATATGGCTAAAGCAGTGTTAACAGGGGTACTTATAGCAATGAATGACCACATCAAAAACCTAAAATGATCTCAGGTTAACAACCTAACATTACAACTAATAGTAGTGGAGAACCAATGGCAAACAAACACCAAAGCTAGCAGAAGGAAAAAAAAAATCAGAGCTAAACTGAAGTAGATAGAGACATGAAAACCCCTTCAAAAAAACTCAGTGAGGCCAGGCACGGTGGCTCATGCCTGTAATCCCAGCACTTTGGGAGGCCAAGGCGAGTGGATCATAAGGTCAGGAGATCAAGACCATCCTGGCTAACATGGTGAAACCCCGTCTCTACTAAAAATACAAAAAAAAAAAATTAGCTGGGTGTGGTGGCAGGTGCCTGTAGTCCCAGCTACTCAGGAGGCTGAGGCAGGAGAATGGCGAGAACCCAGGAGGCAGAGCTCACAGTGAGCCAAGATCGTGCCACTGCATTCCAGCCTGGGTGACACAGTGAGACTCCATCTCAAAAAAAAAAAAAAAAGCAAACAAAAAAAAACTCAGTGAATCCAGGAGGTAGTTTTTTGAAAAAATTAATAAAATAGATAGTCCTGCTAGCTAGACTAATAAAGATAAGAATCAAACACAACCAGAAATTATAAGGGGGATATCACCAAGGACCCCAAAAAAACACAAAGAATCATCAGAGAATATGATAAACACCTCTATTCACATAAACTAGAAAATCTAGAAGACCTGTATAAATTCTTGGACAAGTACCCCTCCCAAGACTGAATCAGGAAGAAATTGAATCCCTGAATAGACCAATAGTAATTTCTGAAATTGAGGCAGTAATAAATAGCCTACCAACCAGATTAAAAAAAAAAAAAAGCAAGCCCAGGACCAGATGGATTCACAACTGATTTTTATCAGAGTTAAAAAGAAGAGATGATACTATTTCTATTGAAACTATTCCTAAAGAAATGAAAAGGAGGGGTTCCTCCCTAACTCATTCTATGAGAGCAGCATCATCCTGATACAAAACCTGTCAGAAATACAACAAAAAAAGAAAACTTCAGGCCAATATCCTTGATGAACATCAATGATGCAAACATTCTCAATAAAATACTGGTAAACCGAATTCAGCAGCACATTAAAAACTCATCCACCATGATAAAGTTGGCTTCATTCACAGGATGCAAGGTTGGTTCAACATACACAAATCAATAAATGTGATTCATCACATAAACCGAACTAAAGACAAAACCACATGATTATCTCAGTAGATACAGACAAGGCCTTCAATAAAATTCAACATGACTTCATGTTAAAAGAAAACTTTCAATACACTAGATATTGAAGGAACATGCCTCAAAATAATAAGAACCAAATATGACAAATCCACAGTCAATATCATACTGAATGGGCAAAAGCTGGAAGCATTTCCCTTGAAAACTGGCACAAGACAAGGATGCTCTCTCTCTCTCATCACTACTATTCAACATAATATTGGAAGTCCTGGCCAGGACAATCAGGCAAAAGAAATAAAGCATATTCAAATAAGAAGAAAGGAAGTTGAATTATCTTTTTTTGCAGATCACATGATCCTGTATCTAGAAAACCCCATCATCTCAGCCCAAAAGTTTAAGCTGATAAGCAACTTCAGAAAAGTCTCAAGATACAAAATCAATGTCCAAATATCACTAGCATTCCTATAGACCAACAACAGGGAAGCAGAGAGCCAAATCATCAATGAACTCTCATTCACAATTGAATGAGATTCAATTGAATGAGCTGTATACCTAGGTATACAGCTACCAAGGGAAGTGAAGGATCTCTTCAAGGAGAACTAAAAACCACTCCTCAAAGAAATCAGAGAGGACATCAACAAATGGAAAAATATTTTATGTTCATGGATCGGAAGAATCAATATCACGAAAATGGCCATACTGCCCAAAGTAAAATATTGATTCAATGCCATTTCCATTAAACTACCACTGACATTCTTCACAGAATTATAAAAAATAATAATTTTAAAATTTATCAGAATGAAATGAGAGTGTGAATAGCCAAGATAATCCTAAGCAAAAAGAACAAACCTGGAAGCATCATGCTACCCAACTTCAAACTATACTACAAGGCTACAGTAACCAAAACAGGCTGGTACTGGCACAAGAACAGAAATGTAGACCAATGGAAGTTGAATATAGAATATAGAACTCCAGAAATAAGACCACACAGCTACAACCATCTGATCTTTGACAAATTTGACAAAAACAAGCAATAGGGAAAGGATTCCCTATTTAATGATGCTAGGAGAACTGGCTAGCCATATGCAGAAAATTGAAACTGGACCCCTTCCTCACACCATATATGAAAAATTAACTCAAGATTGATTAAAGGTTTAAATGCGAAACCCAAAACTGTAAAATGCTAGAAGAAAATCTAAGCAATACCATTCAGGATATAGGCACAGGAAAAGATTTCATGAGAAAAATGCCAAAAACAGCAACAAAAGCAAAAGTTGACAAATGGTATCTACTTAAAGACCTCCCACAGAGCAAAATAAACTATCATCGGAATGAACAGACTGCCTACAGAATGGGAGAAAAATTTTTCAATTTATTCATCTGACAAAAGTCTAATATCCAGAGTCTACAAGGAACTTAAATTTACTAGAAAAATATATATATACACCATGGAATGCTATGCAGCCATAAAAAATAATGAGTTCATGTCCTTTGCAGGGACATGGATGAAGCTGGAAACCATCATTCTCAGCAAACTAACACAGGAGCAGAAAACCAAACATTGCATGTTCTCACTCATAAGTGGGAGTTGAGCAATGAGAACACATGAACACATGGGGCCTGTTGTGGGGGCTGGGGGTCAAGGAGAGGGAGAGCATTAGGACAAATACCTAATGCATGCAGGGCTTAAAACCTAAATAATGGGTTGACAGGTGCAACAAACCACCATGGTACGTGTTTACCGATGTAACAAACCTGCACTTTATACACATGCATCCCAGAATTTAAAGTAAAACTACTTTCCTCAAAAAACAACACCATTAAAAAGTGGGCAAAGGACATAAACAGTTCCCAAAATAAGACATACATGTAGCCATGAAACATACAAAAAAAGCCTCAATCATCACTGATGGTTTTGATTTGATGCAAATCAAAACCACAATGAGATACAATAACATGCCAGTCAGAACGGCTATTTAAAAGTCAAAATAACAGATGCTGGCGAGGTTGTGGACTAAAAGGAACACTTTTACCCTGTTGGTGGGAGTATCAGTTCTATCATTTCGGAAGACAGTACGATGATTAATAAAGTGTTAACTTGATTGGATTGAGGGATACAAAGTATTAATCCTGGGTGTGTCTGTGTGGGGGTTGCCAAAACAGATTAACATTTGAGTCAGTGAGCTGGGGAAGGCAGATCCACTCTTAATCTGGTGGGGAAAATCTAATCACCTTCTAGCGAATATAAAGCAGGCAGAACAACATGAAAAGGAAAGATGGGTCTAGGTTCCCAGTCTACATCTTTCTCCTGTGCTGAATGCTTACTGCCCTTGAATGTTGGACTGCAAGTTCTTCAGTTTGGAACTCAGACTGGCTCTCCTTGCTCCTCAGCTTGCAGGCAGCCTATTGTGCGACCTTGTGATCATGTAAATTAATACTTAATAAACTCATATATAGATATGTAATAAATATATATAATAAATAGTGAAAGTATTTTCTCTTCCTTATGGTTTTCTCAATGTTTTGTTTTTTCTCTTCTACTTTGTTGTAAGAATAAAATACATACTACATGCAACATAAAATATGTGTTAACCAACTGTTTTGGTTATCCATAAGGCTTTTTGTCAACAGTGAGATTTTAGTTAAGTTTTTGGAAAGTCAAAGTTACACACAGATTTTTTACTGCATGAGGCCAAGGGATTGGCACCTCTAACCCCCTTGTTGTCCAAGGGTCAATTATTCATCAAAACTTGCTTTAAAAATGTAGCTCTTTTATTAAGTGTTCTTACCACAAAGTAATGATAATAAGAAGGCAGAAGGAAGTTTTTGGAGGTGATGGATATATTCATAGCATTGATTGTGGTCGTGGTTACACACAGATATACTTATTTCCAAACTCAAATTGTATACATTAAAAATCTGCAGCATTTTGAATTTCAATCATACCTCAGTATTGCAGTTTAAAAATAAAAGAAAAAGGGAAAAGATTATAACATTAAGACAAAAGGCTTGAAAAATGTTATGTTCAGTGTAGACTTGTATTCCATATATATTTATTAAAATAAGAGTGGAAGGATATCTACCAATATAACTTTAGTTATAGCTGAATGGTAGAAGTGTGGCTGACTTATTTTCTCATTTCTTTTAAACATTCTATAACAGCATTTATTATTTTTACACCTCAAACATTATATGAAAATTATTTAAAGTCTATTTTGCTCCAAATATAAAATGGACCAATTGCACACCTCTTACAAGAGGGGTATGGTTGTTGTACAGAGAGAATGGCATGAGTTATTTATGTCCCTGTTACCTGTAGGAAGCCATCCAGCTTTCACTTTGGGATGGGGCAGCACTCCATCTGGGGTAGCGAATTAGTGATGATAGCTGTAATCTGTAACTTCACTGCTTTGCTGATTGAAAGTCCTTTCTTTCCTTGTAGAGTGCCAGTTTGTTTTAGAAACTACACACTTCAAGGTTATTCTTTTTTAATGAAGTTTTTTAGTTTAAAGTCTCATTTATCAAGCAGATTACCAAATAAATTAGAGGAAGGATGGAAGGACGGAAGGACGGAAGGATGGACATGTAATTTATTTTAGGGTAATGCCCAGACACAAAATATCTGTAGGAGAAAGAATTTTCAAGGATATGTAATTCAACTTCTTCATCATACAAATAAGAAATTTAAGTTGGAGCAAAGGGAAAACCTCTGGTGTCCTGGCAAGGTGTGGATTCAGGTAACAAGGAAGCAAGTAAAGAAGGGGCCACTTGGAGAAGCTTCTTAACCACGGGCTTATTTTGCAGTCTTTATTTTCACTTCTGGGTGGCCTTGAAGGATTTCCATCAATATAATATGATTGTCGTAATGATCAAAGTCATCTTTAAATGCTTCATTTTTATCTGTAAAGTTGATGTACAGAAAGGCAAAGCTCATACTGAACTGTTGTCTCTTGAAATTTGCCCTCAGTTAAAATTAATATAGACATCTTAGTGAAACTCAATGGCAACTTGACAGATTTCCTGAAAGCGAAGACCTTACATTTGAAAAAAGAAAAAAAACAATATGGAAAACTAAATGCAACTTAAAATAAAATTGAGACTGAAAGTGTCTTTTTGTCACATACTGAAGACTAGACACAAGAGAAAAAAATTACTCATGGTGTTGTCTGTATACTTTGAAACTGCTAGGCAACCTATTCGTTGTTGGATGGCTCCAATTTATAAGAAGGAATGAGGTAGAAAGAGCTTAGAACTTGGAGTCCAAGAGAGCTATATTGAAATTCTACCTTTTGATCGAGTTGAGTAGGTGACATTAGTGAATGCCAGCTTCCCTTATGTGTAAAAATGTGGACAATTCTTATTTTATGAGCTATCCATAAAGATTAGAGGAAATAGGGCCGGGCGCGGTGGCTCAAGCCTGTAATCCCAGCACTTTGGGAGGCCGAGGCGGGCGGATCACGAGGTCAGGAGATCGAGACCATCCTGGCTAACATGGTGAAACCCCGTCTCTACTAAAAATACAAAAAACTAGCCGGGCGTGGTGGCGGGCGCCTGTAGTCCCAGCTACTCGGAGGCTGAGGCAGGAGAATGGCCTGAACCTGGGAGGCGGAGCTTGCAGTGAGCCGAGATCGCGCCACTGCACTCCAGCCTGGGTGACACAGCGCGAGACTCCGTCTCAAAAAAAAAAAAAAAAAAAAAAAAAAGATTAGAGGAAATGACATATATAAATATGTATCTTAATACATCACAGAAATTATATAAATACTTCCTTCTTATCTAACTCTATTGGCTCTGCTTCTACCCGAGAGCCATTATGCCCCCCAGTAAATACCCTATTCTCCAGTTCAAAAATCCTGTTTTCAAATATTTTTTACTCCTCATGTTCTGAAGCCTGATCATTTCGGTGGTTCTATATATACACTACAATTTTTCAATGCCCATCTAAAGTGTGGCAGCAAAAACTGCCCTCAATATTAAATCATGGTTGTTCTGAAAAGGAAAGATTGATTCATGCATTCTTAATACAATGCTTTTGATCAGTGGAGCCTCAAATCAAGGGGTGTGTGTGTATGTCCTGATTCACTGAGGTTAAAAACCTCTAAGACCTCTTCATGCACAATATTTATTAATTTTGTGTACCAGGTGCATAATTTTTATGTACCAGGTACTCAGCCCTCTACATGAAGCACTAATTATTAAAGCAGTCCAAGGTGGCAGTTACCATTATTATCTCCATTTTATGAATTTTAAGACTAACATACAGAGGTTATTTTCAACTTACTAAGTGAAAGAGGATCTGAGCCTATGCAACCTGACACCTTCTCAGTAATAAAAGGATAATTAAAATGTCACATAAAGATGCCTCATATTCCCTTAGTAAAGGAAAAGAAGCCATTGCTCCTGATATGAACATCTGTACAGGCCAAATTATAAACACATACATCATAAAACCGAAACCTCAAAATTCACAAAGCAGAATCAAAAGCAAGAGTCAAACAATGGGGAACATGTCCTCTAATGACTAGAGCTAAGCTTATATAGGGAAAGGAAAAAAGCAAACAAAGCTTTAACCAAGGTGGTTGTGTCTTTTCCATCAGCGGGAACAAGAGTAGAATCCATTCCCTTCCAGCCACAGGTTTCTACTGAGGTTCCTTGGAGTGGGCTGATAAGTAAAGGAGGAAGAATCTAAACAGAGAGAACCTCCAAGGTTCTAAAACCCAGATTCATTCCCAGGAGTTCTATCCTCTCTGGTTTTATCACATATTGGGCTTTTTCATGATATTTCATTTGAAAAAGTGGTTGTCCTATTTTGAAAAGTCTGAAACCACTTGTAGAACGAGCTTTTGTTAGGGGTCAAGAGACCAGTGACCTTATATAATTACCTGTGACCTTGGTCACGACTAACACTTTATCTGAACATCAACTTTAACCCTACCTTATGGGATTATGAAAAATAAGCAAGATTTAAGAGGAGTGCTTTTAACTATTATAATATTTAGCACACCAAAACCACTAAAATGCTGTATGAATATGAATGATTTGCATGGCCCATCAGCAAGAATAATCATTCTTAGCTAAATATAAGAGGCAATAATGTTTAAATAGAATGAGATTTTGAGTCAGAAATCATTGGATTCAAATTCCACCTTTATTAGGCTGTATGACCACAGGTAAATTACTGCAGCTTCCTAAACCTTACTCCCATAGCCTGTAAACTAGGGCTACTGACAGCAGGGTGGTTGCAAAGACTTACTTCAATGAAGTTATGTATCCAACGTGCTTTCATGCTTTGAACTGGGCACAGGACAATCTATAAATGGAAACACTGATGACCTATTAATACTCTTATATCAATTCTTATCAAATTTTCTACCTTCTTTGTGAGGAAGTCTCAAGGGGAAAATAGACTTCAGGCATACTCCTTTATTCAGGAGTGAATCCTGAGCCTCCTTATCTGATCTCCCTTTGCCAAAAAGCATCCATATTCTGTGATTGTTTTGGAGCATACTAGTAACAACATGGCCAACTGCTCCAACAATGACTCAGGCATTGTTCTGAAATAGAGCTGGTGCATGCAATGGGAGGCAGTGAAGCTCTCAGGTCTGAGTCACCACAATGCCACAGCCTTCAGGCCCCAATGTTCCCACGTGCCTTCACATCTTCACCCCCATAAGTCCATACTTGGCCCAAGGATATCTCAAAGCTTCTAGCCTCATTGACCCACCACAATTCCCTCACCACCTGCTACATACTCTCCCACCTATTGCTAATCTAGTCGTCCCACACCAGGGCAAGATCAAAAGCCACCTCTTCAGCAAAACCTACCCAGATGACCCTATTCAGCACAATGACTCTTTTCACTGAGCCTCCCCTACCCTCCTTTATCTACAAGACATTATAAGCTCATCAATGTTGTCCTTATGACATTCCACAGCAGTGTTTATGCGCAGGTGACATTTTCATGTGGACATTTTGATTTGGCTAAGGATATATTTTGACTTGGTCTCAACAAAACAATTGTAGATGCTAAATTTGTTGAGAGAGCAAGATTGTTATATTATTCATTCTATATTCTCCCAAAGTATAATGCTCAATACACAATAAAGATGAAAACATAAAATATGTCCTGCTTTTCAATGTAGGCCTAACAATGTGCTACTTTAAATGACATGTAAAAATTGAGAATGTTGATAATCACTTTATTCACCTTACATATTTTAAAATTCAGTATTTGATGTGAAAGCTCAGCCTCTAAACTCAGTATCATTAAATTTTAATTGAATACTATAAAAAGAAAAGTGATGAGTATTTTAATACAACTATTTTTAATCTATTTTCTCCATTAAAGATCAGCTGATACATCTATGTTTTTCTAAAACAGTAATTTGTAGGGATTTTGGCAGTCAGGCAGTCCTGGCTTCTTCTGAATTTGAGTAGCATATTACTCCTCAGAACTTGCTGTCAACCCAAATTAAAAACTAAATTGAGCTCATGAACTTCCTCCAACACCAGTTTCTAGTCCCAATGACCCTGCCTTCGTCAATAATAACATCATATCTATCTAGTGGCTACAAACAAAATTTTGAATCAAGCACTATGAAAAAGAGAAAACACCACACAGATATAAGCTGCTAGTTTTTACCTATAAACATTTAACAACTGCTGTTGAAATTTTATGCAAAGTGTTTTTTCTCACCAGTTTTTTTCTGTCCATCCTCCTAGACAGATATTCTCCTTGCCCCCAAACCATCTCCTTGTACTTGGCTAACAGCAGAGGTCTCTTGTCAGACTCCTTGACTTTAAGCTCACTTGATCTGATCTATTTTAAGTGCAGCTTCAAAGCATTTTCTTCCTTAAATAGCACTTTCATAATGTTGCTCCTGTACTTCAAAACCTTCTATGGCTTGTGAGTTCTTACAACTTCACAGCTAAACTCTTCTCCCTGATCCTGTGTAGGTACTTTTTCAATTACTTCTAGTTAGATGAATTTTGAACACATTTCACCAATACACAATGAAGGTGATTCACTCAGCTCCCACCAACCAAGTGAACTGTCTGTGCCAAACACTGTGTAACATGCTGCATGAATGAGACGAAGCCCCTGATTTGATGATGTCATGATAAACCAGGGAAGACAGAGCACAGTTAGACTGTCAAAGTACAACTGTATCCTGGAGTGAGCATAATATGCCATGCGGGTATAAAATAGGAGGCCAGTAAAGTGGGTTACACAGGTTGGAAGGACCTTATGTCAACATGGTAGAATTGTCCATAACCTATGGGAACAGAACTGTCCATGTTGCACATTTTACCTAGTCCTTCGCTCACAGTTCACTTTTGTTTACTCTACCCATCCAACACTAGTTAAGTCAGCACTACATGGTGACTCAAGAGAAATCTTGATTTGGGTTCCCCTAGAAACATATCCTGAGACAAGGATTCCAGTAAAAGTAGTTCATTACTGCTGTGATCCCAAGGAAACTCCAGGAGGAGGAGGAAAGAAAGGCAGTTGGTAAGTAGTATATCATCAAGTAAATTACCACTGTGGATGACCACAGCTTAATCTCACAGGGACAATCCTAGAAAGATAGTATAGAACACATACCTCAGAGCTTTCCCGTGTGAGGAGCAAGGAATTTGGGCATTTAAACACCAAAGTCTGTCACTTGTTGATTGAGGTTTGCTCGCGGGATGGTTAATTCTTCAGCCCTTCCAGTCTTCACTGGATTCAGGCAGAACAGCCGCCCTGGTTGGAAGTCCTCAGGTGAAGAGATGCAGATGCAGGTAGTTGGTACTCTTTCTTTGGAGCCTGATTTGGAGGATGATATGAGCCAGCAAAGACAGAAACTAACAATGGTGTTGCCTCTGCTTCTTATTATGTATGTGCCTTTGAGACGTAAATTTTCTGACTCTCAGTTTCTTCTTTTTTTGAAGGAGAGAGGTAGATATTATTGGTGAATTTTCAACTTTTTAAAAAAGATAGCACAGCCATTGATCCCCAAAGAAAATCTTGAATAGAACCCTAGGCCAGGTGTGGTAGTTCATGCCTGCAGTCCCAGTGCTTTGGGAGGCCAATGTGGGAGTATTGCTTGAGGCCAGGAATCCAAGACCTGCCTAGGTAACATATCAATACCTTGTCTCTACAAAATAAAATAAAAATTAGGCAGGAGTGGTGGCATGTGCCTGTAGTCCTAGCTATCATGGAGGCTGAAGTGGAAGGATCACTTGAGCCTAGCAGTTCAAGGCTGCAGTGAGCTATGATCACAATACCATACTCTAGCCTAGGTGACAGAGCGAGACCCTGTCTCTAAAAAAATAACCTGGATATATAAAATAAGCAAGAGTAGAGTTGTTCAGGTGGATGCAGTAGCAGGGAGTCTTAGCTAAGAAATATCTTCTTGGATATTTGTAGTTTCTGGAAAGCAACAAGTAAAATACCTGAATCACAAGAGAGTACCTAAGATCACCCCCTGGCATCATTGCATCCCCTCCCCACCAACATGTTTTGGTGCTTAGTACTCAATTTCATTCTATACCAGAGAAAGGCAACACCATGCGTTCACTGAACACAAGCCAGACACACTGACCAATAATGTATGTACGATCCCTCTAATGATGGCTCAAGCATGTCAGTATGGGGGAACAGTGATTGACAATCAAGTCAGAGTATAGTTTAGGGTACTAGGTTTCCTGAAGTTAGATAAACTAATAATTTTATTTATATTGTACAGCCTATTTGCACTGGCTTTGGGGATGGTGAGAGAGATTATGGGGTGATTAAAATTTTCCAATGTTGACTCTTTGAGACCACCACCATTTCTTCCATTAAATTATTACAGATATATAAGATAGATGTTATTACTATGATTGCTATCATTACTATAATCATTATTGTTTCACACATGAGAAAATAAGACTCATGGAGGGGAAGAGTCTTACCCAAAGTTCATAGTAAGTTAATGGCAGAGCTAGGACTCAAGCCCAGGTCTTCCTAGTTCTGGAGCCTACCATGCCACACTACTTAACTACAGCATGTGAATGTTTTACAACATTATTTGTTTCCACAACCAAAGTCCTAGAAATATCTGGCTCACTGATGGTTGACACAGAGGCTGTAAGAGATGATTGACCACATATTAGGAACTTAGTACCTACTGAGTTACTGAACCTTACATTTTGAGTTTTTTTCCTGAAGAACCAAGTATGAAAAATCATGATTATTATTTATTTCATGCAGGAAATCATATACAAATGCTGCAATTGAGAATTAGCTAAAAAGGTGAAGGATTTTCATTTCTTTCATTCATTAATTCAGCTCTTTTGGTATGTCCTTTAAGTAATTGAGCCATACCTATACAGCATATTAAAATAGTAACTAAGAGTTCAGTTTTAAATGATGTATAAGGAGGGAATATGTGGCAAATACACAAATACTACTATACATCAATTAATATCACCTTACATATATGTATATATAATCATTTTATAACAAAATGAGGAAATCAGTTCTTGTTGAGATTCAGAAAAAGGTCATGGAGAGGGCATTATTTGTGCTTATTTTTTCTTTTTTTTTTAATTATTATACTTTAAGTTCTAGGGTACATGTGCATAAGGTGCAGGTTTGTTACATATGTATACTTGTGCCATGTTGGTGTGCTGCACCCATCAACTTGTCATTTATATCAGGTATAACTCCCAATGCAATCCCTTTCCCCTCCCCCCAATAGGCCCTGGTGTGTGATGTTCCCCTTCCCGAGACCAAGTGATCTTATTGTTCAGTTCCCACATATGAGTGAGAACATGCGGTGTTTGGTTTTCTGTTCTTGTGATAGTTTGCTGAGAATGATGGTTTTTGGCTGCATCCACGTCCCTACAAAGGACACAAACTCATCCTTTTTTATGGCTGCATAGTATTCCATGGTGTATATGTGCCACATTTTCTTAATCCAATCTGTCACTGATGGACATTTGGGTTGATTCCAAGTCTTTGCTATTGCAAATAGTGCCGCAATAAACATATGTGTGCATATGTCTTTATAGCAGCATGATTTATAATCCTTTGGGTATATACCCCAGTAATGGGATGGCTGGGTCATATGGTACTTCTAGTTCTAGATCCTTGAGGAATCGTCATATTGTTTTCCATAATGGTTGAATTAGTTTACAATCCCACCAACAGTGTAAAAGTGTTCCTATTTCTCCACATCCTCTCCAGCACCTGTTGTTTCCTGACTTTTTAATGATTGCCATTCTAACTGGTGTGAGATGGTATCTCATTGTGGTTTTGATTTGCATTTCTCTGATGGCCAGTGATGATGAGCATTTTTTCATGTGTCTGTTGGCTGTATGCATGTCTTCTTTTGAGAAATATCTGTTCATATCCTTTGCCCACTTTTTGATGGGGTTGTTTTTTTCTTGTAAATTTGTTTGAGTTCTTTGTAGGTTCTGGATATTACCCCTTTGTCAGATGAGTAGATTGCAAAACTTTTCTCCCATTCTGTAGGTTGCCTGTTCACTCTGATGGTAGTTACTTTTGCTGTGCATAAGCTCTTTAGTTTAATTAGATCCCATTTGTCAATTTTGGCTTTTGTTGCCATTGCTTTTGGTGTTTTAGACATGAAGTCCTTGTCCATGCCTATGTCCTGAATGGTATTACCTAGGTTTTCTTCTAGGGTTTTTATGGTATTAGGTCTAACAGTTAAGTCTCTAATCTATCTTGAAATAGACAAACAGAAAGCCAAATCATGAATGAACTTCCATTCACAATTGCTTCACAGAGAATAAAATACCTAGGAATCCAACTTACAAGGGATGTAAAGGACCCCTTCAAGGAGAACTACAAACCACTGCTCAGTGAAATTAAAGAGGACACAAACAAATGGAAGAACATATCATGCTCATGGATAGGAAGAGTCAATATCGTGAAAATGGCCATACTGCCCAAGGTAATTTATAGATTCAATGCCATCCCCATTAAGCTACCAATGAGTTTCTTCACAGAATTGGAAAAAACTACTTTAAAGTTCATATGGAACCAAAAAAGAGCCCGCATTGCCAAGACAATCCTAAGTCAAAAGAACAAAGCTGGAGGCATCAGGCTACCTGACTTCAAACTATACTACAAGGCTACAGTAACCAAAACAGCATGGTACTGGTACCAAAACAGAGATATAGACCAATGGAACAGAACAGAGTCCTCAGAAATAATACCACACATCTACAGCCATCTGATCTTTGACAAACCTGAGAAAAACAAGAAATGGGGAAGGGATTCTCTAATAAATGGTGCTGGGAAAATTGGCTAGCCATAAGTAGAAAGCTGAAACTGGATCCTTTCCTTACTCTTTATATTTGTGCTTATTCTTAAGGAATGATTTGGATTGGGGAAATTTGGATCAGAACATTCTAAAATAAGTGAATGGTGATGCCAGAATACCAAAACAAGAAAATTAGTGACATGTGCTTGTTCAGATACAAAGGAAATGAGCATGTCTGGATTGTATGCTTCTGCAAGCAATGGAAAGACGTATTGAGAGGACACTGCAGGTCAAGCTTAAGCATCTTGCTTTTTATTCCCATTAGCAGTGGGGGGCAATAAGTATTAATATTTAAGAAAGCTGCATGATTAGAGCTGTGTTTGAGATGTATATAGTGAGTAAAAATGACAATCCAAATAAGAATTGACAAAACCTATTATGTGCTTACTGTGTGACCGGCATGGTGATAAAAATTTCACTTGACTGTGCTCATTTAGACTTCATTTCATCCTGAAAAGGTTGTGTTATTATCTCTCTTTTAGAGTGAGAACACCAAAGTTAAGAGAGGGTAAATAATATCCTAATGACTTAAGGGTAAGTACAACAGCTGAGATTTAAACTGAAGATATTCTGTACCATGATCACAGATTTCTTACATGAACTACAGATGGAAGAACCATTAGGTATGGAATTACTTGGAAGATTATTACAAAATTGCAGCAAGAACTAGTTTCACACTAGTAAAGAGATTTGAGTTTTATCCAACTCTGCATCACCTTCAACCCCAACCATTCCTTCAAATGACAGCATCCAATCTCTGATCAAACCACTTTCAGATACAGGGACTTCAAAAGCTTATGATTTTCCCATCTTACCATCTTAGTAGTCAAAATTTAGAAGTAGAGCTGCCCCCAAATTAACTGGCTGCTTCCAGAGATGGGAACACATTAATTCCTAAGTTTACATTCAGTTCTACCACTTCCTAAAGGCAAGTTCACTGGCCTCTTGAATTCTTCATTTCTTCTGTCTCTTCATCTAGGAAGGCATAGTTTCTTCCTAGAAGATAATTAATGACAATCTAAAGGAAGTATATGAAATATGGCTGAGTGTAGTGCCTCATGCCTGTACTCCCAATACTTTGGGAGGTCCAGGCAAGAGAATGACTTGAGCCCAAGAGTTTGAGACCAGACTGGGTAACATGGAAAAACCCTATCTCTACAAAATATACAAAAAATTAGCTGGGTGTGCTGGCACACATCTGTGGTCCCAGCTATTCAGGAGGATCACGTGACCCCAAGGACGTCGAGGCTGCAGTGGGCCATGATCACACCACGGCACTCCAGTCTGAATGACAGAGTGAGACCATGTCTCAAAAAAAAAAAAAAAAGAAAAAAGGTGTGTGTGTGTATGTGTGAAATGTTGCAGGCAATCAAAAATCTTAAACATTTATTTGATGCTTCTGATCACTAATCCTATTTTTCCTCACTGAGGACATCCAGATAGAAAGACATTCACATGTATAAAGTCCCTACTAGACAAATAATGACCCTCAAATATCTCTATATCTTAATCCCTGGAAACAGTAAATATGTTAGATTACACAGCAAAAGGCAATTTAGACTATAGATGAGATTAAAGTTGCTAATCAGCTGGTCTTAAAAAATAGGAAGACTATCCTAGATTACCTAGGTGGGCCTAATAAATCCTTAAAATTGTATAATTGCAGAAGAATGTCCTGTCAGGGAGATGCTACATGCAAAGGACTTCATCCATGATTGTTTGTGTTAAAGGGATAGCACAAGCCAAGAAATGTGGGCACCACTAGAAGCTGGAAAGAGAGAATGGATTCTCCCCTAGAGCATCTGGAAAGGAATGCAGCCATGCCAACACCTGGATTTTCACCCAGTAAGACACAAGTTGCACTTCTGAACTCTATAACTTAATATATTCATGTTGTTTTAAGCCACTAAGATGTGATGAATTGATATAGCAGCTGAAGAAAACAAATACACATAACCTGGTTTCTGCCAGATAAACTGCTTTACTTTCTTCATCTGTAGTTAATTTGACCCAGTTTTGAATGGCTTCCCCAGCCAAGCTATTGAAGAGCCAAGGAGAGGAGATCTGAACCTTGAAGAGACTGCCCTGATCAGAACACTGTACCTACTCTAGCAGTGGTTGTAGATACTCAGAACAGCATGGACCTCTCACCTCCCTTGCTGCAGGCTTTTCTATGGCAACCTATTTTCCTCTCAGCATTTTTTAAAAAACAGTTACAGGAGGGCACTGTAGATTCACACTGAAGTGTTAGTCAACTAAGGCATCTAAATTGTTTTCACATAAATTACTTTTTTTTTTTTTTTTTTTTTGAGATGGAGTATTGCTCTGTCATCAGGCAGAGTTCACTGCAACTTCTGCCTCCCAGGTTCAAGCAATTCTCCTGCCTCAGCCTCCTGAGTAGCTGGGACTACAGGTGTGCACCATCACACCCCACTAATTTTTGGATTTTTAGTAGAGACGGGGTTTCAACCATGTTGTCCAGGATGGTCTTGATCTCTTGACCTTGTGATTCACCTGACTTGGCCTCCCAAAGTTCTGGGATTACAGGTGTGAGCCACCATGTCCGGCCCACATAAATTACTTTTAAGGCACTTCTTCATTATGGTAGTAACATTTTTGGAATCTCTTATATGGAGAAGATAATGTGTTCGTGACATTAATGGAATAATGAGAAATTCGATGGCATCTACTCCATGAGCAGGCATTTAAGTTGAGCTTTGGCTACTTATTACCAACAGGCAATGTTTTGCCCAACTTCTCTCCCACCTTGCCAGCTCAACAATCTCCGAAGCAAATGCTTGATTCCAGTCCTCCCTGATAATATGTCGCAGAAACTCTTTGTCTCATAAGACGTAAGAGCCTTCTTCTCTGGTTTGCTCTGGTCAACGACCAGATTCCAACAGTGCCTTGTCTTTGAATTATATGGTTCTAGGAGAGGGATGTTTCCTTCTCCAGTCTCGGCTCACAGGACACATACCAGTCAGGTCTGTAGCCCTCCTCTCTTCCCCACTTTCCTGTCTAAAGAGAAGATTCAAAAAGGTGGCATTATCCAGCAAGCACTTTTCCTTGTAGAAAAAGTCAGAGCCAGAGATATAAAAACCTCTAGGAGACAAGTTCAACTAATGGTTAAGGGTGTGGACTCTACAGGTAAAAGATCACAGATTTAAAAAAAAAAAAAAAAAAAAAAAGGCACTACATAATAACTGTTTGGTTGCATTTAACTTACTTCACCCTCTAACCTTCCTCTATAAAACAGAAAAAAATGTCATAGGTTTGTGGTAGGAACTACATAAAGACAAGTCATCCAAAACCTTTAGTATAGTGTTTGGATCAGTGTTGGTGTTCAAAATGTGTTAGCCATTTGATAACGAGGCTGATTATGATGAGGTTGATGATTCTGGAGAGTCATATACATAGTATATTAAAGACATGAGTACAAACAAAATCGCCAAGGAATAATTATGGAAAGAAAAGTGGAACGGGGGGGGGAAAAAAAAAAACCACCACAGAACATTGGTAACACTTATATTCAGGGTGTGTTAGATTACATTTTGCATAAATGGTCATAAAAACATGTTACTCAAACACGTTTTTCTAGATCCGTGCCACTTCCCCCCTACCCCTATCATGAAGTAGGGGCTATTTCTCTTCCTCTTTAACCTGAGTGGGCTTTTTGATTACCTAGAGAAATAAAATGCATAAGGTTGAGGCTGGGCGTGGTGGCTCACACCTGTAATTCCAATAGTTTGTGAGGCCGAGGCGGGTGGATCATTTGAGGTCAGGAGTTTGAGAACAGCCTGGCCAATTTGGTGAAACCCCGTCTCTACTAAAAATACAAAATAATTAGCCAGGCATGGTAGAGGGCGCCTGTGATCCCAGCTACTGGGGGATGCTGAGGCAGGAGAATCACTTAACCCGGGAGACGGAGGTTGCAGTGAGCCGAGATCACGCCACTGCACTCCAGAGTGGGCGACAGAGCAAGACTCCATCTCAAAAAATAAAAATAAATAAAAATAAAAAATAAGTCTGCATGACTTCTAAGAATAGGTCTTACCTTGAAACGTGTGTACCTTTGACTCCCTGAGCTGCCAAGTAGGATGTGTGGCTAACCCGAAAGCATATTGGAAAGTTTAGGCCATCATTGCCAGCTATAATACGGAAACTAGGAAACTAACCTAACTAAATCATCTAAGTAAGTAGATCTCCAAACAGAGCATTGAAGTTGCTGCCTGCCTTGTTCTAGCTGCCTATATAGTAAAGTGCAAGAGAAGAGAGACAACCTAAAGAAAGAATTGTTAAATATAAAGGAGCAGGGACTTGCTAGATAAAGAAAACATTTTCATTCTGAGCCTCTCTGGAGGTAAAATAACGCTAAAATTAAGAAATGAATTTAGGACAGAGAAAAAGTCTAGCATACAATCAAGAAAACATGATCTAAAGATAAAACCAAGAATATGACTGTAAAAACTTTTGTCAAGAAAAATTTAAGGTGTTATCTCAAACTGACAAAAGATTTACTAAGAATAGTAAGGCATGTCTCATAGATCCTTTCTATTACACATTGGGCTTCTAAGAATCTGAAGCACATTGTCCCACAATAGTCACACAGGAAGTCCAAAGTAGCACAAGAATTACACTGAAGAGATCTTTGGTTGTGGCTTTTATATAATGGAGTAGATTATAAAATTGATACACTTTTTAAAAAACACCAAGTTTTCAAAGGTATGAGATCAGCTTAGAGTGAAAGGCACAGAGACAGTACAATATTAAAGAGGACTTTGGACTCGAACTTCTACAAGCAGAAAGCAGGCAGACAAAACTATTAAGCCTCACACACAGACTACATTTTATAGAAAAGGTAAAGCCAAGGGCTATGAAAAAGTCATTCCCAGTACAAATGAACTTTAATCAAGAAATTGGCAACATATACCCAGGTACTTTTTCAGAATTACTATGAACCAATGATTGCTATACCTCAGTTTCCCCTTTTTAAAATAGGAATGTCTACTGTGATTATGTTACCTGTCCCACCATTATATGCTGGGTGTGAGAGAGAGCCAGACAGCATGTCACTTCCGTGTAAAGGTCTTAGAACAAGAGATTCCTCAAGAAGTTGTACACAAGGAACCACACTACAGAGCCTTATCCACACTGAACCTTACTTACATGCCAAGATCATCGTCTTTCAGCGTGAGTCCAATGTCAAATGGAATGAGACTTTCTTTGGTAAGTGAGCAGGATGGGGTGTGTTTTAGGGGACCAGGACACAGTGAATCTATTTTGCATGAAGAAACCAGAGGGCAGATTGTGGTTAAGTTTTATTTTCCCAAGGTGGCCACAGAAATATTTCTTGTTCCACATGCTCTTGAAGAATCTTGTCTGATTCCCAGCAAGTGTGGGGTCTATTTCTCTTCCCCTTGAACCTGAGCAGGCTTTTGTGATTGTCTTGATGAATAAAATGTTTCAGAAGTGATCATTCATGACTTCTGAGGTTAGGTAATAAAACGTTGGTTCTCTCTCTCCGTCCTCTTGCACTTTTGAAGTCTTGAGCCACCGTGCAAAAAGCATGGCTACCTTAAAGTTGCTGTACTAAAAAACTGTGAAAATGTGAAAAGAGACACTATACAATCAGAGAAAGACGCTCCAATTTCTGCAGTTTCTATCTATTCACATCTCCTCCCTCTTTCCCAGGAGCCAGACGTGAGTGAATAAGCCTTCAGATGATTCTAGCCCAGCATTCCTGATTGCTGCTTAAGAGAACCTAAGTAAGAAAAACCAGGCTGAGCCAATCAACCTCCAGAACCATGAGGGATAAAAATAAAATGATTGTCATTGTTTTAAGCCAAGAAGTTTGGAGGTGGTTTGTTATGCAGCGATGGATAACCAGAACGCAAATTTTTCAAACACTGGAGGAAGTGGTGCAGTCACATAATGAAGCAGAACTAAGATGGGAGAGCTCTGTGGGAGCCAAAGGAAGAAATTCAAGAAAAATAAAGTATTCATCATTATAAAAGCCTTCAGAGAGGAAAAAAGAGAATAAGAACTAGAGAAAGGTCACCAAAAATTAAATGCATTTTCCATCTCTTGCCTGGAATGTAAAACTGATTTGTCTTCTAAACATAAAAACAGTATCAAATATAGAAAAGCACCAGCATATGTTCCCTCTACCAGGCTCCTTCTTGTCCCACTCTTCAAATTCTTTTTCTCCAACCTCATCCAAAAACCTCAATTAAAAAGGAAAGCAGCTCTCATTATTTATCAACTATGAGCAAGGCAAACAATGTAGGTGATTTACATACATTATTCCCTTTAATAATAACAATCAGTCCATTAAACAAGCATTATCTTCATGTTACCGATGATTCATATAAGGTTTGGGAAAACTGAATCATTTAAAAACAAACAGCTAGTAAAAGGTGGACCCATTTTTTTAACCTTGTCTTGTATGATTTCAACAGGCAGAATGAAGACAACTGTAGTCAGCTTTTTATGATCAGAGCTAGTCCAATGGAGACTAAACTAAACTATATTCTGATGACTTAAGTCCTGGTCCTCTCTGAACTCTTCCCTCCTCCATATGGCATCCTCCAGATGGTTGAGAGCTTGAGAGAGTGCTCTGTGGCCATCAGTTTTTCTCTTCCCAACAATGCCAGTTCATGTATTACTTCCCCATAATCCCCTGGACTCCAAGAGAACTGCCTTCTGTAGGCACACATTAAACCTTCTCTATAACAGCATGCGGAAGCTAAGCTCAAAATTCTAAAAATGAGCTGCAGAAAAAGTATATTTAATACAGGAATAAGGTTCCAGATTGTGTCCTGTTTACGAAGGCACATAGTGTGCTAATAGTAAAACCAAGCGAGTTCTACTTTTATAATGGTAGCCTAAAATGAATACCACCCACCCACACCCCCAGTCTGCCCACACTCACGCTCCATCAGCGCAATTAAATCTTAAATTCACCTTGCTCTGAACTACACAGACAAATGGAATTTTGTGCACATATTTGTGTGGTTTGTTTACCATCTTCTCCAAACTGCTTTACCAATTGCAATGAAAGACTAGCTCACCCACATATGCATTCTGGGCTTCTAAGTTTTAACTCACAAGATAAATGTACTTTCATAGTGATCTTGGAATAACCACTCAAATGAAACAGGTGTGGTTCATTGCCAGAAGCCATTGCTTCAAGCTATACTTGAGTATTCTATTTTCCATAAGATGCTAATAGTTATTCAGTAATAATAGAGTTTTGCGGGCAAATAATCTTCTGAAACACTGAAGCTCATTTTACTTTCTTGGAAATACACTGGCACATTAGCATTTTAAAGATATAGGAAATTATCCAAGGTACAAATCTGTTTGTACTTAAACCCAGGATTCCTGAAATTTATTTGGCCATAAGCTCTTATCTTAATACTCATCATGTTTCTTGTAAAATATAACTCTTCAAGTAATATATTAGGGCAAACACCACTCTCTTTCCTTTCAATCAAATTGCTTTGGATCAATTGATAGAACAATGAAGGCATGAGCTTTTATCCTTTTCAACCTGCTTAAATATCTAATGTTGATTATTAGAGAATATGAGGAAATACAGAAGCAAATCAAATGCTATTAACATGCAGAGGAGTTTGAGAAGAAAACACACAAAATTGAATAGATATTCAGTTACTGAACACAAGCTCATTGTAGTTATTTCAGGGAAACAGTTTGAAATGGTAAAAAAGATTATGAGCTTCAGAGTCAAAATGGTCTGACTAAAATTCTATTTCTACCACTTATTAGCAGAATAAGTGCTTTTAAAACAAGATCATTTAATCTCCCTAAGCTTTATTGTCTTCCTTCTTGTATAAAATATAGATAAAAATAGCTATTTTGTAAATGTGGTTATGAGAATTAAATAAGCTATAGTATATAAAATGCCTTCCACATTATAGGCATGGAATGACTAATATTCCCCTTCCTTTCTGATTACTTTAATTCCTCATTTAATTTTATGTTGTTACAGATAAAATGATGGTCCCATTTGAACTTAAAAAGAACATACAATTTCAAGCTACTGACATTCAAACTCAAGTTTACACAACTACATAAACCCCTTAAGAACTGCAGGGATAAAGGAAAAATAGGCCTCTCTAGGCTGTTCTTAAAGAACACCTAGGCACGATCTTAAAGGACGCGTCTTAAAGGAAGAGCTACTCAACTTTCCTACCAACTCTTCTTGTGCATCTTAAAGTTTTCCTTCCCAATGAAGAATCTCAAAATCATTCTGCCATTTAAAAAACGTTAGAAAGAGAATTATGTGTCTACATCTATGTTTTCTTACTAAGAGATATGAAAACTTACTAAAATCAAATCAAGTTCTTATCTATATCATCTTCCTTCTTGGTGGCTCCCATAGCACCCAGCATAGTCCTCAGCTCCTACTACACCCTTTAGTGAATAATTATTGTTTTGAGCCATTTGATACTGTAGAAAGGTGCTATGGACTGAACTGTGTCTTCCCAAAATTTGTATAGTGAAGCCTTAACTCCAACATGATGGTTTTGGAGATGAGGCCTTTGGAAAATCTTTAGTCTTCCCCCTAATGATGACATTAGTGCCTTTATAGGAATAGACACAAGGGAACTTGTTCGCTCCCTCTCCCTCTTCCTCTCTCCATCCCCAGCCTCCATGTGAGAACACAGCAAAAAGGTAGCTGTCTACAGGCCAGGAAGAGAGCCCTCAGCAGTAATTGACCATGCTGGCATCTTGATCTTGGGACTTCTAGCTTCCAGAACTGTGAGAAAATAAATTTCTGTTGTTTATGCCACCCACTCTATGATATTTGTTATGTTTGTTTCGTTAGACAGACTGAACTGCCTAAGACAAGAGGAGTAAGATTTGGAATGCTGAGAACTAAAACCAGTCAGTCAATTTTCCTCTCTGGTATTTTCCCTTTGTGGATTCAAACTCATGTTTTGAAATGCCACTTTTCAGTTGGTTGCATGAGAGCTGTAGAAATCAATCACCAGTCATTTCCCTTCTGGATGATCTCCTGAAAAAAGTTTTTATCATAGTATCTGTGAAACCTAAATCCTAGAAATCACAGATTTTAAACCCACGATTTTGAAACTTGGGTTGGGTAAGGGAAGTTACAGTGCCATATACAAAGTTTACTATCTGGTGAATCTAGAGGAGGGAAGCACTTATAATTATCAACTATATTAATCTATGACTATAAGTGGGCTGAAGCAGTGGATACAAGTACTAATTAAGATAATGATAATAGTAACAAGTATTTGCTAGAAATCTATAACATACTTGTTATTTAATGCAGTTAAAAAAAGAAAGACTTTTTTAAAAGATCATTCTCTGAAATAATTCAGCTTTGGAAGACATAATTTAACAACCAAGAATAAAGAACACAATGAAAATACCGATATCTAAGTAGTATTCACATAGGAGCCTTCAAGTCAAATCATAAAATAAGTAATATAAACAAGGTAGTCCACTGGGCATCAGAGAGAAAGACAGAACAAATATTGCTCACATGTTTTGTTCCAGAACAACCCTGGTAAATTTTTTAAAAACTTGGAGAGACACTAAAGAAATTAATGCATTCCACCTACCAAATGGCAACCCATCAACTATCAAAAGTGAGGTAAAGTTTTAACTATCGAATTAAAATGAATAATGCATTTCAAACAGAAAAGGGGGTATAAGAGATAGATATAAGGATAGCGATATGAATACTTGTATTATAAAACTATAACCTGGATATCACAAGAGAAGGTATAAAAGTTTCTGCTTTATTGTCTTCATCAACATAATTTTTGGTACCCAAATCCTTCCAAGACCAAGATTTCCCCGATAGGGTCCAGGATGACTAATTAAAGTGGGCTTTTGAAGATAAAGTTGCCACTCTTTCCATTCGACCTTCAGAAGGTGTTGGCTGCCTCTGTGTTCTCCCCTGTGGCACCAGCTGACCTCTTTCAGGGTGTTGGAGCTTGCCGTTCCCTCGAAGAATCACTCTTTATGGCCCCTGCACTAACCCCAGGGCTTCTGCAGTTGCTGATGTTCCAACCCCATTCCCACAGCAATCAATTCTCTCCATAAGGAAGAAAAGAATTACCAGCATTGTTATGACTCATAGGATCACAAACAGGAAAGTCTCATTCTTTCGAGTTCTTATGATGTCGTCAATTAGTTAAATGCCTTGTTCTTGTCATTTTCAACAGCTACCTTTCCTGGCATGGAAATCAGCATGTTTCCTGAGGAACTAGGCCAAAGGCAAAACAGGCAAGATTCTACAGAGAGTGACACTCAAAATCACCTTCCTCCAATCTCAGTGCTCAAATAGTGTCCCTGAACTATTTTGTAGATAGACTCTGTTCTAGGAAAGTATTTTTCTCTCGTATCTGGTATATTACTTAAACATGACAGGTTTTACCCTTAAATTTTTAGAAGTACCAGTCCTGAGGCTATTGTTAGTTGCTGTGATAATTATCTAAAATATCATACTTGGCTCTCCTAGTCATGTTTAAATTCCTTTAAAGAACTCATAGAACAGACACTCTTTGGTCATACTGACTTTCAGTGAGTATATTTAATTGCGAGGCAAGTATTACAGAATTGGTGTCTAATACAATGTTATATATAACTCCTATTCTGTGATAAATATTTAAAGGCAGTAATTATAAGTAAAAACCCACTTGCTATACATATAAGGAGTTTTATGAGCTAAAATCCATTTTAAAAAGAGTTACAAACACTGAGATATATAAAATATGTAAGATGCAAACCACTATTGTGAGAAAGTTAAATTAAGTAAACATGGGAATACATTACACTTTTAATGTGAAGATCCTTAACACATCCCATGGAAAAAGAGATGAAATGTATTTTTTATGTAAGTGTACTTAAGTATTCCAGACAATTTCATCACCAGGAGATTAGAAATGACTAAGTAAAATAGAATCAACTGGTACTATCTCTGAACACAATATAATAAATGGACAAAAACCAGGTTTGTTGAGGACAAATTTTTATCTTTGTTTCCACAGATAGAATGAGAAATGAGAGTTCTCAGAATTTTGGGCACGTACACTCAAGTAAAATACCTTATTACTGAACAATCCATAAAGAACAAGAAGCCTTGAAATCAAGTTAGACAGAAAATGTGAAGCTACTGACAATTTGTGAAACTATTGACAATTGTCCCTGTAGCATCTCAAATTGAGCAGTAGCAACTTTTATACGCAATAGAGTTACTGCGGCTAGAGATAGATCTCCCATAAGCCTTATCAATTATTGAGCTATAAATGTGATATGATACATTGCCAAAGATACTGAAATTTCCTATGTCTCTTGGGAAACAATGGAAGAAATAAAATTCACAACCATTGTAAAGGTTGGTCAGAATTATTTTTAAAATGAGTAATGTATATTGGGATTTTAATTTTGCAATCAAAACCCAATTTTCTTTTATATACACATCAGTCAGATTTGTCTGAATTAAGTTCATCTAATATGTATTTAAATATATATATATATTTCACTGAGGTTATTGTTCATAAAATAAGCATACATTTTTCTAATAATTTGTAGAGATAAAGAAGCCCTCCAGCAGCACTGCATTTCATGATAAGCAGATGGAAAGTTTACTTTTATGGGAGGGTTTTCCAAGGTTGACTCCTCGTAATTCAGAAGGGTAGGAGTGAATGTTATTTTCTACTCTAAGAGTTAGCACATGTACTGTACAAGTATGACACCCATCATCTCACTGTCACTGCTGGAAGGTTGTAGGAGTATTTGAAAAAAAAAACGCATCTCATGAAAGCAGGTGCTGTTGTATGTAACAATATACTTTGGTGTCTGACTGGTCTCTTGGACAATTATTGCTTATTTGTATTTTTTTGCTTTATTTGCCAGCATTTGTTTTGGTTTACCTGTTTCTTCTTGCGTATAAAAAATTCAGTGATTAACACTAAGCAAAATGTAAATTATAGGATTTAAAGTTAATCTGATTTAATTACTTATATGTGTACATAAATGTTATTGTCAAGCAATTTCCATCGGGAAGTACTATGAATGGGTTGGTAATAAGTCTAGTGTAAATTTGTATTTATGTAAATCTTAAGAGAATTAAATGCCTGAAATGTTGCTCTCCATTTTTTCTATTTCTTTCAACTTTGGTAATATGAACACATGATGAATACAACAAGGCAATAACTACAACTTTAGCAAAATCATTTTTTGTCATGTTAATGCATTCTGGGCCATTTGAACAGTAAAAATGTCTTATAGAAAAGCAAAAGCTTTTCATAATAACAGAGTAAAAATATATCAAAACTCATAAGTCAACATGATATTAGAAAAAAAGAGCACATAAGTTTTAGAATCAGACTGGGTTGGACTCCCAGCCTTGCTACTTGTAATGTGGTTGATATGGTTTAGATCATGGTTAATTGTAATTCCCAATATTGGAGGAGGTGATTGATCATGGGGGCGGATTTTCCCCTTGCTGTTCTCATGATAGTGAGTTCTCACAAGATCTGGCTGCTTAAAAGTGTGTAGCACCTCCTCATTCACTCTATTCCTCATGGTTTGGCCATGTAAGACATGCCTGCTTTCCCTTCACCTTCTGCCATGAATGTAAGTTTCCTGAGGCTTCAGCTATCCCTGCTTCCTGTATAGCCTGCAAAACCATGAGCCAATTAAACCTCTTTTCTTTGTAAATTACCCAGATTCAGGTATTTCTTTGTATAAGTAGCATTGTGAGAACACACTAATACAGTGGCTTTGGGAACATTAATATTTTTCATTTTTTTAATGAGGAAAAAATGGAGACAAATACACCTGCCTCCAACAATTCTACTTCTGGTTATATAACCAAAAGAATTGAAAGCAGGAATTTGAACAAATACTTGTATGCTAGTGTTCATAGCAGCATTATTTACCATAGCCAAAAGGTGACAACAGTCCAAATATCAACAGATGAATAAAAATTGGTATATACATACAATGGAATATTGCTAAGTCATAAAAAGGAATGAAATTTTGATGCATGCTATAACATGAGTGAAACTTTAAAATTTTATGCCAAATAAAACAAGACAAAAAGGGACAAATGCTGTACCATTCCACTTATATGAGCTAACTAGAGTAGAAAAATTTATAGAGAAAGAAAATAAGACAGAAGTAACCAGGGGCTGAGAGAAGGCAGAAGTGGTGAGTTGGTTAATGGATAAAGAGTTTCTGTTTTGGATGATTAAAAAGTTCTGGAAATGGAGAGTGATGATTAATGCAACTGAATTATACACTTGAAATAGTTAAAATAGTAAATGTTATATGTAATTTACAACAATAAAAAGACACTTGCCTCAAAGAGTTGTGAAGATTATATAGCCTATCTTTTAAAATACTAGCACAAATAGGCATCTGACAAATGCAACTCAACTCACCCCCAACTCCTTTTCCTTTCCTTTATAGAGAATAGCACACATGATTTTAAGCAATGTTGAGTTAATTTACATTGGCAAAGAGAAAGGAAGAGAAGCTAGGGGAGTCCATGTATATTGTCTTGATGAGAAATATAAACACAAATATTTTTGCCAGAGAACTCCTGGCCCACTAGTGGCCCTTTGTATTAGATTAAAATGGCTCTGCGACTTCTCAATAAGTGGTCTACATTCTGTTATTATAAATCCTCTGGGTTTCAAAACTCTATTTAAAATGGTGTGAGTACAAGTTAAGGTTATTTTCCCTTACCAGAGAATGTATTTTTGTATTTCTTTGAAGCAATACTTGAAATAAACATAATTCACTTATTCATATAGACCACAAATTTTTAATGAGCATTAAATGTATAGGGAACAGAAGGCCCCAAGACTTGTAATACTACATTCTTATCCTTTGAAAATGTAGTAAAGACAAGAGATAAAAATAACAGATTTTCTTCTAGGTCATGGAAATTCCTTAGGACTGTGTTCAAGGTATACTCATACTATAAAAGGCATTTTTGTTGCTTATATTGCCATTAAACCTCATTTCTATTTACCTCTTCCCTCTAGCTTCTCCTACAGCTCCTAACTGCTCTTTGAAGTATGTGTGTCTATATTTATGTATATATACACATATACACAAACACCTGCAAACATATCAATATCTGCACAAATACATATTTGTTTATGTATCTATAAACATACATACACACACGTAAAGAGAGGGAAGGTGAGAGAAAGAAGTTATTGGAAATTAACTCTAGCGCCTTCTCTACTACTCTGTCTTCTTTTTACTTGCAAATTGAGTAAATTATGGTAATTTTCTCAAATCCCTCCTATGCTCCTTAATCTAGTGTACTGTTTCCAACCTAATTATATTTCCTTTTCAAGGTTCACCAACAACTCTCCTGTTGTAGAATCCCAGAATCCAGTGGCATTTTTCAGGCTGATTTGCTGCGAAGTTTTTGCTGTATTTGACTTTACCAATCATTTTTGAAATTCCCCCATACCTTGGCATCTACCCTTCACAAAATCTGATTCTTCCTCTTCATCTCAATCAGCTTCTCTGTGTATCACTCCATTTTTTTGTCCTACACCTAAATTCTGCCGTTCTCCAATACTCAATGCATTGTTTTATTTCCTTGTTTCTTTACAGTCTTGTCCTAGAAATGTCAGTTCAGGGTAGCCTATGACCTTTCAAACCATACCTCCATTTGTATCCTTTGGCCTGATTCCCAAAACTTATTTTTTTTTAAGATGACTAGTGAAAATTTTCACTTACATGTTTTGTCAACATCAAAAACAACATTTTCAAAATCCAACCCATTAATTTTTCCTCTTTCCCCAAATTCATCTCCATAACCTTTTCATTGATCCAACTATTTTCTTGGGAAATTGGACTCAAAACTATCAATTCATGTGTGATTTATTTTTGTTAGTTCTTCAACATGATATTTATAAATATTTAGGGAGCCTAAATTCCCACCTACTCCACCCTCACTCAGGCCCTCGACATATCATGGCTGGATTACTTCAATAGCCCTCAGTTGTACAGATTTCAGTCTTTCTTATAAGCTTCTAGAAGACCAATCTTCAATATTATGACTTAAAAATTGTAAGCCTTTTTTAAGTTGAAATGATTAGAAATGATTACAACAGAAATGTTTCATGAACAACTCAGATCCATTAATTACTTTTGTCTTCTAAATCAAATAAAAACTTTGGAATCTGGATGTGGCATTTTTTATGAACTGAAATCACCCTCCCTACCTATGATCTACCTATTATTCCCCAAGATATAATTTACATTTAATTATCCAGTTAATCAACCTCCTGCCCACTCACTTGTTGGCCATACTTACTTCTGCATATTCGCTCCCTCTGCCTACTGAAGTTTTGCCACCCCTCTAGAATTAACCAAAAGAATTCTCTTTTATGGAACATTCAGATATATTCTGCAACCCAATGTCATTTTCCTTTAACTTCTTTGCCTTTGTGATGTAATTTAGCAAATAATGATATCCTTGATTATTATTTATCCTTAATTCAAAATACCTCCATTTTGGTATAGTTCAGAATTTGTTTCTAGAGTTTAAATTTTTGCTTTGCTGTCTAGTAAATGCATGACTTGCGGAAATTTTTACTTCTGAGTACAGTTTGAGTTTCTTCAAAGGGATACCTTTTCATAGTATTAATGGGAAATATAGTTGATATATAATAGTGATTAATTAACTATTGGTGCTATAACAATTAACAGCTGTAACCTCACATGTAGTAGTAGCTCAAAATAACACAAACTTACTATCTTAGAAGGTAAGAAGTTTGAATGGGCTGGCAGGCCTATGCTTATTCTCAAAGCTCTAGGGAAGAATCCATTTCCCTTCCTTTTCCATCATCCTGAGGCTGCCCACATTCCTTGGCTCACAGTCCCACATTACTGCAAATCTTGCTTCCACAGTCACATCTCCTCTGACTTTCCTGTCTCCCTCTTTCATTGATAAGGAGCCTGTAATCACATTTGAGCTCTCCTCAATATTCCAGGATAAACATCCCAAATGAAGACCCATAGTTTAATCACATCTGCAAAGTCTTTTTTACATGCAACATAACATATTTACAGGTTCTAGGAATAAGAATATAGACATCTTCAGTCTACTGCATATTACCTAATATATATCAGTTTCTTTCTCTCATCGCCTAAATTATAAACTACATAAAGGCAAATACGAAGCTTCATTCTCCCTTCTGTTGCCTTTCCAACATTTACATGGTGCAGATGCTAAAAGAAAGGACTGTTAATTTTTATCAAACTCTATGAATGTCATATTTGATGGGATTGAATTATTCACTCCCATCTCCATTACACAGCCCATTTTGTAGGACTGCTATATGCAGACCCTACAGGCTAGCACAGAAAACAGCAAAAACATATTTCAATCTATCCCCAGTAGGGCTAATTCAAGACTTTAATTTTGTTCCCAGCCCTACAATAACTTTTTTGTTCTAATTTGTTTGGGTAACTTCACCTGACTTCTCAGAATTTTCTTTCATATTTCAACTAAGAATTTGAGGAACAAGTATTTATTCCTCATATGAAAATACAAATTCTATTACAAATAGTCATAATTTTTAAATATTTTATAAAACAAATCTCTAACTACAAATAGTTAGGAGAATATATATTCTGTTTTGCTTTTAAGCTTCACAAGGTGGTATACAGTGTCATAACTCTTCTCTTAAGAAAAAATAAAATATCATCTTCATTCTCAAATAGTTAAACCATCATATAATCTTCTTTTTTTTTTTTTTTTAATTTATTTATTATTATTATACTTTAAGTTGTAGGGTACATGTGCATAACATGCAGGTTTCTTACATATGTATACTTGTGCCATGTTAGTCTGCTGCACCCATCAACTCGTCATTTACATCAGGTATAACTCCCAATGCAATCCCTCCCCCCTCCCCCCTCCCCATGATAGGCCCCGGTGTGTGATGTTCCCCTTCCTGAGTCCAAGTGATCTCGTTGTTCAGTTCCCACCTATGAGTGAGAACATTCGGTGTTTGGTTTTCTGTTCTTGTGATAGTTTGCTAAGAATGATGGTTTCCAGCTGCATCCATGTCCCTACAAAGGACGCAAACTCATCCTTTTTTATGGCTGCATAGTATTCCATGGTGTATATGTGCCACATTTTCTTAATCCAATCTGTCACTGATGGACATTTGGGTTGATTCCAAGTCTTTGCTATTGTGAATAGTGCTGCAATAAACATACGTGTGCATGTGTCTTTATAGCAGCATAATTTATCTTCTTAGGAGATATGTGGACATAAAAGTCTATACTTCAACATAGAAAGCCTCTGAATTAGAATTTGGAGTTCTCTTCCTTTGATACAATTTTTTAAAGACACATGTTTTCCCAGGTCATTTCAAGTTTCCTTGGTTGTGAGTTGAGTTTTTACATTATCCTGAGAACACAAAATTCCACTAAAGCAGTCATCCTGGTCATATCTGTAGGGTCCCCTAGCTCCCCCTGCTTTCTTTCTACGTCATGACTAAAAAATCGCGAAGTGCCCAGCCAGCTGCAGGTGTTTCCCAGTAGGCTTGAACTCAAACCAGGGCCTTGAACATTCCTAGGCACTCATAAAGGTATCCAGATTGTTGCCCAAAACACTGAAAGAAACTGGCCCCAACCCTGAGCTAAATTCCTTAAACCTTCATATATACTCCATACCTGCTCATAGAGGGCATGCCACGGTAGGACATTCCTATCCTCTCACTGTCGTCCATCACGAGGACATTCAGCAGCATTCTGTGCATAAGTTCCCCGGATAAATCATCCTGGGGCTTCGCATTTCTTTCTCTGGAATCCCAATCAGCACCACATCAAGATGGCTGGAGCACTCACTTGTGGGAATTCCCCTGCCTCTACTTTTGGGGCAATGCCAGCCTCTGGGTCAGCAGTACAAGACATCAACTTAGCTATCACAACTGAAAATGAAACATCAAAAATGCCTCTGAACATGAACATCTGTAGAACACACACACAGTCATGTGCGTACACACACACACACACACACACACACAGAGTTGTGAATGAAAACAAATAGAAGGAATGAGTCTAAATCAACCACTAGCATAATGTTACAGGGGTCACTTAATCAGGAACTCAAACTTAATCATTGGAGTCTATGCTACACGCAAGCCCAGAAAGCCTTTCACTGGTAGAAATGTCCCTCGTGCCTGAGGAATTTTGCATTCACAAATTAGCAAAAGATAATGTGTCACAGCTTTGACCTTAGACCTTACTTGGTTGAGTCATACTTCTAATGTTGTTTTAATGTGATTTTCTGAATTGAATTAATTGTTAACTTGTTCCAGTGTGAAGACTTTTTTCTTTTAACCAGGATTTTATCTGTTTCCGTTTCCTACTATCAGGTGTTACTATTTCCTGAGGAAAATAGCCCCCAAGGCATCAAAGCTTTCACAGGCAGCAACAGAAAAACTTATTACCAAGTTTTGCTATCAGACCAAAATGCCAAGTTACACACAATTGTCTGTCGCTTTCTCTACCAGAAAAACAAAAAATAATCTCAGGGTTTGATATAATGCTAAATCTTTTCATGACATCAAAGCCTCCCTTTTAGATTACTTTTCCTCCTACATTTGAAGATTATAAATTGTGTATAATTCATTTTATAATTTATAACAAAAATAACATATATAATATAAATTTCTAGAAACCTTAAAGATGGTTACAGAAGCTCCAACCATTTCTATCTGGAGAAACTTAACCTTGCATACTACAAAACAAAACAATCTCTTTTACAAACCACCCTCCCCCTCCCCCACATAAATATATAACTTCCTCTAGTTGCCACATCGTTTTAAAATTTGAAATTTTCATTCCAAATTAAATTTTTTAAACTGTAAGCACTGGATGTGGAAAGCCCCTGTGTAAGTCGTATTGAGAGATTCAGATCTGAACATGGGCTTCGCCTGCAAAGAGCTATATGTAAAAATAGAGTGATAAAAGAGGATCTCTAAACCTCATATCTTAGAATTATATCCCTTTGTTGATCAAACTCCCCCCCCCCCATGGAGAAACTACCAATATTATATACACAAAGTAGCTTCTTGGAAAAACAGAAAGGTTAAGTTAATTTTATCATCCTTATAAATGATAAAATGATATATATATATATTGAATACCAACCAAGGGCAGACTAAATATATTCTATTACATTTTCCTGCAGAATTTCCATTAAAAGTACAAGAGAAAATGTGTCTATCCACAAAGGAATCTGGCAGTAAAGGAAAAATGCAGTACCTTTGTGTAGAACACAGGGTCTTGAAATATCTGACCCCCACATCTGTGATCTCATAAAGCAGGAAAATGTTGAGGACAGAAGAATTCCTGCTGAGAACAACAGAGAGACAGAGAGTTCTCTACTCACACGGTTTGGGTGGACTCTTCCCAGGGGCCAGGAGGTCTTCTACTGCAATGATCCGACCTCTGCTGGCCCCCTAACCGCTGACTCACTTATCCACAACAATAATTGATTCCTCTACTATAAATGCAGCTAAAGGAAAAGATAGGAAAGGAGTTTTTAAGCTCATTTTAAGTAAATGTTTCCAAAGAGAAAAGTATAAAGTCTTTTTCCTCCCCTACCTTTCTCTATCCCTCCCCACCTTTCTCTCATTTATCACTCTTAGACACAAAAGCTCAGATATTATTTCACATGTTTTTTTTCTCTGAAGCCAAATAATTTAAGAGCCATGTGCAGCCGCACAGAGAGTCATAAAGGTGATAATGATGTCTTCCTATAAAGTCATGTAGGTTTGAAGTTCCACAGCCCTTTAGAAGCTCACTGAAATGCTGATTGAATGGAATGTGTATGTGACTCGAGATAGAATCACAAGTTTGGTAGTTAAGTGGACTCTCAAATTAGGACAAGGTGAGACATTTCGGCCATCACATTTAACAGTCATGTGCACTTGGGCTAGTTCTTTATCTTCTATAAGCCTTCATTCTCTCTTAGGTGAAGTGAGGACAATGATACTTACCTTACAGCATGATTGTGAGGTATGCTGCAGATGGTGGTATCACAGCATCTAGAGCCCTATATTTAGAATGTAATAACTGCTCAATAAATGTTGTATTAAAAAAAAAAGGAAACAAGTAAATGCAATATGAGGAAGATTTCTAAAATCTGTTGATATCCTTTTTCTGCTTTGGCAAGTAGAAGATATTGGTGGCTGAGGGTCACAGTGACTTTTCAGCATCAACCTAAGTCAGAGCTACAGGTTTAGCAGGATACCATACCAGATTGAATATCTGCCCCAGAACCTACCTGTTTTTCTTTTCCCTCATTCTTTCCTTCCTTTTATAAAAATCTACACTGAGTATCTACTGTGGTTAGATTGTGCTATAGGCTCGTGATAGAGAAACAATATTATAGTTAATGTTTCAGGGAAGTCCCCATCTAGCTGGGAAAAGGGAGAAGTCAAATGGTAGTCATTAGGAAATCAGTGTTAGGACAGGTATGTTCTAAGGTGTTTTAAAACATCAAAGGGAAGTCAGCTGAATTGAATCGGGAGATTGAGGGATGTCTTCTCAACAATGATAATTAGGAAGAACCCAGCCAAAACACATGGATATTCAAAGCTTCTGCCTATTCAACACATAACACACTCAGCATAAAATGAGCCTTAAGGCCACGTGTACATGAGGAACTACTTTCTGATTTGGCTCACTGAGCACCAGAATCTTCACTATCAGATTGTCAGGTCAGTACTCCCAGTACTTCAGGTAGCTAAGTATAAAAACACATGAAAAAGTTATTTAATTCAGAGATTTATGAAGTCCACAAAAGGTTTTGTTAAGAACGACTGTGTTCTCACTGTGAAATAAGAATGACCTACATTTTACCAGAGAGCTGAAAAAGAAAAACGAATAAAACAAGCTACAAAAGATTTACAGTGTGATCCTGTCAAACTTCACTTCTCTCTTCTCTAAGGAACTAATGAAAATGCTTAGCAGACCAATGTTTTAGCAAGGTTTCCATTTTTCTTCTTGTATGATCCACATTTTTCTGTTCCACTCTTTTTTTTATTTGCCAGCCTAAGCTGGTATTACTTTCTTGAATTGGGGTTGTTGCTACTATATAAGATTTTTCAATCGGTATGAATGTGACAGCATTTACTTAGCTTATTATATTTGCAGAAACTAGAACTACTGTGTGTTTAGGTGCACAACAAACATTTGATGTAGGAACAAATGCCTCCCCCCAAAAAAATAAACACTGAACTTGATAGAAAAAAATTTTTTTATCTCTGCGCAGTCTTTTACTCCATATCTTTCTTTAATCTAGTTTCAGAGCTGTGTCAATGGCAAATATTACATTTTGTTCTTTGTGGCTAGAAGAAATAGGTCTGAATTGGAACTGGAACACAAATTGAAAATGGAAGTGCCATTGGATAGAAATATGGCTGTTTCTATTGAATCAGTTAGGACTCTTAGTGTCTAACCTTGACAACCCACCACCGAGTAGAACACACAGGAAGGAACATGAAAGAAATTAAATGGGTGGATTGGATCGGGAGCTGCTTTGTATTCATCATTCAGGGGTCTGGAGGGTCATGTAGGAAGTAATAGTCTGGAGTTGAACCCTGACAGGTCATATGAGCCGTGCCATGAGGTTAGACGAATATCAGGTGCAGTAGGGATGCAATTAGATTCAAAACTAAACTTTGCTGACATTTGTAGAAATTATAAAAAATTATGTATTTTAATAGTCCATTTAAATAAAATTTAGTGAAATAGCCACATTCAGATACTGCTAATTAAAGTGTAGTTTTGTATCAACACTTCTAAAGAGTAGTTTAACAAAATATTTCAAAGATAACTTTAAAAATCTATAACCTTTGGTCAAGATTTTTTATTTTGAGGAATTTATCCTAAGAAAAATCAGACATATACAAACATGTTTTTATCTGCAAATATATTACGTACAATGTTAATTACAATGTAGCTAAAAATAGTGAAACATTTAAATAACCCAAATATTCAATATTAGTCTTGATTATCTAAATTACAGCTTATCTATTTAACAGAAGATCATGTAACTGTTATAAATCATGTTATGCCACATGCATTCTCAATAGGCACTAAAATTGATGCTTTGGGGGAGTTAAAAATCCTGCTCTTTCTATATAAAATGCACAGATATAAATAAGTGCACAAACAGATATACAATGTATCTGTGGTATTAAAATTCCATGGAGGAAGCAATTAGGTAGAAAATATTTTAGACAGCTTCTTTTGTAGGCAATAATGAACCAAACATTGAGAAATACTATTGTAGAGGAATATTTATTGACAAGGAAAATATTCTTGATAATTATTACCAGAGTAATCACTGTTATTATAACAATATCTAATCAAATGGGCCACTATGTGCTTTAAATAGACAATATGATTCAATTCTCAGAAAGTACTTGTGAAATAGGTATTATTCCCACATCATAAGCAAAGAAATACCAAGTGAGAAACACATTTCCCCAGATAAGAAAATTGAGGGTCAATATGCCCTATGTAACACTACAGTAAGAAATTCAGACCGAGGTCTAGATCTGTCTGAATCAAGTAAACATAATCTTAGCAATTATGTAACTTTTCAAATGGTGTAATGATGTACACACACACAGAAGCACATAAACCAAATATTAGTGATATTAGTGAAAAGTCTATGAAAGTTTAATTTCTTTGGCTTTTATTATCAAATATTCTGTCTGGTATGCATATTATTTTTAATAAAGAATAAGCAGTAAATCTTAAATAAATAGCTAACCTTGCCCTCAAGGATCTTTCAGATAAGCAAGAGAAAGAAGACATGAAAGCAAATAGGTTGTGAGTGGGATTAAGTCCTACTTCAGTCACTCACTAACTTATTTCTTGGGCAAGTTCTCCACACCTTCTTTGGGTCTCAGATGATAAACAGAAATGAGAATATCTGTGAGGATAATTATGAAAAGAATCAGAGAAATGGGAAATAAGCCTCCAACTCCCCTCCCTGCTGCCCCACCAGCCTCACTCCAGGGGTTCAGGTGCAACTGGTACCAAGGCTACAGAGGCCATGTCCCAGGTAGGGCATGTGGACATGAGAGTAACCTTGAATACCAGGCTAAGGAATTCAGACAAAACCCAGAAAATGTTCTCTTTAATTCCTAATATCAGTGGGCTCAATTTTCTACTTTTGTTTTTTTTGTTTGTTTTGTTTTTTTTGTTTGTTTTTCCTTTTCTTATCCTTGCTTTCAACCCTCCACTTTTAGAATAGGCTAAGGAAATTTTTAAGTTAACTTCAGGGTTCATATTAATTGAATTTTTTGTTATTTCTTCATATAAAGCTTGCTAGAGATGTCTCCTGCACTGAAGGACTTATTAACAGGGGAAATGGCTCATTCTGCAGCCTGCCAGCAGAATTCAGAGCAGCCTGGCACCTGCCTTGTTCAATTAATAAGCAGGTAAGGGTTATGTCTGATCACACATTTTCTCTTCTCCTCTCCTTATCCACCTTGAACAATCATTAGAGCCAAATAGGTTCTGTTCTATGCTCCTGGGAAACGCTTCCTCCCAAAGTCATTCCTCTCTGGACCTCCACTTGTTGTGGCCTTCCTTGGGCAGATGGTGTCTGGAAGGCATGATTGATAAACATGTTTAAATATAGAAGGCAATCTTTTCTGGGTGCCAAGCAATTACTCAACATCACAGATAGGCCTGCCATGGACCAACAAATAGCTATAGTTTATTATTTCACACATTGAGGAAATGGAAAATTATTAAGAAACCATCAAATGACAGTGTGTCCATAACATCTGGAAAACATTTGCCAGCCACCATTTGCAAGCAAAGCCACCAGATTATAGGAAGGCTGAAAGTCACCTTGCCTTCTTCACACACTGTAGAGTCACAGTTTTGTGAGATGAATCTCCTTCTAAGGAAAATAGCTCCACTTCAGAGCAAATTTTAAACTAGCCAAACTACACCTCATTGCAACCTGATTGCTTACTTCCCTGCACCTGACATAAATGAATGTAATAATCATGAGTGTTGCAATATCTTTGACATCACATGGGCCATGTGCCATGTCAAGCACTTTACACACATGGCCTGGCTTGATTCCCATGACAAATACTCAGGTGGGTACTCTTACCTCCCAAATAATAGCTGCAAAAAATTAAGGCTCAGGAAGGTTAAATTGTTTAAGGTAAGCTTATTAAGTGCTAGAGGCAGAATTCATACATGGGGGTGTCTGATTCCAAATCCTATGTTTGTTTCGCAGGTCTAGGATGACCCTCACTTCACTATAATCCACTCAACACACTTTAGGCCTCTTCAAGTCCTCATCACAAATATCCTAGCCCTACACTACCACCTTCTCTAACTCTAGGGTGTCTGCATGTAGTAAGGAATACATATTGGAAAGGATCCTCTCAGACAACAAAATGGCTTCAAGTTTTAAAGATTAAATTATAGACACTGCCTAGTGTTTATGAGGAGAAAGAGCTGAACTGACCCATTTAATATAGAACAAAAAATTGAAACAAAACCAACAACTAAAAAGATCAAAAGCAGCAGGAAGAGGTTTTTTTTTAAAAAAAAAAAAAAAAAAGATGGAGTCTCACTCTGTCGCCTAGGCTGGAGTGCAGTGGCATGATCTCGGCTCACTGCAATATCTGCCTCCCGGGTTCACACCATTCTCCTGCCTCACCTTCCGAGCAGCTGGGACTACAGACACCCGCCACCATGGCCGGCCAATTTTTTGTATTTTTAGTAGAGATGGGGTTTCACTGTGCTAGCCAGGATGGTCTCGATCTCCTGAATTTGTGATCTGCCCGCCTTAGCCTCCCAAAGTGCTGGGATTACAGGCATGAGCCACCGCGCCCGGCAGGAAGAATTTTTAGTAAGGACTGAGTTAACCATAATCTAACCACCACCATATCCCTCCCCTACAACAGCATGTTTTTATGATCAAAGTATTAGAGGCTTAAAAGGAAGTAAGACATACCTAGAGAGATGGAAGAGTGTCAGATTTAAATTAAATTCTTCTTGTATTTATTTCCTTTATATGTATCTATGTTTGTAGAACAATGCTTGGGTACATTTCTCAGATTAGGTAAGGAGATGGGGGATAATCACCATAAAGAGGAGAGGGTCCACAGGGGAGCAATAGAAATTTTATGGAATGAGGCTTGGTGTAGTGGCTCATGCCTGTAATCCCAGCACTTTGGGAGTTAGAGATGTGCAGATCACTGAGGCCAAGAGTTTGAGATCAGCCTGGACAACATAGCATTAACCCATCTGGAAAGGAAGGAAAGAAAGGAAAAAAAAAAATTATGGGATGAAAAAATCCTGCTATATCATATGTTTTAAAAAGTTACTGTGATGGTTAATATTAAGCGTCAATTTGATTGGATTGAAGGATGCAAAGTATTGTTTCTGGGTGTATCAGTGTTTCTGGGTGTTGCCAGAAGAGATTAACATTTGAGTCAGTAGACTGGGAGAGGAAGATCCACCCACAATGTCAGCGGGCACTAGCCTATATTGGCTGTTAGCGTGGCTAGAAAAAGCAGGCAGAAGGTGAAAGAAGCTGACTTGCTCAGTCTTCCAGCCTTCATCTTTCTCCCGTGCCGGATGCCTCCTGCCCTCAAACATCAGACTCCAAGTTTTTCGGCTTTTGGACTCTTGGACTTACGCTAGTTGTTTGCCAGGGGCTCTCAGGCTTTTGCCACAGACTGAAGGCTGTACTGTCAGCTTCCCTCCTTTTGAGGTTTTAGAACTTGGACTGGCTGCCTTGCTCCTCAGCTTGTACATGGCTTATCATGCAACTTCATGATTATGTGAGTCAATTCTCCTTAATTATAAACTCCCTTTCATATATACATATACCCTGTTACTTCTGTCCCTCTAGAGAACCCTGACTAATACAGTTACTTATTGATTACTGTGTGTTGTGTGTCTATATTTTATGGTTATAAATACAGAAAAAATAAAAATAGAGATGAAACCCTAGATTTCCATTTGACTTTATAGTCAAAGACATGACAGTAAAAGTGACTCTACAATCATTGGCTTCTCCTTTAGGCTTCTCTGCACCATCCCTGACCAAGGAGCATGAAATTTCACAATATGATAGTCCCTCTATAGCTTAAAAACCTGGAGAAAAATATTTGCAAATTATAGTTCAGTAGCCCTACTAATCATAGGTAACCTTAATTAAGCATTTAGTATATGTCAATGTGCTAAGTGTTTGACATCATTACCTAGCTTATCCTTACAACAACCTTATGGGTAAAAACTATCATTATACTCACTTTACAGACAAAATTAAGTTCGGAGAGTCTAAGTAATTTATTCAGATTCAAGAATTAGGACTTGAGCCCAGGACTGCCCTGCTGAATTATTGATAGTTTTCTGGCTTTGATATTTGTTTTTACCCATCTACTTCGCCACTGAGCACTTTTCTATGGAGATGTCAGTAACGCACATAGTGACTCAAATATCTATTTTTATTATTATTATTATACTTTAAGTTCTAGGGTACATGTGCGCAACGTGCAGGTTTTTTACATATACATACATGTGCCATGTTGGTGTGCGGCACCCATTAACTCGTCATTTACATTAGGTATATCTCCTAAAGCTATCTCTGCCCCCCTCCCCACAATAGGACCCGGGGTGTAATGATCCCCTTCCTGTGTCCACGTGATCTCATTGTTCAATTCCCACCTATGAGTGAGAACATGTGGTATTTGGTTTTCTGTTCTTGCGATAGTTTGCTGAGAATGATGGTTTCCAGCTGCATCCATGTCCCTATAAAGGACACAAACTCATCCTTTTTTATGGCTGCATAGTGATTCCATGGTGTATATGTGCCACATTTTCTTAATCTAGTCTGGCACTGATGGACATTTGGGTTGATTCCAAGTCTTTGCTATTGTGAATAGTGCCGCAATAAACATGCGTGTGCATGTGTCTTTATAGCAGCATGATTTATAATCCTTTGGGTATATCCCCAGTAATGGGATGGCTGGGTCAAATGGTATTTTTAGTTCTAGATCCTTGAGGAATCACCACACTGTTTTCCACAATGGTTGAACTAGCTTATAGTCCCACCAACAGTGTAAAAGTGTTCCTACTTCTCCATATCCTCTCCAGCACCCGTTGTTTCCTGATTTTTTAATGATTGGCATTCTAACTGGTGTGAGATGGTATCTCATTGTGGTTTTGATTTGCATTTCTCTGATGGCCAGTGATGATGAGCATTTTTTCATGTGTCTGTTGGCTGTATGAATGTCTTCGAGAAGTGTCTGTTCATATCTTTGCTCACTTTTTGATGTGGTTGTTTGTTTTCTTCTTGTAAATTTGATTGAGTTCTTTATAGGTTCTGGATATTAGCCCTTTGTCAGATGAGTAGATTGCAAAAATTTTCTCCCATTCTGTAGGTTGCCTGTTCACTCTGATGGTAGTTTCTTTTGCTGTGCAGAAGCTCTTTAGTTTAATTAGATCCCATTTGTCAATTTTGGCTTTTGTTGCCATTGCTTTTGGTGTTTTAGACATGAAGTCCTTGCCTATGCCTATGTCCTGAATGGCATTTACCTAGGTTTTCTTCTAGGGTTTTTATGGTATTAGGTCTAACATTTAAGTCTCTAATCCATCTTGAATTAATTTTCATGTAAGGAGTAAGGAAAGGATCCAGTTTCAGCTTTCTACTTATGGCTAGCCAATTTTCCCAGCACCATTTATTAAATAGGGAATCCTTTCCCCACTTCTTGTTTTTGTCAGTTTGTCAAAGATCAGATGGCTGTAGATATTGGTATTATTTCCGAGGACTCTGTTCTGTTCCATTGGTCTATATCTCTGTTTTGAGACTAGTACTATGCTGTTTTGGTTACTGTAGCCTTGTAGTATAATTTGAAGTCAGGTAGCCTGATGCTTCCAGCTTTGTTCTTTTGGCTTAGGATTGTCTTGGCAATGCAGGCTCTTTTTTGGTTCCATATGAACTTTAAAGCAGTTTTTTCCAATTCTGTGAAGAAAGTCATTGGTAGCTTAACGAGGATGGCACTGAATCTATAAATTACCTTGGGCAGTATGGCTATTTTCACAATATTGATTTTTCCAATCCATGAGCATGGTATGTTCTTCCATTTGTTTGTGTCCTCTTTTATTTCACTGAGCAGTGGTTTGTAGTTCTCCTTGAAGAGGTCCTTCACATCCGTTGTAAGTTGGATTAGTAGGTATTTTATTGTCTTTGAAGCTATTGTGAATGGGAGTTCATTCATGATTTGGCTCTGTTACTGGTGTATAAGAATGCTTGTGATTTTTGCACATTGATTTTGTATCCTGAGACTTTGCTGAAGTTGCTTATCAGCTTAAGGAGATTTTGGGCTGAGACTATGGGGTTTTCTAAACATACAATCATGTCATCTGCAAACAGGGACAGTTTGACTTCTTGTTTTCCTAACTGAATACCCTTTATTTATTTCTCTTGCCTGATTACCCTAGCCAGAACTTCCAACACTATGTTGAATAGGAGTGGTGAGAGAGGGATTCCCTGTCTTGTGCCAGTTTTCAAAGGGAATGCTTCCAGTTTTTGCCCATTCAGTATGATATTGACTGTGGGTTTGTCATAAATAGCTCTTATTATGAGATACGTTCCATCAATACTGAATTTATTGAGAATTTTTAGCATGAAGGACTGTTGAATTTTGTCAAAGGACTTTTCTGCATCTATTGAGATAATCATGTGGTTTTTGTTTTTGGTTCTGTTTATATGCTGGATTATGTTTATTGATTTGGGAATGTTGAACTAGCCTTGCATCCCAGGGATGAAGCCCAATTGATCATACTGGATAAGCTTTTTGATGTGCTGCTGGATTCGGTTTGCCAGTATTTTATTGAGGATTTTTGCATCGATGTTCATCAGGGATATTGGTCTAAAATTCTTTTTCTTGTATCTCTGTCAGGCTTTGGTATCAGGATGATATTGGCCTCGTAAAATGAGTGAGAGAGGATTCCCTCTTTTTCTATTGATTGGAATAGTTTCAGAAGGAATGGTACCAACTCCTCCTTGTACCTCTGCTAGAATTCAGCTGTGAATCCGTCTGGTCCTGGACTTTTTTTGGTTGGTAGGCTATTAATTATTGCCTCAATTTCAGAGCCTGCTATTGGTGTATTCAGAGATTCAAGTTCTTCCTGGTTTAGTCTTGGGAGAATGTATGTGTCCAGGAATTTATCCATTTCTTCCAGGTTTTCTAGTTTATTTGTGTACAGCTGTTCATGGTATTCTCTGATGGTAGTTTGCATTTCTGTGGGGTCAGTGGTGATATCTCTTTATCATTTTTTATTATGTCTATTTGATTCTTCTCTCTTTTCTTCTTTATTAATCTTGCTAACAGTCTATCAATTTTGTTGATCTTTTCAAAAAACCAGCTCCTGAATTCATTGATTTTTTGGAGGGTTTTTGTGTCTCTATCTCCTTCAGTTCTGCTCTGATCTTAGTTATTTCTTGCCTTCTGCTAGCTTTTGAATGTGTTTGCTCTTGCTTCTCTAATTCTTTTAATTGTGATGTTAGGGTGTCGATTTTAAGATCTTTCCTGCTTTCTCTTGTGGGCATTTAGTGCTATAAATTTCCCTCCACACACTGCTTTCAATGTGTCCCAGAGATTCTGGTATGTTGTATCTTTGTTCTCATTGGTTTCAAAGAACATCTTTATTTCTGCCTTCATTTCATTATGTACCCAGTAGTCATTCAGGAGCAGGTTGTTCAGTTTCCATGTAGTTGAGTGGTTTTGATTGAGTTTCTTAGTCCTGAGTTCTAGTTTGATTGCACGGTGGTCTGAGAGACAGTTTGTTATAATTTCTGTTCTTTTACATTTGCTGAGGAGTGCTTTACTTCCAACTATGTGGTCAATTTTGGAATAAGTGTGATGTGGTGCTGAGAAGAATGTATATTCTATTAATTTGGGGTGGAGAGTTCTGTAGATGTCTATCAGGTCTGCTTGATGCAGAGTTGAGTTCAATTCCTGGATATCCTTGTTAACTTTCTGTCTTGATCTGTCTAATGTTGACAGTGGGGTGTTAAAGTCTCCCATTATTATTGTGTGGGAGTCTAAGTCTCTTTGTAAGTCTCTAAGGACTTACTTTCTGAATCCGGGTGCTTCTGTATTGGGTGCATATATATTTAGGATAGTTAGCTCTTCCTGATGAATTGATCCCTTGACCATTACGTAATGGCCTTCTTTGTCTCTTTTGATCTTTGTGGGTTTAAAGTCTGTTTTATCAGAGACTAGGATTGCAACCCCTACCTTTTTGTTCTCCATTTGCTTGGTAGATCTTCCTCCATCCCTTTATTTTGAGCCTATGTGTGTCTCTGTATGTGAGATGGGTCTCCTGAATACAGCAAACTGATGAGTCTTGACTCTTTATCCAATTTGCCAGTCTGTGTCTTTTAATTGGACCATTTAGTCCATTTACATCTAAGGTTAATATTATTATGTGTGAACTTGATCCTGTCATTATGATATTAGCTGGTTATTTTGCTCATTAGTTGATGCAGTTTCTTCCTAGCATCGATGGATTTTACATTTTGACATGTTTTTGCAATGGCTGGTACCTGTTGTTCCTTTCCATGTTTAGTGCTTCCTTCAGGATCTCTTGTAGGGCAGGCCTGGTGGTGACAAAATCTCTAAGCTTTTACTTGTCTGTAAAGGATTTTATTTCTCCTTCACTTATGAAACTTAGTTTGGCTGGATATGAAATTCTGGGTTGAAAATTCTTTTCTTTAAGAATGTTGAATATCGGCCCCCACTCTCTTCTGGCTTGTAGAGTTTCTGCCGAGAGATCTGCTGTTAGTCTGATGGGATTACCCTTTATGTGTAACCCGACCTTTCTCTCTGGCTGCCCTTAACATTTTTTCCTTCATTTCAACTTTGGTGAATCTGACAATTATGTGTCTTGGAGTTGCTCTTCTCGAGGAGTATCTTTGTGATGTTCACTGTATTTCCTGGATTTAAACATTGGCCTGCCTTACTAGGTTGGGGAAGTTCTCTTGGATGATATCCTGCAGAGTGTTTTCCAACTTGGTTCCATTTTCCCCTTCACTTTCAGGCACACAAATCAGATGTGGATTTGGTCTTTTCACATAATCCCATATTTCTTGAAGGCTTTGTTCATTTCTTTTTACCCTTTTTTCTCTACACTTTTCTTGCTTCATTTCATAAGTTTGATCTTTAATCACTGATACTCTTTCCTCCAGTTGATCGAGACAGTTAAGCTTGTGCATTTGTCACGTAGTTCTCATGTTACGTTTTTCATCTCTATCAGTTCTTTTAAGGTTTTCTCTGCACTGATTATTCTAGTTATCCATTCATCCATTCTTTTTTCAAGGTTTTTAGTTTCTTTGTGTTCATTATGTAGTTCCTCTTTTAGCTCTGAGAAGTTTGATGGACTGAAGTCTTCTTCTCTCAACTTGTCAAAGTCATTCTCCATCCAGCTTTGTTCCGTTGCTGTCAATGAGTTGCATTCCTTTGGAGGGGGTGATGTGCTCTGATTTTTTAAATTTCCAGCTTTTCTGCACTGCTTTTTCCATCTTTGTGGTTTTATCTGCCTTTGGTCTTTGATGATGGCAACATACTGATGGGGTTTTGGTGTGGGTGTCCTTTCTGTTTGTTAGTTTTCCTTCTAACAGTCAGGACCCTCAGCTGTCGGAGTTTGCTTGAGGTCCACTCCAGACCCTGTTTGCCTGGGTATCAGCAGCAATGGCTGCAGAAGATAGAATATTGCTGAACAGCAAGTGTTGCTGTCTGATTCTTGCTCTGGAAGCTTCGTCTCAGGGGTGTACCCTGCTGTGTGAGGTGTTGGTCTGCACCTAGAAGGAGATGTCTCCCAGTTAGGCTACTCACGGGTCAGGGACCCACTTGAGCAGGCAGTCTGTCCATTCTCAGATCTCAACCTCCATGCTGGGAGATCCACTGCTCTCTTCAAAGCTGTCAGACAGGGGCATTTACCTCTGCCGAGGTTTCTGCTGCTTTTTGTTTAGCTCTGCCCTGTCCCCAGAGGAGAAGTCTACAGAGGCAGGCCGGCCTCCTAGACCTGTGGTGAGCACCACCCAATTCGAGCTTTCTGGTGGCTTTGTTTACCTACTTAAGTCTCAGCAATGGCAGGCGCCCCTCCCCCAACCTTGCTGCTGCCTTGCAGTTAGATCTCAGACTGCTGTGCTAGCAATGAGGGAGGCTCCGTGGGTGTGGGACCCACTGGGCAAGGTGTGGGATATAATCTGGTGTTCCATTTGCTAAGACCCTTGGTAAAGGGCAGTATTAGGGTGGGAGTTACCCGATTTTCCAGATATTATGTGTCTCACTTTCCTTTGGCTAGGAAAAGGAATTCCCTTCCCCCTTGCATTTCCCAGGTGAGGTGATGCCTCGCCCTGCTTCAGCTCTTGCTGGTTGGGCTGCACCCTCAGACCAGCACCAACTGTCCGACATGCCCCAGTGAGATGAACCCAGTACCTCAGTTGAAAATGCAGAAATCGCCCATCTTCTGTGTCGCTCACACTGGGAGCTGGAGGCTGGAGTTGTACCTATTTGGCCATCTTGGGCACGCCCCCATATCTATCCTTTTTTAAAATGTGTAACAATATAACACATAATTTTAAAAATGTGTAACAATAATTGAACAGTGTAACAAATGTCTTATTTGTAACAGCAAGCAAAAATATAAAGTAGCTCAATGTAAACTTAACATTTTTTAAATATGCAGTACCTGTTAAAAAGCCTTAAGATGTTCCATGAAGCTTGGGATCATAAAGGAATATAGAAAAAGAAAGGCAATCTTCCCAGATAAGAACAACTCAATTTTGAATAGATGAAGCTTTTTCCAAATTAAGGAAGTGTTTAATTCAACTCTAATCAAAAGGTCAGTAAGATTAGCCAGAAAGAAACTAAAAGGAAGATCTAAAAGTTCACTTGGTAGAATAAACTAATTAAAATGAAGTCAAAACATTTTTCCAGGAAAATTGAGAAGGTAAATATGCGAAACATATTACAAAGCTACAACATTCTTCCTTGTTATTTGATCTTAACATATTTACTGAAACTCTCAATGCCTCTGCTTTCTACCTGTGAGGAATACCATCTATTATTATTATGAGCTATTTGCAGTAATAAGGTTCATTAGGTCGTCAATAAGCAAATCTTGTTTGGTGGATTATATAAAATAATGTTCATAAAATACCAAGCAAGCATATTAAAGCTCAATAAGTCTTTCTTGCCTGCTGAACAGAAAAACCCAATACACTAAGATAGTAGGTGTTGCAGTAGAAGAAGAGCTTAATAATCATGGAGCACTGAGAGAGAAGGACAGGAGATTTTGCTCAGATCTGCCTCCCAAGAACTCAGCAGCTAGTGTTTTTAAGGATAAGTTGACAGGCAGGGGCTAGGGATGTCTAAATCGTAGGGATGTCTAAACTATGAAATCAAGTGTCCTCATGTGCTGAATCGGTTTCCAGGTAGGGCTCACAGGACTAATCAAGTCAATTCTGTGGTATGGGTCATGGGTCTGGATGGCATCAGTTGTTCTGCCACAATGCAAAAGTCTGAAAAATATCTCAAAGGCAAGTCTTAGGTTTTGCAATAGTGACATTATATACGGGAGCAATTGGGGGTAGTTACAAATCTTGTGACTTCTGACTATATGACTCCTGAGCAGCAACTGTAGAAAAGAAAACTAGGGAGCAATGGCTGTTTATCATTTAAGTAAGCCTACATCATAGCAGAATTCAGCCCCTTCCCATAATTCTAACCTTGAAGACTTTCATTAGCTTTACAAAGGTAGTTTCGGTTCCCAAACAAGGCAGGGGCTAGTTTTGGAAAGTGACTATCATCATCCTTGATTTAAAGTTAAACTATAAGCTAAATTTCTCCCCTAGTTAACTTGGCTTATGCCCAGGAATGAACAAGGGCAATTAGCTTGTGAAATTATAAGTCAGATGGAGTCAGTGATGTTACATTTCTCTCACTGTTACATTTTTCGCAAAGGCAATTTCTAGCAGACAGATTATCAAGAATAAGTACTCAGTAAAAGTTAGTAGCTCTTGTCATTATTTTTACAGCATAATACTTGGCTAATGATACACACCAAATCTATTTATTCATTTGCCCAAGGAACATATTTGCTGAATACATACTATATGCCAGGCAATTCTTGATGCTGGGGAAATTGTGGTAAAGCAAACAGACAAAGCCCATGTTTTCATGGAGCCTATACTCCCAATGTTGAAGACAATACAATTAAATGGACAAGCAATTTTGGATACTGCTAAATCCCCGAAAGAAACTATTAATAAGGTCAAATGACCGTATTGATAGGAAAGTATATCTAAGATAGGCAGATCAGAAAGACCTCTTTGAAACAGACAAAGCATAAGGAATAAGCCATATGGAGTTCTGGGAAGGAGCCTTCCAAGCAGGGGAAGCAAATGTTAAAACCATAAGAGGAACCAGCTTGGAGAGTAAATGAAGACTAGGAATTACTCTCTATGTGATTGGTGAGTAATGATTCAAGGGAGAGTAAGGGAGACGAATAGATATAGCTAGATAGGCAAGAACCAGATAAAGAGACAGAGGTGAGGAGAAACCAGAGTAGACCCCTAACTCTATGTCACATGCCAAGATTACTTCCAAAGAAATCAAAAGATTAAATATAAAATATGAAAAAATTATAATAATTGTAGGGGATTATTTATATGATTCTGGAAAGGTGAAAATGTTTTAAAGCATACAATTAACAGCACAAATCATAATGGAATAAACAGCTATATATGAACACATAACACCTTCCAATTCCCATGCATTAAAAGTACAATAAATAAGTTGGGCATGGTGGCTCATGTCTGCAATCCCAGCAGTTTGAGAGGCTGAGGTGGATGGATCACCTGAGGTCAGGAGTTCAAGACCAACCTGGCCAACATGGCGAAACCCTGCCTGTACTGAAAATACAAAAATTAGCTGGTTGTGGTGGTGTATGCCTGTAATCCCAGCTACTTGGAAGGCTAAGACAGGAGAATCGCTTGGACATGGGAGGTGGAAGTTGCAGTGAGTCAAGATCACGCCATTGCACTCCAGCCTGGGTGACAGAGCGAGACCCCATCTCAAAAAATGATATATATACATATATATATATATACACACACACACACACAAACCACAAACACACATTAAAAAGAAAGTTAGAAAACATTACAAGCTCTGAGAAATATGTGCAATTTAGTTAACAAGTGTTAACGTGTTTAATAACTTATTTGAGTAAAAAATAAGTAAATCTAAATTAAAATACAAACACAGGAGAAAAAATACAAATCTACAAATGGAAATATATAAATACATGAATAATTACAAAAAGTGAAATAGTGATAACCAATAAACACATGCAACATGTTATCACTGTACTAGTAATCAAAAACATGCAAACATAAAAAATGGAATATAACTTTCTGATCATCAAATTCATAAATTCAAAAAAATTATAAATTCAGTGTTGATAAAAGTCAATTATGCTGCCCAAATGGGATATGCATTCCAACTGAGGTCTTTAGAAAGTGTAAATCTAAGGGTAAATTTGAATATAAAAGGAAATGTAAGTTAACAGGCCCTTCTAGAAGTTAGGGGCCTCAAAAATCTAAACATGTTTAGGAGGGGAAGGCAAGATGGTTGACTAGATGCAACCAGGTGAAAGCTCCCACCAAGGAACTTAGATGGCTGGCATGCTCCTAACAGATCTTTGGAGGGAAGGCACTGAGAGTAGACAGAGGAAAGACACAGAAGCTTGACTGAAGGGGGATAAAGCTAGGAACCATACATGAGGCTATAGTGTACCTACAGTGGTTCCTGATCTCCAGTGGCTCCAGGAGAATGGGTAAGTTGAACCATCAAGGAGCAAACTGTTCTCACTGTGAGCCTCTGGAACCCCAGCAGAAAGAGATCAAGGACACTTGAGTTGGCAAGGAGAACTGCTTAGAGAAGTAGTAGGGGCAGCAAGCCAGCTGATGTGGAGCACAGAGGGTTTGGCATGGGAGTGCTGGTAGGGGAGCATGACCAGAGATGGCCATCCCCCTAAGATCCACATGCTCTCACAGGAGACTTTTGCTTTAGGGAAACTGTTGGTCCTAAACTCTGCAGTGTGGCCTTGCCCATCAGATGGGACCAATCTGACCTGAGCACTCCTTGGTCTGCTAGTCTGTCCCAGGGCCCCTTGGTCACACCTGTTGCAGGGCAGCCTTGGGTACCCGGGAGACACTTACCATAGCTTATGCACTGAAAGACCATGACTGACCAGTGAAGAGCTCCAGTGGGGTGACCCCTATGGGCAGGCACCAGCCCATACACTTCTTCCCCATACTGCAGCTCCCCATGGGCCCACTGCAGCTCCCCAAAGCAGTTTGCTGGCAAATATCTGCATCAATGGGTTTTGATTGTTTTGCACCAGTTGTGTGTGGGCATACAGAGTTCTTTCCTTCCTCCCCGCACACCACTGACCACCAATGCAGATGGAACTTTGGTGGGCACAGAACCAGCCAGGTCCAATTCTGTTAGTGCCCTGACCTTGTGCTAACACTGCACAGAGAAGAATAGACACCCCTCTGCCCTAAGCAACCACTCCTGCTTGTAGGGTACAAAGAAGGCACCCAGACCTGTGTTTACCAATACCCCACCACCCACCCATCACCACCCTCCACTATGACCACACACACAGCTGTCACCAGGGGACCCCACCCATACCCCCTGAGCTGCATTGCCTCCACAACTGTGGTGAATGCCCACAGGGAGATAGGCACCCCGGTGCCCACTAGCACTCTACTGTAGCTGCTGTTGCACTGTTGAAGACACATGCAAAGGAGGGTGGATCTCGCTTTCACTACACTATGAAATGCTTTGGCTGACACAATTCATTGGAGTGTAGTGATCAGTGATCTGGGAACATCTCAGTCCCCACAGCACAGTGGATTCCTAACCTTAAGGAGCCAGAGAAAAGTTGGGTCCAATACAAGTTCCCGAGAGTTGGAGCACACAGTCAAGGAGTTGGGAGCTAATGACTGGCCCCCTAAAATCTTACAGAAATGAGGCCAGTGAGCTGAATCCACCTTATACCACAATCAAATCCTGAAGGTCATCAGGCAGGATAAATGAAAAAATACCCATCCACAAATAAGCAACCTCACAGATTGAAGAGATAAGCCCACAAACATAAGAATCAGTGCAATGACCTTGAAAACTCAAAAAGCCAGAGTGCTTTCTCTCATCCAAATGACCGTATCACCTCGCCAGCAAGGGTTCTGTATCAGGCTCAGATGGATAAAATGACAGAAATAGAATTAAGAATATAGATAGGAACAAAGATCATTTAGCTAGAGGAACATGTTGAAACCCAATTCAAGGAGGCTAAAATTGTGATAAAACAATACAGTAGCCAATAGCAAAATAGCCAGTGTAGAAATAGTGTAACCAGCCTGATAGTTAAACAACACTCTACAAGAATTTCATAATGTAATCACAAGTATCAGTATCAGAATAGATCAACCAAAAAAAAGAATCTCAGAGCTTGAAGACTGGCTTTCTGAAATTAAACAGGCAAGAATAGAGGAAAAAAAAGAATGAAAAGGAACAAACAAAACCTCTGAGAAATACGGGATTATATGAAGAGATCAAATATATGACTTATTAGAGTCCATTAAAGAGTTGGAGATAACTGAACCAACTTAGAAAGCGTATTTCAGGATACCATCCATGAGAACATTGTCAAACCTAGTTAGGGAGGTCAACATTCAAATTCAGGAAATGCAGAGAACCCCAATAAGATACTTCACAAGAAGATCATTCCCAAGACACATAATCATCAGATTGTTTAAGATCAAAATGAAAGAAAAGATGTTAATGAAGCTAGAGAGAAAAGTCAGGTCATCTACAAAGGGAAGCCCATCAGACTAACAGCAGACCTCTCAGCAGAAGCCCTATAAATCAGAAGGGACTGGGAGTCAATATTCAACAATCTTAAAGAAATTCCAACCAGAATTTCATATCTGACCAAACTAAGCTTCATAAGCAAAAGAGAAATAAGATCCTTTTCAGAAAAGTAAATGCTGAGGAAATTCATTGCCACCAGACCTGCTTTATAAGAGCTCCTGAAGGCAGCACTGAATATGAAAAGGAAAGATTGTTTTACCAGTCAGTACAAGAACGCACTGAAGTACATAGACCAGTAACACTATAAAGCAATCACATAGACAAGTCTGCAAAACAACCAGTTAACAACATGACAAGATTAAACCCACACATAACAATATTAACCTTAAATGTAAATGGGTCAAACGACCCAATCAAAACGAACAGAGTGTCAAGCTGGATAAAGAACCAAGACCCATTGGCATGCTGTCTTCAAGAGACCCATCTCACATGCAAGGACACACACAGGCTCAAAATAAAAAGATGAAAAATCTGCCAAGCAAAAGAAAAACAAAAAAGCAGGGGTCGCAATCCTAGTTTCAGACAAAACAGACTTTAAACCAACAAATATCAAAAATGACAAAGAACGTCATTACCTAATGGTAAAGTATTATGCACCCAACACAAGAGCACCCAGATGTATAAAGCAAGTTCTCAGAGAGCTTCAAAGAGACTTTGACTTCCACATAATAGAGACTTTAACACTCCACTGACAATATTAAACAGATAATTGAAACAAAAAATCAAAAAAGATATTCAAGACTTGAAGTCAGTACTGGATCAAATAAACCCGATAGACACCTACAGAATTCTCCACCCCCAAACAACAGAGTATGTATTTTTCTCACCACCACATGGCACATACTCTAAAATCAATCATATAATCAGAAGTAAAACACTCAACAAACGCAAAAGAAGTGAAATCATAACAAATAATCTCTTGGACCACAACACACTGAAATTAGAAATCAAGATTAAGAAATTCACTCAAAACCATACAATTACATGGAAATTGACCTGCTCCTGAATAAGTCTTGGGTAAATAATGAAAGTAAGGCAGAAATCAAGAAGTTCTTTGAAACTAATGAGAACAAAGAGACAACATACTAGAATCTGGGACAGAGCTAGGGCAGTGTGAAGAGAGAAATTTCTAGTACTAAATTCCCACATCAAAAAGCTAGAAAGATCTCAATTTAACAACCTAACATCACAACTAAAAGAACTAGAGAAAGGGGCTGGACACAGTGGCTCACGCCTGTAATCCCAGCACTTTTGGAGGCTGAGCCAGGCAAATCACAAGGTCAGGATTTTGAGACCAGCCTGGCCAGCATGATGAAACCCCATCTCTACTAAAAATACAAAAAATTAGCTGGTCATAGTATCAGGCACCTGCAATCCCAGTTACTTGGGAGGCTGAGGCAGGAGAATCATTTGAACCTGGGAGGCGAAGGTTGCAGTGAGCCAAGATTGCTCCACTGCACTCCAGCCCAGGCAAAACAAACAAACAAACAAACAAACAAAAAACCTGAAGAGTGAAGAGCAAACAAATTCTAAAGCTAGCAGAAGACAAGAAATAAAATCAGAGCTAAACTGAAGGAGACTGCACATGAAAACCCATTCAAAATATCAATGAATCCAGGAGCTGTTTTCAGAAAAAGTTAATAAAATACATAGATTGCTAGTTAGACTAATAAAGAAGAGCAAAGGTTCAAACAAACACAATCAGAATTGACAAGGGGAATATTACCACTGACCCCACAGAAATACAAATAACCATCAGAGAATATTATGAACACCTCTACACACAGAAGCTAGAAAATCTAGAAGAAATGGGTAAGTTCCTGGACACCTACACCCTCCCAAGACTGAGCCAGGAAGAAATTGAATCCCTGAATGGACCAATAACAAGTTCTAAAATTAAGTCAGTAATAAATAATTTACCAACCAAAAAACTAGACTAGACATATGCACAGCTGAATTCTACCAGAAGTACATATGAGATCTGGTACCATTCCTGCTGAAATTGTTCCATAAAATTGAGGAGGGACTCCTCCCTAACTCATTCTGTGAGGTCAACATTATCCTGATACTGAAACCTATCAGGAACAGATGGACACACACACACACACGCATGCACACACTTCACGCCAATATCCTTGATGAACACTAATGCCAAAATCCTCAACAAAATACTGGCAAACTGAATCCAGAAGCATATCCACCATGATCAAGTAGGCTTTATCCCTGGGATGCAAAGTTTGTTCAACATAGGCAAATCAATAAATGTCATTCATCATATAAACAGAAGATAAAAATCACATGATTATCTCAATAGATGCAGAAATGGGTTTGGATAAAATTCAACATTCCTTCATGTTAAAAACTCTCAATAAACTAGGTATTGAAGGAACATACCTCAAAATAGTAAGAGCCATCTATGACAAACTCATAGTCACCATCATACTAAATAGGCAAAAGCTGGAAACATTTTCCTTGAAAACCATCACAAAACAAAGATGCCCTGCCACCACTCCTATCCAACATAGTATTATTAAGTCCTGGCCAGGGCAATCAGGCAAGAGAAAGTAGTAAAGGGCATCCAAATACTAACAGAGGAAGTCAAACTACCCCTGTTTTCAGATGACATAATTCTGTAACTAGAAAACCCTATAGTCTCAGCCCAAAAGCTCCCTAAGCTGATAAACTCAAGCAAATTCTCAGGATAGAAAAATCAATGTGTAAAAATCACTAACATTCTTATACACCAACAACAGACAAATCAAGAGCCAAATCAGGAACATAATCCCATTAGCAATGGCCACAAAAAGAACACAATACCTAGGAATATGGCTAATCAGGGAGGTAAAAGATCTCTAAAGGAGAACTATAAAACACTGCTCCAGGAAATCAGAGATGACACAAATGGAAAAACATTCCAAGCACATGGATAGGAAAAATTAATATTAAAATAACCATAATGCCCAAAGCAATTTACAGATTCAATTCTCTTCCTATTAAACAAACATTGACATTCTTCACTGTACTAGAAAAAAACTTTTAAAATTCACATAGAACCAAAAAATCATAACAAACAATCTCCAGGACCACAGTACACTGAGTAGCCAAGGCCATCCTAAGCAAAAACAACAAAGCTAGAGGCATCATGTTACCCAACTTCGAACTATACTACAAGGCAACAGTAACCAAAACAGCATGGTACTGATAAAAGAACAGACATGCAGACCAAGGAAAAGCAGAACAGAGAACCCAGAAATAAGCCCACACATCTACAACTATCTGATCTTCGACAAACCTGACAAAAACAAAGCAGAAAGGATTCCCTATTCCTTAAAAGTTGCTGGGAGAACTGGCTACCCATATGCAGAAGAATGAAACTGGACCCCTTCCTTATACTATATACAAAAATTAACTCAAGATGGATTAAATATTTCAGTGTGAAACCTAAAATATAAAAACCCTGGAAGACAACCTAGGCACTACCATTCTGGACATAGTAATGGGCAAAGATTTCATGATGAAAACACCAAAAGCAATCACAACAAAAGCAAAACTTGACAAATGAGATCTAATTGAACTAAAGAGCTTCTGCACAGAAAAAAACAAACAAACAAACAAACAAAAACTATCAACAGAGTAAACAGACAACCTACAGAATGGTAGAAAATGGTTGCAAACTATGTATCCAACAAGAGTTTAATATCCAGCATATGTAAAAACTTAAATTTACTAGAAAAAAAAAACATTAAGTAGACAAAGGGCATGAACAGACACTTCACAAAAGACATGCATGCAGCCAACAACCACATGAAAAAAAAGCTCAGTATCACTGATCGTTGGAGAAATCCAAATCAAAACCACAATGAGATACCATCTCACATCAGCCAGAATGGCATCAGAATTATTAAACAGTCAAAAAATAACAGATGTTGGTGAGGTTGTGGTGAAAAGGGAATGCTTATATACTGCTAATGGGAATGTCAGGTCAGCCATTGTTGAAAGCAGTTTGGCAATTTCTCAGAGAACTTAAAACTTCCATTCAATCCAGGAATACCATTTTTGGATATATACCCAGTGGAATATAAATCATTATACCATAAAGACACACATGTGCATATGTTCATTGCAACACTATTCACAATAGCAAAGTCATGGAAGCAACCTAAATTCCCAACAATGGTAGACTGAATAAAGAAAGTGTGGTACATACACACCATGAAATACTACACAGTCATAAAAAAGCACAAGATCATGGTCTTTGCAGGAACATGGATAGAGCTGGAGGCCCTTATCCTTAAGAAACTAATGCAGGAAGAGAAAACCAAATTCCATATGTTATCACTTATAAGTAGAAACTAAATGATGAGGACACAGACACAGAATGGAACAACACACACTGGGGCCTTTTGGAAGATGGAGGGTGGGAAGCAGCAGCAGATCAGGAAAAATAGATAATGGGTACTAGGCTTAATATCTGGGTAAGGAAATAATCTGTACAACAAACCCTTATGACACAAGTTTACCTATATAACCAATTGGCACATGTACTTCTGAACTTAAAAGTTTAAACAAGAATAATGAGGATATATTTTATATATAATTGATAAGAAAATGGATATATGTATACAGCAGAAAAATTTGGGGCTCATTTTAAAATTCTAGTTTTCAAAAAAAATCATTAACAAAGAATGTATAGTCATTAAAAAGTAATTTCTATTGAAGTAGAAATTTAAAAAAATTCTGTACAGGTTCTATTGCATCTTGGTCTAACTCCTATCTTGGTTCTATGCAGTAAAGCTGTGTTATTAGGAAAATAATATTTTAGATCAAGCTGTTTTGGAACCTCCTTTAGGAAACTTGCTGGGCTAGGTACATGATGGAGCTATGTTTTATAATACAATTATGAAAATTATAACAAAGTCCCAATAAATGTAACTTCACAGTAGAAAAAAATAAACATGTTTAACTCATTAAGTCCATTTTGGGAAACCTAGATTTAGAAATATAAAATATTGACAAACAGTTACAAAGACACTCATCTTATTATATGCTATTAAGTAAAAAAAGGAAAGCACATAAGTTTATGTTGAATGAATACAACAATGGAAAAATGGAAATAAAAAAGGGAGAAACAATAGCCTGGAAGGAAATGTAGAGAAATGCTGTTAGTTGTTTTAGGATGCTAAGATTAATGTCAGGATTTTTATGCCCCTTCATATTTTCCTCATCTAATATTTTCACCATTTTTGAAAATAAGCATGTATTTTTAATTTAGCCTGTAAAAATTAATATTTGATATAAACAGTATTCTATATCCTGTAATATTATCTATTCTCAAATTTTCCCACTCTGCCCTTTTTGTTATCTTCTGTTATATACTTTGGTCTGTCTTCTCCACCAGGCAGACTTTATCAAGCAAGTAGAAAACACACAAACCTCTTTTAGCACCATACCAGTGGCATCTGCATATACATATATCTGGACATACATATTTATATTTGTCCTACAAAGAATTTTATAAGGCTAACAGGATATATAAACAAAAATAATTACAGTGGTGTATTTGGGAAATACCTATATATCTATAGAGACACAGATACACAGATTATCACTGCTTCCCTTTTGGCACTAAAGATCTAGCTACATCAGACTAAATATGCAGTTGGGCCAGGCGCAGTGGTTCATTCCTGTAATCCTAGCACTTTGGGAGGCTGAGACAGCTGGATCGCTTGAGCCCAAGAGTTCCAGATCAGCATGGCCAACATGGCGAAACCATACAAAAATACAAAAAATTAGCTGGGCCTGGTGGTGCATGCCTGTGGTCCCAGCTACTCAGGAGGATAGGTGGGAGGATCACCTTAGCTTGGGGAGGTCAAAGCTGCCGTAAGCAATAATCGAGCCATTGCACTCCAGCTTGGGTGACAGTGAGAGCCTGTCTCAAAAAAAAAACAAACAAAAATGCAATTGAACAAGTATGTGATAAAAGCATCTTCAAAGCTAAATGGTAGGCTAATGTAGGTCTACAGCATTATTGTTTCAGTCACTGACTTCACCATACATGAAACTGTTTGCTCAGCTTATTTTGAACAATCTAAGAATATCTACACAATTTGTTTTGTTTGGAGCAAAATTAAGAAAACGCACACCCTGAAACCTCTCATCTCCCTCTAACACATACTATCTCTAACCTCACTGCAGTCCACATAAGACAGTTTTATTTACTCCACAAAGCACATGAAAATGTTAATGGATACCAGGGGGACAAATGAATGTGCCAAGAGAATTTCCTGATGTCAAAGAAAATTAGGGATTCCAAGGCAGCTGAACTCTGGCCTTTCGGGGCACACACTAAGGAAGAAGGAGGTATTTTTGAGCAAAGAAGTCCAATCTGCTGGAGCCTATTAATTCCACTGTTGACCAAATGGATCAAGCACAATTCAGGATTATTTCAACAAACCCTCACAAACCCTCTTGGCAGGTAAACATTTTCTGCAGACTGAGGCTCTTTCTGGCTATGGCAAAATGAATTGTGTAAACAACACTGAGGTAATATTAATATAAATCAAACAATAAAGCAATATCATGCTTGTGTACCCAGCTGCCCAGCTGTTGATAGAGACCAAGACAATTTGAAGAGACTAAATATGCTATTCAGAAAAAATTCTTCATGATTTCCTCTAGCAGACAATTATTTTCTGGTGCTATTTTTAGCAATGAAACTTTTTTCCTTATGAGATTCACACAAGAAATCCCAATTCATAAAGAATATGACCTGGAGCATTTCCGAGTGATGTGGTCAAGGCCCAGCCATTCCAAATATCTATTTCAAGTCCTTTCAGTTACTTTCGTGCAACCCTAGGATGCATACAAGATAGGCTGAAATGCCCACTTTAGAAAAACTAACTCAAAAAACTGAACGGATGTCTATGTTTATCTTGATATTTTATATGAAATCATTAGAACACAAAACATTCTGTAAGCAAAATCACCAGTGTTTGTCTTTTGAGTGTCCTCCCACCTCCATTTTTTTTTTATCTACCCTATCCTCCTCCTCCATCACTCTTACCCTCTTCCCCAAGGTATATACCCCTGCCAGAGGGGCCCTAGCTAACCAGAGCTCCACCTCCCTCTCACTCCCCCAGACAGCCACCATTGCATCTTCTCAGCAGGCTGTTCTCCCAAAGGAACAAATAATTGTAGAGCCTTTTCAGCGAGCATCAGTATTTTTGTCACCCAGTTTCCATTCAGTTTTCCCCTGACAGCATTTCCTCTTTCCCTGTGTTAGTCTTGAGGGTCTGTTAATCAAGCTGCTTCGCCCTAGATAATCCCTAATCCACGTGGAGGGCTTTTGGTCCCGGTTTCTGGTTTCTCCCGGTGTCTGTCTACCCCGCCCCTCCTTGCCCCTGCTTCCCCCTCCTTCTCTCCAAGGATACTGAATCTTGAGAAGATCTCAAAGAGAAAGGCAAGGCTGATTCATCCTGGTGATGACATCCAGACAAGACTGCCCACTTGTTATCATTTGGATTCCTGGTCCAGCAGCCCCGGTTACTGTGCTTTCTATACCTGGCATCCCATCTTTGTCCTTTCCGTTAGAAAATTAACCAAGGTCTTTCAGTAAGTTCCTTTTTTGCTGAAGTTAAATGGCATCTGTGATGTTTATATCCAAAGAACCCTAAAATGATACAAGCTTTTTAAAAACACTTTAAGGTTTATTACTTAACTTGGCCCCAGAATAATCTTTTGAAGTCAGGTAGGGAGGTACTATCGATCCCAATTTCCAGGAAAGTAATAGAGGCCTGAATGAGTTAATCGTATTGTTCGAAGTCACATATTCAGCACAGTGTGACATGATTCAAATCCAGTTCTTCTGATCCCAACACGTATTCTTTCTTCTGCCATGTTGACTACTGGGGTAGTACCTACTTTCTGGATGTAACCCTCCCAGTGAATCGTGCTTTTTTATGTTTGATTTTCCCAGTGCCTCCTGAAATTACCATGAGTTAATTGCAAGAGCCAATTATCGTGAAATAAAAGACTGATAGAGGGTTCATATGTTTTCCTTCTCAAGGGCATTTATTTTCAGCAAGTCAAACAAGCATATACTTCCTTAATCCACAAAAATGCCATGGAAATAAATGAGCTTTAAGAAGACAAACTTTAGAAATATATAATATATATATTCTACATTTTATGTTTTCAAAGATACTTGGGTCCACTAATCCAAATATTGCTTGTCAGCTATTCTGCAGAGAGCACCCAAACTCAGCATTGCTTGATTTCTGACAGTTAAAACTCACATGTAACACAAACTGTTACAAATACATTGGAAAATTAATAACATGCCACTTGGATTATAACCAAAAAAATAGAAAATTAAATCCCCAAGCTTCAGAACTAAATAACCCAGACCATAAAATTATCATTTGCATTTAGAATCAACATAAGAATTATTATTGTCATACTGCTGTACTGTGCTTATCAAAGCTACTTGTAAAATACTGTGAATCAAATCAAAGAAATAACTCAAGATCTCTCCCTTGCCCAATCCAACACACACACACACACACACACCATTAGATTTCCAACATTATGGATAGTTTGTGGGGGGGAAATGTCTCTTTTTTAAAGACTTAATTCTAGTTTCAACAATCTGTTCAGAATTACTACCCCTTTCCGATGAAAAGAAAACTCCACTCCCTCCTTTCCCCTATATTTCTACTCTTCAGATTATCACACCACAGAAGAGAGAAACAGATAAAATAACATAGTACTTAGAGTCAAAAGACCAAATTTCGAGCTCATATTCCAGTACTACCCTCAAGGTGACTTTGGGAAACTGTCAGAATGATCTAAGCCCTTGTTTATTTCCATTTAAAATGGATAAAGGTAACATTACCCAATAAAGATTTTCAGTTTATTATTGATGCAGATAAAAATAAAGCTGTAGCAACAATCTGGACATCATCTGATAGATGCTAGCTAGCCATTCAGACAGATTGCTAAGGCATTTTTCTTAGCCTTATAGAGGAGACTCAAAAATCTGGCCTATCAGTGTGCATCGAGAGGCTCTCTCTCTCTCTCTCTCTCTCAGGGGTAGCCTCACGTTAACTAAGTTCATGAGACTGCTTTGTTAACCAGAATATCCTGCTACTAGTTTACAATAAATATAAGTGACCCTCAAAATAGATTAACCTTTCTTTATGCTTGGTGGACGCATTAATATAAATATATGCCTGCATTCAAATGAAGTCCCATATACATTAATACATAATTTGCGACGTCTCTGCATTCTCACCTACCCTTTGAACACTAACTCCAACTTGCTCTACAATTTTTTTCCCTCAAATATATCTAAGGATCTCTAAGATTGTTCATGTGTCCAAGAGTCATTGCTTGTCACTGTTTTGCACCTGAAAAGGGCACAGCCCTTAAGACTGAACTTGATATTTACTGAAATTAGCATTTACATTTGCTGGCCCCCAACAGTCCTGCTTGCTAGTTTTGGTTAACATCATTGTCACTGAGTTGCTGTATGTATTTTCGCATTGCTTTTGGTAGAGACTTCCATGGATTCCCCAGACAAACATGGTTCTGTGCTGCGTGGTAAAGAAATAATGCTGTTACCTTTGAGCTACACTCACTTAGTAGTCCCGTAGCAAAACTGTTAAATGCCTAAGAATTTCCATGTTTTAGACAAGTTCTTTCTATTCAACCATATGTAAATGTTTATCCCAAGGCATATCCAAGGTGTCAGGGTGGTTGCATCAAGATGGTTTCAGTGTGTCAGTCATCCTAGGCATGGGATCAGGACTACCCCTCCTTCGAAGTTTAGCCCCTAAAGAGAGACAGCCTTCCTCATCAGAATTCCTTATGTCTCCAAGAAAGATGAGTTGTTTTTTTTCAGCACCTCCTTGCTATTTCTCATAATTTGGAATGTATCAAGGCCACCCTAATCCATCAGACATATTTCAATGTCTTTGAATATCTTTGAAACTTAAAAAAAGGAGACTCAAACCCTATTTCTTTTCTCCCTGGAAACTCTTCTTTCCCATGTAAATTAGTGGCACAAATAAATTCTAGCAAGAGTGATGTCACCTAACTTTACCCTGAGGCATCCAAGCTACAGGAGTTTAGAGATATTTCAGAAAACTGATAAAGCAATTGTCTTCATCAACAAAGTTTGAACCCTAGACCTATCTAAAATGTCCTATTGTATGCACATACACGCGTGTAAACACATGTAATCCAACCCCTTTATTTTATAGCTGAAAAACGGAAGATCTAGATTGATGAATTGACTTCCCCAAGGTCACCCTGCTCTTCTGAAACAAGTTTTGGACTAGAATTTTTCTATGACACTCTACCACTTACGATTCCTTCTTATGTAATATTTGCTTGAAAGCTTGTCCTTTTGCTACTTAGATTTTAATCAAATCTGTTGAAGAGATAAGGGCACACAGTTCTTTGAGTCAGAACACGCAAGGCACAAGAGTTGTACAGAAGCCTCATTCCATCCTACAGCAGGAAACTCTTACTTGTAGCCTTCACAAGTAATAATAGTAATAACACTAATAATTATTATCATGTGTTGAATATTCCTCATTCTTTGGGCACCATGATAAATACTTCATGGTTTGTTTTTGGTTTTGGGGATATTAGTCCTCACAGTAAACACATGGAAATGAATTTAGAGAGCTTAGGTAACTTGTCCAAGGTACCTGGTTACTAAGTGACAGTCTAGGATTCAAGCCCAGGCCGACTGACAGTACTCTGGAGGGAGAAGCAGATTAAAGCCAGTTGTTTAGCATACTTAGCTGTGAAATAACACTTTTTCATAACCTTTCACCACTCTGACACCTCTTCTACTTTATTACCCCCATTATTGATCTCCGCATCTCCTGTTCAGTCCCTCCTTCCACCAATCTGTACTGCACACTGCTACCACATTCACCTTTCTGAATACTAAAGTGTGTGTCACACATTAGTGTGACAAAACCATTAAGCGGCTCTTCAGTCTATTTAATGACTTGATATATAAAGCCTCCCTAATCTGTCCCAATCTACTTTTCTAATATTAGATCCCTTTTCTATCAAATCCTTTCTCTTATTAATCAAAGTCACTTCCTATCCTTAATATATAATATATCTTGCAATTTATTCTTCACTCTTCCACATTTACTGAGTACCAACTATGTGTCAAGCCTTGTGTTAAACATTGAAAATACAAACAGAAAAGAGACTCCCCTTAAAGAAGTTTAGCGTGTTATAGTCAGTCATTCAAACAAGTGATTTCAGTCAAGCAAAGAGATTACCATACGTTAAGCTGCTCAAAATTTGATGGAAACCAAGGTGAGCACTGAGCTTTCACCTTTAAGTGTTGTTTTGTTTTGTCTGGTATGCCTTTCACAACCCACAGCTCCATCTTCATCTAACTAGATCCCATAGAATTGGGTATAAATGCAACTTCCTTCACAAGATTTTGCCTCATAATCATGCATATGTTTCTTCCTAAAAAATACAGTGAAAGTTCCCATTAAAAGAGTTTTATTTATTTTAAAATTTTGAAAGTTTATTCTTAGAAAAGTCAGAAGCAGAAAATAAATGTGCCCAAAGTCTAAGTGTGATTGCAAGGATTCTAGTGGTGAAAAGCAATGATTGTTTCTGCTTATTTTTGCTTCAAAACATCTGACTCTCCCTTCCCTACTACACCATATATTGGTTTTTATATTAGATCACAACTAGATTGCAAAGGGGAGAAGAGTGTAGAAGAATTTTGTAATTTGAATAGCAGAGAGAGAAAAGAACACTAAAAAGCAGACCTGTGTATTGTGACAGCAACGTTGCCTTAAATGAAATAAACTGGATTGCAGCAATGAAAGTTACCTGAAAATGGAAGCATAAGGGGGTAGACTCTTGATCTAGACTAGAGTCTTAGATCAAACCAGAAGTATTGATCTAGTCAGAAGAATCCTGAAGAAATGCAAAAACAAGCAGTTCCAAGACCAGCCACTAGGCAATGCAGCCTACTCAGATGGACTTTCAGGACTACTTCTAAGAAACAAGCAAGTTAGGAAGCTGCCTTTACCAGCCAATCATGTTGCAGTTATCTGAATATATCCTGAACACAGGCTTCTTAAGTGCAGGGGTCCTGTCAAATTTCATGTTCCACAATGTCTAACACACTCTTGGGTACATCGCAGGTACTCAAATTTTTGCTGAACAAATGTTAGATGAAAGAATAAACCAACACTTGCATGGTTGTAAAGGGCAACTCTAAACTACTATACTTCACAGTTTACTGTCTGTACTTCACAGACTTTTTTGTTTTGGCATACTATATCAGTAGTGCTTCTGAGTGTGTCATCACTCCAGTAAATGCTGCAATAAATCTCTGGACAGGTATAGCTTATAGCACACCCAAGAATTTTCTGATGCCTTTCCTCTACTCCTTTATATAGAAAAGGAAGTAAAAGATGTTAGCTACAAGGATAGAAACAATAAGCCAAGAGGGAGAACGTTTCAAGAGTGTTGCTAGACTTGGACAAATTGCAAAGTTTCACAATTACTCTGAACTGGGTTCTTAGTGCCCACCCAGCACACTGAGAAGCAATTACTGTCCAAGGGCTCTGAGAACTGAGATGGCCACAGTGAAACCACTGAAGATAGCTTTTTGATCCCCTACTTGCAGTGTATTTATTGGCCCCTACAGCCTTCTATCTTAAGCCTTGAAAAAAAAGTTATAAAAGGGAACATGATCCTGGAAAATTAACTAGACTCTTCCCCATGGCCAGATAGTAAATCATGTGACTAGATGGCCTACAGCTATTTAAACCTACCAAATTTCCAGCACTGGCCAGAGGCTATGATGCAAGAAACACTAGTTTCTGTATATAACAGCCAGACAGAATAACAGAATTTCTTGCACTAAAAGAGCCCTGTAATCATCTAAGACCAGTGGTTCTCAACCTGTTTTAGTCATGGAGTTCTTGCTTCAAGTAAAAATTTTTCAGGCGTTCAGTATAACTGAGCAAGTAAAAGTTACTCCTGGAGAAAGTATGGAAAGCAGTAGAGACAGAATATCTAGAGCTTCAGAAAATAACATTTGAACATAATTATTCTAATCCACACCCTGATATTATATATGCAAAGGGTAACAAAATGATTTTACCTCTACTATATAGACCAGAATACTGAAGCACAATTTAAAATTTGTTGCCAAGATTATACAGCTAGTGCAGCAGTTGGAGTCTCTTTTGAAAACAGATGGCACACTCAAATTTGGATAATTTAAAGAGGAGTAAATAGAGAGACTATTTACAAAGGTAAGGGCAGGGTTTCCAAAACCAATAATGGATAGTGCAGTACTGTGGACTTGGTTTTTTAGGCCTGAGAAAGGGAGGAGAGAGAACAGTTACATGAACTTGTAACGAGAGAATCATGTAGAAAGGACCACCTTAAGAGAAAATGTAATCTATAGATGAAAGGCACAGCTAGCCCTAGGCAACCTTACAAGGAGGGAGCTAGAGGAAAACACACACTATCCTTGTTCACTTTCTCTCTGATCTCCTGCCAAGGCTTCCATTGGCTGAAACAACTAGAAATCAGCCAAGAGAGCCTATTAATGCATTCCATACAGATCAGCATCCTGGAGTACCTACTAAATAAAACAGAAATTAGAAGAACGTGGATATGAAAAGGCAAACCCGAAGTTATCTGCTATAGTGTGAGCTAGTGCCAGAGCAAGAATTATCCAGATATCTATAGGTCAAAGCTATGATCTTGATCATAGTGGCATTCAGCATTCCAAGAATTTTTAAAACCATGTAACTATTTGATGACAAATGTAGTATTCAATATGATTCCTCTCCACTAATCCACAAATATGTTTTGTCTATTATTCTATAAACTTATTGAGAAGGATGCCTCAGAATATTCAGAAATACTTCCAATTTCTCAGTTATCATGTTTTCCTTAATATAGTTGTCCTAATATACATAACATTGAGGGTCTGTGTTTTAATACTCAATTCTAACATTTTAATTACATACCTTTAGTATGCCAGTTCATCTTCACCATGTGCAATGTTTAACATACTAAATTAAGAATGTTTGGCCAACACATGGGACCTACTTGCTCAGCCTATGCCAGCAGTAGACATCACTATATGATAATAGTTTTCTTTCTTGCTGAAAAACCTACTTTGAATCTTTCTCAGCACAGTCAACTTCCAAACGATTATTTAGCACAGGGAAGAGGCCCGTATTTATCTTCTGAGGGAGAAAAATATAGGAGCACAAAAAAAAAGTCTGTGAGACTCTAAGAACACAAGCCTGAATGCCCCAACACATGGAATGCCATTTTTAAAGAACTCTCATCAGAAGTGAGTCACTTTTAGAACAGGCAAGAGAAAATAAATACATGTTGAAACAAAATACCTCATTGCTCTAGGGAACAAATCTACCCTTAGTTAAATCGAGAATATATAACATGGGGTAGGTAGTTTTAAATTGTAACAAAATGGATATAATTTCACAATGAAAAGCATTTATAAAAAGCTGTTCCATGGAGAGTTTAACATTCTCTTAGGGATGAACAGGGATTTATTCTGCAGGAAACCTGTGAGAAGAATTTTGAGCCAAGAAGTGATTCTCCTCCCTTTCAGCAAAGAGAAAAAGATGTAAACAGAGTTGAGAGGAGGGCGGGGGAGGGAAAAAAGAGTATGAGCCTCACTCAGAAAATAATGATGTGAAGGGTCTATCCCCTCTTCCTTATACCTAACTGTACTAGATCATGCCCCTTGTTTAGAAATCATCCTGATTTATGAAACTTGTAGAATTAAAACAAAACAAAACAAAAACTTACCACAAAACTTACAGAATAAAAAACAAACTTACTATGACCTACAAGAATCTACATAACCTACCCATAGCCTGGTCCTCTTACTTAGTTGCTTGTCATTCTCTCACTTGTGCATGACACTCTACTCCCCCTGCTCTACTTGCAGTTCCTTGCAAATCGCAAGCTTTTTTCCTACCTTAGGGCCGATACACATTACTCTCTGCCTGGAAGGCTTACCCACCCCCACACCCACCCACTTCATGGCTAGCTCCTACCATCTTCTTTAGAAATCAGCTTTAAAAAATACCTTCTCTGAAAAACTTTAAAGTAGGTTCCTTCTGTTGCTCTCTAACTCTTGTTCCTTGTCTTTTTTTCTTCCAATTTTATAGTTGCATCTATTTATTTATACTCCTATTTATCTGTTCTTTGCTGGGTTCCTACACTGGGATGTGAGTCCTTTAAGAGCAACCACCATCTCCATCTTGATCACTGTTATGTCCCAGAGCCCACCACAGTGGCAAACACACAATGAACTTTCCATATAATATTTGTGGCATAAGATAAACTGTTGAGAAAGTTTTTTTTTTTTTTTTTTTCTAGCCTATAAATCTTTCCAACTCCACCTCCAGGACCTGCAAGCCAAAAGCATGTGAAATTGTGTGGCGATTTAATTTGCAGGAAAGAATCGCCAAAACTTACTGACCACCTACTTACTGTCTGAACACAATCTTAAGCATGTGTGTGTCTAAGTAATTTGAAACCTCACAAAATCCCAATGGGATACACAATTATCCCCATTTACAGATGAAGAAAATGAAATTGACATATTTAGTTTTGATATGGAGAAAATTGTATCAAAAGAGTAAGTTTTGAAAATGTGAAGATATGCAATTTGAGTATCTTTCTCAATGTAGCTAAGCAACCAAGATGACCCAGGTGTGCTGTCTGGGAGTTGTTCTTGAGAGGCAGCCAGAGTAGTATGGAAAGAAAATGGGCAGAGTCAAGGACACTGGAATCAGACTCCCTCTTTTCCATTTATTATTTATATGACCATAGTAAATCTTTCACCTCTTACTTGGTCTTAGATTCTTTACCTGTCAAACTGGAGCTGGAACTAGCTGCATACTGTGGTGTTTTATGTAACTTAGAGATGTGCCACCAGGCCTAAGAAATAGCTTCATATAACAAATATTTCTGGTATGGTGTTGATTGCCAGAACCTGTGCTTTGTAGTAACTGTTCCTAGATTGGCCATAACAGATCACAATATTGTGTTCTGAATGTAGATAATTAAAAATTAATGCTAGCAGACAAAATCCCAGCTAGAAACTGCTAGCTAGGATTAAAGTGGTAGTTGGAGTTGAATAGAAAGATTTAGGGATATGTTTCCATCAACAGAAAACTCAGTGAAAATAATTGAATTAAAATTCAATTTAAATGCACAAGAGAGATGTATTTGTTTTGTGTCTCAACGCACCTCAATAAGAAGCAAAAATGTTACATTATCAAAAACAGTTAACATACTGAAAAAAATAGTGTTAGCATGATTTCATATTCAACAGCAAGTTATGGATGTTTGGGGAAGAATATGAAAATGAAAGATTTCTCATCTATAAAATGAAAAGTTGAAGTAGATAACCTTGTAGACCTCCTCAAGACCTCTACAATTCTGATTCTGTATTTAATAAGTGCTTATTAAACATTCCTGACAGGCTTAATCCCTTCTCAGGTAGAGTGAGTCATACAGAATAAGAAAACATCATCCCTGCCCTCAACAATATTATCTAATTATAAGATTACTATAGATCAAATTGATGAAACAAAATATGTATTTCTCATATAAGATACAATTTCAATTTAGCCACTGCCTTATTCTATAAGTCAAACAAAGTAAAATATACATTTAATTTTCACTTATTTATAGATACAGGATCTTGCTCTGTTGCCCAGGCTGGATAGAGTGCAGTGGCAAAATCATGACTCATTGCAGCCTGGAAGTCCTGGGCACAAGCGATCCTCCTGCATTAGTCCAAGTAGCTGAAACTACACGCACGCACCACCACCACACCTGGCTAATTATTTATTTTTATTTTTTGTAGAGTGGGCCTTGCTATGTTTCTCAGTCTGGCTTCCAACTCCTGGCCTCAAGCAATGCTCTCTCCTTGGCCTCTCAAAGTGTTGGGATTACAGGTGTGAGTCACTGTACCCAATCAATTTATTTTTTATGAATAAAAATATAAAAATATTTTAGACAATGGAAAGTTTTAGAATATTTCAGACATTATAATTAGTAATATTGGGGTAAAATTCGAGAGGAATTGACTTTTGTTGCTTAAGTTAATATAAACAGTGCATTTTAATAGAGATGAATTTTGAATTTAATTGGAAGGTTATGTTTGCAGGAAATGGAATTCTCTTGGAGCACAATGACAAAATAAAAAGAACAAAAGGCCTTGGTTTAGAAAAAGGGGGAAAGGGATCCAAGTGTTAGTAGGATTAAAACTTCAAACATTGCCTAAACCCAAATGATCATTATTATAGTGGTGCTGACTGGTGATAAGTATCAAATAGGAAAAAATGTAACGATAAATTTATCTCAAATATAAAATCTATGTAACATGAACAGCAATTACAGTAATTATAGGAAACAGATTGCCCTCATAAATTCTTTTTGCATTCATAAAATATAAAAAAACTCTAGAATTTTACATTCAGAAATAAGTTTTTGCTAATAGGCTGCCAATATAACCAAGATTGAGAAATAGTTGAAGACAAAGATAAATATTGAAATTTAAATTATCAGTTTCTCCATGTAAATATGCATATTTTAAAATCAAATCAAGTTCTTAAAAGATCAATGAAGATAAAATTCAGCTAATTAGGAGCTAATTTTTAAAAATGAGGGAGAAAAAACAATCTATTATTATAAGTTAGGAATTCTCATATTGTGAGTAAAAAAAATACTTCTTTTGAGAAAAATTTCCCAGGTATTTTAATTTTTATAAAACATATTTTACCCACATGAAAATGTAAAATATCAACAAAGTAGATGTAACAAAATTATATGTATAATGAAAACAAAAGCATAGAAAACCATTCATGGATTCATTAATTCAACAAATACTTGAGCATCTCTGTGTTGGTCCTGTGTCCAGTGATAATATAAGATACAAAGTGATTACAGCATGGATCTCAAAATCCCACGGAAATAATGAGGGTGGGGGGGTAAGACAAATACACATACAACTAACCATATAAAAAAGAACAGTGTTGTATCCCACATTGATAATATGGACATTAAAGGCAATAGAACATCTAAGTTAGCGATCATTCTGGATGACTGGAGATGGCTACCAAAGTAGGTAGCCAAAGTGATAAATATTAGAGGATGGGTGACTTTCCAGAAGTTTGAATCAAAACAGAAATTTTATTATTTATTAGCTGTATGAGAAACTGACGCAAGACACTTGAAAACTATATAATGTCCAGGAGTTAGAAAACCTTGATTATTACAATAAATATGTTTTGCCTAATATTATGGGTAAAGGTGGGTCACCATCGCAGTATACACATGGCATAGAATTGTAGAATCATAAAGCTGTTAGAGATTGGTGGCAGCTGCAGGTGGCAAGGAAAGTGCTGAGAATAGCAGATGACACCATTGCCTTCTTCTTTGTCCATAGCAGAATCCCATAATCGACTACCATTCTTTCTGTTGATTCTACATGACTTGAAATGCCATCTCAAAACAGTATTCCAGGAAGCCACTGCCAATCTCACTGAGTTAAATGTGAAGTTTGAATCTTCGTCCAGTGTTTTGTTGTTTTATTTTTGCTTACCCTTCCACATCTCACAGTCAACTGTTTGACCAGAACAAGTTATCAAATCAAGCTCTGTGCTAGGCAACAGTGGAAAAGAAAACAGACCCAAATTTAATCAGTACTGTGTTTAGGAATGTTAGAAGGGAAGATAGCTGTTTATAATCTCTGAAATAGTGTCAGCTTTGGGAGGAAATAATCTATGCTCTTTTATACCACCGTCAGTTTTTGGAGTAAATCGTGTCTGAACTAACTTGATGGCAGTGGGCCTGGAAAGGGAAGCAGAAAAGATATAGAATACTGCGCTTAATTCAAATCACTTACTGCATTGTTAGTATTCACTTCCAGTGCTCCATAATTCCGACATCTGAAAATGTTCCCTGAAAATATCATGCTTCTTTATACTTTTAGATGGGTTATTCCCTTCGTCTGAACCTCTCTTGCCTTCTTCACTCCTTGGTGGACTGCCTGCCCAAATCACAGGTCACCTCCTCCAGGATGCTTTATACTCCTTACTGCTTCCACGATGTTTTATACCTCTATTTTAGCCCTTATCACCTATGTTTAGCGTCTTCTTGTTCCTAAGGTCTCTACTGGTTTTCTTCCTCTTCACACTACCAATAATCAGCAGTGTGCCTGCCACCCAATGGGCTATTCAACAACATGACTGGAATGAATAAGGAAATGCTTAAATTGAACTTCAAAATACATGATATGGATTTTTACAGGTTTATCATATTTCCTAATTAGACATGAGTTTAAAAACATCCTTTTGTAGGGCTTCTAAAGCATTCTATTTACCTTGAGAAATTCAGGTCAAAATGACAGATTTCCTATGACAATTTCATAAAACAAGTAATCTCTAAAGTTGACATATGAATTTCTGTACTAGGAAAAATATATGTTTAGCTTGGCACTTCAGTGGCCTCTTGGAGACACGAGTTTCAAATCCACACATCTTTTAAATAATTCTGTTCTTGTAGTTGTTTATTAGTTTAGAGACTATCTGCATTTTCTATGTCTTTTTGGCCCTATCGCCCCAGAGTCATGTTTAAAAATGAGATGACCAGAGACGTGGTTGTAGAATACTGCCTCTGTTCTCATGAGATATCACTGTCTTGGCCTATATGCACAGAGGATGGTAGTATAAGTGAAAACTTCAGGACTACAATAAAAGCTTTATAGGAAACCTGAAGTTCAACTTCAAACAATTTCAACATAATCAGTCTTTGGCTTAGTGAGAACCTACTTTGTTTCTATTGTTGAATTTTAATACTCACAAAACCCTGTGGAAGATTTTAGCATTGCTTCTATTTTAAAGATGAAAAATTGATATTCAGGGTGCTCAGTCCCTTACCAAATCAGGAAACGGTTGAACCCAGATTTGAACTCAGTATCACAAGAACTTACTAGCCAGCAATAATTACTATTACCTAGGAATTCTTAATTATAACATCACTAACTTTGCTTTATTGCCAGTTTCAAGGTTTCTTTGCTCATTGGGCTCCCATGTACCCAATCAACAAATGGTAATAAGTATAAAAATTCTAAGAAAAATGAAAGAAAAGACTCTTTCCTAATTCTCAACAGGAAAAAGATAAAAGTACTACTAAATGTGAAAAGGGACTCAAGCAAATTGAACAATATGCAAATACGATTTTTGGTTTTCAAATAGGTCAAAATTTAAAAGATCGATAACTGTTGTTAGTGAAGTTCTGAAGGAAATACCCGGTTACACATTTTCTGATGTGAATAAAAATTGTACCAACATTTTTAGAGGACAATTTGACAATACCCATTAAACTTCAAATGGGATACTCTTTGACTTATCCATTCCAGTTTTTAGAAACTTTCCTACAAAAAATATTTGCATACATACATACTCAAGGGCTTACTTTCAAGGATGTTTGCCGGAGCAGTATTTACAATAATGAGAAACAGGAAGACAACCCAAACGAGCACCCGAAGACTAACGAAATATGTTATGAAATATTATGGAGCTGTTAACAAGTGTAATAGCTCTTAATATTCCTAATAGAAGTAATAATAATGTTGGAAATATCAGTATAGAGTAGCTACCATTGTCATTATGGTCTTCTAATGGCCTGAAATGCTTTTAAACATTGTAAGATTTTGGGCTATTTGCCTGTTTATTAAAACGTTGTTTCCTTTGCTTCATAGTAATATGGATCTCTTTAATTCAACAGATTTTGCCCCATATTCAAGAATAAAGCCCTGGCTTTCAGGAGAGAATTTCTGGATTAAGAAAACAAATACCCTATTTTCAATTTCAAGCTTATAAATTGATGTCTAATACTTATAAAACCTTTTACATGTACATTATTGGACTCTAAACACTGCCTTTGGAACTGTTAGCTGAAGATCCCCATCTACAAATCCCTTGGCACTTCAAATTCATTATGTCCAAAATAGATTCACCATCTTCCTTCTCAAATGGTTTTCCCCTTCTTTCTCTTACAATCAATGGCATGTACATGCTCCTAATGATCCAGACTTGAATCTAGAATTATAATTGACTCCCCATTTATCTATCACTAAATCACATGCAAAATCTTGTCCATTCTATGACCCAATATCCCCCTCATTTAACCTACCCCCTTTCCATTCCTATCACTACTTTCAGAATTTCAATGCTTTTTGCCTGGATGATTGCAATAGCTTTTCCCCATTGTCCTCAACTCTAAACACCTTCCCCACTGATTGTTATCTCACTGCTCAATTTCTCTTTGAAGAACAAAAGTAAAATGCCTCTCTCCTGCTCATTAACATGCCCCTGATCCCTGCCAACCAATTTTCTTGCAAAAATAGTTAAAACTCCTAACCTGTCATCTAAGACCCTCCTGCCTCCCAAGTTTAGGCTCTAAACTAACAGGCCAGTCTATACCCTTTTCTATAACTATTTTCTAGCCAAAGAGAAAAATCTAATATTCCCCAAACTTAAGCATGATTCTGCACCTCTGGAAATCTTATCAGCCTGCCTGTCATTTATAGTCAGGTTTAGGCACCACCCTAATTTCCATAGTCAGAGGCAAAGTCTTAATCTAATCTCCCAGAAGAAATCTCTGAACTTTTCTCAACAAATATTACCTGGTATTTTCCTGCAATTATTTAAATATCTTATTAACTACACCAGAATACAGAATGCTTGAAGGCAAGCCCACAGATGTTTCGTTTTTGTTTCACCTATACTATCTAAATCAGTGCCTTGAACATAGTAGGTACTCAACAGAGGATTTTCAGCTTGGATTTTTGCTTTAAATTAAAATTACTAGTTATAGGATGACCCCCTCAATATTATTTTCTTTTCTTTATAGTTTCGGTGACATTATCATTTTTAACTGAAACTCTTTTGACATAGCAAATCTGATATGCAATATGTGATATATTTTCATTCCATACAGATCTGCCTTCACTCAGTGCTCACCCTAGTGCCCACATATATCCTGCCAAAGAACACAACATGTAGTCAAGCTTTATTTTCTATAGTTTGTACTATGAGACAACAGGCTACTCTTATTTTCTAATTATGAAAGTATTGCTCTGAATACTTTCTAAATGTTCCTTTTGTCCAAAAAAAAATCACCACTATAATCAGTATTTACATACAAATGTTTACTACTGACTCCTGCCTTGGCCTCAGATGTAACATGGGCTTACATGTTCTCATTTAAAGTACTTATAGAAATATGCTGTCACCCTATTCATGTGGCCTGATACGCACTTCTGGCTTTTATTTCTCTTTCATGACACTGTAACAGCAGCAGATTTTAACTAATCACACTAATGACTAGAGACCCTTTGTGGATTTTATGAATTAGTGATAAAGTGCAACAAATCTGCAAAGTAAAGGAAAATGCCTCATCAAATTTATTCATTTATTTTGACAAGAGCAATTTTGGTTTAATTACTTATGGTGGCATTTCAGTAAATGTGCTGCATTTTCTCAAATTAATTAAGCCCCCTTTTCCCACTAAGACACTCTGCTTATAGAAAAAGGAAAAATAAAACACATATTTCATTGAGACATTCATTGGTTTCTGGATACCTCTGGGAAAATATATAAAAATTTTTCAAAATAGTTTGTTTCCTTTTGAATATATATTCCATAAACTCATCTGGAGAAAAAATTAGGTATTTATTTGGATATGAATTGAATTTGGAACTAAATCTGTTTTTCTATTTGTAAAGTACATCGAAATATGTTCTAAGGAAAGCTTCAACTAAGCTGTTTTTACTACTTTCCACCAGAGAATCAGAAGCTGAAATAAAAAATAACAAAAAAAAAAACCTCTTTACTAATTTATAGACTTTCTGGATTAAAACTAATTTTTACCTAATATATTAATAGATGCAATATTTTGTATTTTACACCACCACATATCATGTTATGAAACAACTCAATACCACCACAATGAAAATGAAGTCCTTTGGTTCTGTGAGGAAAATTTAAATTTTTGGCTTGCTCTCAATGAATATATTGGAGGATATATAGCATATTGTTTTGGGGCAAGGACCCTGGAGGCAGACACATTGGCTTCATACCCCATCTCCACCCATTTCTCACCTATGTGACTCTGGATGGTGATATGGTTTGGCCGTGTCCCCACCCAAATCTCATCTTGAGTTCCCATGTGTCATGGGAGAGACCCAGTGGGAGATAATTGAATCATGGGTGTGGGTCTTTCCGATGCTTTTCTCATGATAGTGAATAAGTCTCACAAGATCTGATGGCTTTATAAGACGGAGTTTCCCTGCACAACACTCTTTGCCTGCTACATCCATGAAAGACATGACTTGTTCCTCCTTGCCTTCTGTCATGATTGTGAGGCCTCCCCAGCCATGTGGAACTGTAAGTCCATTAAACCTCTTTTTCTTCCCAGGCTTGGGTATGTCTTTATAAGCAGTGTGAAAATGGGCTAATACAGATGGGTTCTTTATAATTACTGAACTTCAGTTTATAATCTTTTAAAAATGTAAATACTAATAACATAGTCCACATTATATTGTTGTGAGAATGAAATGATATAATGCATGCAAAGGGTTTTACACTGTTCCTGGCACACAACAAGCACTAATAAATGTTAACTATTTTTAGTAACTTGATAACCACACTGTGGCCATGAGGAACAGCTTGATCCAAGCATAGGATTCTGAATCTGATTTCTACTAACACAGATTCACTCACCGACTTAGGGCAAACTAATGAAGTCTCCCAGGACACTAACTTTCACTCCACAAAATGGGATTTGGTGACTAATCAAGAAGAAAAGTCTACGCTTGGTAAATTTAAGTCCAGCATAATGTCTTTACAGCACATAATCACAATTTGTATTATCTTTATTTTGTACATAGAGTAAAATACATAATCCTCACTAACTCATGGTAAATAATGCATATTTTAACTCATTAAAATCTTTCTCTGACCTTGGAAAAAGATGCTTAAATGACTGAGTTTTATGTTTCAATAAGTGGCACTTCATTTTTGCAAATGAAGTCTACTGCAAAAACTTTAAGTAGCACTTTAGCAAACTCAATTCAGATTCATGGCTAAAGTTCCACATTCTAATCTTATTGTCCCATCCTGCTCTTGAAGCAAACAGAAGACAGCCATGTTATGCATTGACAGCAGGCACCAATTATATATACATGATAAACTGTTTGGCATCAGGCTGCGTTGTGAAAATAACTTCCTATCTGTATAAAGTATTATATATTGATACTTAATTCCAAAACTCTTATTTCTCTTTAAGGCTAAAAACTCCTATGTTGTTGACAATTGCTAATGACTTCTGGGTAACAGAGCCAGTTCTGCTGAGAGCACAAGAGGATAGTTCATTTGTCCTAAACTTAATTCTCTGTGCTTCCCAAGCAGCAGCAAGGTTGAGGCTGGAAAAGTGACTCACAACACGGGAAAAACACACTCGAGAAAATTATGTATCAGTAGCTAACAAACTAACAAGAATGGAATTATATGTACGTTAAAAAAAAATCTGAAGAAACTCAAATAACCAACACTTTATTATAATAATTGATTTATCACCTGTTTTGACTGAATTAATGCTTTTGAGTCTTCTCTCCTTCCTTCCCCATAAATGGCTTTTGATAGACATTTCTAATCATTTCATATTATAGTCCTCATTTATCATCTGATTTTATGCCTACTTATAGCCCAAAGACATATAGAAATGATTTGGAGATTCTACAATCAATATACTTGCTCTGTACAGAGCACAGCGCAGGGCATGCAGGGAAAGAAATATAGAAGACCCAGTCCCTGTTCTCAAAGAGGATTATCCATCATGCTACGATCTCTTCTGTCCCATGCATTCGACAATGACAATGATTTGTATAAAGCTACAGGAAGGCAAATACACAAACGTTAAAAATGTAAAAATAAGCTTACAAGTAGCTCTGACACAAATTTCTCTATTATGTTTCTACCTAGTAATCTACATTCTCATCTTTCCTAATATAATGAGAAAACAATATTCTGTACACATATTTGAATTGGCTTTTTTATTGTCTTCAAATGCAGTATCTTAATTATACAGTAACAGGTGCTGAATTTACAGTAGGATAACTATAGTAGATTTTGCATTCTTATATTACATAGCTGTGATACATACCTTGTTATAGCAGTCAGAGCCAGCCATCTAAATTTTTTAAAAGGTGGACACAAAAGAAGCCTAACAAATTATATACAACTCACAAGTGGGGGATAGGACAGCCCAGCTCTTTATCCTGACCTACTACTACCAAGTCAGAAAAGCTCTTATTTGAATGTATATAAAGAACAACAAAACAAAGCAAAACGATACACACCAACAACACATATGCACAAGAGTACACACAAGTGCCCAGCAAATTTGACATCATTCTTTAAAAATGAGAGTTTATAGTTGAGTGAACCACTGGATAATTTGAATCTGCTACCTTTTTTACACTGGCATCTGTATTATGCTGACTGTCTTCTGCCCCGATGAACTAACACATAAAAGAAGCATCTTAACTGTTATGATTGTTAATGCTTTATTATACAATTCTTATATAATCAACTCATGATTTAGACTCAGTGAATTTAAAATTTTTGATATGACCAAGAATTAAACTAAAGCTTAACTTTGTAACAAAAATGAAGAAAGTATTTGTAATCAAAACTGCAGAAAACAACCGACTGAAAGACTTTTAATGATTCAATTGCGTGCAAATAGGAGTTTCTAACTATAAATAAGTCTTACTAATTGACTCTAATGGGACCACTATTAGGAAGAATTTGTTAGCAAGGAATTTGAGGAGTAAACAATCTAACCACTGAGAAAAGACTTAAAGGAATTTCATTGATTTTTAGCACCATTCAGGTATTTCACTGGAATCTTGGCCCAATTACTCTGAGCACACAGCCTAAAATGCAATTTTAGTACTAAAAAAATAAAATGGCATTTTAAGCAAATAATTTTTATAGTAGCCTTACCCCATATTTAAGTGTTTGACAATGGATACTAAGCAAATCAGAAGGTGCAAAGATCATCTGTTAACAATGTGGTGTCAGCATAACCTAATGCTTTATCAGGGATGTCAAATAAGCAGCTCAGCTCCTGTGAGGATATTTTCCTTCCCATGCCCAGGAGAGAGATTGTTAATCTAATGTGTCACTCTTTCTCATCAAGTTCAGACCACAGCCTTGAATCTTTCTATGGATATCCCTTTAGATATTGAAGAACAAGTGTATATAGTTAACACAAAAGGCAACCCTTAATTGTTATCCCAGCCTTAAGCAATTAAAACCCCTTCTGAATCACTGACACATTTTCACATAGAAAGTCAGTTAAATCTTTGTCTTCAGCTGAGGACATGAATATTGAGATAGGCAAGGTGTTAAATGAGGTCTAACTAAGCATTCCACATGTGTATTTCCCATTCAATATTATTGCTTATGGAACAGAGATCTAAACTCTCCTACCAAGGACCTCTCAAAAGGCCATGGGATATTTTGGACACACAGAGCAAGTGTCAAAGCATATAGGCACTTGCTATTTTATTCTGAAAATATGTTTGTGTATCTCTCATAGCCAGGAAAAAATATAATGAAAAATAAACAGATTATTAGTAATATACAAGTAGATCATCTGGCTTGTATAACTACTTACTCAGCTCCAACTTCCAGCGCCCTAAGGTGAAGCCTCTCTAAACACCTTAACTCCAGGCTCCAGGTGGCACAGACCATCTTTAACACTTTTCACCTAGGAATGCACTTAAGTACATCTGGAGCCTTACTGCTCAAAGAATGCTAAAACACGAGTAGCATCAATATCACCTGGGAACATGTTAGAAATGCAAAATCACTGCCCTCGTGGAGAGCAAGTGAAGCAAATTCTGCATATTAACAAGATACCCAGCAAATGTGCAGGCATACTAAAGTTTTAGAAGCATTAACTGTACTCTTAGAAGCCCAGATCCAAGAGTTATTTCATAGAATTTCAACAAAAAATTTCAAAAATAATTATTTCTAATCCTGTAAATATCATTGACCAAATTCTGTGAAACAAAAATCCAATAAGATACTCTGCCAAAAAATAAAAGGAGGAGGGGTTATATTTAAAAATGTGAGAAAGTCCGCACATCATCCTCATGGAAATTCACTACACACATTAGCAGATTGTAGGCTCTGAGAGGTACCACAAAGAAATTAGTTTTACTGTTTGACTCAAAAATTCAAAAACAGTTCCTTTTTTCAACTACTATTAACTACATACAGAGATCCTTTGAGAAAACTGCTACAGACTAATTCCTTGTAGCCTATATATATATATAATTATATATTTCATATTATAGTCCTCATTTATCATCTGATTTTATGCCTACTTATAGCCCAAAGACATAGAGAAATGATTTGGAGATTCTACAATCAATATACTTATTATATATATTATATATAATATATTATATTATAATTATAATAAGATTATATATAGATATATAATTATAATAATATATATAATTATATATTTTATATATATGCAACACAGGATATATATACACACACACACAGAGCACACAGAGACCTGTACTACCTCATCCATGGGATCCATATTATAAAAAGACAGAATTACAGTGAAGTCCTTTTGCTATATCTGGTTAAAACTAAAAAGGCAAAAGAAAAATGAAAATCTTGGCTAGGGCTCCAGAATTACCTGTATCAAACAATTTTTGCTACATTAGATGGTATTCACAAGGCTCCTGTATATTTGCCTGGAGTCAAAGTACAAACAGGGACCTAGAGTTTGAAACTGACTCATTTTAATATAGCAGCACATCCTAAAAAAAGATTTTAATGCCTTCAGCTCATGCTTTAGAGTTAGAAGTTCTTGGAGTGATTGTATTGCTCAAGATGATTCACAAATACTGAGAACAGAATTCTGCCCTTACTTGTGACTTTTTTATCATTCACAATAAGAACATAATTGCTGTATTAGTCTGTTTCACATTGCTATAAAGATACTACCTGAGACTGTGTAATTTATAAACAAAAGAGGTTTCATTGACTCACAGTTCTACATGGCTGGGGAGGCCTCAGGAAACTTGCAATCATGGTGGAAAGCAAAGGGGAAGCAGACACTTTCTCCACAAGGCAACAGGTGAGAGAGGGTGTACTCGAGAGAAACTGCCATTTTTAAAACCATCAGATCTCGTGAGAACTCCCTCACTATCACGAGAACAGCATGGGGGAAACTGTCCCCATGATCCAATCACCTCTTACCAGGACCCTCCCTCACCATGTGGGGATTATAATTCAAGATTAGATTTGGGTGGGGACACAGATACAACTCATAATCAATTACTCCCTGAAAACTGCAATAAATAAATAAGTCAAGTACAGGGTATGATCCAACACTCACCTGGACTAACCATCCCATAACACCCACATTCATATATTTAAAGAAAGCAGATAGAACTTAAACAGGGTAAAGCCACAGCTGAATGAGAAACTGGGTTGACAATAGTATGAAAAAAACATTCCAGGTCCTTATACTCCCAACAAATCATCCCACCCCAACGCATGTCAAAACTTGGTTAGATGGATTCACACATATTCTTATCATATTCCCAGTTTCCATGTCTTCCAAAAGACATATTGAGTAGGTTCTAAAATTTCACAAAGCTTCAATATTTTGTTGACTTTTACTTTTATCTTCTAGACATTTAGCCTAAAGCAAAACTTCAGCATGTTGTTAAGAGTAACCAGGGCCCCCAGGGGAATTCTGTATCTGTAACCCATGCATCACTCAGCTGCCTGCTCAGATGAGCAACACCTGATCATAGGATCATGCATAAACTCTTTTTCTCTCCTCACAAACTTCTATTTGTTGAAGTCCAAATGCAGAGACAGAAACAAAACAATGACATGGGTTCCTTTCTGGGAAGGCAGATGTTTCCTCTCTGAATCTTCATCACCAAGATCTTACAAACAGTGAGTTAATGGTAGAGGATATCTTTAATGAGAATTCCCATCCAAGAATGGAGGACCAAGCCATGTCAGCATACAATTGCTATATCCCAAATCAAAAATAGAGGCCCTGGGAATGTTTTATTATGAGCCAGGAAGAAACAAAAGCACAACCACATTGCCGAAGTTTCCCCCAAATATAAACACATCCTCATCCTCTTACATCACTAAGACCTATTAATAACTATTAAGAGCTATAAATAACTATTAAGAATCCTTAATACTTTATGCTGTAATCAGATTTACCCATCTTGGTACCAAAGAGTCAGTGCTGAAATTTAAAAGATACTAATTTTTTTAAATTTAAATCCCAAAGAGGAGAAAATGATATATTTATTAGTAATAGAGCTACAATTTAGTAGGTTTAAGCTATATTTATACATACATACATACACATATATATGTATGCATATGCACATACACACATATACATATATATGTATGTATATACACATACACATTGGATATATTAGGCCTCAAAATTGTATCCTATGTCAAATAATATATTCCAAGTTTGATTCAGAAAATGTGGCCATTCTAACATTAGCAAAAGTGTGGGTATGTGAAATACATAGAATTTGGTAAAGGTTGTATGTTTTTTAAAGTAAGTAAGAGGAAAATGTCAATTTGAGATTCTCAACTAGTTCAAGCTGTAAGTCACTAAAAGACAGCAGCTCCAAATAGCTGCTCGGTAGCCTGTGCAAAATGAGTCAATTTTCTAAATTAGGTCTGCCGAGGCCAATGGAGGTCATACTGTGATTAAGATGGGCTGTGATGCCGAGTCACACAGGTGGAGCCAGCTGTGCGGGCAAATGTCAGGGGCAGGATTTCCAGCACCACACAATCCAAAAGAAAAAAAAAAAAAGACAATAGCTTATTTTCTCAGAAAATCTTGATTCCACAGGCCATGAATAATTCCCAGCAAGAGCATACCCCAAAACTAGCCCTAAATCTCTGCAAACCACGCACAAGAGATTAATTGGATCCATCTCACTACCAGAAGTTATTTTGGGGAAAAAATTACTTGCCTCTTAAAACATAAATAAAATTATTGTATTTGCATTACATATACCTTTGAGAAGTGTAGAAAAGCAATAACCCAGAGTGCCCTTGCAGGAAAGGCAATTAATCTTTGACGACACAAAGGCATAGACAGAAGCTATATTGAAAGAGACAAAACCAGAAAATCCAAGCACTAGGCAATGCACACAATATGGCATAGAAGGTAATCCAGTGGGGAGATCAACCAGGAAACAGTAGCATAAATCACAGGTCCTATATCTCTACAAGTCTAGATCCTTTTCCTTTTTTAGTGGCCAGCTAAAACGCCATGAAGATGCTCTAAGGGGCTTTCTCTGATCCCTATAACATAGTTCATCTCTGAACTCCAACAGCTCCTTATTTGGATGGCTCTTGTTCCACTCATCACCTTCACCCTGTACTACAATTATTTATAGACATCTCGTCTTTCCTACTAGACAGTGAGATCTCTGAACTAGGAAACTAACAATTAGGAAGCACCTGCTCTGTCCACACATTGTATTTCATATTTGCACAGATAATACCTCAATGTAATCCTTATAACACCCCTGTGAGGTGTGTGTCTCATTTTTCCACTTTTGAAGGCAAAGAAACAAAATCAAAGGGGTTAAGTATTTGCCACAGTCTCACTACTGCTATGGGCTAAAAAGGAGATAAGAATTAAAGTTGAATCCTAAGTTGATAGCTTTCCTACTACGAAAGGTTGTGTCTCATTCATTTTGGTATCCCCAACGTGGTTCTTTGAACATAGACTATGCTCAATAAAAATGTACTTATTGGGTTAGCTAATTCACAAATGTTTTGTGAATACAAATGACAAGATCATTTGTCTACATTTCAGGTCACCTGAAAGGCACCCCAGAAAATAAAGCAGCATCAAAGTGACCAACTATATCCTCTATAGACTGTACAAATTCAAACTGCCAAAAGAGTAAAAAAGTAAAAGGAAATAGAGGTAGTGAGCCAGTTTCTAACTTATCCTTGGGTGAGCTCCATAAAAACCACATATGTTTGTACATAAAAACATGCTGTTCTAATTGACTATAGCATCCTGATACACTACACAGATGAAACGTAGGAAATCAAATGGTACCAGAAGTTTTCTCAACAGCCCATTAAATAGTCTCTCAAAATAAGCAAGGCACAAGTCTAATCATGCTTTCTGTTCATAAAAATCAATTGTTTACCATTTTTAGTATTAGTATGAATGTCTCTTAATTGGGGCCTGAATGAGAATTATTCACAAGGATTATATTTTCCCTCTGAGGAGGAAGAATTCTGGGCTGCACAATTTCAACTGGAGCCACAGTTACAAATTTTATAGGTTTCTTGGGGAAGCCCTAAGGTACTTTTCCCTTTTTAAAAATGTCACTGACCTAATTTTGAAGTATCCAGCTCCTCTGTTAAGTGTGTCAAAATTGAAGTCCAAGAGGGTAGATTGTCACATTTCAAAGTGGCCTCAAATTCAGTTTTCAAATACTATTTGGAATTGTATAATGTGGACTCTTAATAAAAACTGATAAATTAGCCAGTGGGCATAGTTTAAAGAAATGCTGCATAAAGACAGTGGAAAAGTCATTTGATTAGGGATCTAAGACCTGGGCTTTAGTCCTAGGTGGTATAATCTTTATCCATTGTTTTAGTTTTTTTTAATCCCCCAAAGGCATGATCTGAAATATTTATTAGGTCTAAAGTTCTATCATTCCATCCAACATGTAATGATCATGATTTTCACCAGATCTTGCATCAGGCATAATAATGTACCTCAAAGATGTTCATGTCCTGATTCCCAGGACCTGTGATAGGGACTTTGCAGATGTGATTAAGTTAAGGATCTTGAGAAGGGGGATTATCCTGGATTATCCAGATGGGCCTAATGCAATCACAAGGGTCCTTATAACAGGAGGGTCAGAGTCAGAAAAGGAGATGTGAAGCAGGGGTTGGAGAGATATGGCTGCTGGCTTTGAAGATGGAAGAAGGCCAGGAGCCCAGGAAGGCAGTCTGCCCCTAGAAGATAGAAAAAGCAAAAGACAGATTCTCCCCTAGAGCCTCCAGAAGAAATGTAGCCCTGGCTGACACCTTGATTTTAGGGTTTATGACCTCCAGAACTGTAAGGTAATAAAATCGTGTTGTTTCAAGCCACTAAATTTGTGGTACTTTTTAGAAGTAGCAATAGGAAACTAATGCCTGAATATGTTTCAGTGTGACTTATACATAGATTAATCACAAAAAGAAAAATCTGGAAAGATTCTGTTATCATTCTTCTATTTGTCAATTTGATATATTGAAAGGTAAACATTTTCTGTTGTTAATGATTATGGGGAGTGGTGAGAAATACTTCAATTATTCAATCTGACATAATCATGAGACATTCATGCAAAAGTAAAGTGGAGTAATGAGAATAATACTCATGATCATGACCAAACATTGAGCACTTACTATGTGCCAGGTACCATTGTAGGCACTTAACATGTGTTATCGTATTTGTGGCTTGCTCTAATTTCATTGATTTTCTGTCCCTGCCTTCTCACCTGCTCCACAAAATCAGCCTTCAACACCAGCAGATAGAAACCATGGAGTAGGAAGGCAAGGTAAGATTAGTCAGGACTAGGTAATGTTCTTCAAAAAAAAAAAAAAAAAAGACTGAGGTTATTTTTTTTTCTGCAGTACTTCAGGGAGAATACTCAAGTTACAACCATGAAATATGAGACAGCCCTCTTATTGGACTCACTTTAGACCAACCAGACACTAGTCTACAATGCATCTGATAATTACTCTTCCATCTGAGACTCAAACATACAAATACTTTGTATGAAAGCCATCCCTCATAAGCCAAAAGCAGAAATGTAGACATAAATGCCTAATATATCTGCTTACCTTGGGACTCCTGTGAGAAGAATTATATTATTACTTAACTGGGGTCCATTCTATCATAGTTTTGAGAAAGAGAGAACACAGGAATGAACTAGGTACTGTCTCACTTAATTCAATTACCCAGAAGAGCAAAATGCTGTAAGTGGAATTCCATTATTGTTAAGATGATCAATTACTAACTTCCTGCAAGGCTATTCTTTGCAAGAGGTAGATGCTGGAAAACAACCAAAACCCACTATGAGCAACAAAATTGTCAGTTCATGAAAATACCACATTAGTGATAGCATGAAGAAATCATGAAGACCAGCAAAGATAGACACAACCCAATTGTAAACACTAATATCTGAATTTAGAATCATCCTCAAAGAAAATATATCATCATTTGTCAGAATGTCCTTGCTTTTGCTCTATTCTAATTCATTGCTCCCCCAGCATCTTTATAAATATGGGCTATAAAATACTTTTTTCCAGTAGGAAACATTATTCCAAAGACAAATGACAAAACACAATTAACACTACTTAAGGAATACTAAAACAACAGTTCTAAATACATATTTCCAACAATATTTTGAAAAATAAGCATAAGATCAAAATTTGTGTGTTTTCCCCTAAAGAGAAGGACCCCTAACGCAATGAAATTGGTCTAGCTGACTAAATTAGTTTTCTTTCCCCCACACCCCCATGAGTTTTCCAGAAGGGTCTGGTATAAAAGGCATGCCAAGTAACAATGAAATTTAGGTTCCCATGGCACTGGGTATGTACTCTCATTAGTGTGTTTCACAATGTACTATCATGATTTGTTCCCATGTCTGTCTTCCTTGCAAGACTCAAGGGTAGGAATGAGTGTCTTCTTGATTTGTGTTTATCTTCACAATACGGAACATTTGCTGACTCATAAAGGAGTGGTATGGGTACTCACTGAGTTTTCTGAATGATAAATTAATAAATTGATTCCAAAGACCTAAATGATACCCAAATCAAGAAAATGTATCATCATCACTGGCACAGTAGAGTATTCTATATATACAGTACAGGCTCACTAAATATTGGTTAAAGACATAATTAAGAAATGATTATACCATATATTAATGGTGTTTTGAATTTTAAAATAAGTGACACATATCAAATTATAATAATTTTACAAAACCCATAACTGTCCATTAGCCCATCTGATGTATTTTCTCCCTAATGGAAGAGTCACTATTAATACAGTATGAATCAAATAATAAATGGCAATTTTCTGTTATTAATGCTCAAAATCAACTCACCACAGCCTACCAATACCTCTGCTCAATACCTCTCCCACTGCTCATGCACTCACCCACTTAGCCAACTTGTTCACCAGGGGCCCAGCCTGTATTTAGAAGCACAAGTAGAACCGCCTAATTGGTATGTCATCATGACTAAGCCACGGTATGCTGTGATTAGTTTAGCATGAGATGGAATGAGATAGAATCCCAGGAGTCTCATACAGTCAGTGCAGTCAAAGCATCTATGAGTAGGAGGAAGGAAATGCTATTGGGGTAGAAGAGGAAGGTGCTTTCAGAAGCTTAATTAGTTATTTAGAGAGGTGTGTTGTGTGTGTGTGTGTGTGTGCAGAATATATATATGTGTGTACATATATATGTTTGTGTGTGTATATACACTATCTTTACACTGATGCAGTGGTCAAGTAGTTTAGCAAAACATTTTAAGGAGATGCATTTGGAATTCTTTTAGGAGAGCAAACTAAATGATGCTACAAAGATCTTAAGGCAGCTTCTAAAACAGAAATCCCACTGGGACCAGTTCTAGGAACCTTGCCAGGGTATAGGATACAGAACTTGCTTCAGCAATATCATTGAGATTTCTGTGTTAGGAAAGCAAAATTTCATAAGCAAGATAGTCAAAGCAGAGCTGAAAAAAGAATTTCTTTTCTAGTGGCCAATCCTTCCCTGGAGGATCTTTATGATTAGAGGAAGAGAAAAATGCAAATGCAGATGGAAAATGAAGGAGGAAGAAAACTGGAGACAGAAAAGAGAAGACAGAAAGGAAAATTGCCTCCGAGAAATTAAAAATGTGAATATACTTAGAGAGTAATATTAGATTTAGGAGGTTAAGTCTGAAGATTTAAAAGAACAACTCCCTAAACTCGCATTGCTTTTAACTTCAGTAGCAATGCTATGGTTGGAAGGGATAAAACCGGTCTTCTTAAATCTGCCTCAGTGAAGAGGCTGCTGCTCTCCTGGTGAATGCAACTCCCAGCTCAAATGATTGTCACCTTAGGAACAGTAACAAAAGTCTCAAAAAGCTTAAATTTTGAATTAGGAATATAAAAATCCTTTCATTTCATTTACCAAATTTTATAACAGAAATCTCCCTACTTGTCATGTACGGTTTCTTTGAACCAAGGAAGTGCTATGTTGAAGGGCTGCTGATTTACTTAGATGTCAGCATACATTTCTACAGGAATCCTCATCATTGCTGCCATCAAAGTGGCAAAATGGGCCAGAGATAAAAAAGTTTTCTCTGGAAGAAAAGATCATACATTCTTGATTAGAAACTATTTACTTTGGGACAAAAAATCAAGAACTCATTTTTTTAATTATAAATAATTCCACATAAATATACATGCCTTATATAAACTCTTAATAATATATTGGTTCTTTAGTAGTGTGTAGTGAAACTATATATCAATGTAGTATGGTAAATGACAACATATAAATAAAAGTAGGCTTAAGGACATAAAACTATTAGCAGGTGGTACTATAGAGAAAGGTTTGGTGGAAAAAAAAATATGAAAACAGAATGGACTAAGTGTCCAGCAAAAGGTAAATGGATAAACAAAATGTGGTATATCTATGCAACAAAAAGAAACCAACCCTTGATACACATAACTACTTGGATGGGTCAAAAACATTGTGCCAGGTAGCCAGGAACAAAAAAGTCTATAGCACATGTAACTACTTATACATAATTGTAGAAATTGCAAAGTATTTTAAAGTGACAAAATGAAGATTTCATTGATTGCTAGAGCCAGAGATCTGAGAGCCAGGGAGGAATGGACTGAGAAGAAAACTTTGGATATGACAGAATTCTGTATGTTGATTGTAGTGGTAAGTTCATGGGTGTATACATTTGTCAAAATTCATTGAATCATACACTTTAAATGGATATTGTTTATTGTACATAATTTATACATCAATAAAGATGATTTTAAAAGAAGAAATAATTTTTAAAACATGGTTTGGATCTGATGTTGACATATTTTCCAAGAAAAATTAGTAGGCTATTTAAGAAACGTAAATATAATAGAATTAATAGGTTGAATTTGCATGGTGTGGCCAGTATTTCTAGAGCTTCAACTGTCATTTCTACTACTTCACACCCATTGGGGAAGTGGGAGGATCAAGTATCACTGATCCCTACTGTCAGAAGGGAGGAAACCAAGGCATAGAAGACCTCATAATCAGGACAATCAGTGCAGATGAGTGCACTATAAGCAATAAGCAGTCCAAGAAAACAATTTCTTGCTCCCGTTTTACTTGTAGAATGTGATCATTCACATTTTACAGTGATATAAAGAGATATAACTAAAGGTTTCATCAACATGGTAAAGGACACGGAAGAGAAGTCTAAGTCTGGCCAATTGTTTTGTTTTTGACAAATACTTCATATTGCAAAGTCTTCTAGATCCCTCAATTGTCATCCCCACCGCTTCTCTTTCCTGGATTTTTTTTTTTTCCTCTGACTAATATTGGCTGCCACATCATTGGGCAAAGAGCATACAAGAAGTGGCCTATAAGTATGCTATTTGTTTCTTTATGAAAAGCTAAACAGCCCGGTGCCGTGGCTCACACCTATAATCCCAGCATTTTGGGGGCCTGAGGCGGGCGGATTACCTGAGGTCGGGAGTTTCAGAGCTGCCTGACCAACAGTGAGAAACCCCATCTCTACTAAAAAACAAAACTAGCCAGGCGTGGTGGCACATGCCTGTAATCCCATCTACTAGGGAGGCTGAGGCAGGATAATCACTCGAACCTGGGAGGCAGAGGTTGCAGTGAGCCAAGATACTGCCATTGCACCCCAGCCTGGGCAACAAGAGCGAAACTCCACCTCAAAAAAAAAAAAAAAAAAAGCGAAACAAACGTTCAAGAAGAAAACAGAAGGGAAATTTATGAAGTAACTTTTTACTACTCTCTTCTCTCATTAAATAAAAATTTACACGTTCATTATCTTCCCCTCGGAATCCCTGAAAATGGAACATTAAATGAAGCCACTCGCACCAAGCAATGAGTATGCATATTATCTAGTAAACAAGTGTTTAGAAAACATACTTATTCTAACTATTATTCAAACTTTATGGCGGGGTGCGGTGGCTCACGACTGTAATCCCAGCACTTTGGGAGACTGAGGCGGGTGGATCACGAGGTCAGGAGATTGGGACCATCCTGGCTAACACGGTGAAACTCCATCTCTACTAAAAACACACAAAAAAATAGCCGGGTGTGGTGGCGGGCGCCTGTAGTCCCAGCTACTCGGGAGGCTGAGGCAGGAGAATGGCATGAACCCGGGAGGCGGAGCTTGCAGTGAGCAGGGATCGCGCCACTGCACTCCAGCCTGGGTGACAGAGCGAGGAGACTCGTCTCAAAAAAATAAAAATAAAAATAAAATAAACAAACTTTATAGACATCCAGAGAACACTAAGAGAATTCTGTTACATTGTATGTATAGAAAGGTGGTTCTGTGAGAAATTTAACCGATGAAAGTATACACAAAAAAGGATTTCCTTTGGTTATTAAATAACCCTGACGCTACCCAAAGCACTGACTTTGCCACCGAATAGCTATTTGGAAATAAATAGGCAATTCTCAGGTATGAAATTTAAACATAACAAAAGAAGCATTCAAAAACTTTTATGGATAGGAACAAAGAATTTAGACTTTTGAGCCATGGGGAACAAGAAACAATCACATATGTGTTGATACAACCACAGCAAAGGAGGTAATTAAGCAACTATTACTACGTGACTATGGGTAATGATAAGAAGCTTTCTAAATAAATGGATCTATCTGTTCCACCAATGATTTTCCAGAGCTCCTGAAAAATAAATAATTTGCTAATATATAATACTATCAAATGCATTTGGAAAAATAACTTTACACCATGGGGAGGAGAAAGAACATAATAATTCTCAAGTCATTTCCTCACAGGTACACTAGAAAAAATACCAGCCTTTTTGTCCTATAAGTACAACACATATATAATGAACATGGCAAGAGAAGTACCAAGTATAACACAGCTATTATTAACATCAGCATTTAGCCAATATGAATGCTCTGGAATCACCTAAAAAATTGTTATAAGATTGATACTACAGTTAATAGATATCAAATGGCTTGTAGGGTGTGATATAGCATTGTTAGATGTTTCATAGGCAGTAGACTAGAACCAGTCTACTGGTCGATGAAATTCCTGTGCTCCACCAATGAAAAAATAGATCCAAAGTTGGATACACACTTCCTAATAAAATTTGATGCAAGATGAGCTTTAAATTCACCAGAGAAAGCAATCTTACTGACCAAAATTCAAGGCCCAAAGAGGTAGTAGAGATGTATTAATGCAAATATTTATATTTTTCAAATACTTGCTTTAAACAACTACTCAAAAGTACAAAGAATCACAAGCAAATATAACAAAATGATAGAATCATGCTTAATGTGAAATTATCATCTACATACAGCCAGTGGAGCATAGAGTTTAGCAAATAACAATGATGTTCAGGACCCAGGCTAGGGAAGAACACCAAAAGAAACAGTGAATCCTTTGTCTCTTGAAACTTATAATTTGTTCAGGAAGGAAAGAAATTTAAAAAGAAAAACCTAATAGAGAGAAATAATTTTAACATATATTTTATAAAATAATACCTTCACAAACACATATAATCTAGAGTCCATAAATGTCCCAAGATTGATCAGGCAGAAGAAAGTTTGAAAAGCAGGATAAATTAAAATATTTCACCTTCTTCTCATGCATACTTTCCCCATACAAGAATAGCTATCTTTAAAATATTTGTTCTGGGTTAGTTTCTTTATGAGAAGAAAAATGGTCACAAAAAGTTGTTGTGAGCTGAAGAAAAATGTCAACGAATATTTCACAGCTTCTCTTATCAAAACAATGAAACCTAGTTCTCCGCTCCTTGAATCTGGAATTGGCTGTGTAATTTGTTTGACTAATGGAACATTAACAAACATTATGTAGACAGGGGCTTGAAAAGTACTTGGAACATGTTTACCCTCTCTTGCTGCCTTTGGAACCCAGCTGCCCTGTGAAGCAGCCCAAGCTATGTTGTTGGATGCTGGAGATACGTGGTTTGGTCACTTCATCAATTTCCGGGCATGTGTTTGAGGCCACCTTGGGAAGAATAGCCAAGAGCAGACCTCCCAGCTGACTGTGGCTATATGCAGGAACTCTGGTTATATCAGAAGAAGAAACACCCAGCTGAACACAGCCTAAACTGACACTTGTTGGGCTCCATAGCCTCAGCTGACTACTTAACCAATACAAATGCATTTCAACGTTTAACAACTGGAACTGCTGTGCCACTGCAGTTAGCCCCAAACACAACTGATGAGGCTTCAAAAATAGAAGCATTATTCATAACTTAACTTTCTCATTTAGCTAGTTAAAATGTTCTAAATCTTTGTTTACTCAGTTGTTGTAGAAACTGAGATTTGGCTCCTGGCTTTACTGCCTCTTCATTGAAATGGCTGACCCCTAAGGCCCCAAGATACTATGGGGTATCTCATGGTTTAAAAAACCAAGAATTCACAAATGCAGTTGGCAAGCTGTTTACAAGATATCATACATTGATTAAAAGTTTTAAAAGGGAAAAAGAAACTTGTTTATTTCTACAGTATCTACCTAGCATAAGAGATGGCTCCGGGAATAATTGGAAACAACAGTAATCGAATTGGATCAGTTCCCCCAAACCAGCAATCCCAAAGATAAGCAGATAATAAGAAACATAGTAAAGAATTATAGGCTCAGAGCTCAGAAAAAGTAGACTTTTAAAAAGATTCCAGAAATCTTTCCGGAACTCCGGAAAAGGAGCTGAAAATATGCTTTTAATTGCCATTGGAAAGAAAAAAAATTATTTGCTCCTTCCACCCCAGCCTTTTTCATTAAAATGTTGAAGATAGTCAGACAGAGATTGTTCTTCAAGAACAGGAATTATTATTCTCAGGAATAACTTGTATTATTTCCAAAAACAATTACAATAAAAAAACTGTATATTTATTCTCTGTAAAACTCAGTAGTCTATGCAGCTCAATTCTCTTACCAGGAGATAGTATGGTAAGTTTCATCTAAACAGTTTTAAGCTCTTCTAAGAGATCTTCCAATTCCAAGTAGGTAAGAAAGAAGCGTTCCCAGGGTTTCCCAATTATTACCTGTGCCTCAGTATTGAATCATCAAGTCAGCAAAAAGTTCAATATTCAATTTAGGACACATAAAGAAAACAAATTGAAGAAGGAAGAGGAGAACGAAGAGGAGAAACAACTGAAGATAAAAACAGTGTCCAGTTGTTAAGTATCCCTTCATGAAATTACTAGGAAACCATTCACAAGCCATACAGAGATTAAGTAATTCAGGACATTATGTTGTCTCAAAGACAAATCAAGCCACTGAGTGATGGTAGAATTAAAAGAGATTAGAGAGCTGAAGGCAAGACCTTTAGCTAAGACAGGGAGAGATAGAGACACATAATTAACCTGATCACCATGAGCCAAATGAAAAAGGTGCATGAGTCTGCTTGCAGTAGAAGAGCAGAAAACAAATAGGAACACGTTGTCATCAGCTGCTCAAGCAACACTTATCATCGAAAACAATTTGCTATATGAACAGGCAAAGCTGAGGTCAACATATAGGTATTACATTATTGATAATACTTACATAATTAATGCTTGTTCAACTACTGAGAACAGCAAATGAATAATTTTCAAAAGTTACTTCACACCCACTAGATTTATTATTAATATATTATATTGTAAAAGAATGCAATATCATTTAAACTTAAAATCTCTTTATTTAAAACAACTTTCTCTGGGAAGATAGCCTAGAGAATAGTAAAAAAAAAATATTATTTTTATGAAAACATTCATCATAGTTTGATTTAAATAATATAACAGTATAATTTTTAAAAGTAAAGCAATCTAGAAAATATACTGAAATGACCAAGAAAGTATGTACATCAATTGAATAAAATATGATGCAGACACAAAATCACAGCAAAAAGATGAAATAAAAATTAAAAAGCTACGTAACAACAGTTTTGTTAACCACATAGCAATTAAGAGGAATAGTTTTGCTAACTACATAGCAATTATAAAGAGGTAGAATAAAGATGTACAGGGAAAAAGGAGTTAGAGATAATTAGGATAACAAAACATCTCCTTTTCCTCTTTTCTCTATTTTATATATTGAAAATATAATATAGTAATATTATAGTAAAAAAAATTAACTTCTTGGGCCTTAATTGCAAGAGTTGAAACTCTTTTTAATTATGATCCCATGCCATCATGGCTACATGTGATCATTATATTACTATATATTATATTTTATTCATATCATGAGATAAACATACTTCAATAGTGCTTTTCTAAAAATCTGAAAGCAATCACACAGTATCCACAAAAGCAATGTAGCAAACGATGTACCTACCAGAGAAAGGCAGTGATACTATGCTTGGAGAAAAACACAATTCAAACCTAGATTATTAATACAGTAATCTCCCCCTTAACCTCAGTTTCACTTTTGGTGGCTTCTTTCAGTTACTGTGGTCAACTCTGGTCCAAAAATAGGTGAGTATCATTCAATAAGATATTGTGAGAGACAGAGACCGCATTCACATAACTTTTATTACACTATACTAATTGTTCTATTTTATTATTAGCTATCATTGTTAATTTCTTACTGTGTCTAATTTATCATAGGTTGTATGTATAGGACAAAAACATACTATATAGAAGTTCACTACTATCTGCAGTGTCAGGCATCCACTGGGGGTCCTGGAATGTATCATCCTCAGATACAAGGGAACGTTGTATCTGAACGCTGTATGTTACAATTATAAGGAGGTAGGATAAAGATGAATAGCGAAAAAGGAGTTGGAGAGAATTCAGATAACAAAACACGTTTTTTTTTTCCTCTTGTCCCTATTTTACATACTAAAAACATAATATAGGAATGTTATAGTAAAAAAATATTTAATATAACTTCTTAAGCCTTAATTACAAGAGTTGTTACTCTTTTTCATTATAATCCCATGCTATCATGGCTACATGTGATCACTATATTACTACATATTATATTACTTTATATCATGAGATAAACATTTTCAATTAGCACTTTTTAAAAAATATAAAAACAATTGCACAGCATCCACAAAAGCCATGAGTAAATAATTTGGTCAGCTTCATCAATATAAAGGCACGATTGAAATACTCCAAGAGCATCTTACAAATTGCTGGAATGCATAGAGCACATCCCATCCCCTTGAGTCTCCAATGTCCTTAAGTAGCCTAAGCCTGGCTAAGGATGAAGCTTATCTTCCACTAGCATGAATACAATTGAAGACTCTGTTTTTTTGGCTGCATATGAGACTCTTTTAAAATACTTCACGGAGATAACAAGCAATCATTAAGCACTTTATCCACCAAAGAATGAATGTCTTGAATTGTACAAACAACATATGTGGCCAAGACTACAAAAACAGACAACTGCTTCTTCCAAACACTCCATTGCTACCTGATCTTCATTTCGAAAACAGAATAGGAAAAAAAAATTACAACTGTCTACACCTTTCTTCTCTGAGAATCTGACAAATGACAGAAATATGACAAATGCTTTAAGCACAATTATGTTCATAAAACTAGTAGCCATGGATGATGGTAAACTTCTATGACCATGTCTGCCCATCAGCTAACTCTTAGCTAGTTGCATTTACCTCCTAGGCATCCCTGAAAATTAACAAATTATTAAAATGTGCTGATATTAGCAGGCTAATGATAAAGATCATAAGATAATAGGTTTGTGGTACAGCTTCTGGCATAAATACATAAAAGGCGAATTTGCTTTATTCATGATTAATCCAGTTTTGAACTTCTTGCACTTGTTATCTGTTAGTTAGAATACCAAGAATTACCTATAATTAGGACTTGCTTGGATGAATAGCAAAACTTAAAATAAAAATATTATTTTATTTAACAGCAAAACCTCTATACTGATGTACTTCATCCCCAATTTTTTATTTGCCCGTACACTACTAATTAACAGTTGGCAACTAGCATAGTTTAAAAGACAGAGCTATGGCATCATTCAACTTGCTAAGATCCTAGACTTTTTTATGAAATTGAATCATTTAAGATGTCTGTACTTTCCATTATATACCCTGGGGTTGTCTCTAATACTGTCCTTGAATACTTGCCATGGAACCATCTTTCTGGTAAAAGTTTTACATAAAATGCTTTTAATACTATTCTATGGAGAGCAACAGGTTTACTTCTCCACAGTAGTCAGGTTTTGATAAATAGTATGACCAGGTTGTAATAAATAGTGAAATAATGTGCTTGAAATTTTTAAAAGACAAAAAAAAAAAAAAAAGATTACTGAGAAATTGCTCTAAATAGCCAGTGAAAAGAGGAATTTTGTCTTATGTGTTAATATCTCAGGGGTCAATCTGTACAAATTATTAGTTCCTCCTATTTTTAATGTAAATTTTAATACTTACCTAATCTAAAATCAAGGTTAAAGATATTTAACTTTTATTATTCAAATAGGAACATAAAAAGGTATTTTCTTCTGAAAACATAACTGATGTTCTAGGGATATAGACTTTAAAACTGTCAAATTATTTTCACAACATTCACACATAGCCTGTTAGGCTATTTAGTATGCTAAAAAACAAAAAACAGGCCTTTAATAGGGTAATATTACATAATATAAATATATTTTAAATATCAGAAATGTAATCTATACAATGAAATACCACATTTCAAAATTACATTTCTAGTTAGGTGTAAAAAATTATAATGTTTGTTATATATTGACAAATTATAGTTGTATATATTTATGGAATATAAAGTAGTGTTAAGATTTTTGAATACAATGTGCAATGATTAAATCAAGCAATTAACCTGTCCATTACCTAAAATGTTTAACATTTTTGTGATAAGAGCATTTGAAATTTATTCTCTTAACATTACTGAAATGTACAGTACTCAATATTAGCTATATTCACCATGTTGTGGAATTAATCTCAAAAAAAAGTCAAACTCATTCCTCCTATCTGAGCCTTTGTACCCTTTGACTGACATATTTCAAATGTATTTGACATCCATTGAAGAACTTCTGAATGAATCACACAGAACATTTTAATATCCATTAGAAAATCTAAATAAATATATGGCCTTTGGTCTTTTTCAGAAAATGTAAATAAATATATGGCCTTCCATTTTCACTTTCCAGTGTGTAAAAAAATTGTAAGTCATTTCCTTCTTCATATAGTAATAATGAGCAACGCAGTTATTTGTCTAAAAATCTTCAAGTATTAACCGTGTGTCAGCTAATTTTGGTTAACATACATTTTCAAGTTTGCAAATAGATTTCATGAAAAATTGTGAAGGAAAAAAATGCCTTCATTTTAAGATAGAAAAACCATGGTTTCATTTGCATTTTTAATATACAGAATGTCATAGTTCTAAAGCACAAGAAATAGTTGCAGTTTGCCAAAGTAAAACTAAATATCCCATACGATAATGGTTTTACAATTAAAGGTATTTCCTTGACAGAGTAGATAGCAATTGAAAAATGCCCAAAGTTAAAGACAATCCAGGATCTGTTTGCTTCTAATGGCTTTAATGAAGCAGAATTGAATCAATGGTTTCACAATGCCAGACAATCATCTTGGCTTTTTTTTTTTTTTTTTTTTTTCTTTTCTTCACTGACTCCACCAATTGTTTTGGCTTCCAATAGAAGCAGCTTCAATTAAAGATCATGGTTGTTTGGCTTGAATGAAGACTAAAAGCCAGGGACTCTAATATAAGTCCTGAAACACTCAGAAAACAAACAAGGTGTTTTTTAAAATACATTTCATAGAAGTTCAAGTTGTTCTTAAGAAATTAAAGCTAGTTGGGGACAGCTAAAAATGTTATTACAACTGTATTTCAAATGGTAAAGCCTTAACTTTAACTTAATGTATCAGACATTATCTTGAAAGCAAACGGAAACCTGAGCAAACACCTTTGAAATCGATCAGTGCAGATAGAAGGCACCTCGGAAAAATCCCTAAAGTTGGCCTCAACTGTCCTAACTTAGCCATGTAATTAATACAATTCCATTTGGTTTGCCTAGGTAGTAGGAATATCCACAAAAAGAACAAACCTTTCCACATGCATCCAAGAAATAAACTCAGGTTTTTAGTCAAGCCAGAATTTGTAAAGGAATCATCAATGGCACTCAAACCTTTCCCAAATAGAAAGATACAGATGGTTATTATTTAAAAATATATATATATATATATTTGTGTGGAAAGAAGAACCATGGTCATAGCAAATTACTTTGAAATTTTAAAAAAAAAAAGATTGTTTATTGCTTTACAAATGTTTAATATTTCAGTTAAATCTGCTTCTTTCTTTGAGTTATAGTTTAATCACATGTTAGTGAATAGAAGAAATGCATTACAGGAATGAAAAGGAGTAAATACGGTTCATATAATCACCTCTGCTATTTGAAAACACTGAGTATTGTTCTTGCTCATGCAAGAATCATAAAAAATTGGCAAGTTGGATTCAGGCCCATTTACTCTGCAGTTTATACAGAAGCTATTACAGAAAATGAAGCACATAACAGAAACAAGATAGAACTTATAAAAAGGAAGTATTATTAAAGCATGATGCCTGGCAATTCACTCCCCAAGGAGAAAGCAGACCTAGCCACACATACAGATTCTAAAGGGGGAAAAAGGAATCATCATAATAAACAAGAATCCTGCTATCTAGAAAAATGAATATATATCTCAAAAAAATCCTTACATGAACTGTAATTCTCTGAAATTTTAGTACATCTAGAGATTGGGTACATGACACAGCCTAGCCAGCTAGTACAAGCTTAACAAACATCTGTTGAAAGAATAATTAGAAAAGGAAAAGGCGTCTACGCATCTTTTTTATTCTAATTTTAGCCCTGGGTAAGGAACCAACTAACAGCACCTGAATTAAATTTGTCGCTTTCACAATACCATCCAGTTTTATAAATCTGCAAATCGTCATAATAAAGTATTTATTGTCTTTGAATGTCAATCCATCCCCTCAGGGCTGAAGTCAGCCACAAAGGAACCAACCTAAAAATAGACTGTGGCGAGTGAGAGGACTGTCGCTTGCCTGCCTCTGTCAGCTCTTCTTGCCAGCAGTGAACGGAAAACTCAGGTGCTGCCTCATTGTGTATAGACATTTCCCCTTAAGCAAATAAACGTTAACAGCCAAAGCATAGCTTCGATAGTCTAAGGAATAATGGAAGAGGCATTTTAAAGTTGCTAAATCAAACCATTTTGCCTAGAAATGGAAATGAGAATGCTGTATCAAACATGTTTGTAAAGCAGACAATAGTCAAAACTGTTTGCCCGTAATTTTCTTGATTCAATTCCTAATAACAACAGTTGCATCAGAGCAGATTTTTGCTATTATACTCCCAGGTTGTTCCACATTGGGGTTGTTTCTACACAGTAATAAAGCATCTGGGTGAAAAATGGAAAAAACACAACTAATCATCCAGCTGTTTCTAAAATCCCAGCTGTTCAGTAATAGGCAGAAAATAGCTAACATAACAACAGAACATAACAGACCCACATTGCAGGTGGTTGTAGAAGCTTTCTGGATATGCACTGGCATGACCTGATTTATAAAATGGGAAGATGTCTACCCGAATCACACATAAAAATCTCTCCCTGAGAAATCTGCAAACAGGGACTGCAAAAGCCTTCCTGATCTGGGCTTTTGTTGATGCAAAGGTGAATGGGATGAGATAAGCTGGAGGGAAAGTGGAAAACCAAACATTTTACATGTCTAGATCTGCAGTTAAAAAACAACAAAAACAAAAACAAACAAACAAAAACTTACATGGGGGAAGAGATTGGAAGGAGATCTCTGGATACTTTATTTTGAACAAGTTTATATTTGGTCTGAAGTTCTATTAGACTCTCCTACCTTGAATTTCGTTCTGAATCTGACAGGGTTGCAGCACAATTTTGACAGTTGAGAGACTTTTTGAATCTCTCTTGCAAAGCTTATAAAACAACTACAATTTTTCTTAACCGAAATAAGGAAAAAAATGTTTCCAACATGTAATTTTCAGTTTGTTTTAGCAATGACGGAAGAATGTATCCCCTTGCTAGACTAGACTGATCTCTAATAGTGACACTATAGACATACAAAAAGGAAATGGTAATTCCTGAACAGAGCTTCTCCCATCCAAAGATTCTGCTTAGTCCCTTGAGTGAGTAAAAATAGTCTCGTGTCACAAGATGATTCACACCTTAAAATACTGTATGCTGCTTCATCCTTATCTATCGAATCTAACCCTTTCTTTCTCCACTGTTTCTCACACTGCCTTGAAACCTGTGAAGTATGTGGATTCTAGTAGTGAAATGACACCTCTTTTCTGTGTGGATGAGAAGCAGCAGCAGCAGCAGCAGCAGCAGCTAAATCAGCAAGGAGCATATGATGGCAGAGTTCTAATTAGGTTGCACAAATTTTATGATTTTTCCATTCCTCTAAGAATTACGCACCAGCAATAACCAACATAAACACAACATTCAGCTCTGTGTTAGTGACATTCATTCTCAGGGCTTCTACTGGTTGCTTACTTCTATCTTAGCTTGAATGTACTGCCATGCTGATATTCTATATTAGAGTAAGGGGGAGAATTCTCTCCCTTTGAAACGTAAATGTCTAAGTGGTAATCTCCTAAAGACGTGAGTCCCTTACTCCAAAGGGAAAGGTGAATCTTATTCTTAATGAGACATATAGTTTTAATTCCCAGCAGCAGTTTTATGGTTTCATATGTCAGTGCCCTCAAAGACGAAGAACAAAGGGAACATTTGGACAGATACACATATATACCTACTCTAAGAGATTAATTCACTTTCCTGGATTCTTTGGTTTAACAAAAATTAATAGTTAGCATGACAAAATGAAGCAGTTTTTAGACTGACCTAGCTATTTGCACCATCAAATTAGTGACTTCATTTAGGCATAACTCCTTGTACCTTGCTTACCTCCCTGCTCCTGTCCCTATCTCCCAACTGGCACTGATCCTGTTTATATCTTGTCACTACTCTACGAAAAAAAAAAAAAAAAAAAAAAGGAATTTGCTAAATTCTCATTGGCTAGATAAGATCTGGAGGACATGGGTCAAGAGCTCTAATAACACCTCTAGGAACTCAAAAGGAAATCCTATTCCTAATATTCATGCTTTGTCATTTAGATTCTAATATAGTATAGTACATAGCCATTTCTCTGTGTTGTAATTCACATATAATGAGATCAGCTTCTAAACTGATCAACAGCAAATGTTGCAAAGAAAGACTATCAGACAATCTTGTCATCCTCTAATCAATCTGTAGCCAAGTCTTTCACTTAATTTGCTAGAAGATAATGATTATATAAAATCCACCAATTTAATCATGAATGGGAAAAAGACACACACACACAAAAGAAGTAAAGGAGGTACCATTTTCCTCTCAAGAGGAATTCTGAAATGTGACAGGGTTGCAGCAAAATTTTTGAAAGTTGAGAGACTTTTTGAGTCTCTCTTGCAAAGCTTATAAAACTCAGATTTCTCAAGAAATCTGAAAAACTGAATCATTATTCTTTGGATACATCTCTCTCCAAATAACTATTGCAATCTCCAAATCTCAAATTAAATTCTTAAAATTTTTGGAAATATTCCTAAAGCTAATAAGATAGTGCAATACTTATAATTTTGAATTGCTTTTTATCAAGTCATTTTAGTATTAGGTAAATAATCCTAAAATTAATATCTTTCCCCAACAGTCATGCCATAATGACACCAACTAGGAATGGCAAGTAAATAAATAAAAATTCTAATGCATTCCCTAGAGATTCCATCACTTCTTGATAGATTTCAGTCCAGTGGGAGCTTCATTAATTATTTCCTTCTCTGCCTGATAGCAAATGAAAGCCTCATTTGGATCATGATCCCTACCAATTGACAGGAGGAAAAAAGGCTCACTCAGATGCTATCAACAACATTAGTGTTCTTTAGGGAAATCATCATTCTATTCAGGTACAAGTGCATTAAGTTTATAAATAGAAAAACATGCATCCTCCATGTTAACTAATGTGGCTGCTATCATAGAGAGAGTTCAGGTAATATCACCTTAATCTCCAAGAGATATGCTATTTTCCAACTATTCAATGGTTGTTTGTGTGCCCTCAGAGCCTAAGAAAGATATTGGAACATTCACCAAAAGCAAAAATAACCTGAAACTTTTAATGGGGCAATTGAATCTGAGAGAATTAAGTAATTCACATCAAACAAAAGCTACCACAAAAAATACAGAAAGATAATGGCTTCTAGTAATTGTATTTCTAAAGAGCACCCAGTAGTTCTACAGGTCATATAGTCTAGTTTCCATGCTATATGCATCCTTTATATAATGAGAATAATGTGCATTAAAAAAATAAAATCAACATTTTGCAATGTTCCATACAGCATAAAAATTAACCCTGTCTTCTGGGAATGGAACTCTATATACCCTTATGGAATGTCTCAGAGCTTAGGACTAGTATTATTGTGGTTATAGGGCACAAAAATCCAACCTAAAGTGTAAAGAAAGGTTTTTTAATCCTCCAGCCTCACCATTTCTCCAAAACACATGCATTTTCCTACTAATGAGAATTATACACTTTTACTTCACTTTGAGAAGTCTCTTTCAATACCTCAGATCATTCATTTTGCTTATATTTGTTGACAGAATGTAAAATACATAATATATGTTAACATATGAATATATTATACATTCATATAATTATTTTGAAACAAATATAATTCTTAGACTTAGCACTGACACAGCTTTTGTTGATATCCACAGGGACTATTTATTTAACTGCTTTGACTGATTTAAGAGGTAACTGGCCCCTCAACAGCCAATAGCTTAAGTAGCTGTGAATAAAAATGCCTTCAGGCTCTTTGACTTTGAAATAGCCCTTAATGTACAGAATCATGAGAAACAATCCAAGTACATTTCCACATAATACTAATGAATACTAATTACTGGGAAAAACACCAGCATATCTTCCATATTTATTAGTCATTCCTAATAGCTACTATTAAAACCACTGCTAAGGTAGGTTGGCATTTCTATCATTTTCACAGAAAATGTTAACCTATATATTCATGGGGCAGGTTATTTCTGTTTTATGTCCTCCATCACAACAGTCACCTCTTGGCTATCTCTGCTAATGGTGAAGAGGTAGGACCAATGTTACCCTAAAATCCTGCATAATTAGTTCTAATGCATGTAACAGTTTGAACAACAGATTTGGCTTCCCACTTAGGTTTTGCTTGGCTTTCTAGTTCTAGTGTTTTTGTTGTTTCTTTGTACCGGATTGTTTTATCTTTTTATAATTTTACCTTTTCTGGACTGATTGTTTAACACAAGACAACAGGCTTCTGAACCTGAGTAAAGCCAGCTTCAGGTGAGAAACCAACTATGGATAACCTACAAACCAGATTGCTTGCAGGTAGGAAGCAAGAATGGACCATTTGTGGATCAACTACCAAAATCATTTAGTTCCTGGCACCCTGGATGCAAAAATCTCCTTCCAAGACACCAGTGACAACAAATGGCCCAAAAAGCTGAACCTTAAGTCAGCGACACTACCTCCAGTGAATCTGGGAATATGCTTTTCAAGATGACAGCACGACTTCATATTCAGCACATTATTTGCCTTATACATTTATTCCTGTCCCACAGGCCTGAAAGGGGGATGCTTGCATCTCACTTAGAGCCACTGCTCATTAAATATGTGCCATGTTTTTAAGCAACCAACTTATGCCCTGGGATTAATTTATTTATCCATAAATAAGGTGACCATATTTTCTAAACCTCAAATGGGGCCATGTGGTCTGATATGTATTAGCATACTTTTATGAAGAAGACACTGTGAGAAATTGGGACTGCTATGGAAACAAAACCAAGCCAGAAATAAAACTCATATCACAGTCCTAATCTTAATTTACTTTTCAGAAGTACATATTCCCATTTATTACAAAAAAATAGCTCTTCCTCCTTCAATATTAAACAAAACCACTCCAACAACCTTCTTCTCAAATAGGAATACTGATTTCCATACTAGAAAGTAGCGTGCTGTCTTCTAACCTGCAACGGCTACATTGGTCTGGAAGATCCTGTGCCTAGAGTCAAGTTTCTTTACAGGCAGGAAAACCAAAAGGTACCTTATATCCACATCAAATGTCCCTTGAAAAATTCAGAATGACTTTTGGGTCAAGGAGATTTCCTGGAACAGGACCTTTTGTCACTGAATGATACCCCGTCATCATTTTAAACTGTATCAATAAAAACACATACACACACATAAAGAAGGATGTTACACTGTTTCCTGCACATGAGCATATCACCACAGGTTCATTTTTAAAATGTGAAGTGAATCTAGGTGTAGTTCTCACTTTCCCTAGCAATAGCTGTAATGTTAGTACTAAAGGCTCATCCAAACCATGAATATTAACAACAACGAAGAACACAATTTCTGATTTGTTGGAAAGTAGGGGGGGCTACTGTTTGGGATTCCAATGTGATTAAAAATAATTTTCCATTGGTTAATATTGACTTTTTTAAAATGGGAAAATATGTATCTTAGTTCAGAGTATTTTCTTTACATATTTCTTATTCATATATTGGGTTCTATTTCGACACATGCTTAATGAAAATATTTTCAGGAAGCTTCAGTGATCCTGTTTAAAACAAACTTGACAAAGCATGCAGTAGCACTTGTGAAACACTACATGTGTTTAAGCATAAAATGAGTTCCCTCGCACAGGTCAAAATACTGTTTACAGACAAGACTGCATGATAACAAAGCAAGACATCAAAATGTTTACTTACCAATTTTCACCATATGAATTCAACTGAGGACTGAAGAGTTATTGTTCATTAAATGAATCCCTTCCCTTTAGAAGTTGTTAGAATAACAGCTTCAAAATACATCCTATTCATTCAGCTTAGTCTGCATTCGAAAAAACTCAAACACCTGTTCTGCGGTTAACCTAACAGTGAGATTTTTATTTTTATTTATTTATTTTTGCTCCTATTACTTACTAAAAAAATCCAAGCTGATATGACTTGAATGGTACTTAGAAAATATCAAGCTAGTCTGACATTTCTTTTACTCCACAGTAGAATTGCAGTACTAAAATGAAACAAGTAATAATGTAGCCCAATACCCTGGTGTTAGCTACACACACACACACACACACACACACACACACTCCTGAGGATCAAGGAGATGAAACGATTTGCCCACGATTAACGAGCCAGCTCTCTTGACTCCCTAGACCAGCTGTCATTCCTCTAGCACCCACTGGCTCCCTTTCACAGAAATTCAAAAGGACTATTTATTCCTCCTTTCTTCCCCATGACTGTTATGCATAACAGTTTCCTTTCCAAGCATTTGCAAGAGAGAACAATGCATCCACCCTTGAAAAGACTCTGATTAGGATGACCCTCAAAGAGTGTGCTTTTGGTAACATCTATTATCATCTGAAAAGCAATAAAAGGATCCTAGATCCCAAGAATTAGGATCTCTAAAGAAGGTCACTTCCCTTTTATCTTACAACCAAATGTGTATAGTGGCCTCTAAGATACAGTTTCCTAAATTAGTTACAAATACATCCTGAAAGCATATTCATCAGTATACATTTTTTACAAATGGTTCTAAAGCACTTTGACTAGTTTCAACTATGAAAAATGTTATGAATTCACAACTGCACTAGATGTCCTCACTTCATGAATTATCTTATAAGAGAAGTGTTCCATATAGAAGTACTCCCATACAAGTCTTGAGGGCTTAAAAGCTTCCTTCTCAGTGTGGGATCAAGATCCAGATACCCTAAAATAAATGCATCTTGCAGGGCGAAAGAAACCATGGGTTTAGTAAGATGACCTAATAATATTTGGTTTGAAAGCTCATGTCTGTCACTTCTTGACCTTCTCATCCTGGAAAAAAAAAAAAAAAAAAAAAAAAAGCCATGTGCAATAAAGGTAAGCCCCAAATGACTACATTTCCTGGATTCTCAGAATTATCAATATAATATCTTTTGTCAATCAAATTTAATATAACTTTCAGATTTAAAAGGAGGTATTATAGAAACAATGAAATACAGTACATTTCCCTTCCAAACATAACCAAATCATTGTCATTGCTATTACAGAAAGTTCAATAAACATCCCTTATATACTGAACAGCCGTTAAATTATTTTGAGATATAATCTGACCTAGTTGGCTATATTGTAAGATACATGGTCTGTTGTTCACAGAGTCAACTTTCTATGCTATAGCATGCCTGAATCTATCAGCAATAGACTATCTTGTGTCTGCATATCAACTTCTTGTAAGGACTGCAGAGTTAAAGCAATTACCCATAATTTTTACAATATCCTAATGAAGTAGGTGTATGCTTCTGGGTTCTAAATCCCTTTTTCTCCCAGAGGAAGATTAAACAATTTAGAAATAACATCAGGCATTTGTATGGAACTCAACATTTCAGATGTTTTGCATGTTCTCATTTGTTTGGCATAACTCTGTAATGTAACATGCTTCATTTGCCCTCTTTTTTACCAATCATGAAATTTGAGTACAGAGATGCTAAGTGATTTTTCCAAATGAATTATAACCAGTTCAAATAGCCTTCCCCTAGTCTGACGCTTGTTACGTTTTTGCCCCAAATCCAAAATGTATTAAAACACTATCTTTTAAATCTTATTGTAAGATGGTATTTTGTTTTATCATTCTCTATTGTCTTCTATTGATCTTTGTTCTTCACAATCAAAAATGTGTTCTAGAAAAGTGTTTCTCTACAAGTGGTGGGGAAAGTGTGGAGAGGGGATGCAGTTTTACTTTTAACCCTAATGTTGAATTTACTTTGAATTTCAAATACCATTAAAGGAGAGGTAGGATTTATGTAATTATGAAATGATGGCCTGGATTTTAAAAAGCTTGAGAAAGGCTATTTTAGGTCTGTTTGTTTGTTTGTTTGTCTTTAGCTCACAGTTACCAGAGTTCACTATGTGCCAAAATAGTGTATGCAGTGTTGCTTGTTTTGTTTTCCCCCCTCCCCCACCAACCAGAGCCCAAGACAATCATTTTATAAAGAATAGAGGTTAAATAAACATTGTGGAAAAAGGCCTCTTATGCATTCCGAGTTTTCTAACCTATAACTAGTGATGATTTAACAGTGCAAGGCTGATCACTAGTTGTTATCTCACATTCTAGAATGCTTTGTCATGAGTTAAATGCAGTTATATGTGTCATAAATTCCTTTAATAAAGATGATGGTGGTGATGTTGAAACGAAATGTTTGACACAATTCTTCCTTATATCCATTTTAGCAAATATAACGTAAAAATCTGAGGTTAATCCCCAAATTCTGTTCTTATATAACTGCACAAAAAAATAAACTTAATAAATCTAGCATTTATGTTTCACATTTAATAGAAAATTTTTAAGCCATAATCACTGTAGCTGCTTGGCATCTTATTTCTTCAAGAATTCTTTCAGTGCATGCATTAACTTTGGTTAAATTATTCTGGAGTTAAAAGGCAGAAGAATATATAAAATAGTATGATTTCAGAAGCATCATTGTAACAGACCAATTTCAAAAGATTCAGTTGCTAAATTTTACTTCATAATTCCTTTGTCAATCAGTTATTTAGGTTTTAAAAGAGAAGAGAATCATGTGATGTTATCTGCATGGTCATTAGTCTCACACAATGAAAAGAAAACAATAAAATAAGACTAAAGAAATCATTCTTCCAATGATTGTCATTGAACTGTTACATTAGTAAACATTCACAGTATGAAGTCTCTCTCAATCTCCAGCATATAAAGTAGTGCAAAGAAAAAAAAAAATCCAGTCCTGTTACCTGCAAACAAAACTTATTACATATTCTCCAATTTCACTTATTCTATGTTACACATTTGCTGTTAAATCTTCCCAAAATTAATAACAAAATATAATCAATTTCTAAAGGCCCTTGCAGCCTTTTTAAAAGTTAATTTCCAGTTAAAAATAAACTTTAATTAAATCCAAGATAAAATTGTGACCTATATTCTATTAAATAATTTACTTTCTTTTTTCTCTACACAATATTTCTTACAATTTTTAAAAAACACCTACTGAATCCAAAGACATATGATATGCTGTTAAAGCACTGATAAATGACTGCTCAGATTCATTAGTTCTTACATAGTAAATACTTCAAAATGCCAACTTTTCCCATCACTGCACAATTACTAACATTGACAATTTACTTCACACACACACACATACGCACACACACGCACACTCTCTCTCTCCATCTTTACTGTCAACATCTTTTCCAGTTAATGTGCAAAATTCTTGCATTCTAATAAAAATATAAAGATAGATTTGCTCCTATTTAAGCCTCCCTCTTCTCGAAGATGTATCATTTATTTGATATGTAATACAAGTTTAGTAACAATTATGCCATGTATAACCATTAAATAGTGTACTACTGTATGCATTGGATCATTTGCATATTTCATTTTCATAACTGCACTCTCTATGCATAAATATATTTGGAGATGCTGAGAGGGGGGCAGTGGCAGGTGGAGAAAGAGATTCACACATCAGTCTCCACAGCCTTTGCATTAGAACAGTTGTTTTTATCTGTCTCACTGTCATCCCCCTTTCCCTGACACTTCTCCTCCTTTGCACACAGAGATTCCTTAACTCCTTCTTCCATCTCTAGATACTCTGACTTGTCCCCCAGGGAAGAAGAAGTAGAGCTCCGAAATTTCTTGAGCAAATTAGAGGGGAGGTATGGGCAACTGACTGCATTCTGCGTTAGCTGTGTCTGTTCCTCATTTTCAGTCTCTCTGTGGTAGAAATAGTTAAAGTTAGAGACAATCACTGGCACTGGCAAAGCAATGGTTAATACACCTGCAATGGCACACAGGGACCCGACAATCTTGCCCCCCACAGTGATGGGCTTCATGTCCCCATAGCCCACAGTTGTCATGGTCACCACAGCCCACCAAAATGCATCTGGGATGCTTTGGAAATGGGTAGTAGGTTCATCCGCCTCTGCAAAATACACAGCGCTGGAAAAGAGGATGACCCCAATGAAGAGGAAGAAGATCAGAAGGCCCAGTTCCCGCATGCTGGCTCTGAGGGTGTGGCCCAGGATCTGCAGGCCTTTGGAGTGCCTGGAGAGTTTGAAGATCCGGAATACTCGGACCAGACGAATGATTCTGAGGATGGCAAAGGACATGGCCTGCTGCTGCTGACCATTGCCACCCCCCTGTTGCTGGGCCAGGTCAGTGCCCAGTGTGATGAAGTAAGGCAAAATGGAGACAATGTCAATGATGTTCATGATGTTTTTGAAGAAGAGTGCTTGGCTGGGACAAGCAAAGCAGCGAACCACAAACTCAAAGGAAAACCATACAATACAGACTGTTTCCACGATGAAGAAGGGGTCATTGAATATTGTGTGCCCTGAGTTCTCTGGGTGGGGTGCTGAAGTGTCATTCAACAACCCACCGTGCCCACCAGCACTCAGTGCCATGACGAGATCCCGGTCGTCCCTAAACTCAGGCAAGGTTTCCAGGCAAAAGATGACAATGGAGATTAAGATGACCAGGACAGACACAATGGCTATGCCCCTTGCAGGACTGGAGCTCTCTGGATATTCAAAGAGGAGCCAAATCTGCTTTTTAAATTCATTCTCAGGGAGGGCCCTGTCCTCCTCCTCTCTCACAAAGCCCTCGTCCTCCCGAAACTTCAACAGGGCCTCCTCCCCCAATTGATAGAACTTCACCTCCTCAGTGAAGATATCAAAGGGGACATTGACTGGCCTCTTCAGGCGGCCTCCTGATTGGTAATAATATAAGATGGCATCAAAGCTGGGGCGGTTCCTGTCAAAAAAATACTCATTGCGCAAAGGGTCAAAGTACTGAGTCCTCTTTTCAGGGTCTCCCAACAAAGTCTCTGGAAACTGGGCCAGAGTTTTCATCTGGGTCTCAAAGCGTAGGCCTGACACATTTATCACCACCCGTTCACAACAGTCACTGTAGCGGACTGAACTGTAGCCACCACCGCCCTCATCCTGAGGCAGCAGGTCCGTGTAGGAACACTCATCCCCATGGTCATCTTCACTATAGTAAAACCTTCCCTCCTCTTCTTCCTCCTCCTCCTCCTCCTCGTCTTCCTCCTCCTCACTCAGCTCCCTCAGGATCTTCTCCTCAGAACCACTGGGCATCAGGTCAGAGCAATGAGAGAAGCTGCTCTGCCGGTGGTGGGCTTTCTTCTTCTCAAGCCGCTGTCGCCTCCTCCTCCGGCTACCCCGGCTGCTCTGAGGGTCATGGGAGGTGCAGGCCCCACGTGACTGGTGGTGGTGGTGGGAGCCACCAGAACCCCCGCTACCTTCAACAGCAGCTGTGGCCGCTGCAACAGCAGCTGCCGCAGCTGCCCTGGAGTGAGCAAGCCTCTCCCGCTCCCGGGCCCTGGCCTGGGCAGCATAACCATAAGGCATGTGACTGTTGCACCCTGAGCTCTCCGCACTCACCATTGCAACCTCCATGGTGGTGGTTTTCGGAAATGGCTGGTTCCAGTTGTAGAAGAAGAAGAAAGAAAAATAGGGCAGCTTCTTTTCTCACCAAATTAAGGTAAGTTTGGAACCCTTAAGCAGATTGCTTGGAAGACTAAGGATATTTTCAGTCCAACTTTGCATTTTCTGTTTTTAAATCAGCACGCCCCATGCTCCCTCTTCTCAGGGATTCAACATTGCTCTCCAGAGCTTGGCTGGTCGAGATAAATAGCCTAGCACTCTCAAGACTAAGAAGTCCGAAAATGCTGGAGTGTCTCAGACACCTATGTTTTGGGGGTAGATGTTGAGATTTGGAAATATGTCTGGGATGTGGTTAGTGATGATGCTGCAAGATTCAAAGGCAGCAAGTGTCTGACAGCCAGAAGTTGTGCCTAGAAAATGAAATACATTTTTCTGCCATGGAAATTGGCCAATGCTCAGTCCATTAAATTTAAATAAAATGCAAATAAGCCTTTACTGTTAGCACTTGCCTTCTAGTGATGGCTCGAACCATGTTAAGATGTGGTTTGAAGTATGTCCAGCCATTTCTACTCAAAGTCTATCAGGACGATTCTGCAGGCTCTCCTTTTAAGTTCATCAAAGGCTTCCTGGACCCAGGTACGATGCCAAACCATAGATAGAGGCAAAGACCCTGGGAGGTAGAGAAGGTGCTAGATGAGGTGTCAGCAGAAGCAAAACCAGCTCTGAGGTCTCCATAGAAATCAAGGAAATGCAGAGCATTCTTCAGCCAAAATCATGCAGAAGAAGCACTTCACCTGAAAAAGGATTGGAAACAAGCATAGGAGAAAAGTAAAAAGGAAACAAATCATAAAGAGCAAAGTGAGCATTTCTCTTCATATACACATCCTTCTCTTTCTTCAAGAAAGTCACATAACACACCAAACACCCATACATTTTCAAGAGTATGGGGCACACTATTCTCACTCACTAAACATCATTCTTTCCTTCTTCTTCAGATATTATTTCAGCTCAGTTTATTTTTATGGTAACTCAATTATTTTTCCTCTCTCCACTCATGGCTCACATGGCTCTTGCTTCTATCTTTCCCTTCACCAATGCCAGGTCTTAATTCTCACTGTCACTCTCTTCATTCCACAAAAATAATGCTGTGACTTTACAGCTGCTTCCATCATTCATCTATTTCAAGGCAATTTTTAAAATTTCCACTCATAAAGTGTTTCTGAATTAAGTGCCCTTCCACTCCTCTCTATCTTGACTCAGGATTGGGGAAGTCGGAAAAAAGAAAAAAACAACAACAGTATTCTTATTCTTTATGCAGGCAGCACCACTTGAATGCACTTCAGTCACCTCATCTATAAAGTACAAATAATAACACAACCTCCCCCATCTCATGTTTATAAGGACTAAATGAGATAATGGATGTTGATAGAATATCACAGTGCCTTTTACCTAATGAATGACAATAAACACTAGCAGTTATGAATAACGTGACAGCAACCTACGTTTTTATTGTCTGTCTACACAGCCCCAAGTGTTTGTGTCCTTAGGCCACTAACTAAAGTAGGGGAAGATGGGACATGAGGACATACAGTACATCCTGAGACTCACCAGTGGCCGTCGTTAAGTTGGCACTGCCTGACTCCCTACCGCATGTCCCCATTGTTTTTCTGTTCCCCTGAATCCTGAACACTCTCTACCACCCACAGGCTAGGAACTAATGCCAGTTTCCACATCTCTAATAACCATCTTCTCTCCTTGGCGGTCGCTCCACGTTCACCTCAATGGTTCCTCCTCCACTCTGCTCAAGGTGCTATCTCTTATTTTTTAAAATGTCAGTTTGTGTGGACTTCATTCTTAGCCTATCATACTTACCCCCACTTCAATAAAATCCACATCCCTAACATCCCTCGTCCTCTCTCTCTCTCTCTGCCCACTTTTATTTACAATCTCCCACTTCCGAATTGCATGTCCCTTGCAGTTCCAATCTGCTCCCTCTGTCACCTGTTATTCCTGGCCCTTCTTCTTCCTTAGTTTGCTCTCCCAAGATCCAGGTAATTCATCTCCTCAGCCAGGTCCTATAAAAGCCCCCATCCAAATCTCCTGTCTCCTCTTGATTTTTCCATGTACTCTGTTCAACAGGACTTCCAAGAATGCAGGGAGTAACCCAGAGAACTGGAGAGAATGATGATAGTCAGAATTCAGGGCATCTACCAGCTTCTATTACTGGAAGCACTTGGAAAGCATAAGAGAAATGGCTTTCTGAAGCCATTAACAGGATTCAGCTCTTGACCACCTGCTGCTCCTTGCTGATCCTGTCAGCCTAGCAGCCTAAACACACTAAATTTTATGAAGTGACAAGCATGGAAGTGGCAAACAGAGGTCTTCCCAATCATACACCCCTTCCCAATCATACACATTTTCCTAGGGCAAGGAGGGCATTTGATTGCAACACAAACTCCAGAAAATACACCACTGAGGGCCTCTCACATGCCATCTCCCTTCTTTGCCTGACTCCTAACATCATCTCATACTCTGAAATGTTTACCCCCAAGGAGTTACTAAATCCCTACTTACAAAACCATCCTGGGGTGACATTCACCGTGGAGTGTCAGGCCAACATCCTTTCAAGACTGGTACAGACCAAATAGCCTGAGAGTTTGCTCAGTTTCTTCCCCAACTCCCCCAAAACAATTATAATTTCAATGAAGCCCCAGTGTAACCCAAGTTCCTGTATCGTTGAGTACTACACACACCTGCCCTCCCACCCAACTGACTCCCAGAAGGTCATAAATTAGAGAGTCTTCTAATTCACCATCAGCTCTTCGGGAGTTCTAGAACTGCCCTCTTTCTGCTCTACACCAAATAATTTCACATTTATTTATTTATTTGGGATTATTTGTCTTTGTTTATCTCACTCCCTCCTCCACCCTACAAGTAGCAAATTGCCTTCCTTTTAATCATCTACTAGTTATTTCACTATCCCTGATCTAGAAAAGGAGAGAAAAAGAAAAAGAAGAGAAAAGAAAAATCATTCCTCCCAGCAAATCAGACTGGTTTAAAATCTCTCTTCTTTCTCAGGGTACTGGTGTTAGGAGAATCTATTCAAGCCAATTTCCAGGAGCCTTTATGATATAGATCTTTGCAGAGGAATTTGTCTTCTTCTTTAACACCATTAAACTAATAGGATTTTGCAGACTACCTATTCCCCAATCCCGGCGCCCCCAAACAACAGCCAAACATCCCGCCCCTCCTCCTCTCACCCCTCCAACAACAAGGCTGTTCGTCTCAGTGCTAATTCCTGCAACTGTGTCAGTGTCAGGGTGGTACCCAAACCTTAGAGAGAGATAGAGAGAGAGAGAGAGAGAGAGAGAGAGAGAGAGAGAAGAGAAATTGAGAGAGGGAATCAGAGAAGCCAATACCGTGAGAAATACACACTTCAACGCACGCCATTTATGCAGCCCCTATGTATGTTGCTCAAATGCTCGGAAAATGCACGCAAATCCAAACGTTGGGAGAGGCAGCAATTCAGACTCGTTCACCGGCTGTTCCCAAAAGAAGGGAACCGGTGCGGCTGGGAGGAGGTGAAACGATGGTAAATCTTAACCCCCCTCTCGTTGGGAAACGACATCTTTAATCGCGCCGTCGCCTCCAGACCTCGGTTCCCGCTCCAGCACGTTAAGCAGGGCGCACTCACCGCATCCCCGGGGTTGGGAAAATAACAACTGTTGGCCCCCTGGAGCGCCGCGCAGCATCCGCACCTCCCTTCTCCCACCTCCCGGTTTATTTTTAACCGCCTTCCATTCATGCCCTTCTGTCACATTCCCGATATTATTTATCCCTCAAATGTCCACTGTTTCTTAACAGTCAAAAGAAGAAGGTGGAGGAAAGATTAAAAAAAAAAAAAAAAAAAAAAAAAGGTATCATACTTACCGTTCCCCGGCGGGGCGAAAAATAAAAATAAAGAAAATCCACCGGCTGGCTTGTTTTTCCCCCTCAAGCTGCAACAGCTGGAGGAGGGGAAGAATGATCTTGGGTGAGGGGGGTGGTAAAAGGAATCACTCGGGTTTGGCAGGTGGAGGCTCCAAATATCCACGGAACAAGTTCTGTTGCCTGGCCCGGGGGGTGCACAGGGTTCTCGCGGCTGGAGTCTGGGGGTGGGGGTCGGGGCTGCCCCAGAGAAGACCCCAAGACTCCAGGTTCCTCTGGAGTTCAGCACAGGAGGGATTGCCTGGGAAAGGAAGTCAAGGTTCCTCCGAAAAGAAACAAAATCCTAGACAGCAGCGATCACTTGTTAAGCCCGAATTCCTCCTCCAACATCCATCCCTCTCTGGCTCTCGCTGGCTGCGGGAGCAGCACACGCCTCCCCTGGCCGCGAACGCGCGCCGGGCGGGGGCGGGGCCAGGGCCGAGCCGAGGGTGTGGCGTTCGCGACGGTCGCCAGGGGCGCCTCCAGGCGCGGCGGGGCGGGCGCAGTCACGACGCCGCGACTCCCCGCACCCCGACTGGGCCCCCCGACTCCCAGGATCTGGGATCAATTCCAGGACTCTTTGGCTCTGGTCCCCAGAGGCGAGGAGCAAATCCTGGAGAAGTGTCCCCGTTGGGGCCGGAATAGGGGTTTCGACGGCAGCGCGGGAGTCCCCAGAGGGCTTGGGAGCGGGGAGCTCCAATGGGAGGTGCAGTCCCGAAAATGGGGTCCTTTGGGACATCTCCTCTCCCTAACTTGCTTTCTCTATATCTCCCCTCTAGCCCCGTCTTCTTTTCCCCACCCCACCCGCTCCCAAAGCGGGTTTGTTGGGTTGAGAGGCGGGTGCATCTCCGGCGAGGCCGCTGGCGGGGAGCCCTCCTGTGCCTGCCAGCGCGTGCAGATCCCTCAGTCTCCGCCTCCCTTGTACACAGTAGTTGAGCGGCTTCAGCGCCGGGGTTGGGCCTCCGGGGCGTGGAGGAGACCGACTTTCAACCTGTGTTCAACCCCGGGCAGGGGAATGTTACAGAAATTGGAATCAGGCCCAAGCTAGGGGCTGCGCACGGGAGGCAGCAGTCCTAGGGGAGGAGGGTTGGAGAGATGAGTAAGTTGCGGGGTGGGCCAGGGACTGGGGGCTTTGGAAGGGGGGGGGGGGGAAGAGCACGCAGCAAACCTGTTGCTGCAAAAAGAAATACGCCTCTGGTACGGACTCCCTGAGGGCTCTTTGGATCCTTCGGGATAGAAATCAAGGGAGATCGCAGCAAAATACAAGTTTTTTGGTTTTCTTTCTTTCTTTCTTTTAATTAAAGCTTGTGCGCACAAGGGAGCTAACACCAAGAAAAAAAAAAAGTGGGCTGTTCCTCGAAGTCAGGGTGTGGGTTTCCTTTACGGCCTCTGCCGTAAGGGGAAATAAGGGGAACTATAGGCAGGGCATGTAGAGTTGGAGTTTTTCTGGTGCATGCATAGTGGTTTGACATGCTTCTTCATAGGACGTATGTATCATTAGCATGTTAAATCTCCACGTCTGGGCGTGATTGTTTGCATTAAATTAAGGAAAAGGTCACTGTGAGTTGAAAGTTAAACCTAGCTGCGCATGCCAGGGCCTGGGGCAAGTCCCTCGTCCCCTAAAGCCGAAACTTCTGGTTAATAGCTTCTTGGGCTTTTCATGCTAATTGACTGGAGTTACAGTTTGAGGAAGAGTCTTTCCTTGTTTCTTGTTTATTTCTTTGGGCCACATCAAAACAGGAAAGTAGACAGCTTGCCTGTCTCAGGCTTGCCAGAATCAACCGGGCGAGAGGTTTGGCTCCTGGGAGGTCTCCATCCTTAGTGATCTCTCCCATTGCCCACCTCCATTTAGAAAAAAAAAAAAAGGTTTTGCTGTCCATCCCCCCCACGCGCGCGCGCGCGCACACACACACACACACACACGCGCGCGCGCGCGCGCACGCACACACAAATAACCAGAAGCCCACGTGGCGACAGGGTCTCCTTAGACACCTCTCCCAGCTCGCCTGATGGACCAAGCAGGCAGTGGCAGCGCGATGCCCAGACTGCTGGAGCAAATCCGACCTTGGGCTGGTTCGTTGGCGCCGGGACTGTCACTGTCGTCCTCGGGGCGGCAGCTTTGTTCTAGGGCCCTATTGGGCCTCCTCCTTTTGTGATGCTCAATTAATTATTAAGAGAAACACTCCCTAGCTGAATTATAGATATGCCCTCCACTCACTCACCTAACCGCTGTGGGCTCGGAAAAGGACACCTGGAGGGCTGCTTTTTGTTGCTGTTTGATTTTTCTTTTATCTTTTTAAATAACTAGACACACACACAAAATCGAATTGTAATCAGTGTGAAAGAAAAAGAGGAAATGAAACCCCGAGTGGACCCTGGTTTTTCTAACTTCTTTCAGCTAGTGCAGCTTGAAATTGTGGCATGAATAAGTTTAACTGCAACCCCCTGGCCTCAACCCTGGTGGAGCAGCTGAGAGAAAGGTATCTTCACGCTGGCTCTAGAGACATTCTTTGCCTCAATTCATTCCCTACTGCAGTTCATCCGAAGAGCAGGAAGAGCGGGTTTCTCCAGAAGTGAGAATGATCATGTTCACTCGCCCCAAACCCTCTCTCTGTACCTCCACAATGTGATATCACTGTGCGGTTTCATGCATACCAGAAGCAAATAACTGGTAATATTTATTGTTGGCTCATTAGAAGGATATTTCTTGGGATAGTAAAAAGCAGGACTGGGACCTGTTTCCCAAAAGCAGTTTATGAGATCAATCCAGTACAGCTATGGAATGCTTTCAGGGAGATGAAAAATGAGATGGAATGACGTACTAAAGATGATAGTTGTATTGAAGCTTGGATATTTTAATTGAATCATGTTAAAACTTTATGAATTATGCTTCCCTTTTGCTGTTTGTTCGTACCCCAGATAATTTTAATGTTTTCAATGCCTGAGAACTTTATAAATATTTGCATGTTTTAGGTGTCAGTAATCTGAATTACTAAAATACAACAGGAATGCTGCTGAGGGACAATTCTACTCTCAAGAGGACTTGGTCAAGGCAGGTGAGATTAACTGAGTGTCTGTCTCGTACCTGGCTCTCTGTTAAGTTCTTTGAATGTATATTATATGTAATTTTATTTGCATAACTAAATGCTTTTTTATATGGTAAGTACTATTATTACCACTATTTTATAGAAAAGGAAATGAAGGTGTACAATGATTAGCTAACTTGCCCAAAGGTTATATAGCTAATTATGTAGAAGAACAAGGCCTTACATATCTGACTCTGCAGTGTAGACTGACCCCGTGCTAGTGATGTGGTCTTTGCCCATTTGTTCATACAAGCTAGTGGTTGTCACAGATGCATACACAGATTATGAAGCAAGGGGATTTGTGTTATGATGGAGGTATAAGAATGTTGCTCCTTGGTGCAAAGAGTAGAGTAGCATCTAGTGTGGAGGAAGTAAGCAAGAATTCTCAAGGAAAGGGGAGCAATGTCTGAAAAATAGAGTTGGAGTGGCCACCATGGAGAATGCACAGGCACATGGTGATGGGATGGAACAGAAGCAACTAACTGGAGCTAGAGATAGGTTAGGACCAACTGGGAAGAACATGCCCCCTCCCAGCCTTCTCCCACCACATGCACACACACCCCTACCTCTTTGCCCATTTAAATAATTAATTCATAAAGCAAACAAGAAACACTATGTTTCTCTCCTTGACATCATCCTAGGAATTCCTAGGAACTCATAAACAGTAGCAAAAAGATTCTTTGTTTGAGACCTGTAAAAGTCTACCTTGTCTTAGTCTCCAAACCTTGTTTACTTTTTATTTTCTTTTGAAATGGAGTCTCACTCTGTCACCCAAGTTGGAGTGCAGTGGGATGATCACAGTTCACAGCAACCTCGAACTAACTCCTGGGCTCAAGTGATCCTCCTGCTTCAGCCTCCAGAGTAGCTGGGACTACAGGTATGTGGCACCATGCCCTGTTATTTTTATTTATTTATTTATTTTTAGTTTTTGTAGAGACAGGGTCTCACTATGCTGACCAGGCTGGTCTCAAACTGGCCTCAAGTTCTGCTCCCACCTCAGTCTCCCAAAGTGCCCATCATGATTACAGGTATGAGCCACTGTGCCCAGCCCCTCTTTTCTATAAAGAGGAAAAAATTATTTTCTTGCCTTTCTTAGTCACCAACTAGTCAAAATTCTTTAAGCTCACCACCACCAAATACACCTATTACCACAAAGAATGTATCACTGGCTTTGAATTCTCTCAGTGGTGGTACAAATGTTCCAGATCACACTGTGAAGTCTTTGCTTATATAGAAAGCGGCAGAGGCCAACAGATCATCTCCATACAAAGCACGATAGGAAGCCCTGTGGGATACAAGCTAGGCCCATTATAAATGTTTTTGTTCTCTTTGAGGACTGTGGTCCACAGTGAATTGCAATGTTCTGTTTACTCTTCTATCTCCCCAAACATGCCTGTGATACTTCACTGAGAACAGGCATTATATCCTGAGCAATGAGCATTGTACTTGACCCAGAGTAGAATGTGAATGAATAATGGAAGAGGCTTCCCTTTGCCAAGAAAGTTCAGTGAATATGTTGTGAGAAAACTAGATCGCTTTTGCACCTGCTCACCCCAGCCTCTCAACTATCTATCTCACTTTTAAAGTTCTGAAGTGATGGGGGTGGGGGTGATGAGAAGGCCCTGGAGATTTGGTTCCATGCTCCCATTCCCAAATTTATGGATGGGGATATTTTGAGCAGCTCGTCCTTCCCTGTAAAATGTGAGTCACTCAGCTGGTTTTTTCTTGGGGTTTTCAGGGACTGTTTACCACCACTTCCTAATCTATCTTATGCATATCGGCACTGGTCAAAACTTAAGATACCAGAAAAGCATATTTGTTTCTTACTACAATGAGTGTTTTATTCCATTTCAGCTGCTATAACAAAATAGCATAAATGGATTAGCTTATATACAATAGAAATTGATTTCTTACAGAGCTGGAGGCTGGGAAGTACAAAATTAAGGTATGAGCAGATTCAACGTCTGGTGAGAGTTCATTTCCTGGTTCATAGATGGCGCCTTCTTCCTGGGTCCTTACAAAGTAGAAAAGGCAAGGCAGCTCTCTGAGGCCTCTTTTATAAGGGCACTAATCCCATTCATAACGGCTCAGCCCTCATGGTTTAATCACCTCACCGTAAATCCTATATCCTAATACCATCACTTTGGGGGTTAGGATTTCAACAGAAGAATTTAGAGAGAACACATTCAGACTAGAGCAGTGACAAAACATCAACCCTGGAGAGAAAGACTGACTACTCATTCACTGACTCTCTGATTGCAGCACGGTGCCAGGCACGATGGTGATTAAGACAGCTGCTGCCTGTCCTGTGTGGACACTTGTGGTCTAGATGGTAAGAGACAGACAAGTCAACACACTTGGGTGGTAAGACAATGATAGAAGTCACACAAGGGGCAGAAAGAAGTGGCACTTAATTGAAGTTATAGAGAAAGGTTCTCAGGGCAGAAGGAGTCCCATGGCAAAAGCTCATGGAACAACAATAGCATGTGTGAAAATAAAGAAAGATAACTGAGGATCCACTATGAAATGGGAAAGGGAAGCAGTGAGGGAGGACTCTGATATGCCATGCTCAAAGTAGGATCCATGAAAAAACACTGCATGATAGGATTCTCAACCCTTTCCACCTTTACACACAGGACAGATATAGTTCATATGCACCACACACACCCTTGAGCAAACCCAGATTAGCAACTGCAGCATTCACTAAATAGACTGAGTTGCAGACATTTCCGGGCCTCCTAGCTGCAATGATATCACTTTCTCCTTCATTTATGAATGCATCTCAGAGGCCAAGTGGGTGAAATTGAATTGGCATAACCTTAAATAATCTCAGATTTTGCTTTCTAAATGCAAGTCTATTTAAAAATGCCCCTCTTTAATTGAAGTAACTCGGTTTTTGCAACACAACCCATTATTAACACTGATACTGTGGTGCATCACTGGTGTTGAGATCCACTCTGTCAGAGAGAATCTCCTTTTAGCTCTTTGTTTTCCTTATATGTGCTTAGGAAATAGGGTGGCTGTGGAGATTCAGTGAAAGTGAAGTACCAATCCTGGTGCAGACAGAAAGCATCCACAGCCTCATCCACTGGCACCAATCAGGAGCAAACTTGGGGCAGAGGTGAATCAAGACAAGGTTTGGGCAAGGTATGGTGTTTCAGTTCTACAGATACTACAACCACCATGTCTTTTGCAGTGACGAATAATAGTTCATGTCAAAGAGTTTTCCCCAGATGTCTAAACGTGATCCTTTTTATAAAAACTAGAGATCATGGTATATCCCCTGCAAAAAAAAAAAAAAAGAAGAAGAAGTATTTCAAAATCATTGGCAGCCCCTTTAAATATAGTCAATGACATTAAGACTTGCTGGTGTTTTCTCTTGAGAGCTGACTCCTCCCCTTCCACTCTCATTTTGATTTTGATCAACACTTTTCACCTACTGCCCAAGGACAGCCATCACCAAAGCTCACAGAGAGCCTCTGTTCTCCAGCATAAGAATGTTTACATGCATTTCTACAGGCTGCCAGCATCCTGACTACTTCATCAGACCAGCATTCCTTTTGATTTGGTTAAGTGTTAGTAAAAGCTTGTCCAGCACATGCTTTTCAAAACAAGGACCATACTTGTAGGAAGGATACTCTCATGTGGAAGAAATTCCCACAGGGTACAGATCAGTTGGGAAATCTACCCAAAATTAGTTCTGTAACTTGCTCACTTTTTTTTCATTCCTGGCGAAAGATAGAAACACAATTTTAGCGATTAGCCGACTGATATATTTTAAAACAAAAATTTAAAACAAACAAAGCTGAAAGTATGGGTGTCATAAGGATGCTAACTTTCGGCTTCTCATCATTGACTCTGGAGAACAGCATGTCACACATCAGATTTTATGTACACTTGAAGCTCCTCCAATTTATTTCTCAGTTAGTCTCACATATCAGCTCTTGTTCTGAGTAAACAAGAGATCTTAGGCTGTCATCTCCAAAGGTTATATGGGGGTACAAACCTACCCATTTCCTTTGGGTGGTTTTTAGCAAAGAGACCTTTTCTTTATATATAGGTTTAAACTTGGAAGTAAATTTATAACTTTAAATTTGTAAATTTACAGTGAAATTTTAACTATTCAGAGCAACCCTTGAAAAGAGCTATGTACACATTTGACCAAAGCAATTGCTCTTGAATTGCTTGAGGGTCTGGACCAAAGACCAGATCCTGGGGCTGTAGGTTTTTCTCTCCAGCCTCTTGGCTGCAGAGCCTCTGGCTGAGACAACTCACCTTTGTAGGCCTCAGTTTTCTTATGTGTAAAAATGAGTACTATAGCATCAGTCCTATTTCACAAAATCATGAATATGGATCATATGAAAAAGTGTATGGGGAAGAATTCTACAACCATAAAAATATAACATAAATATAGGACATCATCATTTTAAAACAATAACCATCTGTCATGTACTGAATGCTCGTGATCCCACCAAAATCCATGTGTTGAAGCCCTAATTCCCAATTGTTATGGTATTTGGAGATGGGGCCTTTGGGAGGTAATCAGGATTGGATAAGGTCCTGAGGGTGAAGCCCTCATGATGGGACTAGTATCCTTATAAGAAGAGATACCATTTCAGGAAGCACACAGAAATCTCATATGAGTACGCAGCAAGAGAGCAGCCACCTCAAAACATACAGAAGAGGCCTTGAAATGAAACCTACTATATCAGCACCTTGATCTTGTACTCCTCAGCCCCCAGAACTACAAGAATATAGATTTCTGTTGTTTAAGCCACTCGGACTATGGCACTGGTTGAATAGAACAAATCCAAAAATCCAAAACCCAAAATGCTTCATAATTCAAAACTTTTTGAACACTGACATGGCACTAAAAGGATGTACTCATTGCAACATTTCAGATTTTGGATTTTCAGATCAGTAAATGTAATGCAAATATTCCAAAAAACAAAAAATTCCAAAATTAGAAACACCTCTGGTCTCAAGCATTTCAGATAAAGGTTAATCACTCTGTATTTTGTCTTTGCAGCCTGAGCTAACACCCCATCAGAACTGCGTAATAGATATATAGACTTTTTACTAGCAAACTTCACAATGGATCTGAAACTCAAGAATGTGTTGGCTATAAATGGTTCTTACAGGTTATCTTTAAAGGAATTGATAGAAAGGTTTGCAATCAACCCACCAGTGTGATAACATGATACTAAAATTTTATTAGGCCTTCATAATCTAAAACTTACTCCTCAACCAACTTGGAATTTTTGGCAGGTTTTCTTGTAAAATGGCTGTAGATTACATTAGTTTGAACATTCAGAATGTTAACAGTATTCATTTTTCATTCAGTCAACAAAATTTTACTGAGCATCTACATTGTCTCAGGCATTAGTCTAAGCACCAAGTAGTGATAAGTGAAGACAAGGTCCTTACTCTCGAAGACAAGAAATTGCAGACAACAATAAATGTTACCCAGAAAATAATACAGAATAATGGAGTGTCAGGGAAGGGAGTTTCAATTCTATTTGGGTAGCTAAGGAAAGCCTCACTGAGGTAACAGTTGAGCTGAGGACTATATGACAAGAAAGCTTGCTCTGTGAAGATCTGGGGCAGAAAAAGAAAAAAGAAAAAAGAAAAACCATTAGCTAGAGTGATTCAAAAGTTAGTAAAGAGTAAAGGCTTTCCCAAAAGGAGCCCATACATTTGAATACAAAGCATCTAATGCACAATTTAATTCTACCACACCACTACCTAATACACCCCAAGTTGGGATCTCAGAAACACATCTCTCTCTCCTTCCTTCACTTAGCACCTAATTCTAGGCTCAGTCACTCTTCTCAGTGTGGGGGGAAAAGGATAGGAGGGCACCCCTAGGAGGTTAGAGAGACAGTCCTAGGATTAGAGGGGAGTGTTCACAGTTCTGCATCTGAATACCACTCACATTTACTTAAGAGGCAGTGATGATTACTAGCCCCAGGTGTCCTGATTTGTAAATGTAGTTAAGTATTCCTTTCACTGGTCTGGTGCTGCCTGTTCTCTAAAAGGCAAGATGGGCTGCATTCTGTTATAGCTTCTGTTCTATTAAAGGTTTTTTCGGTAGCAAGGAATGGAAAGCAATTCAAGCTAGTTTATATACAACGGAGGTGAAGAGTCAGATTTTACAGGAGTCCAGAAAAGAGCTGAGGAACCAAGATTCAAAGACAGAAACAGATGATTAGTCTTCTCTCACTCCCTTTCCCCATCCCCCACCCCCACATCCCCGTCTCTCCCTCTCTCTCAATTCTGAGTCTCTGCTTTTCCTATATCCCCATGTATGTGGGGATGAGTTTGTCTAATGGCTGAGTTTGTCATTGTTACTTGATCTTTCAGGTCAACAGTCCTTCACATACTTTCAACTTTCCAAAAGGAGGAATCTAATTGATTTAGCTGTTTGAACAAGGCCACTCAAATCACAGTTTACCAGCTTAAGTGGTCAAGTCACCTGTGTCCCAAATCAAAGTCACTCATCTGAGTCTGGGGGTGGGATGAAATTTTCTGAACAGAAGCCAACACAAGTCCAGTGCATTAATTCTGACAGCAACAAGCCCAGTTGGTTCAAACGCTTGGGAAACCCTTGGTACTTGTACTTATAACAGACCCTCCCAGGGCCATATCTAGTGTGCTTAAAATTTACACATTCCATATAAGAGTTTATGTAAACTATTTTACAATTGAGTTGCAGCAAACTAGTATACAATGTTACAATGAAATTATGTGGGGTTTTTTTTTTCCTGTAATTCAGAGCTAAGAATTTCATTTTCAGAACACAAACATTTTATAACCTTATTAAAAGCTTATAGGCACAAGGCATGGCCCAGAAACCAACCATAATCCCTGCACAAAGAAGTAGCTCGTTGATTACTGTAAAATACTTAAATTTATTGGCTTTTAAAGAATTGTTAGATCATCCAATGGGGTGATAAACTCCCTATGAAAAGTATCCTCACTCACCTGTTTGTTTGTGTGTGACTTATATGCTGACGTATGTGAATGCAGCCTGTGTTTATGTTGTCTTCTATGTTGTGTGTAAGCTATACTAGGAAAGCTAATTATTAAACTCTGCAAATACACCGAGAGGCTACTGTGAACGATGCACCCAAAAATAAAATCTAAAAATAACTAAGCAATAAATAACCATTTGCAGATGGGAATTGTTCCTGCAGTTTTCTAAACAACAGCAGGTTTCTTTAAGACATTATGATATTTTCTGATATTTTATTAGCTGTACTAAATCTTCCTCCACTTAAAAGGCAGATAATTTGAATAATGCTTGATAAAATTGACTGGATCCTAATTAAAGTTATTTTTAAGACAATATCAAACCATTGCTTTTATCTTAGAATAATTTCTTGTATGCATATTCTTCTGTGTTAGTTAAAAGTACCAAAAGAGTCATTTCTGAGAGGCAGAGCATTCCAGCAATTATTTTAGAATCTTGCATTGACACAAATGTTAAGGGCCACTCTTCAAAGTAATATCTTGATTACTTGTTCTATTTGTTCAGGTTCATTCAGAGAGAAAAAAAATTTTCAAAAGGAACAAACTAGAGCTAAAAAGTTCTCTATGGCCTTCTTTATTGCAGAAATTGGTATGTGAGGAAGTTTCAGAATTTGCAGTGAGATATTTACTGAAAAATGTAAGGCGTATTAAGGATTCTTAGCAGGGTGACATACTAACCTTTACAAGACAATTAAAATAATATTAAATAAGATTTAAGATCAATATGCACAAAATTAGCTTGACATGTGATCATCTGGGAGGGTTTTTCTATCCAGGAGTCATGCAAAGTATTTGGTGCAATCTTTCAAGGGAGCTCCGGTTTATATGGTCTTCTGCCACCACTAATGCATATGTACTTAGTGGCCCAGCCATGTGCTTCAAATTTAGCTCAACACAGTCCCAGTACTAATAATATATTTAATAACATATTAATTTTCTGCTCAAGATAGTGCTCATCAAATGGTGAACTTTGGCTCTGGTTTTAAGCTAAAAGAACAGTGTAATATACTCTTCTCTCCAACTCTAAGGAAGTTACTGCATATTTCATTCCTAAGGTGAATGTGATGTATGAAAAAATAATGATGTGACTCATTTATGTTGATATATAAATTACAGCTTAAGAGCACAGACTTTAAAATCAGAAAAAAATCCATCAATTACTAGCTATATGACCTTGATTAAGTTTTCTAACTGTAATGTTCTCGATCTGCAGGATGATAATGATGATGCCTGCTTTCTAAGGTTGTTGTGAGAACTGGATGAAATAAGTTATATGAAAGACAAAATGCAATGGAGAATTGAGGAAATTATTTTATTTAGCCTACTACAACATGAAGAGCATCCATTAATGAGGACAGTCTCAAAGAAAAGGAAGGAGCCTGGTGTTTTATGGAGGCAGACACATAAGGTGCTCACCCTGGAATCCTATGGGTGTTATAGGACAGATGATAGGAGGAAAGATGGAGGTGAGCGTTAACTTGAAATATGGCTGAACAGGGTGGTCCTTTGTGGCTTTTCTTCTTATGGCTCTTTTCTGGGAACACAGAGCTCAGATAAAGTCCAACATTGTCAGTCTTTTCCTTTTGTTCAAGACAAACGAAAGTCCTTCTTCAATCAATATTCAACAACTCAGAAGCAATAACAAGCATCCCAGGTGGGGTGAGGCAGGGTTAAAGAAATAATCTCAATGGTTCTTATTGGCATTTTTACTATAAAACTAGTTGAGTCAGTCAGTTGTTTTAGAGGTCTGAGGTGAGGCATCTTAAAAGAGTGATGATGCCTAAACTGGAAAAGAGAAAATATTAGTATAATAGGTGTCACTAAAGAGTCAGTTATTGAACCTAAGAGTAATCAGTGCAGCAGATTCTAAGAGGTTGCTGGAGGAAATCTTACAGTTATGCAATAACATTGGTTAAGTGTCTTGAAGCTCGCCAGCTAGAATGTGCATGTTCTTGGTGATATTGTCCACAGCCTTCCTTACTTTTCATAGTCTATGTGAAAATCCATGGTTTTCTTAAATAATCAAGGATATAATAAAGTCAGTATAAACCATAGGTTAGTCTGTTAAGACCTAAAAAGAATCTTTGTTATTGAGGTAGATTACACAGAAGCTAAGAAATAACCATTTATTTACTCTTATGAAGAGCAGACCAGTAATTTTTAAAATACTACTTTAATAGAGAAAACTAAATGCTAGTTTTGCAACAGTATAATATTTGATAGAACATTCTTTTTAAAAATGTTATAAATAAATCAAACTTTAGCCAGCTTTGGCTATGACAAATAAAATTCCTTTTCCAAAAGTCTTTTATATCTTTTTATAGCCATATATATCCTTACAGTACAACTCTTCAAAGTGGTGAAAATGAACATGATCATTAACAAACCCAAAAATATATAGCTTCTTTATAGCATATAAAAGTAAAAATAAAAAGTAAACAAACTTAAAACTATGATAAGTAATTGTTTTGATATTTTGTTACTTAGAAATAATCTAGGAATCTAACAAATAGCTCATAAGTAACTCAATTTATTATCAATTCAAGATTTCAAGCTACCTAAAGGTTTTGGAAGTTATCTTCAAGCTAGCATACTAAAAAGTATAACTGCTAATGAAATAATAAAGTTTTATTCAATTGGTAAATACAAATAATTATTCAATTTGGTAAATACAAATTTATATTTTTTATGACTTAAACACTAAGTAGAAGAAATGTTAGCATAGTTACCAGTAAACCTGTAAATTTTAGGGAAAACATAACCAAGTAAAATAAAAATCTACATGAGTATTATAGTTAACATTGATAAATTAAATAAAACATGGCTGCTTTATTAAACTAAAAATATTAATGTCTCATTGGTAAAGATTTGCCTACATTATGTAAGCTTGAAACCTTAAAACTTTTCTGAAAGTTAGTTTTTAGAAGGACATTTTTAAAATTTAGCACACTGAAAGTCTTAGAATTTCTGGTAATTTTAGGAATATTCAATTTCTAGGCAATAATTTACCTCTAAGCCAATTAGAATAGAACTTGAAGAGATTTTATGATCAAATTTGGTAAAACTATCTGGAAGCAGAAAAATGTTATACTCTCATACAATGAGAGGTAAAAGCCTTTCTGAAATACAGACATAAACGTATAAAGAAAGAGAAAAAGTTTATAGCTTCAACTCTAAAATTCAGTCATGGATTAAGCATAAACACAGAAATACAAAACTCACTAGTCCATGTCAAAGAGCTATTCTTATCTCAGTGGGTACAAGCTCTTGATTGATTTGTCCTCAAAATAGACATGTAGACAACACTAGAGTTTCTAACATCTTTCACCCAACAAAGACAAGATCTCTATAAATCATTCATTTCTTTAAGAGATCAGCAAATGCTCAGACCACAAAATCAAAATAAGTGGGCACGAGAAATCAAGTGAATATTCAAAAAAGAAACAAAATCAAATCATTACCATGCTACTGGTAGACAAGAGCCCACATCACAGGACCAGAAGTCGGAATCACCACTGGGTCCTGAGTCCCAGATCATCAGTCAGGAGTGGATCACAAAGGGCTCTAAGAGGTCTTACCTAAGTAGAGTAAGCAGGTATTCCCAAGACAAGAGCTGATCATATCCTGGTTATGGCACTAAACTGCGAAAGACAAGTGTACCAAAGAGGTGATTTTATTTAGACTACTGCAGTAGAGAGAATATTCATTAATGAGGAACATCTCAAAGAAAATGAAGGGGGTCTGGGGTTTTTTAGAGACAGGTAAGCAAGGGAGCCATCCAGGAGTTTGTGGGAGTAATAAGAAAGGATAGAGGTGGATCTTAGCTTGAAATACACCAGCTCAGGGTGATCCTTATGTAGGAGGATTTCTTCACCATTGCTTCTTTCCAGGAGCAAATGACTCAAAATTCAACATTGTCACATTGTCAACTATATAAAATATTTGTTCATAAAGAACAAAGTATTAGCAGTTGTTAGAGAGGGCAGCACACTTCAGAGTGCACTTCCTATATTCTAACTGCCTAGGAGCAAATCCTGACTATTCTTCACTAGCTATATGACTTTGGGAAAATATACAATTTCTGATTCTTATTTTTCTTATCAGTTCATTGGGCATTACAACAGTAGCTTCACCATAAAGCTGTTGCGAAGATCAAATGCAGTAAAGATGAAAAATTCTGAGACCATAAGCTGGTGAGCTGTGATAAACAATACTATTATCATCACCAGTTAGAACTAAATAAATGCCAAAAGAAAGGAGATAATTGTTCTATTCCTAAAATCTATTTGACAAAGTAAACATTTTTATAACACAATGACTCATTTTTTTTTATTTGCCAGGTTAGTTTGGTAATTTTAATAGAAATTTTTGATAACTCTTAACTAAACATTTTCATCACTTCATTAAGATGGGGGGAATTTTTAATTTGTTTCTTCAAAAGAAATCTTTTTATTGCAGAGTAAATGGACGATAAAACAATTAATTGAATATTAACAAATTAAACCAACATAAAATTCAAAGAAAACTAAATTTGGTATTTCTCTGTGTTGTGTTAACATCCATAATTCTGTTTTTCTCTACTCTAGCTGATGTAAACTACCAAGACAACTGTCTGAGGATGGTTTGAAAAAAAATATGTATTTTAAATCTTACCATCTTCTTTTTCTTTGGATGAGTGAAATAAATGGAAAGGAAATCTTACCAGATCAGAGTTTATGTGGACATGGTTCTGTGAGAGCAAAGGTTTTGCTATTGAAGAACAGCAAATAAAGCAGGCCTATAAATTCCTTAACAATCATGTTAATTATCTTCCTCTACTTGGACTTTAGAGTGCTTTGTCACAGGTTAAGTCTACACCTTTTTCAGTTCTCAGTCTCCCACTGATGGTAGTAATGCGATCTAATTAATGACCTTTACAATATCAAGGAGGAAAATAATTTATGCTGAATTTCTTGACTCTCTACCTGTGATGAAGAAAAGTTTACAAAAGATGGGAGGTGGGCATTATCTTCAGCAAACTAATGCAGGAACAGAAAAGCAAACACCACATGTTCTCACTTATAAGTGGGAGCTAAATGATGAGAACTTATGAACACAAAGAAGGAAACAACAGACACTGGGGCCTACCTGAGTATGGAGGGTAGAAGGAGAAAGAAGGGCAGAAAAGATAAATATTGGGTACTGGGCTTAATTCCTAGGAGATGTCCATATCATTATCAGCATTTTTGTCAAAGCCATTCAACAAGTTTTTAGGGAGTTCCAAACTTTCCCACATTTTCCTGTCTTCTTCTGAGCCCTCCAAACTGTTCCAACCTCTGCCTGTTAACTACTTCCAAAGTCACTTCCACATTTTCAGGTATCCTTTCAGTAGTACCCCACTCTTGGTACTAGTTTACTGTTTTAGTCCGTTTTCACACTGCTGATAAAGACATATCAGAGACTGGGAAATTTACAAAGGAAAGAGGCTTAATAGAGAACTCACAGTTCCACGTGACTGGAGAGGCCTAACAATCATGGTGGAAGGTGAAAGGCACATCTCACGTGGCAACAGACAAGAGAAGAGGGCTTGTGCAGAGAAACTCCCCTTTTTAAAAACCATCAGATCTCATAAGACTTACTCACTATCATGAGAACAGCATGGGAAAACCTGTCCCCATGATTCAATTACCTCCCACTGGGTCCCTCCCACAAAACATGAAAATTCAAGATGAGGTTTGGGTGGCAGCACAGCCAAACCATATCAGGGTGGAAGGCCCAGATGAAAGGACAAGGAACTTAGTATTGTGGAGAGGCTAGAGAACACTGGGGAACATGAGGAAGAACAACTTCAATGTGGCATTGGGGGCTGACTAAGACGATGGGTTAGCCTGAGGCTGAGTGGGCTTCCTAAAATCCAGAGTCAGAAGAAATTGGCTATAGGCAGCCCAAATCAAAAAGACTCAAATAACAGGAAAAGTCCAGACTCCCTGCCCTTGTTGTATCAGCTTGCTATAGACTTGATGTTTTTGTCTCCCTAAAATTATTTTAGTGAAACCTAACCCCCAATGTGAAGGCATTTGGAGATGGGGCTTTTAAAAGGTAATTAGATTATAAGGGCAGAGGCCCCATAAATAGGATTAATATCCTTATTAAAAAGACCTAGAGACATCCCTTCCTCCTACTGCCATATGAGGATGCAGCACAAATATAGTGGCTATGAATGAAGAAATGGGCTCTCATCAAAACCTGATCCTGCTGGCACCCTGATTTCAAACTTTCAGCCTTCAGAACTGTGAGAAATAAAGGTCTGTTATTTATAAGTTATTCAGTTTATAATATATTGTTATAGCAGTCTGAGATGACTAAGACACCGCCAGTTTACTGGCTTTTTGATAAATAACAGATAACTGATTATTTTAAAACTCATATGAGTATGGGAGCAATAGGGAGAGAAAAGAGGAGATAAAATACACATGGAAATTGGCACATGCTCTCTAGGGTTTTGCATAAACCAGGTGGTAGCCCCAAAGGAAAATCAATAACCACTGCTTCTATCTGTGGCTCTGTTTCCACAGAAACATGTTGGTGGGTGAATTTGGAAGGCAGATTTACAATGCCAAAACAATCAGTCCAAAAAGAAGAAAAAATTCCAGTCAAATAAACTTTTTTACTGTAGTAACAAATGTTTTTTACTAACATTTTTTCCATTTAATTAACTGAATTTAAAGAGGTGTTATCAAATAAGCTCACTCATGCTCCTGTAAGCACAATAATATTGAAATGTGGGGACAATATTAGCTTCAGTGTAAATGGAATATGTGGAAGGTTGTTGGAAAACACTTGGCTGACTGGTCAAGTTGAAGCTGTCTTCAAGAATAACAAATATAGTCAAACTTAACTTTAGGGAGCTGTGATAGTGAGGTTACCAACACTAATTAAAAGGAAAAAAAAAAAAACGCTTTTGATTTCTGCCTTCCTCTATCTTAAATGTCATGCCATACATGTTTTAGGCCCTCCATTAAAATGTTCTTGAAATTATCTGTCAGAGGGAGTATGTATACATGACTCCCTACTACAGGCACAATAAAATTCTTTCTAAGACCCATTCATTAGTAAAATGAACAACAGTATCAAACTCAAAATACTAAGTGTTTAGAACTTTAATCATTAAAAAACATAAATTTGTGACAGTTCACTTTTAAATACCAGTCAATCCTAGTCTCCAAAGGCAATGTGATCCTCATATATTAGAAGGGTGCTTTAGCATTGAGTCTCAGATCTGGATCTTCCTAAATTCTCCTAACTTGTGAGTTTCCCTAGACTCTGGAGTAGTGATGAACCTGCAAGAGTTGTAGAGGACAGGGCAGGAGGATGAAGGTAATATCATTGGCCTCAGCTGTGACATCTGTGAGAGATTTGAAGAAAAATGAAATTGACATCTAGGTAGATTTTCATATTTACAAGGAAATCTCATTCTTGCCATAACACTCCACAATCTCCATAAATTATATAGATTAACCAAGTTTCTCACTTCTTAAATCAGATCCTCCCAGTTTACTTATCTTCTACTATCTTATCTGAAATGAGCATTGCTAGTTTCTTACCTACCATCCTTTATTCCCTTCTCCCTTAGAAGCAACATTCCAAATTGAATGGCCATCATCTCTATTGACACTACACTAAATGCCTCCTTAAAACACCTTTCTGCTTCTACTCTAATTCCTTAAGTTCTTTCTCCTCACCTCACATCAGAGTTACCTTTGTAAACTTTAATCATATCGATTCCACATTTAGATGAATTTCCCTGGTGTTGAGATCAACACCCAACCGTTCTGACAGAGACTCACAAGGTTCTCAGTGAGTCAATGCCTCAGTCTCTGACTTCAGCAATCTTCACTCTTATCAGAGACCAATCACAATGGCCTTTTGGCTCCTTAAATACACCAAGCTCTATCTACCCTCAGAACCCCTGTCCTTGCTGTTCTTTCTGCCTGGTAGGCCTGACCTAAGTTCTTTCCATGGCTGGCTCCTCCTTATCATTCAAGTCACAGGCAGATATCACAGGCCTTTCCTGCCCACCTAATAAAGGACCCCCACTGCCCAGTCACCATCGCACCATCCTGTTTCACGATGTTCATGCCATTGATCATTATCTGGAATACTCGTATTTATTATTTGTGTAATTTTCCTAGACTAGAAGCTTTTTAAGTGCAGAAGGGCTTTCACTACTGTCCTACCAGAGCTTAGTAAGTGTTCAGTAAATATTTGCTACATAAAAGGAGGTAAAGGAGGAGAGAAGGAAAGAGAGAAGAGAAGGAAGGAGGGAAGGAAGAAAGGAGGGGTTTAGTTATGAACTTCAGTTGCTCTCCATTTATAAGTAATCAATATACATTGTAAGATTTAGCAAGCCAACTAGCTGAGGAATATGAAACTACATTAGTATCTTAAAAGTATAATGAGACACCAGAAATAAAATTTTAAAAGCACATAATTTTAAATTCAGTGATGACATAACCTATTTCTAATGATTTCACTGCTTTCCTTCAATGTTGTACCCTAGTTTGATAAAATTGTTCAAGAGTAAAGTAACTGGATGGTTAAAAGGTAGGATTAGACAATAGATGCTGGGTTACTCAGCGCAGTTCTTGCACAAATAATCTGACAAATCTCAACAACTATTAAAGTGTTTTAGATTATATCTTGTTGTCAACAGATTTTCTGAATAAGCACTTGGCTCTCTCATTTACAATAAGAGCAAAAGAATGAGTCACCCAACATTGGGTCCATATGCAATGTTTGATACTATGTTCTCTGAACCTTGGCAGTATATTTGCTTCCCCTTAATAATGATAGTAGCACTTTCTTCAGCTGTCAGCCAGCCATGCCTGCTAGGCCTTTATTTCCTTTCTATAAAGCTCTCTTTTATTGCAGCTTCACATATGCATCTGATTTGGTCTCTGCTCTGTGTGGCTGCCAATGTGTGGAATCTGTTTGATCTTGACGAAACTATAGGAGTAGGGATAGAAAGTTATCAGAATCTTACATTCTTTTTCACCTTCAATTGGGTTGGGTACCTTGAAGATAAAAAATAAAGCAGCATTATTTTCAGGCTGATTCCTAGAGAAAACTTCATGTGAACTCAATAGCTAATAAAAGGCACATAATGGACTATAAAACCTTTCAATTATAAACATGTATTTAACAAAAGTTTAGAATAAAATGTAACAAAAAAGCAGGCACCGACAGATGCAGGAAATAAATTACCCAATCACTCCTAAACTCTTAGAGCAAGGCACTTATCTACTCCTTGCAATACGAAATTTCCATGGAGAAAAGATACAAAGATGCACATTAAACCAAAGTTCTGAATCTGATTGAACCTTAGTTTTACAGTTTCATATTTTCCTGATATTTCTGTGGTCTGTGCTTATATGCTTATGACAGCCTATCATGAAATGAGGCATAAGCAAGATAAAAAACTTTCCGTGATACACTAAAGCCAAAAAAAGAAAAGGCGATGAAATAAGGAAGTGGAATTTAGAGGAAGGTTAATTCTCTTGGAATTCAAAAAGCACAATATTTCATTGTGATAAATAGCTCTTTCCCCAATAAATGGGGTGTAATTGTAAATCTTTCAGTTGTGGGCAAAAGTTACAAATGAATCATGTCATTATAGGGGAGCCTATCTGGCAATTCATACTTAGATTCAAAGAGCATTTACTATCTGCCAAGTGCTATGCCTGGCAGTGCCTTATGTTACCTTATTTCTCACAATTACCACATAGAGAAAGCATCATGGTCAGCTTTTGTCATATGACAAAACAGATGCTCAGTGAACTAAATTCACTTGTGCTTAGTTGCACAGCTTAAAATGGCAGCTCTGGAAGTCACACCTATGTTTATTAGATTCCAAGTTATTTGACGGACAGGCTCAGAACTGTCAGAAGAGAGAAATGAATCCTGGAAAGTGGGAGGTCAGGACATATGAATGAAGAAAAAGTTTACAGATAGAAGGAAGGGTAAGTCGCCTGTAATCCCAGTACTTTGGGAGCCTGAGGCAGGAGGATCACTTAAGGTCAGGAGTTCGAGACCAGCTTGGCCAACAGGGCGAAACCTTGTCTCTACTAAAAATACAAAAATTACCCAGGCATGATGGTGCATGCCTGTAGTCTCAGCTACTCGGGAAGCTGAGGCACAAGAATCGCTTGAGCCGGGGAGGCAGAGGTTGCAGTGAGCTGAGATTGCACCACTGCACTCCAGCCTGGCTAACAGAGTGATGTTCCATCTCAAAAGAAAAAGAAGAAGAAAGGCTATGAGGTTTAAGACAAAATTCTCAGAGAAATAGGGAAAGGATTAAAGGGTTTCCTACTCCTGAGAAAAACTGTAAACACCATTTATAATCTATCTTGCTCTGCTGCCTCAGCTTATCACCCTGACCCTAAATGTGGGTAATCCCCAAGGCTCTGCCCTCATCTCCTTTTGTTACCTTCTTCCTCAGGGATATCATCCTCTCTGTAGGTCACCTATGTAAAGACAACTCTCAGATGATACCTCTAGCCTTGACCTCCCATGGAACCTCCAATCACACCATGTCCAAATGCTGGACATTTTCACCAGCATATTATAACCTCCTCTCAAACTCAATACTTGTAAAAGAAGGAATGCCTCTCCTCCCACTTTGGCACTCAAACTTCGCTTCCTCCTGCTACCCCTATTTCCATCTACAATAAATCATCCATCCAAGCTCCTCAACACAAAATTCAACAGCATCATTTTTTTTTCCTTTTTCTTAACCTTCACATTTTTCACTGGTTTGTATTGATTCTATCTTTTAAATCTCTTACATTTATACCTTTTTTCTCTTATATCTATATAGATATATAGATATTATATCTATATAGACATATAGATATTATATCTATATAGATATTAAAGAATGTTTTTTAAAACTATATAATCAAGGCTCTCATGTAATTAAACACATGTTAAATATGGTAACTCTTTTAATTAAGAAGTAACCAGTGAGCTATTCCAATCAAAGAATCACCCATATATAAGCAATAAGAAATACTAACATGAATTTATAAATAGAGGTAAATAATTCATAAGTAGATATAAAATGGGTTTACTACATAAGTAGAGGGGGAAGGAAAATGAATTGTTGCTACAGCAGACAAATCTCATTTGCATGTCTATAAAGAAGATTAATTTGTATGACAATCAGTTAACCACAACTTACATTGTAAATCCTTGGAAAACAGCTCACAGGCAATGAAAGACAGAAACCCCATAGATTCAAATAAACTGGCAGAGTGCTCACTAGAAAACACCTACTTTATCAGCTGAAAGCACCTAGTAATCTTTTTCGTTTATTTCAAGGCCTTGCACAAATTTTCTTGGTTCAGGTGTTAGTCCTTCATTTTGGACTTCAGAGCGTCACATGTGGATTATTGCCATAGTTTCTGACTCCTCTCCCCGCGTTTATCCTCTGAATGAGTTGGCCTTAACACTCAGCTTGACTAAACTTTAGACAAGTTGTGTGTGCGTGTGTGGACTCAAATACAGAAATAGGGAGTCTTTCTTAGGCCATGTTTAGTTTGCTTTAACAGATATAAATCTTCTATAACCCAGGACTGTCTGAAGGACCTGGGAACCATCCTTTTGAAATATACTCATCAAGAAAGATAGCACTCTTACCGTCCAGTCTCTGTGGAGACATAGGAGCCTAAGTTTTAAAACAGCCAGTTAGCAATTACAGACATTCTCATCACATTGATCAACCTCTCCACTAACTTCCTTCAGTATTTTTCCACTAGTGTATCTCAGTACTTAAAAACTCTCCCACTTTTCATTCCGCAAAATTGAATTCAATTTCTCTCCTTATTGTGGTAATCTTGAATAAGGTCTTCCTGTTTAACTGGTCTGATGCAATTATTATTATTATTATCATCATTATTATTATTATTTTGAGACAGGGTCTTACTCTGTCACCCACGTTGGAATGCAGTGGTGGTATTTCAGCTAACCTTAGCCCCCACCTCCCCGATAAAACAATGCTCCCACCTCAGCATCCCAAGTAGCTGGGACTACAGATGCACACCATCATGCTTGGCTAATTTTTTAATAAATTTTTGTAGAGACGAGGTCTCACCATATTGCCCAGGCTAGCCTTGAACTCCTGGGTTCAAGCAATCCCACCTCAGTCACAAAAAGTACTCAGATTGCAGGTGTGAGCCAGCATACCTGGCCTGAGGCATTTTTTCTTTTATATCTCTACCTCATCCAGTCTATCACAAACATCAAATCTTCCTAAGACACCATTCAATTCATAGCCTTCTCTCCTACCAAAATTGTTACCCACCATCACCACCAAAAGCTCTTGGGCTACAAATAAGACAAATGTGTTTTATTTGAGCTCTATAACATTAAATAATTAATCTAGTATTTTCAAGTCAGTAGATTTTACATAAGTTTTTTTCTTGAACAATCACAAGAACTGTCAGCCCTACAGAGGTTGCTTTCGAGTCTGGCTATAATCAGCTAGAACTGCATAGTAGAACTCACTATTAGCAAAGATTGGTTTTTCACATCCCCCATTCCTATGTCCATGGGGCCTGTAGCACTTACACCTGGCCGTTTTACTTACTCATAACTTGCCTGGCCCCTGTGGGCATTTCTGTTTTTAAATCCTCCTAGTCAATGGGATAAAATCCAAACTGCTAATGTTTCTCTACCAAGTTACTTATATTGAGAACTTTGCCTCCTACTTTGTTTTGCCACCTAAGATTTTTCCCTGCTGCCCTGGAATAGGTGTTTTGGTTTTTTTTTGCTTGTTTTTGTTTTTGTTTTTTTTTTTGGCTTATACTGTTCTTTCTATCTGGAATGTACTTATTTCTCTTGTTTTATTACCCTTATCCTCAGTCATCAAATCCTATTTGAGATTTAGAACCCAGCTCATGTGTTGCCTCTTTCAGAAAGTCTCCCCTAACTATCCCAGCTAGACCTAGTCAGTAATAATTATTGTCCATCCAACTCACAACAGCCTTTATCAAGACCTCAAGAACAAAACTGTTCTTATTTTCTGTACACCTACTCCATTCTCCACACTCCCAGCTTTCTAAAGCACAGCGGTTGAATATGGTTAAATGAATCGTATCTGTTCTTTCCACCTAAATTGTTTTAGCCTAAAATTAGGGTCAAATATTAAACTTTCTCTTAATCTTTATAGTCTCTGGCCCAAAGTCTTACATGCAATATACAATCAGTAAGTGAACAAATAGGATACTTCCAAAAACTTACCTGAGAAAAGGTGAAAGATCTGTTAAAGGGATTTTAGGCTCAGAATCCACAGGAGAAAGCAACTAATTGGGCTTGTCAGGTAGTTACAGATGAATATTCATATAAATGAATTTAGCATGTACCAGATTTCTTTTCTTTCTATAAACTGTAATAGTAATTCTTCCTGCTCCAAAAGCAGGATGATTTAAACAAACATTTATATGAATATAGAAAGAAAAACCAGAAGCAGGCCACAGTCTGAAATATGAAGAAGGTAATTCTCTTTAATTCCTTTAGTTGTGAAGTGCAGATCCCTGGCAATGGAACCCTTACACGGGGGAACATCTTAAGTATTTTATTAATTTGTTTTTAGTGGCTTATAGCAACACAAATTTATTATCCCATGGTTTCTGTGGGCCTAGAACCCAGTGCAGATTAGCAGGATACTTTGTCTCTGGGTCTCTGACAAGGCTACATTCAAGGGTCAACTGGGGCTGGATTCATTTCTATGCTCACTCCAGTAGTTGGCAAGATTCATTTTTCTCACACAAGTTTTGAACTGAAGGCTTCAATTACTCCTGAGCTATTGACCACAATACGTATCATCTAAGAAGTGTCCACTCAAAGACAATTTCATTTCAGCATTAGGGAAACCAGCACAGGTACTCTCAGACCATCTGTAAGACAAGAAGGTCAAGTCACAATAGGTATTGGCCACAATAGGTATCATCTAAGAAGTGTCCACTCAAAGACAATTCCATTTCAGCATTAGGGAAGCCAGCACAGGTACTCTCAGACCATCTGAAAGACAAGAAGATCAATTCACAGCAAGGTCAAATCACTTGTTCAAGGGCACATAAAGGTTTAAGGAGTCAGGGCTGAAGTTAGATGCCTGACTGCCCAAAGATGCAGTAGGAGAGAGGTGGCTGCAGGGAGACTGTCGGGCACCAGGGAATTTACAACCAGTTCTATAAGTGGAGCCCATATAGGAAACAGGAAAAAAATGACACATAGATATACACATCCAAAATGGGACAACAGGCAATACATTACTGTAAGGAACAGGGCTGTGCTTTGGTCAAGGAATAGGCTGAAGTGGGCATCCCAGCCAGAGTTTGCAGTGCACGTGCACAATTCCATGTATAATGTAAACACAGCTGTGTAGCCACAACATGGGAAGGCTATCCCTTGGCTCTATGCCACTATTGTCTATAAAAGGTATAATTGCCCTGCTGACACTGTACAGGCATGTGCCCAGAGAAAGAGAGAGAGAGCAAGAGCTGTTCATCTTTGCAGACAGAAAGGAGAGAGCCAGAACACAGCTCAGCTTGCTGGTGCCCAGAGAAAGAGAAAGAGAGTCAGATACGTCCATCTTTACAGACAGACAGAGGGCAGCCAGGACACAGCTCAGCTCACTCATGCCCAGAGAGAGAAAGAGTTAAGCTGCTTACCCTGAAGGCAAGTGAGAGCCAGCCTCATAGCTGTGTGTGGGAGCCGCCAGATTAAGCAGCCAAGACAGGACAGACAGAAGCTGTTGATGAGACCTGCTACTGAATAAAGCCATATTTCACCCAACTGTGCCCCCCCTCCCCCACCACAAGTGTTCTTTCAGCTTTCTTCTCATCCACCCACTCCTTTCGGACCTCAACATGACATTGTTGCGGTCGTGAACCTGACAATTGGCGATGTCAGCAGGCTGAGGTGAGTGGGTCTTCAGCCCCTGAGGGCCCCCGGTGGGCTATGTGACTGCAGTATGGGCTGTGGTACCTGGTGGTGGCAGTGCTGCTTGGAGCTCACCCAGTGGAAACGTAAGAGGCAGTGAACGGGTCTCCAGCAAGTGTGGAGAAGGCACTGAAGCAACTGGAAGCTCACAGCACCAAGAAGGAACACACCTTCACTGGCAGAGTCAGATAGGCATTTCTGACAGTACTATGTGAAGTGCATTCTCGGTCCCTGTGGGACATAGCACAGGTAAGGGACCTCCAGGCACAAGTTGAGCACCTGGGGGCCAAATACACAGCTTGGAGCAAAACCTTGGGGTGAAGGACCACCAGGTGCAAGCAGGGTGCTTAGAGGCTCAGATAAACAGCCTGGAGTCGCAAACAGTTGTCAGCAGAGACTTTGAGCCGGATCTCCAGGCGGGACACTCCCACTCAGTCTGATGCTGTTGCAGAGGAGGAGGAGGACACTCCTCTGCTATGGGCTCATCCTGTGATCCCTACCCCAGAAGGTAGAAGATGAGCAGCCGATGGGACCCCAGGGGAGAGCCCAGCCCCGCCTTCCCCCACCCAGTGGTGAAACACACCTCTTATAGTGCTTATACCCCCACTGAGTTGCAGGAGTTAGGTAAGCAATGCAGGCAGCACCCAGGGGAGCACCTCCCAGCCTGGTTACTCCGCCTTTGGGATGAGGGGGCTGACAGCATTTCTTGCTCCACTTTTGAGATGGAGAAGCTGGCTTCTATCACAACTCATCCCTCCCTTCGTCAGCAGCTGCAGATGTGCTGACAGTTGGCACAAGGGCAAGGTGACCACATGTTAATTGAGTGGCTGATGGCAGCCATATGGACTGTTTGGAATGATGCTGGAGAGACAACAGAAATTGTGAGTAAATGGCAATCGTACACTGATTTGGTGCAGGTACTCCAGGAGATGGGTATGCAGCAGGCTATGTTTGATCTGAACACCCAGGGGCCAGATGATGAACATTTTACCTCCCACATGAGACATGAGGGATCTTGTGCTGGGCTCAGTGCCCCTGAGTGCTTTTCGCTCTCTCGCTGCAGTTCACTCCATATGTGGGGTGCCACATACATGAAACGACGACTGCTATGGCAGCCCTCAGGGAGGCAGAAAGGCCATTGGCAGGACTGGGGAACCCAGGCCATAAAGAAGGAGAAGGTGTCCCCTCTGCAGGTAACCACCCCATAAGATCAAAAGGGGCCCCAGAGGGTGACCCACATGCAGATGTGGATTGATTTAATTGCAGCTGGGGTTGCTTGGGAGAAACTTGACAGGCAACCCAATGGGATGCTGCCGGCTCTGTGGAGGCAATTGTCCCCAGAGCAGCAATTCCAGAAAATGTCCAAAAGGGGACAAAATACTTTTGCTCAACCCAGCCCCACCCAGATGCTGTACTCAAGGACTATTTGCTGATGGCCAAAGAGACTGGACCCTTCCTTTGACAGGGAACTTGCCACGGTGCCTGGCTTGAGCAGGGGGACTCGATGATCAGAGGCCACATGTGGAACTGGCAATCCACTGGCCTCCCATCAATGTACAGTGGGTCCTAGAACTGGTAGACACTGCTGCAGACCGCAGCTTTGTTTATGGAAACCTGGGTAAGTTTCTGGGCAAAGCTGCATTCATTGATGGTTATGAGGGCCAGTTGGTGAAAGTGAAACCTGTGTCTCTGCATCTTAGCAATGGCCACTTGGCTCCCCACCTGTATACTGTGTAGGTTTCTCCTTTACCTGAACATATTCTGGGGGTGGACATTTTGCATGGTCTGGACTTACACACCAGGGCCGGAGAATTCGGACTCCGGGTTTGGGTAGTAAAGCCAGTACTGGGTAGACAGACCCATCACCAGTCCCATGTCTTATATAATCATAGCCATGTAGACATAACATAGAGAATCTCACCACCTGGCTCTCAGCCACTATTGTTTGTGTGGTGTGTAAACGTAACACTGACCCTGTGAAGGGGATGCTGAATCAAGCCATGTCTCGTTTACCTACTGTCTCTCGCGTGTTCTTCCAGTTCCCTGTGCCACATCCACCCACTCCCCTTGACCCTTAGCTGGGGCTGGAACCTGACCCTTAGCATGACGTTTGGCGTAGTCATGAACCTGACAATGATGAACTTCGTTTAAAAAAATTACTTAATAAAACAACTTAGGCAAGATATTTCATGAGTAAATTTTTTGTAAAGCTTAAAGAAATGATTTTTATACTTTTCCAGAATTTCCCCCAATTTTTAAATATAAAGCCAAAAGCATACAAATAACTAAGTATAAAATATTTAGCATGAAAAAATAAAACTACAAGTTTACTCACTTATGAATAGTAATGCCAGTTTATATATATATAAGACCTTAAAATAATAATACATTATTACGAAGTGTGTTTCATCCCTGAAAGTCAAAGATGTGTCTATATTAGGACGTTATGGCAGAGATAACCAGCTGTCCACTAAAAATTCTTGTCCCATTATCTGTGGTATATTATTTGCTGCTGGAAATTAACTGCCAAACTGAAACTACATTTCCCAGCTATTCTTGCAACTGGTTGTGGCTATATGATTACATGTTAGCCAGTAGAATGTAGGCAAAAGTAGCATGTGCCACTTCAACGTACATCTTGCAAAGAACTGCTGCATTCCCTTATTCCCTTTTAAGTGGTTGGAATGGAAATGATACCAAGATCTTGGAGCTATTTTTTTTTTATCTTCAACTTTTATTTTAACTTCAGGGGTACATGTGCAGAATGTGCAGGTTTGTTACATAGGTAAACGTGTGCCATGGTGGTTTGCTGCACAAATCATTACGTCACCTAGGTATTAAGCCCAGCAACCATTACCTATTTTTCCCGATGCTCTTCCTCCCTCCAACCACCCCCACAACAGGCCCCAGTGTGTGTTTTTGCCCTCATATGTCCACGTATTCTCGTCATTCAGCTCCCACTTATAAATGAGAACATGCAGTGTTTCGTTTTCTGTTCCTGTGTTAGTTTGCTGAAGATGACAGCAGCTATATTTTGAAGATGGCAGAGACTGTCAGTCTGGGTCTCAAATGATTATGTGGAGGAAGACTGCCTTATTAACCTACTCATCTCTAATTCTGTCTCAACAATAAACTTTTGAACTATTGCTCTTTGATTCTGTTTGTTGTAGAAGTTAGCCTACCCTAACTAATACATGTCTATTAATATAAATCATCTAGATGACAAGAAAAAAGACACAATTATTATTAACACATTTTATGAAAGCATTTGATAAAATTCAAATTCTCATCTCTGGTGTCAATTAGTTTTGAGATTCGACAGCATTGCTGACTTTCTTGCAGTTGGCTGTCCATTCTCCATTTCTAAACCTATGAATGAGTTTCCCTTTTTTTCTTAAACTTACCTGACCTACCTGCTGTCACATGATACAATGATCCAACTAAAACAAGCAAAAAAAAAAAAAAAAAAAAAAACCCACAAAAACCCAAAATGTACTTGCTTTTAAAGGTTAACATTTTTCTTCTACTTTTTTTCTTTATCAGAAAAAAAGCATAGTCATCAAGAGCAAGAATAATTTTGATTTTCTTCTAAGTAAGCAGAACACATTCCTTCTTTAATCCCAAAATGGTACAGGGAAAATTTATTATTTTGCTAGCACTTACAAGAAAAAGGGCCTATCAAGGTTCTGCCTCATATTACAAAATAATATCACCTATTCTATGACCCAGTAGCAAGAAATTGGCTTTGGTGATAAATTGACATATGTTCGTTTAATGCAATCAGTCATCCAACAAGATCAATAAATGAACAAAATGTCATTTCTCTCAGGTAAAAGAATCCACAGCACTGGCAACATCTTTGGTAGATACTGTAGCCCTTCTTTATCTAGGCTTTGTGTAGTGTTATATAATGTTCTGTAACTTTTAATGAACAAGACTTAACAGACAAAAGCTTCTTCTGCTTACAACTATAAATTGATGCAAACTTATTATCTTTCATGAAAGCCATTGTGGGTTCACAGCAGCCTTCTACTTGGAAATAATTCCTGTTTCACAAATTACAAAACTTGCAGAAGAGCAGAGGAAACACCATTCTGTTCTTATAGAGTGATTCCTATTGGAAGCCTTTACAAGTAAACAAGGGTAGACATGCTACTGAGAAATAGAGTTAATATTATTTAAAATATATGATTACTATGACCATTCTTTTTGCTAAAAAAGCTTTGAGTTGCTTCTGGGATCCCAGCTTTTCCCTTATAGATTACAGTTATTCCCTGACTTGACATAATTTCTGTATTAATCAGGTACTTTTGAAAGCAAGTGACAGAAGCCCAACTCAAAACAGTTTAAGGAAAAAAGTGGAAAAAGTAATTTATATTGGCTAATGTACTTAAGAAATTCAGGAGATTATAAAGCTTAAAATAGGCTGGATTCAGGGACTCAGTGTCTTCACTTTTAGATAAGTTCTCATGTGGTGGCAAAAATGACAACTGTCAATTCTAGGCTTACATCATCCTTAGACCCAGAGATCCGACTGAAAAGTTCTTTCCTGAACTTTCGAATCAGTGCCCTATGTCTTGTCATCTTTGAACCAGTGACTGTCTTGAGCAGATACAGTGCTCTGATTGGTCAGGCCCTGTGGGACATATCTCTTTAAGTCTTAGTAATGCATATTGTAAAATTCTCTTTGAGCAATCGATTCCTGTTAGTGGGAATTTTTTTCCTCCTTTTTTTTTTTTTTTTTTTTTTTTGGCTGATGAAGAAAAGAAGAGTCAGCTTTAGTCATTGAGTAGTTCTTATTTCTGTTCAAAGCTTTCTGAACAATGACTAAACAGAAGTGGGATCACTGCTCCACTGACATCATGCCCCAACCCTAATCAGTTCAGAAAGTCAGCAATAATTATGATTCAGATCAACTACAGAAAGATACCAAGAAGGAATAAAATGGGAGAGGGGTAGAAAGAGGAAGAGAGGGAGGGACTGAGGAAAGGAGAAAGGAAGGAAAGAATGGAGGGACGGAGGAAATCAGCATATATTACTTGTCAGATTCTCAGCCCACAACATCAGGCATGCAAGAAATTTCTCATTAAAATTTAGTTTCAGACAACCTAGTACTGACTGTGGCCCCCAGCTTCCTGGGTTAAAAGGTGATCTAACCTGTCATTGTTGTAGCATTCCCCACCCTTTACCCCAGAGTTGTGTAAAACACCAGGATCAAAATAGCACTAAGACTTTGGGGAGGCCCATCTGGTGATCACTCATCCATACTGATGCCCACTCAGACACCCATAATCATCTCAGTTCACATGGTCACTTCAGGAGAAGTTGCTCTGCTGCTTTCCTGTGAGGCTGGAGGCATGTGACCTTTAGGCAGGGTGGGGAGGCCTAGGAGATGGCAGCCATTTCTGTCTTAGGTCTTGACATCATTGCAACATAATCCCTGAGCACAGGTATCCTCTCTTCTCTCTGTTTTTTCCAATTTCTTAGAAGCTTCCCTCCCTGCTCAGCTTATTTCTGATTCATGCATCTGCTCCCAACTATCTCTGTTTCAGAATGCTAGCATAATCTTTCATGGCTTTAAAATCCTGAAAAAAATAAAGCTCAACAGAACAGAATTATCAAAGCTCTGCTTTCTATGGAATACATCATAAACATTCCAGAGGCAAGAAATTACAAAGCATAGATATGACTTTAAAATGAAGGGGAAGGTAAATGTGGAGAAAAAAATCACAATTTAATATTTCCTACTAGATTTCTAGCCCCATATCATTGGAAGAAAGAGAAGATGGAAAAGAGAACAAGAGGCTAAGTTCTGAAAGTTTAAGTAAATTACCAGTAAGTGGTAAAACCTGGGTATTTTTCAATCAGTGCTCTTTGCAAACTTATCCTAACCCCATACATCATTCAGTTTTAAACTTTAAAAAAAAAAAATTAAACTCCAAAGTTAAAATCCTCTGTTAATTTAATAACTTTTCTAGTTGTTTCATTTCATCAATTTAGTTTACTATTCCTTTAGAAATAGCTTGGATTTCTTGGAAATACGCTTGGTTTTAAGCCCTTGATTATGTTAGCAATGTCTTTTAGACTAAAAGTTTTCATAAATTCCCATAGATTCAAAATGGCACAGACACTAGAATGTTATAAAAAAATTAGAAACATTGAAAGTAAAGTCCCTAAACTCCCATTTCTTACAGCTCCTTGATAGCAAAGTGGAATTGGGGGTCTTATTTCATTTGCGATTTTTCCAAGCTGTCTTACTCATTCCTAAGATGTCAGATACCTGAAACTAAGGCAGATGGTAGATTTCCAACCATTGAATTTGTACCAGCAAGGAATCAATATGTGAATCCTTTGCTTTTACTCTGTATGTTCAAAGACCTGTGAAAGTTCCCAGAAACTACATGGGTTAGCTGAAGTCCAAATACTATGACAGAAAAAAAAAAAAATGCACTGTGAAGAGTTGTTTAGCAACAAAGCTAACACAGTAGGGTCATTTCTTAGCTCTTTATGATAATGGACCTTCTTGATGCCCCCAGGCACTGAATCCTAGAGCCCTTAAGACTTCTCCAAAATTTAGAACAATGGAGGTTCATTTAGGTAGAGAATTATGATTCTAGAAGGGAAATTCAGGGAGTTTACAGATGATTAGATAATATAGTTTCTGCAGGTTTCAAACATTGTTACTGAAATTCAGTGGGGTCTCGTCATAGATGCATTTAACTCACTTGAATTAGATATATGCAAAAACAACTTTAAGAAAAAAATCTCAGCTGTTGGTTTTTGACTTCAAATAAGCCATATCCTGCTGGTGATTATAGGGGATTTTTAAAAGTAATTTGGCCTTATTCAAATTTAGTCGTAAGTACTAAATTTTGAATATAATCCTCACATAATAGGATGCTACTGCAGTGTTGTCAACCTGAAAATCATGGCCAGCTTTTTAGTGGGATGATGTTAAAAGGCCTGCAGCCAAGACCATTCTTTCAGCTGACTCTATATAAGGCACTTCACCTCCAGTGAACTGACTCTCATTTCCTCATCCGCAAAGTTGAGATAATAATTATCACTTCCCTTCCATCATAGTAGGGCTTTTATGATAGTCAACTCACATAATACATATGATAGTATTTGGTAAAATTCCAAAATTTTACCTGAATAAAGAGGATACACATAGCCAAGAGAGAAGCACTACAAGTAGCCAGGTAGGTAAAGCAACCCTTACCGGCATTCTGATTTCTTCACCCAGTTTTCAGTCCCAGAGAAGCCTCATTCTTTACAGTAGCTGCGTATACTCAATACATTCAAATTGTCTCCTTACATTCTTTTTTGAACTTCCTGTAGGTGTTATCCTCCAACATCCCACCAAAACTAATAAGTGCCACATTGCCAAAGACATGGCCAATCTTGTCTTATTAGCCCCAGGAAAATAAGTTGATAGGCTTCATCACTCTTTCTTCCTTCACATACTTTCTTCCTTTGGTTGCCAAGACACCACAGTTACCTGGATTTCCATTCTCTGAACTCTTCTTGGGATTCTTTGCTGGCTCTTCCTCATATCCTTTTCCTTTTCATGTTGGAATGCCACTGGGCATGATCTTTTAACTCTGTTCTCTTCTCTGTCTACCTATTGTTTTTATGGCCTCATTCAATCACATCTATTTACCTATGACTCCAAAATTGATATCCCCATCCTGGATATTTAATCAGAACTCCACACTCAAATATGCAACTATCTAATATTTTCACATAGATATTTATTAGAAATTAAAACAATATTTCCAAAACAACATCAGAAGCATGATCCAAAAAAGAATAAAGTTGATAAATTGAATGTCATTAAAATGAAAAAACCATTGTACCGCAAAAGGCTTAATTAAGGAGGCATGTTCTTGGCGTATTTGAGTAAGAACCTGAAAATTCGATTCCTTCATAAAGGCAATAAAAATGTTGGCAAAATTTGAATAAATCAACTTTCTCAGAATTCAGGATATTAGGCAAAGTCTTACAAAAATCCAAGGAGTGTTTGCTAATTTTTTTTTAAAGTGAATCTCACTAAGAACAATGAGTTTTGTGATATTTTAGCTTACCCTATTTCCATTACCCCATCTCCAACTCTGCAACAACCTTGAAAATCAATAGTCTCACAACCATGAGAGCTGCAAAAGACAGCAGACTAGCAGCCAACAGACAGGGAAAAATTGATATTTGGCATTTCTAAAAAGCCCCATACCCTGAGAACTAATACTAGTTGACCTGTCTGAAAATGTTCTGAATAGCTCCATTCTTAGAGTTTATGTTTATTTGACCTAATTTAAAGCTCACTCTGTGCAAACAGTCCTATTCCTAGGGCATTTGTCAAAAGCAATTGGGGCAATTATTTAATATCACAGCAGCTTCAAGTATTAATATCTGTTTAGACTTACAAGAGGCTCCACAAAGACTTCAAGGGAAAAACTGAGGAATGAGATGGCCATAGGAGGTTTATAAGCTTGTGAGAATCTGTAAGGCCACATACATGTGCAGATTGTGCTTATGCCCAGGAAAAGCCAACGAAGATGTCTCTAATCTTTTCCCTCTGGTTAACCTCCAGGCTCTGTTCAAACAGGGAGTATAAGCTAAGGCTGAGCTGCAAACTACCTAACTCAGCATTGAAGGTATGCCTCAAAAAAACAGGCACTGGTGTACGATGTTCCCCTCCCTGTGTCCAGGTGATCTCATTGTTCAATTCCCACCTATGAATGAGAACATGTGGTATTTGATTTTCTGTCCTTGTGATAGTTTGCTTAGAATGACGGTTTCCAGCTTCATCCATGTCACTGCAAAGGACATGGACTCATCCTTTTTTACGGCTGCATAGTATTCCGTGGTGTATATGTGCCACATTTTCTTAATCCAGTCCATCATGGATGGATATTTGGGTTGGTTCCAAGTCTCTGCTATTGTGAATAGTGCCGCAATAAACACACATGTGCATGTGTCTTTATAGTAGCATGATTTATAATCCTTTGGGTATATACCCAGTAATGGGATTGCTGGGTCAAATGGTAATTCTAGTTCTAGATCCTTGAGGAATTGCCACACTGTCTTCCACAATGGTTGAACTAATTTACACTCCCACCAACAGTGTAAAAGTGTTCCTATTTCTCCACATCCTCTCCAGCATCTGTTGTTTCCTGACTTTTTAATGATTGTCATTCTAACTGATGTGAGATGGTATCTCATTGTGGTTTTGATTTGCATTTCTCTAATGACCAGTGATGATGAGTATTTTTTTTTTTTCATGTGTCTGTTGGCTGCATAGATGTCTTCTCTTGAGAAGTGTCTGTTTATAACCTTTGCCCACTTTTTGATGGGGTTGTTTTTTCTTGTACATTTGTTTGAGTTCTTTGTAGATTCTAGATATTAGCCCTTTGTCAGATGGGTAGATTGCAAAACTTTTCTCCCATTCTATAGGTTACCTGTTCACTCGGATGGTAGTTTCTTTTGCTGTGCAGAAGCTCTTTAGTTTAATTAGATTCCGTTTGTCTATTTTGGCTTTGTTGCCATTGCTTTGGTGTTTTAGTCATAAAGTCTTGCCTATGCCTATGACCTGAATGGTATTGCCTAGATTTTCTTCTAGGGTTTTTATGGTTTTAGGTCTCATATTTAAGTTTTTAGTCTATCTTGAATTAATTTTTGTATAAGCTGTAAGGAAGGGATCCAGTTTCAGTTTTCTGCATATGGCTAGCCAGTTTTCCCAGCACCATTTATTAAATAGGGAATCCTTTCCCCATTTCTTGTTTTTGTCAGGTTTGTCAAAGATCAGGTGGTTGTAGATGTGTGGTGTTATTTCTGAGGACTATGTTCTGTTCCATTGGTCTATATCTCTGTTTTGGTACCAGTACCATGCTGTTTTGGTTACTGTAGGCTTGTAGTGTAGTTTGAAGTCAGTTAGCATGATGCCTCCAGCTTTGTTCTTTTTGTTTATGATTGTCTTGGCAATGCAGGGTCTTTTTTGGTTCCATATGAACTTTAAAGTAGTTTTTTTCAATTCTGTGAAGAAAGTCATTGGTAACTTGATGGGGATGGTACTGAATCTATAAATTACTTTGGGTAGTATGGCCATTTTCACAATATTGATTCTTCCTATCCATGAGCATGGAATATTTTTCCATTTGTTTGTGTCATCTTTTATTTCCTTGAGCAGTGGTTTGTAGTTCTCCTTGAAGAGATCCTTTACATCCCTTGTAAGTTGGATTCCTAGGTATTTTGTTCTCTTTGTAGCAATTGTGAATGGGAGTTCACTCATGATTTGACTCTGTTTGTCTATTATTGGCGTATAGGAATACTTGTGATTTTTGCACATTGATTTTGTATCCTGAGACTTTGCTGAAGTTGCTTATCAGCTTAAGGAGATTTTGGGCTGAGACAATGGTGTTTTCTAAATATACAATAATGTCATCTGCAAACAGGGACAATTTGACTTCTTCTTTTCCTAATTGAATACCCTTTATTTCTTTCTCTTGCCTGATTGCCCTGTCCAGAACTTCCAACACTATGTTGAATAGGAGTGGTGAGAGAGGGCATCACTGTCTTGTGCCAGTTTTCAAAGGGAATACTTCCAGTTTTTGCCTATTCGGTATGATATTGACTGTGGATTTGTCATAAATAGCTCTTATTATTTTGAGATATGTTCCATCAATACCTAGTTTATTGAGAGTTTTTAGCATGAAGTGATGTTGAATTTTGGCCTTTTCTGCATCTACTGAAATAATCATGTGGTTTTTGTCTTTGGTTCTGTTTATGTGATGAATTATGATTATTGACTTGCATATGTTGAACCAGCCTTTCATCCCAGGGATGAAGCCCACTTGATCATGGTGGATAAGCTTTGTGATGTGCTGCTGGATTCGGTTTACCAGTATGTTATTGAGGATTTTTGCATTGATGTTCATCAGGATTATTGGTCTAAAATTCTCTTTTTTTTTTGTTGTGTCTCTGCCAGGCTTTGGTATCAAGATGATGCTGGCTTCATAAAATGAATTAAGGAGGATTCCTTCTTTTTCTATTGATTGGAATAGTTACAGAAGGAATGGTACCAGCTCCTTTTTGTACCTCTGGTAGAATTCGGCTGTGAATCCATCTGGTCATAGACTTTTTTGGTTGATAGGCTATTAATTATTGCCTCAATTTCAGAGCCTGTTATTGTTCTATTCAGAGATTCAACTTCTTCCTGGTTTAGACTTGGAAGGGTGTATGTTTCCAGGAATTTATCCATTTCTTCTAGATTTTCTAGTTTATTTGCATAGAGGTGTTTATAGTATTCTCTGATGGTAGCTCGTATTTCTGTGGGATTGGTGGTGATGTTCCCTTTGTCATTTTTTTATAGCATCTATTTGATTCTTCTCTCTTTTCTTCCATATTAGTCTTGCTAGCAGTCTATCAACTTTGTTGATCTTTTCAAAAAACCAGCCCCTAGGTTCATTGATTTTTTGAAGGGTTTTTTTATGTCTCTATCTCCTTCAGTTCTGCTCTGGTCTTAGTTATTTCTTGCCTTCTGCTAGATTTTGAATGTGTTTGCTCTTGCTTCTCTAGTTCTTTTAATTGTAATGTTAGGGTGTCCATTTTAGACCTTTCCTGCTTTCTCTTGTGGACATTTAGTGCTATAAATTTCCCTCTACACAATGATTTAAATGTGTCCCAGAGATTCTGGCACGTTGTGTCTTTTTTCCCATTGGTTTCAAAGAATATCTTTATTTTTGCCTTCATTCCATTATTTACCCAGTAGTCATTCAGGAGCAAGTTGTTTAGTTTCCATGTAGTTGTGCAGTTTTGAGTGAGTTTCTTAATCCTGAGTTCTAATTTGATTGCACTGTGGGGTCTGAGAGACAGTTTGTTGTGATTTCTGTTCTTTTACATTTGCTGAGGAGTGCTTTACTTCCGATTATGTGGTCAATTTTAGAATAAGTGTGATGTGGTGCTGAGAAGAATGTATATTCTGTTGATTTGGGGTGGAGAGTTCTGTAGATGTCTATTAGGTCTGTTTGTTGCAGAGCTGAGTTCAGGTCATGGATGGATATCCTTATTAACCTTCTGTCTCATTGATCTGTCTAATTTTGACAGTGGGGTGTTAAAGTCTCCCATTATTATTGTGTGGGAGTCTAAGTCTCTTTGTTGGTCTCCAAGGACTTGCTTTATGAATCTGGGTGCTCCTGTATTGGGTGCATATGTATTTAGGATAGTTAGCTCTTCTTGTTGAATTGATCCCTTTACCGTTATGTAATGGCCTTTGTCTCTTTTGATGTTTGTTTGTTTAAAGTCTGTTTTATCAGAGACTAGGATTGCAACCCCTGATTTTTTTTGTTTTGTTTTGTTTTTTTTTTTTTTTTTACTTTCCATTTGCTTGGTAGATCTTCCTGCATCCCTTTCTTTTGAGTCTTTGTGTGTCTTTGCACATGAGATGGGTATCCTGAATACAGCAAACTGATGGGTCTTGACTCTATCCAATTTGCCAGGCTGTCTTTTAATTGGGGCATTTAGCCCATTTACACTAAGGCTAATATTTTTATGTGTGAATTTGATCATATAATTATGATTTTTGCTGTTTATTTTGCCTGTTAATTGATGCAATTTCTTCATAGCATCAATGATCTTTACAATTTGGCCTGTTTTTGCAGTGGCTGGTACTGGTTGTTTCTTTCCATGTTTAGTGCTTCCTTCAGGAGCTCTTGTAAGGCAGGCCTGGTGGTGGCAAAATCTCTCAGCATTTGCTTATCTGTAAAATGTTTTATTTCTCCTTCACTTATGAAGCTTAGTTTAGCTGGATGTGAAATTCTGGTTTGAAAATTCTTTTCTTTAAGAATATTGAATATTGGTCCCTGCTCTCCTCTGGCTTGTAGGGGTTCTGCTGAAAGGTCCACTGTTAGTATGATGTGCTTCCCTTTGTGGGTAACTCGACCTTTCACTCTGGCTGCCCTTAACAGTTTTTCCCTCATTTCAACCTTGGTGAATCTGACGATTATGTGTCTTGGGGTTGCTCTTATGGAGGATTATCTCTGTGGTGTTCTCTTTATTTCCTGAATTTGAATGTTGGCCTGCCTTGCTATGTTGAGGAAGTTCTCCTGGATAATATCCTGAAGAGTGTTTTCCAACTTGGTTTCATTCTCCCCATCACTTTCAGGAACACCAATCAAACATAGATTTGGTCTTTTCACATAGGCCATATTTCTTAGAGACTTTGTTCATTTCTTTTTACTCTTTTTTCTCTAACCTTGTATTCTCACTTTATTTCATTAATTTGATCTTCAATCACTGATACACTTTCTTCCACTTGATCAAATCAGCTATTGAAGCTTGTGCATGCATCATGAAGTTCTCGTGCCATGGTTTTCAACTCCATCCAGTCATTTAAGGTCTTCTCTACACTGTTTATTCTAGTTAGCCATTCGTCTAATCTTTTTTCAAGGTTTTTAGCTTCCTTGCAATAGGTTTGAACATTCTCCTTAAGCTCAGAGATATTTGTTATTACCAACATTCTGAAGACTACTTCTGTCAAGTCATCAAAGTCATTCTCCATCCAGCTTTGTTCCGTTGCTGGCAAGGAGCTGCGATCCTTTGGAGGAGAAGAGCCACTCTAATTTTTAGAATTTTCAGCTTTTCTGCTTTGGTTTCTCCCCATCTTTGTGGTTTTATGTACCTTTGGTCTTTGATGTTGGTGACCTACAGATGGGGTTTTGGTGTAGATGACCGTTTTGTTGATGTTAATGCTATTCCTTTTTGTTTGTTAGTTTTCCTTCTAACAGTCAGGTCCCTCAGCTGCAGGTCTGTTGGAGTTTGCTGTAGGTCCACTCCAGACCCTGTTTGCCTGGGTATCACCAGTGGAGGCTGCAGAAAGCAAATACTGCAGAATAGCAAATATTATTGCCTGATCCTTCCTCTGGAAGCTTTGTCCCAGAGAGGCAGCCGCCTATGTGAAGTGTCTGTCAGCCCCTACTGGGAGGTGTCTCCCAGTTAGGCTACACAGGGGTCAGGGACCCACTTGAGGAGACAGTCTATCTGTTCTCAGAGCTCAAATGCCATGCTGGGAGAACCATTGCTCTCTTCAGAGCTGTCAGACAGGGATGTTTAAATCTGCAGAAGTTGTCTGCTGCCTTTTGTTCAGCTATGCCCTGCCCCCAGAGGTGGAGTCTAGAGGCAGTAGGCCTTGTTGAGCTGTGGTGGGCTCCACCCAGTTCAAGCTTCCCGGCCACTTTGTTTACCTACTCAAGCCTCAGCAACGGCAGATGCCCCTCACCCAGCCAGGCTGCCATCCTGCAGATCGATCTCAGACTGCTGCAGTAGCAGTGAGCAAGGCTCTGTGGACGTGGAAGCCACCAAGCCAGGCAGGGGAGAGACTCTCCTTGTCTGCTGGTTGCTAAGACCTTGGGAACAGTGCAGTATTTAGGTGGGAGTGTCCCGTTTTTCCAGGTAGTCTGTCACGGCTTCCCTTGGCTAGGAAAGGGAAATCCTTGTGCTTCCTGGGTGAGGTGACACCCCACCCTGCTTTGGTTTGCCCTCCATGCACTCCACCTACTGTTCAACCAGTCTTAATGAGATGAACCAAGTACCTCAGCCGGAAATGCAGAAATCACCTGTCTTCTGTGTCAATCCTGTTGGGAGCTGCAGACCAAAACTATTCCTTTTTGGCCATCTTGGAACTTCTCCTAATGAAGAATTTTATATCTGGCAAACCTATCTCACAAAAATTAAAGAAAAATTAAGACATTGCTAGGTAAACAAAAACTGAGAGAATTCATCTCTACCAAACCTGCCCTATAAGAAAAACTAAAGGGAGCCCTTCAGGCAAAATGAAAACAAACTAGAGAGTAACTCTAATACAAAGAAATAGAAAGATTAATAAGGGTAATTACATAGGCAAATATGAGAGACAGTATAAATGTATTTTAGTTTGTAACACTTTTCTTCTTGCATATGGTTAAAAGACATAAAACTGTGTTGATGTTCTTGAAATGTACTAACATGTAATATGTACATTAATAGCACATGAGTAGGGAGGCAATGGAGCTACAGGAGAGCAAAGTTGTTGTATACTATCAAAATTAAGTTGTAAGTTTGAATCCATAATAGATTGTTTTAAGTTAAGGTGTTGTTTTGCACAAAGCTTCTGCATGAAGCCCTAACACAACCCCTTTTGCTCAGGTCGTCAGAACACTTATTCTATTTTATGGAATGAAGTGTTGCCCAATTCTGAAATCACAATAAAGCCAATTGAGGTTTCAACTAAATTTGTTGTAATTTTCTTTTGACACCAATCACTTGGTGAATGGATAAACAAAATATGATATATCCATACACTGTACTGTTCAGTTATACAAGAGAATGAAATATTGATACATTTTATAACATGGCTGAACTGCAAAAACATTATGTGAAGTGAAACCAGCCAGAAGCAAAGGACTACATATTATACAATTCCATTTATATGAAATCTGCAGAAATTTCAAATCTATAAGAAATCAAATTAGTGGTTGACTGGGGCTGGAGAAGGAACAGAGATTAATTGTAAATATGCTAAAGGGAAATTTTCATGATTAAATCTTCTCAATTGGATTGAGAGAATAGTTGCACAACACTATAAATTTACTAAAAAATGATTGAATAAGATACTTAAAATTTGTGATTTTTTTGGTATATAAATTATACTTCAACACAAGTAAATATATCTTAATATGTAAAATTCATAACAGTTATAAGTATCATCCCTTCTACCATTTACTTGCTATAAAATTATTCAACAGATTCCTAATGTTCTTAAGCAAATTTCAAAATCCTGCATACTCGAGTCCCTGCTTGTGCTTCCAGATTTGTCTGATCCATCTTTCCTTTCTCATTGTACAGCAGGCCCCCTGGCTTTATTGACTTCCTCTTGTTCCTTCAAACGCTCTACTTGGGGCCAGGTATGGTGGCTGATGTCTGTAATCCCAGCACTGAGGGAGGCCACGATGGGTAGATCACGAGGTCAGGAGATCAACACCATCCTGGCCAACATGGTGAAACCCTGTCTCTACTAAAATATAAAAAATCAGCTGGGCATGGTGGTGCGTGCCTGTAGTCCCAGCTACTTGGGAGGCTGAGGCAGGGGAATTGCTTGAATCTGGGAAGTGGAGATTGCAGTGAGCCGAGATTGTGCCACTGCACTCCAGTCTGGCGACAGGGTGAGACACTGTCTCAAAGAAAAACAACAACAACAACAACAATAACAACAAAAATAGTTCTACTTTATTCCTTTCTTGCTCAGATCTTTGTTCTTCCTTCCTTCTTAAACATTTTTAGAGGTATAATTCATACCCCCAAAACTGCACATATTTAATGTTCACATCTTGATGAGTTTGGACATATGGGACATATAGACACACCAATGATACCATCACTGTAACCCAGGTACTAAACATATCCATTACTTCCAAAATTTGCCTGTATTCTTTTGTGTGTAAGGGGTTTTTTTTGTTTTGTTTTTGTTTTGGTTTTTTTTTTTTTTTGCGGGGGGGGGGGTTTGTCATTTAGAGTTTTTTCCTTTTTGGCAAGAACACTTAGCATGAGACCTATGCTCTTAAATTGTAAAGTATACAATACTGCATTGTTAACTACACGTTCATTTTTTCCCTCAGATCTTACAAATGAGCTATCCTCTCTGCTTGCAAATTGCATCCCACCCTCCCTTTTCTCCCTGTTGAAGAGACATCTCACCAAAACACCACCAGTTGTGATCATATTATCCTCATTGTTTATGTGTATTTTCCTCTTTGTTTATGTGTCTGTTTCTCTTGCCATCAGGGTAGTGACATTTTACCTCCCAGTGTCTAGAACAGTGTCTGGAACATGGTGTATGTTCAACCTACGTTTACCTAGTTAATGAACATAAAAGAGACCTGTCCTCAGCTCCCATTCTACTCTCTCTACTATCATCTTTCAGTCTCCCAACTATCTATTTGACAGAACTAGCGTAGTGTAGTACCGGTTCACCTGTTCAATCTCAATTTCAAGGATGGATCTTCTCTTTAACATTTAGATTCTCATATGAGACATTGATCTCAGTAAATTACTGTTCTTATTCCATATCCCAATTCTTCTTCCCTTTTTTTTTTTTTTTTGCTTAAAATTGGTTGTTGGCCCCTGACACAGAATGCTTTTTCTTGTCAATAGACACATGTTGTTATATATAAAACAAGCAATTGTTTGAGACAGTCAATTTAAAGATGAAATTCAATATTTGGTCTCACCCACTATAACCCCTGCTTACCAGGGACAACATGGCAGACCTAATTTCTGGGAATTATACTGACTTCATTTCACTTGCTGCTTTGGCAGCCATGGGCATAAAAAGAGTAAGCAAATAACAAAGGAACTTAATGCTTCAAAAACTCAGAGGCACCATTTTCTAAGTCATTGTCAACCCCCATCCAACTACTGATGTCTGTGCAGATTTTAAAATGAACCCATGCTGTTTGCCATAAATCTTATTTTAAACATGAAAGGTGGAAATCAATATGCAGAACTGGGCTGCAGGCAACCGTGAAAATGGGAAGTCCATTTCAGGCCTTGCGAAATTTTAAGCAGGGCTTCCAAACCCAAGCTGGCCCGAGTAACTGTTTTCCCAGCCCTCTCTCAAAGTACGGAGAGAAGATAAAAGTAAAAGTTAGAGAACTTTTGCCCTAAGAACCTACAGTGCATTAATTTCAAAATCCTTTCTCTGTACCCTTTGGTTCTCCCCACATGGAGGTGAGCACTCCTCCTCTTCTTTCTTATCCTCCATGATGGAGTCTATTACACCAAATTTAGATGCATAGATAAAAATTTGCCTCTTGTGCTTAGAAGGCAAAAGTTTAGTCTTAGCTATTGATACTTAAACACTTCCTATCTAAACTCATTTTATTTTGGGTAGCCAAATTTAGATTTCTTCTCCCACTGTTTCTCTTGGGAGATTATCTAAATTTCTAGCAGAATTACTTATCATCCCAATTTGAAGAAACCAATGGCTCTCTTGGTGTCCATGGCTGGTATATATATTGCCCATTTTAAGTAATAGAGACAATAATTTTACTTAGAAACCTTTTCCATCTACCCTCCCAATCCTTGTTTACTTGGGTCATGACTCTGCCTTCACTGACATGACTGAGCTCTAAGACTCTGCTCTACCTACACTCAGGCTGTGTCTTGGACTTCTCTTGGTCTCTGCTATGGGGTTTTCTTGACCCATTAGAGACACATGGCAGGAACCTTGGGTCTAAACTCTTCCAGGTTTCATTTCACTCAAGGATGTGGAGACTTTTTACCCTTATTCCCTGATAGGCTGGGTGCATTCTGCATTCAGCATGCTACAATTCTCCCCCAGCACCTCTCTGCATTTCCCCCAATATGTATCCTAATAAGCATATATTCTCTGTCTATTCTTTGGAGTTCACCTGAGTCTGGCATAGCAGATCAAGAATCCTGTTAAATACGGCTCACAGCTCGGTTGTGTTCAACTAGCAAAAATCCTAAGCATCCTTTTCTGCTTGATTTTAAATTTGACATGTTGGGAGAAGGAGGTTGCCTTCATAGAAACTTTTGCTTCTCTAGTTAAATGAGAGTTTTGCTAATGACAGGATTCTATTAGTCACAATCTTTTACTAAAAGATAGCTATTTATTTTATAAACTCAAATAGATTTTTCCTTTGAGCCAGTCTCAGTCAGTGTTGTGAGGTGACGGTTTGGCAATAGGAGGGTTCAGTAGTCCCCAATGGTGATAGGGGAAAAACCCCCATCTGAAATATGCTTGTAAGCTTTGCTGTTTCCTACCAGGGAACAAAACTAGAAATGGGCTTGGTGAGAAGCTGTTCTGGAGGTGCCTGGCATACCTTTAAACTACATATAAAGCAGACAGCCGTTGTAGACATAGCATGCAAAGAAAAATAAGTGGTTTCTTTTTTTAAGGGAGAGGCAATTTAAAACAGATTCTTTGTGTGCTCTATTGAAAATACTGTGTGTTTCTTATGAAAGGCTCTCTTTTCCACATGGAAACTGACATTCTCCTGCTCTCCTATTGCAGTTACAAAAATTCTGATATGGGAAAAACATTCTAATTCAGTCCAGAATTGAGCTTCCTACATCATTTGAATCATGCCACAGTAGCTTCCACCTCTGTGTGTGCTAAGAAAACAAAAACAAAACAAAACAAAACTATGTTGATTAATGCTACTCCTGAAAAAAAAAAAAGACCACATAGTAATTACCTTTTCCTTTTTAAAAATGGAACAACAGTTACCCATTGTAGATCCATAGCACCTACAGAGCTTAAAACATTCTCTAGGCAACTTGAGAATGTACTATAATCCTAACCAGAAATAAAATGTAACAGTGTTCCCACTTTATGAATATTAAAATGACATATGGGAAGAGAAGAAATTTCAAATCATACAAATATAATAATAACTCATATTTAGTGAATGTTTAATACGTGGTAAGCACTGTTCTAAATAATTCATGTACAAAACTCATTTAACCCACATCACAATCCTATGAGGTTACTACTATTATTACCCTCCATTTTTACAGATGTACAAGCAGGTATAAAGCAGTTAAGCTACTTGCTTAAGGTCACAAAGACTATATGTAATAGAGTTTGGATTTGAACCTTGGCAGCCTGAGTCCACTGTCAACACTCAACACTACACATGCTGCCTTTTTAATACATGTGTAGTGAAGCTTCATTATACAGCAAACTGGAATCCTGCTTCCATATTAAGAGGCATTTAGTTATTCAGTGTGTTTTAAAATAAAAAAATTAGGATTAAAAACTGTTCTCGGCCAGGTGTAGTGGCTCACACCAGTAAGCCCAGCACTTTGGGAGGCCAAGGCAGGAGGATCACTTCAGCCCAGGAGTTTGAGGCTGCAGTGAGCTGTGATCTCACCATTGCACTCCAGCCTGTGTGACAGAGTGAAACCCTCTTAAAAGAAAAAAAAAAAAGGATTCTCTGTGATGGTAAATGAAGAAAAATTTAAGAAGGAAACCAAACAGATTTTCAAAGATTTAAATTGCCCTCCATATAGAGAGATTTAAATATAAGAGATAATAGCAATGTAGCTGGGCTTATCACTTTCTAGAAATTATTCTTTATAAAATAAACCCAAGGGTTTGTTTTGTTGAAATATTATTTATCCATTCTAAAGACCTTTGTCAATTGAATCAGATGAAATATAAATATATGTGAGAAGAACCTATGTTAATTTAATAGTTTCTCAGTTTACTAAGTAGCTCCCTATAGGCATCACATTTTTTATTTGTTCTTTTGCACAGTTAAAGAAGCCCAATGAAACAAGTGTCTTGTTCAGGGTTATATAGGTGTGAAGTTATATGATTGTGATGTAAATGAACTCCATTTCTCTTTCAACTATACATATGGGATATTTTAGCACTTTGCCACTTATAGAGTATTTCCATGTACGCATATTTACTATGTTCTTGTAGTAGCCCCGGGGGGTGATAGTGTATAGCACTGAAGAATATGGATTTCCAAGTGAGACTGCCTTTGTTCAAATTCTGACCCTGCCACTTAGCAGGTGACCTTAGAGGAGAAACTTAATCTTTTGGTGTTTCAGTTTACTCATCTCTTAAACAGGATTAAAATACTATCTATCTTGCAGGGAAGAGGGGAGGATGTGTAAGTATTAATTGAGATGCTATAAGGAAGACATCTGGAGTAGTGCTTGGAACAAAGTAATATATATGGGCTTTTACAATCAGTGTATGTTAGTGCTTACATGGAGAAAAGCTTATGGTGTCAATTTTTTTCAAAATATATTTTTTCTTTTGAAAAAATAAATTTTATTGTGTATATTTGAGGTTTACAACATGACATGATGGAATACCTATGGATAGTAAAATGATTATTATAGTGAAGTATATTGACATATCTATCATCTCACATAATTCCTTTTTTGTGACAAAAGTCACTAAAATCTATTTATTTAATGAAAACCCTGAATACAATACAATTTTATCAACTTTAGTCTCATATTATACATTAGATGTCTAAACCTGTTCCTCCTACACACTACTCTTTTGCATCCTATGACTTACATCTCCCCATCTCCTCTCCCCCAACCTCCTTCCCCATCCACTGTAACCTGTTTCATTTTCTATCACTGTATATCTGAGCTTTTTTTCTCTTAAGAAAAAATTATATTCCACATGTAAGTGAGATGATGCAATATTTTTCTTTCTGTGTTGGGCTTACTCTATTTAGCAAAATGTCTATATCCAAGCAGATTCATTCATGTTGTGGTAAATGGCAGAATCTCCTTTTTTAAGGCTGAATAATATTTCATTATATGTGTGCCACATTTTCTTTATCCACTCATTCAGCAACAGACATTTAGGTTGTTTTCATATTTTAGCTATGGTGAATAATGCAGATTTCTTTACAAGGTAGTGATTTCATCTCCTTTGGGTATACACCCAGAAGAGAAATGACTGAGTTGTATGGTAGTTCTATTTTTAACTTCTTCAGGAACCTCCATATTTTCCATAATGGCGGTATCAATCTACATTCCCACCAACAGTGTACTTATTTGTGCCCGTTTTGTAGATAAAAGAACTGTGGCTTCAAGTTGAATGACTTACCATTGAAGTGGAAACCAAACCCAATTCTACTGACTCCCAACCTACTTCTTTCTCACTGTACCAGCTTGTTTTATGTACAAATCTAGCCTTTACTGACTTTTATTCAAGTTGGAGAATTATAGACAGGGGTTCTAAATCAGGCATCCATCTGTGGAATTTAGGGTTTTTGAGAACTCCCTACAATTATATGAAAAATGTACCTCTGTATATTTTTCTAGAAAAGGGCTTTTAGTTGACATCAAATTCATAATAAAGGTCCAACACCCTTAAAGGTTAAGGGCTATTGATTTTGAGGTAGTATAGAATAATGTTTAAGATTCCAGGTTTTGGAAATGCCTAAGTTCATATGACAGGTGTAACACATAATAGCTCTGTGACAACGGTCAAATTACATGCTTTCTCTGTAACTTTATTTTCTTGTCTGTAAAAGAAGTATGATAATTTGCAAGGATTAAATTAGTTCAAAATTTATAAAAACACTTAGAACATTGCTTGGCACATAAAAAAAAAAAACCTCCATTTAAAGATTGCTATTATCATAATTGTTGTGGCCAGGGCATATTAAAAAAAAAAAAACCAACAGGAGTTTCTTCACTTAGGAAGTGAGTTATTAATGTAGGTCATATCTGTGAGAACTCAGCACTGTGCCTGTCCCAATGCAGTGGTACATGACCCCTCACCTCTTGGTTTTCACATCCTGCTCTTGAGTGGGATTTATTGACCAACTTTTAATGAATCAAATTCAGCACAAGGGGTGGGATATTACTTCTCAGATTAGATTAGGTGTTCTCTCTCTTTCTTTGCGGAGGTCACCTTACATGTCATCAAGCAGCACTGTGAAAAGATCCAGGTGAAGAGAAACTGAGGGAAACCTCCAGTAAGTAGTTAGCAAGGAAATGAGGCCCACAATCAAACATCTCTAAGGAATAGAGGCGCACATGAACACACTTGAAGGAAAATCTTCCTCTCTTCCTCCAGTAACGTTTTCAGACGAGACTTCAGACTCAGCCAACAGTTGGGTAACCTCCTGAGAGAACTTAATCTGGAAGCACTCAGCTAAACCAGGCCCAGATTTCTGACTCATAAACAGCAAGATAACACATCTTCACTGTTTTAATCCACTAAATTTAAGAGTAATTTGTTAATGTAGCAATAGATGACATACATGTGCCAAGTACTTTATAGACATTATTTCATTTAGAATTCATAACCACATTGTGATGTAGAGATTGTTGCCCCGATTTACAAAGGAAGCCTGGAGAAATCAAAAGACCAGCCAGTCTGGTAGTGAATTCTGCCTGACTTCAAAGCCCATGCTGTTTCTTTGTCAGGATATTAATTTTGTTCACCCATTTTTGAGATTACTTTTAATTTGTGTAAATTTTGTTTTTAGTAATTAAAATAATAATTATTAAAGTTATTCAGGAGTAAACTTCAATATGGTTTTGAAATATATTATTGGTGTGTATTTTAACCAGAAGTTGGAGTGCTGAGTAGCTCTCATTTAGCAAGACACTAGGTTTTGACAACATTTATGCTGTAGGGAATAGGATCCAAGATTTTACGATCATCAAATTATTAACTCTAAATCTGGCCTCTTTACTTCAACCTCTACATTATTATTACAACTTATGTTTGGAACACAGCTCTTTAAAAAATATCACTCATTGTGCTTGAATTAATCATGGCTTTAAGTAAAATGAATAATTATCCATTACCTACTCACTCCTATCTTCAAACAGAATATTCCTCAACAAGTTAGTAGTCTCTTGTCTCCAGGCCCTTTGGCTCTTGGGCAGCAGTCTATCAGTTATATCCTCAATTTCTTAGTGGAAGAAATATTTAAAGTCCTAGGACAGTTAATGATCCATGCCAAATCGTTAGAGAAAGCAATAGAACCCATTTACACTTGTAGTCAAATTTGAAAGAAGACACTAACAAAGAGATATTTATGACTTCTCCAGAATATAGCTCAAGTCTCACAAACCAATTCTTTAACAGAATTCTCTCTCTCTGCCCTTTTTAAATAATTAGTGACTTTAACTCCATGGAATATTAAAATTTGATCACTGGTTACTGTAGCAAATTGAGAACAAATTGAAAATCATTAATCCCGCAGATAAAAATGTCAGTTGTCTTGGGTATAGAGATATTCCAGTGAAATATGTTATTAAAATTATTAGATATGTTTTAATATTTGAGATACCTATATTTCTATCTATCTATTTTTCTTTCATCTATGTTAGAATAAGCCTGGCACTATTGAAACTATCACAAATTTTAAAGTAGATGTACTTTATGCTCTTTATCACTTTGTTTTATCAAACACCTCTAAGATCACTAGTACTCTATAGAAGTAATACAATCATAGTTATTTTTTTTCAGAGGTTGAGTTATTTGAATGTTCTAAGGCACTTTGGACTGGATCCTAATGAACATACAGTATAAAAAAATAAGTTAGAAAATGAAATTCTAGTTTTTGATACTGCATATACTATAAAATATTTTAAATTTAGTTTTATCATTTTAACAATCCATTTAAAAATCATCTTGATTGACTTTACTCATACTACTTGCTGAAGATTAAAAATTCTTTGTGTAAATGTAGACAACATATACCTCTGTGGGTATGGTGAATCCGTGATATGATTAGTCATAAAAATTAGACCCAGAGATTTGCCACTGAAAATAGTGAAATTTTCAAGATTGACTATCAATACTCATTGCTTTCGCTTTGCTGAGCTCCCCACTTTTTAAAGATGAATTCAGACAAGAAATTGGCATAATCATTGATACAATATCAATCTCTGCACTCTATAATGTAGAGTGCATTTTCAAAAGTACACATACATTATATGGGGTGATGTAGTAGAAAGAGAAACAGGCTTAGGATCAAGAGATGTTGGTCCTGTTTTGCCACTGTGTGACTTATAATGCAATTTTGAAAAAGCTGCTTTACCTCTCTAGAGTTTATCTTTCTCATATATAATGTGATAAGATTGATCTTTCTTATGCATAACATGGTAAGATTGATCTCAATATTACTACTCTAACTAAATAATTATGACACAATCTAAAATACCTTCAAATATTCAAATAACTCAACCTCTAAGAAACTGTGGTTATGTTGATTCCTTTAGGGTACCGGTGACCCAAAAAATATTTATTTCTAAGTACAGTGGATCCTTATTGTTCATGGATTCTCTGTTTCTTTTATTTACCTGCTCACTAATATTTACTTGTAAGCCCAATATTAATACATGCATTGCCTTCATGGTTATTCATGGACATGCACAGTGTGGCAAAAAATTTGTCACCCAATGCCTATGTTTCAAGCTGAGGCCAAATAAAGCAATGAGCTTAAAAGCTCTCATGCTGCAAACAGTGTCCCTTTTGCAGTCTATTTAGTGCCCTGCTTTTTGCATTTTTTACTTTTTGCTATTGATTTTACTGTTTAAAATGGCCCCAAAGAATAATGCTGAAGTTCTACCTAATGTTTATAAGCCCAAGTAGGCTGTGATGTGCCTTATGAAGAAAACACACGTGTTAGACTAGCTTTGCTCAAGCATGAGGTATAATGCTGTTGCTATTTCAATGTAAATGAATGGACAATATGTATTAAGTAAGGTGTCTTTAGATGGAAACCCACACACAAAACAGTTATGTATTAACAGGTTACTAAGTATGTTATGACCAGAGACTAATAAGAATGGTATTTCCCCTAGTTGCATGCAATAAGTTCTTTCTAAAAAGAATCCCTCTAAAGAAATTCTTTAGGAAACTTATAAGAGAATTTTATTTTCATACAATGTTTCAAGTGCTCACCAAGGTGTGACAATCACATTGTAAGGTATAGCTAAATATTTAGGATTCCATCATGTCTTTTCTACTAAGAATACTCCTCTCTGCTATATCTAAACATTGTCATCATTTTCCAACTTATTTCCACTTGCATAGTATCTGGGCAGTTCAAGATTTCATTTGATGTTATAACTGTCTTCAAAAACATGATTTTTCAGGGTCCCTCACTTCCTATCACCCAATAAAACACTTACTTCCTTTGAGTGCACATTCAGCCTGCTCAGTATTCTATCTCTGGGAATGAAACAGCATCATTTTGACAGAAGCATATCTGAACATCTTAATAGACTAGAGAAAATGCGTAGGAAATGGGGTATAGGTGTGGGAGCAATATAATTTCAAAGACAGAACTTGCTTTTCCAATAAAAACTGAACACCTGTGATCTGTGAAAAATTTGATAAACAGATATAAGAGAAAGGGTGGGGAAAAAAGGTTGCTCTTGATATTTCACGCCTTGCTGACAGCAGATTGCTAAAGCTACCACTTTCAAATTTTGCAGCTATTGAAATTCTATTTCAAACTCACACGGGGAATGGGTTTTACATTATATTGCAACTATAAGTTAAACAGAAAGATATGCATCGTATTTCACATAGTGTAATCTGTATGTGGTAGAAAAATGCATTGGGATATTAATTTGCTTTTTCTTCACTGCTGTAAATAATTTGCAGTTCTGTGTCTTAGAAGATAGCAATGTTTTTGTCTTCCCTTTTCCCAGAAATGGGAAAAAATACAAGTGTACTCAAAAGATCAGTTGCAATCTGGACTTTTTTTTCAAAACTCAACGCTCATAAGAGAATATGGAATTAGATGATGCGAGAGAAGAGATTTCAGGGTTGGGAAAGGTAGTGAGTTAGTTTTTGGAGAAGGGTATTGAGAGAATTTTCCCAGCCAATGGGAGAGTAGGAGTCTGGGAAGTTCACAAGCAATGGGGAAATGATGTGTTGCTCCATTTTCTACAACCAGGGAGATGGCAGCTGCTATGGTTTGGATTTGTGTCTGTATCAAAATCTCATGTTTAATTACAATCCCCATTGTTGAGGATGAGGGGGGCCTGGTGGGAGGCGATTAGATAATGGGGACAGACTTCCCCCTTGCAGTTCTTATAATAGTTAGTGATTTCTCATGAAATGTGGTTGTTTAAAAGTGTAGCACCTTCCCCTTTTCTCTCTCCTTCCTGCTCTAGCCATATAGGATGTGTCTGTTTCCTCTTCACTTTCCACCATAATTGTAAGTTTCCTGAGGTCTCCCAAGCCATGCTTCCTGTATAGGCTGCAGAACCTTGAGCCAATTAAACCTCTTTACTTTATAAATTACAGCAAGATATACCTGTGGTAGTCAGGGATGAGAGACTGCAGCCCTTGGCATCAACCAAAATCTAAATGCCCCTTTGATGGAGGCAGATAAAAGATAGGTAACAGTTGTGACTAGTATACACTGCAGATCCAAAGACTATTCTTCAAACGTTCTTTAAGTACTGTGATTCTTTCAGGACCCTAGGTTCCCCATAAACACATGAATTTCAATTTTATTTTTATCAGGTAGGGAAAGGTCCTACCTGATAGGTCATTGATATGATTTTTACAAGAAAAATAAAATTATGTTTCTTGTACTGTATCATAGACTAGATCTTGCACTGGATCACAGACATAGATCATAGCCATATGTTAGTTCATGTAACCCTCATAACAACTCTAGGGTATAGGTACTATTAAACCCATTTTACAGATAATAAAAGTGAGGCACAGAAAGGTCAAATACCTTACCTAATGTCACAGAGCATGGAGGTAGCAGAGCTGGTATTTGAACCCAAGCAGCCAGACCTGACTCTGTGCTCTGGACTACGCCACTATTCTGCCTATCCTGTCCTGTTCATGTCAGGCCACATAACTATTTTAAAGTGGACTGCTACAAATAATTATTGTGCATGTGCTTCATCTTCCTTTAGCTTTTTAAAGTCTGGCATGCTTCTTATTCTTTATATTTCCCAAAGTGCCTGATACTGACCCTGGAAAAACATCACTCACATGAATGTGTAAAAATCAAACTTGCTCACAAAACAGGTCTGAATATGTATGTGTGCAGATAATGACACATGCACACATGTATTTATATATGTATATAGGTATATATGTATATATATAGTCTTTAAAACATAGATGGTCAGGATTGATCAGATTAAACGTAACAGATATCTATTTTAAATGCCTATAGCTATGCAATCACATATCAAAATACATTCTCATCAGAGAATGCATTAATATTTTTCAATATCTATTTTCCTCATGACTTCAGAATATATAATAAAAATGGTAATTAGATGGATTTTTTAAACTGCAGGTAGTAAACTGGTTCTGGAATTTATTCTAAGTGGTATTACAGAACTATTTTGAGCCAGGAATATATGACTTTTAAAGAACATGCCATAACTAATGCAGTGGCCTCTGTTGTGCACACCCAGATCCCTCTTCAGATCTGAAGCACTTATGCCCCCAGCTGCTGGAAATGCTACCCATTGCCGATTGGTTTTCAGCCCTCGACAGAAATTAGTCTCAGCTAGGGAGAAAAAACAAAGAGAAAGACATCATGCTAAGATGTGTCTGTTTCTTCAGAGGCTGCCTGCAACTGATGACTAGTCAATATGGGAATATAAAGGTCCCCCCTCCTTTTTTTTTTTTTTTTCACAACTTGGGACTATTCTGGTGGGCCATCATAACCTTCAAGTTCCCTGTACAGAACAGCTGTGGCTTTCTTGGTATCAAAGCCCAACTTCTACATCTGCTCAATCCACTTTTTTCCCCTTTTCCTTCACAAGTGTTGATCCCGAGAGTCTTCCAAATAAAATTCTTCCTGTCATTCTTCACGTCAGCATCTGCTTCTTGTGGAAATCAAGCTGTGACATCTAATGCATCCACATGCATGCTACATGCTAAACTGACATCACACTTGTTTCTCTGCAGGAGTGCTCAATACATTTTCTTGCAGTTTGTAGCATTTATGTGACTTAACCTAATAGAAGCAGATAAGTCATGTCCAAAGATTCAAGTTGATCTTGCCCTGCTGTAATTTACAACATTGAAATGAGAAGATCCCTTTGTAGCTAATCATTAGATCCTCATATGATAGTATCCACGAATTGCAACTGTTGAAGCTAAAATTGGGTGCTGATAAGGTGTCAGGGGTTATGCCAAATGCTTTGCATGTATTATTTTATTTAAGCCTCACAATGACCGTATGAGGTAAATACTATTTTTATTTCCTTTTACAGTGATGCTTACAGTAGTAGTTAAATAACTTGCTCAAGGTTACAGTATGACATGGCATTCTGTCTACAGCCTCTTAATACTACTATATTGCCTCACTTATATACATAATGAAAAAGAGCTATAAAGAATTCAGTAATGCATTTAAATTACTTTCTATTTTATTCACCATAAAATAGCATCTGAATTCATTTGAAATATAGTAATACAATAAGTGCTATTTTTATTCAGCCAGCAGAAAATTTGTGGAGGGCATATGCAGTTGCAAACTTCTTTCAAAAGCTCTGTACCTCTCACAGAGTCCTCTACTACTGACTCAATAGTTAGTGACCATTGCCCTCAACATTTTATATAACCCTCCCATTCGGTGTTCCTGGTGCCTAATGTTATACATTCTCCCTTTGTACACCTAAAAATATACATATAAAATAGAAAAAAAAGCAAAACACAAACAAACAAAGGCAAGAAAGAAAAAAGTTCAAAAGGGGCAAATGTTATTACATTGAAAAGCAGTAGCCCACAGAAGGAAGTAGAAAATTTTGGTACAGTGTGTGCAGATTCTAAAACTTACTACCATTATTGCTTATTGACAGACATTTTGTGGAAAGAAGGTAAGTATTCCAAATCTTGAGGTTTTCACTGATATCTCTAATTTGACAAGAAGCGGACTAAAGGATATGTAGGAATGTAGGAAAAAACAGGTTAGGCAAATTCTTAAGAGTCAATGCCATTTGTCAGATGAGTAGATTGCAAAAATTTTCTCCCATTCTGTAGGTTGCCTGTTCACTCTGTGTGGTAGTTTTCTTTTTTGCTGTGCGGCTCTTGGTTATGAGATCCATTTGTGGCTCGAATTTTGGCTTTTGCTGCCGTTGCTTTTGTGTTGTTTTAGACATGAAGTCTTTGCCCATGCCTATGTCCTAGATATAAGGTACTACCTAGGTTTTCCTCTAGGGTTTTTATGAGTAGTAGGTCTAACATTTTAAGTCTCTAATCCATCTTGAATTAATTTAAAATTATAAAGGGAGTAAAGGGAAAGGATCCAGTTTCAGCTTTTCTACTTATGGCTAGTAATTTTCCCAGCACCATTTATTAATAGAATCCCTCTCCCATTTCTTGTTTCTCTCAGGTTTGTCAAAGATCAGATGGCTGTAGATGTGTAGTATTATTTCCTGAGGACTCGGTTCTGTTCCATTGGTCTATATCTCTGTTTTGGTACCAATTACCATGCTGTTTTACAGTTACTGTAGCCTTGTAGTATAGTTTGGAAGTCAGGAGTAAGCGTGATGCCTCCCAGCTTTGTTCTTTTGACTTAGGATTGTCTTGGAGATGCAGGCTCTTTTTGGTTCCATATGAACTTTAAAACAGTTTTTCCAATTCTGTGAAGAAACTTCGGTAGCTTGATGGGGATGGCATTGAATCTATAAATAACCTTCTTGTAGAAAAACAAAACAACCCATCAAAAGTGAACTTCAAAAGGATATGAACAGACATTTTCTCAAAGAAGACATTCATACAGCCAAAGCAGACACATGAGAAAAAATGCTCATCATCACTGGCCATCAGAGGTAAAATCAAAACCACAATGAGATACCATCTCCTGAAGTTAGAATGGCCCGATCATTAAAAAGTCAGGAAACAACGAGGTGCTGGAAGGGATGTGGAAATAAGACACTTTTACACTGTTGTGGGTGGGATTGTAAACTAGATTCAACCATTGTGGGAAAACAGTATGGCGATTCTCAAGGATCTAGAACTAGATGTACCATATGACCCAGCCATCCCATTACTGGGTATATACCCAAAAGGATTATAAATCATGCTTATATAAAGACACACATGCACCGCGTATGTTTATTGCAGCACTAATTATATCGCAAAAGACTTGGAATCAACCCAAATGTCCATCAGTGACAGACTGAATTAAAGAAAATGCAGCACATATATACACCATGGAATACTATGCAGCCATAAAAAGGATGAGTTTGTGTCGCTGTAGGGAGACATGGATGCCAGCTAAAACCATCATTCTCAATAAACTATATAAGAACAGAAAACCAAACACCATGTTCTCCTCTCAGGTGGGAACTGAACAATGAGATCACTTGGACTCGAGGGGAAGGGAGGGACATCACACGGGGGCCTACCATGGGGAGGGGAAGGGGGAGGGATTGCATTGGGAGTTATACCTGATGTAAAAATGGCTTGAGTTGATGGGTGCTGACAAGTTGATAGGTGCAGCACAACAACATGGCACAAAGTATACATATGTAACAAAATCTGCACATTATGCACATGTGCCTAGAACAAAAATTATAATAATAAAAATAAATTAAAAAAGTCAATGCCATGCTGGATGATGAGTAGGCAAACCCAAGAACAGAATTTTCAAAGTTACATTTTGATGATGAATGGGTCGACTGAAGGCAAGTGTATTCAGAAAAATAGGATACCAGCCAGCAAATTAAGAAATCCGGCTCCATAAGTACAGGATGTTGAGGAACATCTCAGAAACAAATGGTAAATGTTTTAGTTTTCTTATCCGAAACAATAGAACTAATAAGTTATGCAACCTCAGGTTCCTTTCGAAAAATCTTTTTAGATTATGGGTCATCAAGTGCAAGGACTTATTAAAGATTGGTGGGAAGAATAGTCTTTGAGTTGACTGGAAGAGGATCAAAGCTAATTTATCTATATTATATTAGAGCAAACAGAAGATCTTGGCAGAGCTACCCATGGCAAGCACAAATAAATGAAAATGAACACAACTGAATTAATATAAATTTTATATTGTAACAAAATGAAGACCCAAGTCTGGAAGAAACAATAATTCAAGTGAAAGAAGAATATCCTTTTTTAATGTACTAAGCTATCAAAGAACATAATAAAAAACACACACAATAAAAAAGAGCTCAAAAATGAAATTACTAACAGTATTCAATTGAAAGAAAAATTACAGAGCCAATAAACGAATTATGAACACCAAATAATTTACTATTAAAGAGGAAAGATTTGAGTTAATAATATGCAGAGAAAATTGGAGAAGAGAACAAAAAGGTTAGAAGATACTATACAGGTAAGATAAAAAAAGAAAAATCATTAGGAAATTTGTGTTCCTCAGAGAACCTAACAAGTAGAACAAAAAGTATATGCAAAGTTAAAAGATCCAGTGTGGTCAGGGAAATCCAAAAAAAAAAAAAAAAAAAAGATCAATATAAGATATATTCTGATTAAATTTTTTGACATCTAAAAGTAAAAAAGATTACCTCAAATACACAGGCAGGATTTTAAAAAAAAAACCACACACACACACACAAAAAAAATATAACAATTAACAAAATCAAGCCACATTTACTCTATAGCAATAATCAATGCCAGAGACAATAAATTCAAATGTTCATAGCTGTGACCCAAAGCTAATTATCAAGTGAAGTAATCATTCAAGTATAGAAGTTTCTGGCAGAAATTTTTAATAATAAGAAAACACAAGGTATAAAGTACTCAAGAGTTGTTCTTGGGAAAAAGAAACTCTGGAACTGTAATTTTTGAGTTTGTAGAACTAAAATATGAATAGGATATTTCTAATAAAACTATTAATGAAACATGAACAGTTGAGAAAAGTATATAAAGTCCAAAGGGAAATAAAAATGACTCGAGTATTTCATATCCAGACTCATATTTCTTGGAGTAGAAAAACATCTCACAAATATTCTTAGACATTAAGAAACAAATAAAGGAATTCAATGTCTCTGAACTTTTATAAAAATTCTTTCAATGCAATACAATAAAATGCAGCAAACCAAGAACGGAATCAAAATAAAGAATTCAGAAATGGAGAAACATAGTAAGGTCCTGGGAGAAAGCAGTGGGTGCATGTATTAGTCTGTTCTCACATTGCTATAAAGAACTACCTGATAATGGGTAATTTATAAAGAAAAGTGATTTAATTGACTCACAGTTCCACAGGCTGTCCAGGAAGCATGGCTGGGGAGGCCTCAAGAAATTTACAATCATGGCTGAAGGGGAAGGGGAAGCCGGAAACGTCTTACGTGGACAGAACAACAGAATGAGAGATCAGAGGGAGGTGCTACACACCTTTAAACAACCAGATCTCATGAGAACTCACTATCACAAGAACAGCAAGAGGGAAATCCACCCCCATGATCCAATCACCTCCTACCAGGTCCCTCCTCCCACATTGGGGATTACAATTCGATATGAGATTTGGGCAGAAACACAAATCCAAACCATATAAATCCACTTAAAGATAAAAATAAACCTAAACAAATGTGGAAATATGGTTATACTACAAGAATTAAGAGTTCAAACTCTGATAACAGTTTGGAATGGGTTTAAAATGTGGCTTCACTGCTTATTAAATGTATGTTGGGCAATTACTCAACCACTTTGTATCTCAGTTTTCTTATCTGTAAGACGGGAAAATAATACTTGCCTGAAAGGATCCTGGTGAATATTAAAGTACATGATAAATATAAAAAGCCTGAACAAGCTAAGAAATATAATATGTTGTCAGCCAAAAATGAGTATGGGCCAGTTCTCAGATTAAAGAAAAAGAAAGGGCTGGATGCGGTGGCTCACGCCTGTAATCACAGCACTTTGGGAGGCCGAGACAGGTGGATAATCTGAGGTCAAGAGTTCGAGACCAGCCTGGCCAACATAGTGAAACCCTGTTTCTACTAAAAAATTACAAAATTAGCTGGGCGTGGTGGCGCGTACCTGTAGTCCCAGCTACCCGGGAGGCTGAGGCAGGAGAATCGCTGGAACCTGGGAGGCGGAGGTTGCAGTGAGCTGAGATGGCACCACTGTGCCAGCGTGGGCTACAAAGTGAGACTCAGTCAAAAAAAAAAAAAAAAGAAGGAAGGAAAGAACAAAGAAATTTAAAAAAAGAAGGGAGGGAGAGAGGAAGGCAGGCAGGCAGCCTTAGAGTAATGTTTGTAATCTGCAGATTTCAATAAATGTCAGCCATTATGTTTTTATATAAAATAATGTAAATATTACCAATTTTGACAGAACATGCTAATATAAATAACCAATACAAAAAAGTAAGGGAAAATGGAGGAAGCAGAAATGTAAATACAAATTTTTCCTATTCTTCATAGCATGCAGGAATTTGGTACTATTTAAACTTGAAGTCTTGAATTCAAAGAAATGACTTGCTACATCTTATTTTTCACAATATTTTACTTACCTTCAGAACAATCTATTCGTAACAAATATATATATTTGTATTATATATATGTGTGTGTATATATGTGTATACATACATTTATTTATGTGTGTATACATACACATATAAATTACACATATATAAACATATGTATATATACACACATGTAAATATAAACATATTTACATACATGTTTTCAGAAGAAATGATTATTGGATGCTCAACTGTTTATTTTCATTTGAGTTTATTTTTATTATAATAAAATTAATTCAATACATTTCATTTAAAATAGAATGTATTTCTGGATGCCATTTTATAAAAATCATTTTCATTCATTTATCTACCCATTCATTCTTTTGTTTATCTGTAGACAAAAATATGTATCTGCCATTATGCTCACCTAATAGTGACGGTGTTTATCTTTGGGTGGTTAGATTTTTGTTTTCCCTTATATTCTTGAAGTTTTCTTAAAAATAGTTAATTGTGCATCATTTTTATACAAATAATAAAGCTTTTTTATGGAGAATGTTTTATAAAGACCCACTACATGAAAAAAGGCTATTTATTCAGTTTGCTATAGCAAAAGAGTCAGCCACCATTACTTGCATTTTGGCAGAGATTCAAAGGCAGGAAAGAGTAGCAAGAAAGCTTTATAGTGGAATAGAGGGAAGACTTCAGATGTGTCCTGATTAGGAGCTGTTGTCATGAACAGCCCCTAATGCTAATCTCTTATCCTGATGAAGGTAGTATAACTAGAAGTGGGACTTCCTATGTAATTGCTTAGGGGTACATATTTGGCTTTCTCTAGCTGGTCCTAAATTTGAAACAGGGACTAAAATTAGGGAAACTCAGTTAATTATTACAGGAGTTACTATTTGGCTTTCAGGGCTGGTTGTTAGAGACAGTGGTCTGACTTTTTATAAGTCTGACTTGTAGATAGTAGGCAGGCTTCCTGGGCTGGTTACTATAGATAATGGGTTGGTTTCCTGAGCTGAGTGCTCATATTGTGGGTCAGAGTTCCATTTTTTTATGTTTGGCCATTGTCTGTTTGTATATTTTTTTCTCTCACTTAAAACAAAAGATAAAAATTACAACAAATCAAATGATAAATTATGTGAAATATTCTTAAACTATTCTTGAGGTATTCTTGAGGAGCTTCAGAGATTGGCACAGTGATGGGAAGACCAATTAGTTCAAACTCACTATTTTCTTTTCCATTATATATATGTGTGTGTGTGTATATAGATCACACACATCACTACACACACATATATATACGCATATACCTATATGTGTGTGAGTGTATATGTATATACACACATATATACACATACACATATATATACACACACACATATATATATACACACACACACACACAGATACACGGCTCTTTCTAAGCTTTTGGGCCCTTCCTACAACTGTGATTAAGAAAACACTTTGATTACAAAAGCTGGAGAACACTTAATAACATCTTATTCATCTGACTTATTCCCAGAAAACATTGCAATTTGACATAGGTATCAACACCATATGAAGTATAGTGAGATGGCTCCTTATTTGTTGTGTGACTTGGGACCGTTGACTAAACCTCATTTATTTTCTTCATCTTAAAATGGTAAAAATAATAAATAATAAACAATGTTAATACCTGCTTTTTAAGAATAAAGAGCTAATCTCAGAAACAAATTTAAGCATTTAACCTGAAAACACTGTCCAAGGAAATTATTAGTAAATATATTTTAAATTTAATATGTATGATTTGATTTCTAATTTGAATAGCTTTGTTGCTATATAAAAAGTAAGTGATCTGCTCTCAATACTCTGGCTCTGCTTATGCTTATTTTAATCTATATTCTATTTGATTCGATCATAATGAAACTATTTCTATTTCTCATTGAAAAGCACAAATTAAAATAGCTTTGATTCTTATCAAAACTGGATGTTGATTTTATGTAAAAATAGTTGTTCTTCTAAGTGATTTATTTCTCCTTTTTTTAACTTCAGATATCATTCAAGCCCATACTACAACTCATCAATTTTCTTTATTTACTTCAGCAAAGGAGCTACATTCTAGAGTTAATTTATCTTCAGCATCCGTAAGTAGCCTCAGAAATATATAAAAGTTGGAACCAGCTATAAATATTTTATTTCTTTATACATAAACTATAACTCAATCAGTCAGAAAGTTTGTGGGGTTTAGTGGTTAATACATAAAATTTAGTGTTAAAGAGACCTAAAGTCTGATTTTGCTCTTAATTATTTTGTATTTACCTTGGAGCTGTTACCTATTTAACTAATATTTGTCTCAGATTTTTAAATCTTAAAATGGGGGATAATAATACCCTTTGTTTGGCTAATGTCATTAGAGGTGTCTTGTCTAATTAACAAATGCTATACAGTTTCCTCTGTAATTACATGATGTAGTTGCTTTGAGAAAAAGGTTACTGTGTCTCCCCCATCAATTAAGATCATCAGTCACATTTGATTAATTCAGTGCATTTTAATACACTCAGCAACTGATATATTTACAAAGGCAGCATACCAAGCATTTGTGCTGCATTGGGTAATAGTAAAACACATCAGTCAGTAGGCTGTCAATACTTGAAGGCATTTTTATCCAATCAAATGTCTCTTATTACTACTACACAGGGGATTGGATTCTAAAAATCTGAGAACTTTCATTTGTCTGTTTGTTTAATGCTTCTAAACCTAGAATTAGATTAAAATTATTTTTGTTTTAAAAATCACTATACCTGATTATGAATGATTTTATTTCCTTTGTTACACGATTCTCTATTCCAAACATTATGCAATAAACATATTTACTTTTATTGTTAAAATAGTATCATAGGAAAAAAGGGAAAACATCACTACATTGAGTATTATGATACAAAATTCTCGTATTTAGATTACTACTCTCCACAAAAACAGAGCCTGATTTTACAATGACAAACCCCTTTATCCTGAGATAGGAAAGGGGGAAAAAGCTGGATAGAAGTAATTGCCACAAAATGCTCTTACGAATCAGAGCTGCAGCCAGGCATGGTGGCTTACGCCTGTAATCCCAGCACTTTGGGAGGCTGAGGTGGGCAGATCACCTGAGGTTGGGAGTTTGAGATCAGCCTGACCAATATGGAGAAACTCTGTCTCTACTAAAAATACAAAATTAGCCAGGCATGGTGGCGCATGCCTGTAATCCCAGCTACACGGGAGTCTGAGGCAGGAGAACTGCTTGAACCCAGGAGGCAGAGATTGCAGTGAGCCGAGATCACATCATTGCACTCCAGCCTGGGCAACAAGAGTGAAACTCTGTCTCAAAAGAAAAAAAAAAAAAAAAAAAAAAAGAATCAGAGTTGTAAACAATGACTTAAGCCTGGCAAAGTGGTCCATGAGGCAAAATATTACATATAAAGTCACTTTATTTTTCTTTATTATAAATGAATTCATTTATTCTGTCCTTTTTATACCTTCCTGTTTGGCTATTTTTTGTAATGAGTATATTACAAAATTAGTTGATTGCCATTCATTAATCGAGATAAAATTCATTCTCAATCTATATTGCTTACCAAGAGCCCCATTAGCCACTGCTGTGATCCAGTTTCAATTTCAAAAAATTGGCTGACATTGACATTGTAGGGTGTCTGCTCAGTTTAAAAAACTCCCTTTCCTTTAGAATGTCTACTCTCAGTTGTCCAACCTCCTTCTTGATAGGTGATTGGAACAAGGGTCAAATATCCTGTCTTGGAATTTGGTTCACAGAAAGCCAGAAAGTTTGTTCTAGTGACTAGAGCTGAGATGGTATAAACTCTGGGTCAGTGGGATGGCGTACTCCACTTTGAAATTACGTGGGATAGCATACTCCACTTTGAAATTATGTGGGAAGCAGGGAGGAAGATTGAGAGAGAGAGAGAGAGAGAGAGAGAGAGAGAGAGAAGAAAGAGAAAGAGAGAAGTTGAAGGCTGAGCATACTGTTCTCTGGGTTCCTGATTCTTTGGCAGTCTCTGAAGCCTGCTCCTTCTGGGGTTCTTGTACATCTTTCCCTCAGTCTCTTCGTCTCCATTGAATTGCCCTTCTTCTTCTTTTGTGACTCAAACTAACCTTAATCATCAGTGTTAAAATTATTTCATTTGTTCTGCATTCATTTTCCCTTGGTCTTTACTTTTAACTTTCCTGGGATTGTAATATTTGACTTGTCCTCTCAGTTTTTCAGGAAAACCTCCTTATGGGATGAGTCATAAAAGAACATCTCACACAATCATCTTAAAAATCACTCCCTCTTCCTTTACCAGTTTCCCAAGACTGAACTGGAAACTGTACTTTGATTCTCTACCAACCTGTGGCAGGTGTCCGCTCAATCTAGGAGAGCCTTGAGAAAATTAGAGGACATCACTTTTCCTTGTGAGTGTTGATCATATTTTCCTAACTATCCGAAATATAAGCCTATTGGGACTGGCACATGCCAGAACCCTCAGTGACCTGACCTTCTCCAAAAGTCCTCATATCTTAGAATTCCCAAGGGAACAGAGAGAAGAAGCCCACGTCGGGGTCCCTTGCTACATGTCAAAGAAAATTTCCGTCTGTTCCATTTGGCAAGTGGTAACTTCCAGATGGCTTCATTTAAACCTGCCATTCCTCTCTCCTCCATTTAAGTCTCAATGGATACCATATGCCTGTCTGCAAATGAAGATTCTGAGAGGTAGTAGTTTTCTTGCCCAAATCATTTTCTGCCTCTAGACCTAAGATGTTTTATCTGTGAAATTAGGAGGTTGGACTAGATATTCTCTATGGATTCACTGTGTTTCAAAATTCTATAAATTTCTCTCTATGAAAGAGAACAGCCAAGAGAAATAATTCACATACTCCACTTTTAAGGAACAGAAAAAAAAAATTTTGTTTATGAAAAATGTTATAGTCTGTATATCAGTAATCACTTATACTTTTCAGATCTTAAAGTAAAAAAAAGTTTTTATCTAGTAAAAATAGTAGCATAGTATGAAGAAAGCAGTAGGGAGTTTTAGTCTTTCAGATCTGGATTTAATATCCAGTTCCATTATTTACTCTCTGTGAAACTGGACATACTACTCCATCTCCCTTGCTTTACACATCTGTAAGATAGGACAAATGATACTGAACTCATAGGATATTTTGACAATTCATGAGATAACATGTATAAAGCACCTAATAGAGTACATAATGAAAATTAATACAGATTATGATTGCAATAATATTAATATTGCTTAAAGTTTACGCAAATTTCAGAGACCATTAATATTTTTTCTAAGACCACACAGCATAGCTCAGCTGTGCAAATGCTTGTACTGTATTATTCATAAAGGTCATTTGATGTTGCACAATGGCTAAAAAGAGAGCTGACCTCCCTAAAAACCTTTTCCATATCTCTCTTTCCATGTTTATCCTCATATTTAGAAAAAGGAAATGAAGGCATTGGAAAGTTAAAGAGAAAATAAAATATTTTTTTCTTTTATCAGTTTACATATGCAGCATTCTTTCAAAATTAAAGTAAGAGTCAGCATTTCAACATATGTGTTTGATTTCTACTGACATCCTGGCTGAAATAATGTTCCCTTTTCATGAAGAAAATGTCCATCCTGACAAGATTATGCTCATCCCTCTAGATTAGTTTTATATTAATTCCTTGTGGCTTCAAATAAAATAAGATTTTAATGATGAGGTCTACACTAAAAATTTACAGCCTGATGATTTTCGTGAACTGGTGGGGAGCAAAATATTTACCCTTTTCAATATTACATTGGCAGATTATTATTTATTTCATGGTCAATGAAACTGTTAGGAGTCATTGGTTGATTTTTCTTTTTTTTTTTTTTTGGAAGATCTGTTTTTGTTGAGGTCCACTTAATAAAACAGAAACCACTCTAGCTGTCATAAGCAGAAGGAATTGGTTTCACTAATTGGTTACTAGGTGATGAAAGAACTTTAAAAAATTAGGGGACAGTGAGGAAATCCATAGATTAACAACAGCAGGAAGCCACTACTACTCCTAGGGCTGGAGTACCATTGGGAATAAGAGGATCCCAGAAGGCAGACCCAACCATGGAGCCAGAGCCACAGTTTGCCATGAGGAAGGCAGAACCCCAGAGGAAATTCCACTGCTGCTAGATATGTCACCACGGTAACTCCCATTCTACAATGTCCTCCAGTGTCTTCATTGGCCAAACCTACAAGAGTATAGTTTTCTGGAAAAAAAAAAAAAAAGGTACAGTAAAGAAAGATCTGGGAATGCACCGGAGAACAAAAAAGAGATATGGTTGACCAGCCCAAGTTAAGCTAAAGTTGTAAGTTCCTGGAGAACAAAGACTGTATCTAGTTTCTGAGTATATACTCACCACTAACTCATCACCATGTACAAGGATATGATTAACATTTATTAACCAAGATAATGAATACGTGTAAGTTAGTTGTATCAGACACCTTGCAGGCACTAATCAGATCTGCTCAACCACTTCTGTTTCTTTACCCCTTAGCTACCTGTATTATCCCAACTCCCATAGCAACTGACATTAGTAGGTAGAAGCCAACAATATGTCTTGTCTCCCATCTCCCATTCCAGAGGAATTCATTCAAAGCCTACATATGCACAACCTATGGATTGATGCTTCACGGGAGATTGTAACTGGCAGATAAACATCTCTCTTTCTCCTGCTAATGGAGTATCTTTTTATTATTATTATTATACTTTAAGTTCTAGGGTACATGTGCACAACGTGCAGGTTTACTACATATGTATACTTGTGCCATGTTGGTGTGCTGCACCCATCAACTCATCAGCACACATCAACTCGTCATTTACATCAGGTATAACTCCCAATGCCATCCCTCTCCCCTCCCCCCTCCCCATAATAGGCCCCGGTGTGAGATGTTCCCCTTCCCGAGTCCAAGTGACCTCATTGTTCAGTTCCCACCTATGAGTGAGAACATGCAGTGTTTGGTTTTCTGTTCTTGTGATAGTTTGCTGAGAATGATGGTTTCCAGCTGCATCCATGTCCCTACAAAGGACACAAACTCATCCTTTTATATGGCTGCATAGTATTCCATGGTGTATATTTGCCACATTTTCTTAATCCAGTCTGTCACTGATGGACATTTGGGTTGATTCCAAGTCTTTGTTATTGTGAATAGTGCCGCAATAAACATATGTGTGCATGTGTCTTTATAGCAGCATGATTTATAATCCTTTGGGTATATACCCAGTAATGGGATGGCTGGGTCATATGGTATTTCTAGTTCTAGGTCCTTGAGAAATCGCCATACTGTTTTCCACAATGGTTAAACTAGTTTACAATCCCACCAACAGTGTAAAAGTGTTCCTATTTCTCCACATCCTCTCCAGCACCTGTTGTTTCCTGACTTTTTAATGATTGCCATTCTGACTGGTGTGAGATGGTATCTCATTGTTGTTTTGATTTGCATTTCTCTGATAGCCATCCTTTCCTTACTCCTTATACGAAAATTAATGCAAGATGGATTAGAGACTTAAATGTTAGACCTAAAACCATAAAAACCCTAGAAGAAAACCTAGGTAATACCATTCAGGACATAGATATGGGCAAGGACTTCATGTCTAAAACACCAAAAGCAATGGTAACAAAAGCCAAAATTGACAAATGGGATCTAATTAAACTAAAGAGCTTTTGCACAGCAAAAGAAACTACCATCACAGTGAACAGGCAACCTACAGAATGGGAGAAAATTTTTGCAATCTACTCATCTGACAAAGGGCTAATATCCAGAACCTACGAAGAACTCAAACAAATTTACAAGAAAAAAACAAAAAAACAACCCCATCAAAAAGTGGGCAAAGGATATGAACAGACATTTCTCAAAAGAAGACATTCATACAGCCAACAGACACATGAAATAATGGAGTATCTTTAATGGCTGTTACTCATAAACGCTCCCAGAAAAAACGGTCCCATGACATCAAGCAATCAGTAGCCCTAGATACCAAAAAGTGATGTTCTTGGTTACACCTCCTAATTGTGCTCCCTCCTTTCTTACCTCCTTCCCTCTTTCCCTCTCTCCTGCTTTCCAGGGATGGCACTCCCTCATAAGTAGTAGCCCATACACTTTTGTGTCAGCCTTTGCTTCCTGGAGGAATCCAGGCTGAGGCACTGGTAAAATTGAGAAGCATGGAATCAAGAGTATGGGTTCAAGTTTGAGCACTACCTTGAACTAGCCATTTGACCTTTAGCAAATCTGTTAACCACTCAATACCTAAATTTTCTTTATTTACAATTTATTTATTTGCTTCCTTCTTTTTCATTGTTTCCCCCTCCCTCCCTCCCTCCCTCCTTCCCTTCCCTTCCTTTCCTTTCCTTTCCTTCCCTTCCTTCCTCCCCTGCCTTCCCTTCCTTCCCTTCCCTTCCTTTCCCCTCCTCCCCTGCCTTCCCTTCCTTCCCTTCCCTTCCTTCCCTTCCCTTCCTTTCCCTTCCTTCCCTTCTTTCCCCTTCCTTCCCTTCCTTTCTCCCTTCCTCCCTTCACTTCCCTTCCCTTCCTTCTTCTCTCCCTCTCTCTTTCTTTCATTCCTTCAATAGAGTGTCTCACTCTGTTGCCCAGGCTGGAGTGCAGTGGCACAATCATGGCTCACTGCAACTTCAAACTCCTGGGCTTAAGCAATCCTCCCACCTCAGCCTCCCAAGTAGCTAGGATTACAGGCATGCACTACCATTTCTAGCTAATAATTTTAAATTACTTTTGTAGACACGGGGTCTTGCTATGTTTCCTAGGCTGGTCTCAAACACCTGGCCTCACGTGATCCTCCTGCCTAGGCCTCCCAAAACACTGGGATTATAGGCATGAGCCACTGTGCCTGGTCAAATGTTATTTGTGAATATTTTTTGAACAGGGGCTCTGAGCCAAGTAACGTGCTTGGTTATAAGACACAAATTTTAAAAGAATGTGATCTTGGCTCTCAAGGACTTTACATATTAAGGAATGGCAGATTTGTAAATGAATAATAATGACCTCATCTGTAAGGTAAGAATTACCTCTATAATTCAACAAGTCAGAAATTCAAAATTCAAACTTGGGACATTACATAAGTGTCTCAAACTGTTACCCTTAAAAATCTGATATTTCCATTCTGAGCTGAGCAGTGTCATTATACAGACTAGCTTGAATTCTGAATAATGGTTGCCCCCACTTATGTTACCCTTATAATATTTGAAAATAAGAATATTCAAGGCTATATCTAAAACAACTTCACTTGGCAATTTATCCTATAAAATAATCAGAGATATGTGCAAAGATGCGTGGACATGGATGCTTGTAACAGTACATTATGTAAAAAAAGATGTTGGAAACAACATAAATGTCCAATATAGGCTAAATAAACTATGAAGCATTCTTATGATATTAGTCTCTAAAATTAATATGGATGTTTATTTGTAACAGAATATTGGAGAGATTTTTAAGTGGGAAAAATTTATATTTTAAACTAGTAGGTAAAATATGCTATCTCTGTAAAAAATTACATATACATACAAATCTATAAGAAAACATTAATTTTAGCTGCCCCTGGATGGTGGTTTATTGATATATTCTAATTTTTCTCCTATATATATTTTATAGCTTAATAGAATAAAAAAACTTAAAGAAATCAAAGTAATCTAACAATAAGTTTTCCCAGTCAGGCACCACTACAAGGAAAGTGACAATTTATTTCTGTACCACATGCTTTCTTCTGTTAATCTACTTTAAAATACTATATATGTGTGTGTGTATATATATATGTGTGTGTGTGTATGTGTGTATACTTACATTTAATGGTAAATGTGTGCTACAGTGGTTTGCTGAGTCTATCAACCTATCACCTAAATATTAAGCCCCATATGGATTAACTATTTATCCTGATGCTCTTCCTACCCCTGCTGCCCACCCTGCCCCAACAGTCCCCAGGGGTTGTTCCCCTCCCTATGTCCATGTGTTCTCATTGTTCAGCTCCCACTTGTAAGTGAGAACATGCAGTGTTTGGTTTTTCTCTTCCTGCATTAGTTTGCTGAGAATAATGGCATCAAGCTCTATCCATGTCATCTTATTCCTTTTTATGGCTGCATAGTATTCCATTGTATATATGTACTACATTTTCTTCATCCAGTCTATCATGGATGGGCATTTGAGTTGATTCCATGTCTTTGCTATTGTGAATAGTGCTGCAGTGAACATACGCGTGTATGTACCTTTATAACAGAATGATTTATATTCCTTTGGGTCTATACCCAATAATGGGATTGCTGGGTCAAATGGTATTTCTCATTCTAGGTCTTTGAGGAATCACCACGCTGTCTTCCACAATGGTTGAACTAATTTACATTCCCACCAACAGTGTAAAAGCATTCTTTTTTTTTTTTTTTTCTGAGAGGGAGTCTTGCTCTGTCGCCTGGGCTGGAGTGCAGTGGCTGGATCTCAGCTCACTGCCAGCTCCGCCTCCCAGGTTTACGCCATTCTCCTGCCTCAGCCTCCCGAGTAGCTGGGACTACAGGCGCCTGCCACCACTCCCGGCTAGTTTTTTGTATTTTTTAGTAGAGACGGGGTTTCACCGTATTAGCCAGGATGGTCTCGATCTCCTGACCTCGTGATCCACCCGTCTCGGCCTCCTGTAAAAGCATTCTTATTTCTCAACAGCCTCACCAGCATCTGTCGTTTCTTGACTTTTTAATGATCACCATTCTGACTGGTACGACATTGTATCTCAATGTAGTTTTGATTTGCATTTCTCCAATGATCAGTGATGTTGAGCTTTTTTTAAATATGTTTGTTAGCCACATAAATGTCTTCTTTTGAGAAGCATCTGTTCATTCTTTTTTTTCACCTTTTCATTTTTTTTTTTCTTGCAAATTTGTTTAAGTTCCTTGTAGATTCTGGATATTAGACCAGAATCTACATATGGAAAGACTGCATATGGAAAGACTGCAAAAATTTTCTCCCATTTTGTAGGTTATCTGTTGACTTCTGCTGTGTCGAAGCTCTTTAGTTTAATTAGATCACATTTGTCAATTTTTGCTTTTGTTGCAATTGCTTTTGACATTTTTGTCATGAAACCTTGCCTGAACCTATGTCCTGAATGGTATTGCATAGCTTTTCTTTTAGGGTTTTTGTATTTTTGGGTTTTACATTTAAGTCTTCAATCCATCTTTAGTTAATTTTTGTACAAAGTATAAAGAAGGGGTTCAGTTTCAATTTTCTGCATATGACTAGCCAGTTCTCCCAGCACCGTTTATTAAATAGGGCATCCTTTCCCCATTACTTGTTTTTGTCAGGTTTGTCAAAAATCAGATGATTGTAGATGTGCGGTCTTATTTCTGAGATCTCTATTCTGTTCCATTGGTCTATGTGTCTGTTTTTGTACAAGTATCATGCTGTTTTGGTTACTGTAGACTTGAAGTATACTTTGAAGTCAGGTAGCGTGATGCCTCCAGTTTGTTCTTTCACTTACGATTGTCTTGGCTATTTGGGCTATTTTTGGTTCCGTATGAATTTTAAAGTAGTTTTTTTCTAATTCTATGAAGAACATCAATGGTAGATTAATGGGAATAGCATTGAATCTATAAATTACATTGGGCAGGATTGCCATTTTCACGATGTTGGTTCTTCCTATCCATGAGCATGGAATGTTTTCCCATTTATTTGTGTCCTCTCTGATTTTCTTTAGCAGTGGCTATGGTTCTCCTTGAAGAGGTCCTTCACTTCTCTTGTTAGCTGTATTCCTAGGAAAATACTAGTAATATTAAGTATTTTCTCTACGTTAAAAAAATTAATAAAGAAAAGAAAAATTTCCCTCATTATTATTTCACATTAAATGCAATTTTTATGAAGTATGTTTAGAGTTTAACAATTTTGATGTTCCTTGGAGCTCATTAAATTGGGATTCACTCTGAAGAGTAAATTAACTTTTGGTGAATCATAACCTGGGGTAGAAGGGAACAAAACAGTACAGTATTGAGGACACATTTTGAGGTCTGAGAGTCATAGTTTTAAATCCCAGCTTATCACCTACCAGTTGTCTGGACTTGCACTTTCTTCAGATGAAATGTAGAAGTATTAAGACCCAATAAACAATTGTGAAGCTGAATGGGGATAATCTGAGAACAGCCTAGTGCAGAATTTCTATCAAAAGTTAGCTCTTTTCCCATTTTCACCACCCCAAAGTCCATAAAGAAATAACTAGGGGTGAAAGGGAAGTGTAGATTATACATCTGAATCTATCCTACTTTCCTAGTTTCCTGGATTTTTTTTAACATTTTGACATATAAGAAAAACAAAAAGAGGTATTAAAAAAGAAGAAACTAAAATACAAGTGGAAAGCTGAAATGTCTCTCTAACCACAAATATTGCAATTATCCAAATTTATTTTTGAGTAGTCCAAATTTAAAACAAATCTTTGTTTTAGTTTTTACAAATTGGAACAGATTATTCATCTATTTTTCATTTAGGGAAGGAAAAATGTTATCTTTTATAAGAGCAGTTTCAGTGTGATGTACTTTTCTATGTCAGAAAATTCATTTTTAGAATTTTCATATTGCTGCTAAAGTATGCAGTTAAATGATTCTCAATCCACTATAATGCACCAAATTCTAGGAAAATGAATCTCTTAAGTGTAAAAATTAAGTCTCTTTCCTGTCATGTTCATACCATTAAGCTATGCGGTACATTAAAAAAACAAAAAAAGGAAAAAAAGATATCTATATTTTTCAATAAAAGTTCAAAATGCCCCAGAGAAATAAATTGTTCTTATCATAATTTCTTATATAAATTGACCATTTATACAGAGAAATATAAGCAATTGGGTGGGCATTGGAATAGATATTGATAAGAATATAGATACAGATACATCCTAAATGATACAGATACATCCTAAATGTGCTATCTCAGGAAGTCTTAAAGAATATTTTCCTCTCAATACAGCCAATGTGACTCTATTTTGGATTTTCATGTTTCATCTCCCCATTTTCACTTTGGTACCTTCTTTAAAGCAACAAATAGCTTTTTCTTCTGTCCTAGAACCATATCCATAGTGAAATTTTAACCTCTCATTGAAGTGGCAATGAATATATAGAAAGCTAAGAAGAGAGGAAGTGACAAGAGGTAGCAATAAGGACAAAAGAAAAACAAAAGTTAGAATAGTTTTGCATTGATCCGCCCTACTCCTTTCCAAAAGCATTAAACATCGAATGAAAGGGAAATGTGGCCCATTGTCTTACTCTGGAAGCCACAGGGAACTGAAACGGGGCCAGTAAATAGCAACAGGACACTGATTGGTATGCAGTTCTAGTCTTGTAACTTATTTACACCCCAAGATCCCTATGGAGAGGACTCTGAGGGGAACTCTATTATTAGGCTGAGAGAAACAGGATTGGGTATGGTATTAGGTCATGATCCCTTGGGGTGCCAGCTATATATTTTTTCCTTGGCATTTAGGAGAATCACACATTTTTAAAGTGGAATTCATATTTCCTGATTTTTCTTGTGTAAGGATTATTTTGGAATGACCAAGCTTCTAAGCATCAATCCTATCTCCATTCTCAATTAGAAGTTTCAAAGCACCTTAGAAAATAAATTCAACTGTTTAGACTTCTGTCAGAGCACAAGGTCATGAAAATCATGAAAATAACACTGTAAAAGAGTTAAACCACTCTCACTTCTCCAGTAGACCAGCATTTTGTGTTTTCTGACCTGGAGAAAACCAAAAGCAAGCAAGAGAGGGTAGAAAAGAGAGTGAAAGACTTGGCTCCCAGGCACAATTACACATCACACAAAGCAAGCTGTTGAGCAAAGGAGGATTGAGGGGTTGAAGAGTAGTGTGCAGGAATATGAATCAGAATATTGATGAAACAACATCTTATGATTATGTCTGCAGAGTGGCATGGCAAAGCCAGTTCAGCTCCAGAAAAACACACAAAAGGAGTGTGTTTTCACAGGTGAGTGAGGGTTTAGCTCTGAGGAGGTGCACACCAGCTTTATAAACAGCAGGTATAGTGACCCTACAGGGTTACTCAGAGAAATCATCTGCAAACAAGGCAAGGCGGGGCAGGCATGGAGGTCTGGAATTGACACTGAAGGATGAAAACAACAAAATCATTATCCCTCATCTCTCTGAAGTCAGGGCATCCTCCATTATCTGAAGTAGAAGGCAGCATACCCCTTTGTCAGCTGAGTAGAGGGAAGGGACCCACTGCCTGGCTGAAGTAAAGGTCAGGGTTTCACCCCAGGTTCCAGGGTCCTGAGGGAAATGGAAGAAGCTCAAGGGACACAAGTTGAAGGGAGTAGGATAGCAAGTCCCTGCCTCTTCATAAAAGGCCAGCTACAGTCTTGGTTAGGGGTATATTAATCTGCTCTCATGCTGCTAATAAAGGCATACTCGAGACTAGGTAATTTATAAAGGAAACAGGTTTAATGGACTTACAGTTCCATATGGCTGGGGAGGCCTCACAATCATAGTGGGAAGCAAAGAGAAGCAAAGGCACATCTTACATGGCAGTAAGCAAGAAAGTGTGTGCAGGGTAACTCCCCTTTATAAAACTACCATAACCTGTGAGATTTATTCATTATCACAAGAACAGCACAGGAATGACCTGCCCTATGATTCAATTACTTCCCACCAGCTTCCTCCCACGACAAATGGAAATTATGGGAGCTACAATTCAAGATGAGGTTTGGGTTGGGACACAGACAAACCCTATCATTTAGGGGTCTCTGACATTCATTCCATTGCATGCTTTCCCTTTTCTTTAGATTCCTCCTTTTCTTTAGAAAAGCTACTCTATGCTGTCTTCTGTTGCTCAGTATCTTAAATTTCTTATTTCACCCCTTTGGCTCCTGATTTCTATTCCTGGAGCTCCATGCTTTTTAGAAACTCTTCCTTCACCTGGCACTGTCTGTCACATACAGGTTCCACCCTCCAGCATGATGGGCAAGAGGCTCTCTAGCATCCTTCTAGGCTCTGGTCCTCAGGATTTACTCAATCCTCCATCAATTATACCTGCCCATCCTCCCTTAATTTCATTCTAGAAGTAACACAGGCCAGTGAGCAGTCTTTTGACAATAACCTTCAAGTGTTTGTGCTTTAAGCCTTTGAATAGGAATGGCCAAGATTAATTTCAAGGCTCTATTGATTTGTGGGGTTAAAGAAGCCTCCTAGAGATCTCTCAAATCCGTTCTATAGTCTCCTTCCCCACTATGTAGTTCCAGCTCTATAATATCTGATCTTTATTGGTCCAACAGCTTCCATCTCTTCTTCCTTCCTCCAGTTTCCCACAACACTTCCACAAATCTATTTTACACAATATGATGAGATAATTTTCCTGAGATAAAACCTGACTACATCATCGTTCAGCCAAAAATTCTTTATTAACTTCCCTTGTTCTTAGGATACAATGAAGTGCCTTAATAACACCTTCCAATCCCTGCATGACACCCTATTTCTTCGGCAACTTCTCTCTCTGCTCCTTCTCACCTTGACACCATAAGCTCCAACCACAGCAAGCCACTGTCAGTGATCTGGACATATCTAGAACTCTCTCACTTCTGTGCCTTTATATATGCCAGAAATTTCCTCTTCACCATTATTCTTCTAACTTTAGCTGGTTAACTTCTACCTATCCTCTTGGCTTTAGCTACCTCCAGGAAGCCTTGTCTGCTCCCACAAAATTAGGTCACATGGCTCTTTCTAGCTGCCACAGCATTTGCTTTTAGCTCTCTTATGATACTTAATGGCATTATATGCTGATCGGCCACTTATTTTCCTAAATCCCCATTAAACTCTGAGCTCCACATGGGCAGGGATCACTTCTGTCTAGCATAGAGCCTGGTGTGAAACCTACAATTATTACGTTTTTGTAGAAGAAACAAATAATGGAGGAAAAGGAGAGAGACTACCTGGATGTGTTAATTATACTCCTGGAAGTGACTTATAAATGGGTTACTTATAAATAATTTCCTTCTCATGAAGAACAGGTTAGTACACTGCCGGTCAAGGCTGACACACAGTGGGTATACACCCAAGTCAAACTGTGCCTCCTTCACAATGCTGCCCAGGGCAAGCCCTTTACAATATCAAAGTGGACGAGCCCCATTACATGTCTGCCTTCACCCAGATGGAGGGTACACAGTAAACACAACATCACCTAAATGTTACTGCTCTGGTTGTTTAGATATCTGAGGGGGAAAAAGGAGTGGTGCCACAGTAGGAAGGTGTCATCTAAGGTATGTGCTCATCTGCTTTCCAGGATTTATCTGACACATGATGAATTCTGACACATGTAACACCATGTTAGGAATATGCTTTTGCATACAAAATGTATGTGCCTTGAAGATTTCAGTTTCTACCACAGAAGATAATCTAGGGAAATGCATAGACAAGAACACATAAGAATTCAGGTGCTCAATCAAGTGAATTCCTCAGTCTACATTCAAACTACAGAGAGAAAATTCAGAAAACAGTCTCCAGTTCATTGATTGCAATGTGATGGGCTCTGAAAAGCCACTTGAGAAACTGAAGAGAGAAAAAAAAATGTTACCCATACTCTCTTGCTCATAGAGTGAATGTCATTTGAGCACAAGCACCATGTACTCAGTCATGATGCTTGGAAATTTTGCATTCAAAGTTAGGAATACAAGTGAGATTCACGTATTCAACATTCAGCAAATATTTATTAAGTACCTACCATATGGTGAGTATTGTTCTAGGCACTAAGGATATAGTAATGAAAATGTTTGTTAAAATACTAATTCTTGTGGAGCTTAAATCCCAGTACAGTATCTAATATATCAGATGGATATAAGTGATACAGAGAAAAATAAGGCAGAAGGGAGGATATACAATACTGGGAAGAAAGGAGGTTGTGATCTAACAAAAAGTAGTCTGAGAAGGCGTCTGAGTCTGTTTGGGTGGCTATAGAAAATGACATAGACTTATGCAACAAATATTTATTTCTCACAGTTCTAGGGACTGGGAAGTCCAAGATGAAGGCACTGACATATTCACTGTCTGATGAGAATTTGCTTCCTAGTTTGTAGACTGCACCTTCTCAGTATGTCCTCACATGGTAGGAAAGGGACAAGAGAGCTCTCTTGGGTCCCTTTATAAGGACACTAATCACATTCATGAGGGCTCCACCCTTGCACCATTCATTGTCTCTTCTATTTCTGAGACTGCAATTACACATATGTTGTATATTTTAAAAATCATTTCCTCTCTGTTCTTCAGATTAAATCACTTCAATTATTTTTTCTTAAGTTCTTTGACACATCTGCCATTTTTACTATTCTGTGAAGTACATCAGGTTAATGTTTAAAATTTCAGAGACTGTACTTTTGCATTCTAGAATTCTAGTTTTAGTGTATGTGTTTTAAAAAGTAATTTCTGGGTATACACCCAAAGTATCATAAATTCTTCTACTGTGAAGACACATGCACATGTATGTTTATTGTGGCATTATTCACAATAGCAAAGACTTGGAACCAACCCAAATATCCATCAAGAAGACTCGATAAAGAAAATGTGGCACATGTACACCATGGAATACTATGCAGCCCTAAAAAAGGATGAGTTCCTGTCCTTTGCAGGGAAATGGATGAAGTTAGAAACCATCATTTTCAGCAAACTATCACAAGAACAGAAAGCCAAACACCACATGTTCTCACTCATAAGTGGGAGTCGAAGGAGAACACATGGACACAGGGAGGGGAACGTCACACACTGGGGCCTGTTGTGGGGTGGGGGGCTTAGGGGAGGAAGAGCATTAGGAGAAATACCTAATGTAGGTGATGAGTTGATGGGTGCAGCAAACCACCACGGCATGTGTATACCTATGTAACAAACCTGCATGTTCTGCACATGTACCCTGGAACTTAAAGTATAATTTTATATATATATATATATATATATATATATACACACACACACACACATATATATAAAACATTGTAGAATAAAGCCAACAATTGTGCCAAAAAAGTAATTTCTATTTATCTGATTATATTTTCTGTTTTTTTATTCATGTACACATTTTTTCCAACTTTGAGAATACTTACAATTGCTGACTTAAAACCTTTGTCCACAAATTTCAACATCTGGGTTATCTTGGTGTCAGCCCCATTAATTGTCTTTCCATTTCAGAATAAGTCACATTTTCCTGTTTCTCCATATGTCCAATAATTTTGGATTACAACCTGGACATTAGGAATGATTTATTGTAGAGATTCTGAAATGTTGCTGCCAAGAATATTGATTTGTTTTTAAGCAGGAAGTTCACTGGGGCTCTAAGCAAATTTAAGTTCTGTCCCCACTGCAACTCAAATCTCAATGTATTTCTTTTAGGTTTAGCTGGGCTGCTTGGAAGCTGCCCCCTGCTTCCACGTTTCAGGGCCTGTTAAGAGATTTTGACAAAGTTCATTCACAGGATTTTGACATTTTCTTTGCTGGTTCTATTGCTGCTTCTGCTGTTGCTGTTGCCGTTGCCATTGTTACTGTGGTTTTCCTGGGATTCCTCAGAATGACTGTAATTGCTCCAAAATGGCAAGACCATGGGCTTTATATCAGAGTTTCAGTTACTGTATTCAGAGCAGACTGGAGCCCGCTCTCAGATGAAAACTTCTAAAAGCTAGAAATTCACTCTGTGCTTTTTTCTACCAAATGTTGACTCCATCCAGCATCTACCTGCTTTTGATCACTTTCCAGTGCCCTCAGGAAGCATATGTATCTACACATTCATAATTGTATTTATTATCTACAGTAGAATTGGTCTGAAAGGAAAGACTTGATCATGGTTAGAAGCTGAACCATTGAGAAAGTATTGAACAAAGACCTAACAGAAGAATGAGAGATAGCCATACCTGTGTGGGATGCATTCCAGGACTCCATGTGCAAAGCCCTGAAGTGGAGCATGGCTGCTGGGTTTCAGAAAAGGCAAGGAGGTCAGTGTGGCTACAGTAGAGGAAAAGAGAAGTAAGAGATGAGATGAGGGCAGAGAGATAACAGAGAATCGGGTTGTGTCAGACAACTGAGCCACTTTAAGTACTTGGAGTTTACTTTGATGGAGGAAGACACTGGGGGGTTTTGAACAGAGGAGTGGCATGATTTAGCTTTTGTTTTAAAATGCGCACTCTGGCTCTATATTGAGACTATGGGGAGCAAAGTATGGAAACAAGGATACTACTTAGGAGCCTCTTCAGAAATCCAGGTGAAGTAGCTTTGGCTTGAAGCAGACTGGCAATGCTGGAGATAGTGAGAAAGTGATTTGCATATATTTGAAGTCAGAGTATAAATAAGGAGTAGAGAAAATCAGTAAGGTTTCAGACATTTAGATTTGATGTGGCTGATGGGCATCAGGGTGGGAATATAGAGGAGGAAATTGGATTTGAGACTGGAGTTCAGGGGAGAGGTCAATGCTGCCAGTGTAAAATAGTAAATTGTGTATAGAATTGTATTCACAGTCAGGAGAAGACACGAAATCACTAAGCAACTCTGTTCTCTAACTAGAGAACAGAAGACTTCCAACGATATAGCTCTGAGGATGGTGTGATTAGAGGTCACAGAAAAGAAACCAATAAAGAAACCGAGAAGATGTCAGTGTGGTAGGATGTGAACCAGGTAAGAATGGAGTTCTAAAACCCAAAGGAAGGAGGCATTCTAGTGTTTCAAGAAAGTAACAGTTGGCTATGGCAATTAACACTGGGAGATCAAGTTCTATGAAGATTGAGAATTGGCTCTGGGTTTGTTGATGGAGAGGTTGTGGTTGATCCTGAAAAGAGCAGTTTTGGTGGACCAGTGAAGCAAAAACCCTGACTGGGACTGGAGGGAGCACATCTACCCATAATATGATTATGGCATGACTATAGAAGTCTAGCATTATCAGATGCTATAAAATGAGGAAAAAAAATCATTTGTAAGGAAGGGAAAAAACTAAGGAAGAAAAATCCATGAACTTGAGGAAAATTTCCAAAGGGCAAAGAACAGAGGCACATTTGCTGTCCTCTAGGGCTGGAGCATGCTATACAGAGAACTGACCTCACAGTGTTTTGCAGTATCACAGCTGGCCTCGGAGAAGATTCCGAGAATCCACTGTGGGATGACCCTCAGGTTCAGAACCCAACCTGCCAGTCCTACTCAAACTGGCTTCTGGGACCAGCCTCTCATGGCTGGACTCATTTGATATTCCTGTCTAACTCCTTTCCTGAGATTCTCCCTATGCCTTACTGAAACTCTCTCGTCCTGACCCTTTTCTGACTTCCAGACTTTCTTAGTTGCAAATTTTCTTAGAGGCAAATATGCCCTTTTACTCATTTGACTTGCTTTGCTCTCAACTGACCTCTTGGGCTTGATTCTAGAGCATCTGGCCCAGTCCCCACCATATCTGGCCCTTAGATTATATTCATTCTGCTCTCAGGTCAAGTCATAGCCTGGATTCAAATATTTAAGGTATGATATAATTTTAAAAGCCCTGGATTTGAAGTCAGAGAGATAGAGATTCAAGCTACCACTTGGCTACTTAACTAGCTGTGTTACCAGAAGCAAGCTCTTAACCTCACTGACCATCCCTTGTCTACAGAATGGAGATATTAATTATTATCCTTAAGGAACAGTAAAAATTGAATGAGGTAACACATATGTTAGCATATGGGAAAAAATCTTGTCTTTTTAGCAGCTAGTAAGAGATGGACTTACAATGTAGGAAGAAGACTGACTATTATGTTGAGAAGATGCCTCTCAATAAAGTTATAGTCTACAGAGTTCAAGCAGAAGACCCAGTACTGTAAATAAGAGAGGGTGGGAGGTAGGGTGACAGGGTGGGCAAGACAGGTCTTAAATGCTGCAGGCTTTTCAAGTGCAGTGTAATTCATTTTTCCAGGCAAATAAATTCACAGGCTGATTTGATGTCTCATGGAAGTTTAAGGGCTAAATTTTGCAAAGCCTTGGAAATAATGTTGAAGCAGAGTTAGAATATGAGACTACAGAGCACACCCGGGCAGCTGTTTACATTTATGACATTCCTAGAACCTAGTAGACTCTTTATAAATGTTAGGTCTCCAGTTATCCCATCTCTTCACTTTACGTATTGTCCACCATCCACCAGCAGCAGAAGGAGCCCTGAGTGAAGAGTGTACTAACAGTGCAGGCTCTAAAATCACACCAACTGGTCACATCCCGGCTTTCCCACCTAATTCATGACCTGGGGCAAGTTATTGTACAGTAATGGACCTCAGTTTCTTCATCTGCATAATGAAAATTATAATAATAATACCTTTCTCATGCAGTATTTTTTGAGAGCCTTTCCCATAGCTTATAAAAGATTAAACGATGTAATACATGAGAAGCAATTAGGCAAGATTCTGGTACAGAGAAAACATTCATTATTTCCAAATAATATCATTATTTCCAGCATCACACTTGCCAAAGTACTGTGAAAAATTCACTCCAAGAAAGTCAGGTGAATCAGTCTGAGGAACAACCTGCATACAATTCATTGAATCTTAACTAACTAGGGATAGACTTATTGTATAGGGTATATAACTTAATAGAAATTTTATTTAACTTTGTGTTATTGTTGACATTTAAGTTGTTTTCTCAGCTTCTCCAGAAAATGAAGCTCAGTTTTCATTTCTCATGTGTCACTTTGAGAAGTACGGAGCTCTGGCTTCAAAGATGTCACTCGGTTTCACGATGTGATGCAATTTACTGAACTTAAGCAATCCAGGGTGAGTCACTGCAAAAACAATGCATCATCCAGGCAATTGTATCTTCTTAAGAAGGAGGCAGCAAGGCATAGCATTTCTTTCTGAGCTCCTTAGTTGTAGCTGAGAATAAAGGCAACTAAAAAAAAAAAAAAAAACTGCTTCTGTCTGTATCAAATATTCTCACTCGAGTGTGGACAGAATACTAACAATGTAGATTGTGATGTCAGACAGACATAGCTTTAGATTCTGTCCCTGTCACTTGCCAATTGTGTGACCTTTCACAATCTACTTAACCATTGTGCCACAGGAATGGCTGCTGTCCATCAAAGATGTATCCTTTTCTTTCATAGGGTAGAGCCTTTGTCGGGAAGCAGCTGGACAGTCAGCGACTGCATTTTCAAGCCTTTATTAAATCTAGAAAGGGCCATGTGAATGAGTTCTGGCCAAGAAAATGTGGGCAGAATTGATAAATTCCACTCCATATCCTGGACCCATAAAATCCCACATAATCCTCTGGGCTGTCTTCCCCAATCTTCCAGCTGGATATCAATGTCCAGGGCCACCACAGCACCCTTGTGTTGAAGATGGTAGAACTTCTCTCAGCCTAGATTCCTGAATGACTATGTGGGTCATCTCCCTGCCACCACCAAGACCTTCTTTCCCTAGCATTGGGCTTTATGAGAATGATACATACACTTCTACTAGAAGAATCCACTGAGATTTCAGAGTTAGCTGTTACAGTATTTAGTACCACTTTAAATAATACACACTTCAAACCTCTGTTTCTTCATCTGTAAAACAGGAAGGATAATAGTAGCTACCCAGGGTTGTGATAATTAAATAAGATGAGCCAGGTAAAGTACTTAGCACGCTGCCTGGAACATAGTTAGTGCTAAAAAATTATTAGCTACTAAATATACTAAATGAACTTTTTTTTCTTTTATTGCTTCTGAAATTGTTGTAAACAACTCCTTCATTATCAGCTACTTCTAGAATAAGCTGCTCTTAAACTGACAGTGAATCTTACAATCATGGGTTTCTTAGCATTGGAAAAAAATATGGTACTAATATTTTATTAAATATCTGAATTTTTACTAAATCCTCTGTCTTTCCTTTTGCTACAATATCTTTCTGATAACAGTCTATACCTATTTACAGCAATGTTAACCACTGTCATCCATCCTTAAGAATAACTTTTTGTTTGTGAACCAAAGAAGTGGTAAGATATACAAGCCTGCTGCAAGCAATGGTCTCAGATCAACATACAGCCCTCAGCAAGTCCTCTAAGTTATTTTAAAGTGCCACACAAGAGATGCTACCTGAGATATTGCTCATCATTACTTATTAAGTGCCAACATATTCTTTAGTGCCAGACCTACCATACAGCAGGAGAGGCGGGTGAGCAAATCTTTTAGTCCCTGCCTGCTTCTGGCCCTGCACTAGCTAAATGTGGGTATTGAAGCCCAGCCACCTGTGGCCAATGCCTCTTCATTTCAGAACTGATGAGAACCAGCCCTAGTATTATATTATCATGGGATGTCCTCTATTCTTCACATTGTGGGTAAATATAAGGCTAGGATTTATCTGCTGCCCTGAGCTGCATGTGCAGAAATCAGAATTTGAACATCAGGCTGTCTTCCAGGCTGACCTTCCTCTTAAACTCCTGCATGGATCCTCAAACAGAACAACCGGGTTTACGCGCACTCTCTCCACTACCATCCCACTCCTATTCCTGGTTTACACCATATTTTTTTTTTTAAGTACTCTGCCCTAGAGCATAATGATCACCATCCTCATCATGATCGCTATCCCCATAGAAAGAATAATAACTACCTTAATGGGCATCTTCTGTGTATCAGGAACTAGTTGCTTCATGCACATTATCTTTTTAAAATTTCATGACGAATCTTCAACATCAGCATTTTTATGCTCATTTTAGAGGTGTGGGAACTGAGGCTTCAGGTTGTTAAGTAGTTTGCTAATAAAGAGTAGAGCCAGAATCCATATCCAGCTCTGATTTTTAAATCTGGGTGTGTGTTTTTAGCTAGCCATTTCTTATCAGGCTGAATCCCTGAATCTCTACCTATTTCTTACCTACAAGAGTAGACTCTGTGCCTTTACACAGCTGATTGGCTTAGGCTCTGCATTCATTCAAATGGGATGCTTTACTTCCTTGTACCAAAACTGTGCAAGTACTCCAACCTTTTTGATAGGAATTCATAAATGCTGACCAATCCCTAGGGACACTATGAACACCCTAGCATCCTTTGGACATGGAGTTTTGGCTAGCTGACCCTTTCTGGAGGAAGAAGGTAGACAATCTAACTCCATGTTGGTTCCCTTAGTCCTGGCCTCACCACTCCCAACTTACACCTCTTCTGTAGGTCCTATAGTGTGACAGCTCTGCCTCACATTCTCACAAGTTTTGCTAAAACGTAATGAACAAAATAGATATCTGAGCTAGTATGCTTATTATAAAGCAATTAATGAAGTCCTAAAACAATTGCTTAAGTGTTTATTTAAATGCCTCTCTTCAGGCTGTTAACTCCTCAAAGCAGTGATAGTATATGGAATTTTGAACTCTAAAGATAAGGACCAACATCTATTAATGATCATTTCAAAGTGGAGCCAAATGAAAGATGTGACAAATTAATGATAAAATAACCAAATGCCCCCCACAATCGTCCTTCAGTTCTGAACAGTGGACTCACAAATCCAACACTAGCTTGAACAGTTTCTTTAAAGCAAGCAAACAGATTATAAAATATCAGGCACCACATTGCATCTGTCTAATGCAATGCGGTTGTTTTAAGGACATGTCCTGGGCTCACCTGTGTCATGGGGCCATGCAGAGATGAATATCATGGCAATCACAAGCAGCTGTGAGAGAAGCAGCACAGCAGAATGGGGAAGCCCACAGACTCTGCAGCCAGGTGTGCCACACTCTGCCACCTGCTAGCCACATGACCTTGGGCAGGCAACTTACCTTCACTACATATTAGTTTCCTGGCCTGTGAGTGGTGGTTTATAATTGTATCTGGCTCAAGGCAGATTCATAAGGAATAACCAAGTGTAAATGCCTTTTGACAGAACCTAACATGCATTATGTACTCAATAACTGTTAGCTGTTCTGAATAATGCTGCAATGAACATATGCATGCATGTATCTTTACAATAGAATGATTTATATTCCTTTGGGTATATACCCAGTAATGAGATTGCTGGATCAAATGGTATCTCTGCATCTAGGTCTTTGAAGAACCGCCACACTGTCTTCCACAATGGTTGAACTAATTTATACCCCCACCAACAATGTAAAAGTGTTCCTTTTTCTCCACAACCTTGCCAGTATCTGTTGTTTTACTGACTTTTAAAAAATAGCCATTCTGACCGGTGTGAGATGGTATTTCATTGTGGTTTGGTTTGCATTTCTCTAATCATCAATGAGGTTGAGCTTTCTTCAAGAATTTCTTCCTCTGTTTGTCATTGATTTTAAAAAGAAAATGCAAAGAATAAAAGCTAAGTATAGATGGGAGGACTATTGGAAGGAAGAGTGAAGTCAAGTTTAGAATAATTTTTATTTTTGTGTTTATGTTTACTTTCCTGTGACTTGTTGAGCAACTACAGGATCTGCAGGAATAGAACACAGGTTGCTGAATGGAATGTCTCTACAAGCACCGGTTTTAATTAAAAAAAAAAAAGAAAAAGAAATTAAGGTCTCCCTCAAAAATCTATTAGCTATTACAATGAGCCTTGTTCCCACACTGGCCTTTGACAGCCCCCAACACTCTCTCTAACTGCCCTGATCAGAAACTCTCATCATTTTTCCTGTTTGTTTTTTAATCTACTCTGTTGTCCATTTAAAACCTACTAAAATACCCCTCTGGGTTCTTGGCCTTGCTTCTCAGTTTACTGTTTGTATTTTCCTTTTTCTCCTCTTCCTTCTTCTCCTCCTCCTCCTCCTCCTCCTCCTCCTCCTCTTCTTCTTCTTCTTCTTCTTTCTTTCTTTCTTCTTTCTTCTTTCTTCTTCAGTTATTTTTGGTTAAGATTAGCTGCTTGATAATATGTTAAAGGTGACTTGCATCATGTCAGGATCCCTCCTCCCTTCCTCTTCCACGTAGCTGTGGTCCTAAGTGTGGACAGACATACTCCGGTGCCTGGGTCAGATAGTAACCTTAATTTGCTTCAGTACTTTTCATGTTCCTTGTCCCTTTCCAAAGATCTATTTATTTGTGTTTCCTTTTGGTTTTCTGTGTCAGGTTGTTTCATTTATTTATTTGTATATGTCTTTCTTACTTGCTATAGGTGCTCTAGTCCAGATTCTCTAACATTTGGTTTACATTCTCCTCTCTTTCCCCTAGAACTCCCAGAAACTTAGTCTTCTGTTAAGAGCATCCACTGCCAGAGCAGCGATGAATGGTTACAAGAACTGGACGGCCACTGATCCTCCACTCCATCAGATGATGAATGGCCTATTGAAAGTACTTTCTTATGCTTCTCAACCCTTATGAAGTCTCTCCTATTTTCTGGCTCATGTTTATCCCGTTTGCCAACATCTGAACTCTCTCTTTAACTCATGAGGTCTCTACAAATGGATATAACTCCTTATTAAGTTTTTGAAGCTGATATGAGGCTTAGAACTTCTCAGTAATGGAGTAAAGAAATGCATTGTTATACAATGTCATTTTATCTCTACCTAACAACATAAGGACTGTGTTACTAACTTGCAAAAGAAACATTTGCCCTCATTCTCAAGCAGAAAATTGTGTCTGCATTTCCTATATAAAAGATGCTTTGTGTAATTAGAAGAAGGGATGAGAATGAGTATAAATTCAAAGTGCGTTCTCTTCTTCTACATATCTTATTTTGTTCAGAGTATAATTAAGAGAAGGACTTGGCACTTATCTTTGAAAGATGGTATGAAACTCGTCAATGAATTTTGAATATTCATCCATCAAGGATTCCATGTCTGAATGAACAACCTAGTTAAGATTTTGTTCATGCATATTGAATGCAGCCTAAAGAAGCCCAATTCACAGCTATCACAGTTTATACCTCACTTACATCTTTCCTCTTCACCCTATGGTACAATGGAGGACCTCCCCACACCACCACAAAAGAATAAATGCAAGATGTCTAAAGATTAAACAGTTATATTTTTAATAGTTTTAAAATGTGAAATGTTGGGTACAATTAATTTTTAAAATGTATTTTTTTTAAAAAAATTATTTTCTTGTATTGCAGCCTAAGAGTGACAATCTGAGTCTCTGGAATTTCCACTTGATCTTGGCCAGAGATTCCTTAGGATTAAATAAGAAAATTTGTGGAATCATCTGGCATAGTTTTTGGCACAGAATAAGTGTTCAGTAAATGTTGCGTCTAAATCTGACATTCTCCTCGGCTGACCCAATAATAGAGGGATAGATTAGCCATCTTCCCCTCCTTTCCCCTCATTCTCTAAGACTTTATTAGCAGAGTTCCCAGGCCCATCCAATTCCATAAAGATGAGAGCTTTCAAAATGATCTGGAAGCAGTGGCAGTAGACACAATTTCAAAGCCAAGGAAAGACAGGTGAGTAAAGAAGTAGAACTGGGCATGCTGCCCACAGAGACGAAACAGGTACTTAAGTGGGAGATTCAGAAATCAAGTAAGGCAATAAGGCATATCTCTATGACCTTTCAACATTCTTTTCAATTCTGAGATCTATAATTCCTCAATCCTTAACATACAAAGGAGGAAAAGGCCATTAACCGTTCATGGCGAATTTTAGTTTCCCACATCCTTATACTGGCAGATCCTTTAATCATTCACAAAGCAAAACCATAGCTGCAACTTCCTGAAATCATAACAGATTTCTCTTATCTATAGTATCCTGAAAATTTCACAGTCTGCTACCCCAACTATTTAATCTTCCAGCAACTTTCAGTTGCCCAGATGCCAAGACCTATCTTGAAACAGAGGAGAGAGAACTGGAATTGATGAATTTATAAAGCAGATACATGGAATCCTGCCCAGACAATGTCATGGAAAATGCTCTGTCATTGACTCTCAAATTCTGTAGTTAAAACAAGCTCCTTCCTCTAAACAGAATGTTCTACAAATACCACCTTGTACACAGTAGGTGCTCAATAAACAATGGTACCTGATTCCCATCTGTTTTTTTTTTTTAATTGAAGATATATTAGTCTTTTACTTTGGGGAGTTGATTATAATTGGCTGCAAAATATTTTCATCTCTATGCTGATGTCCCTTTGCAATGTGACATTGCCATTCTTTTCATAAAGAAGTGGAATCTAGGTCTCTACCCCTTAAATCTAACCTTAGCTATGTCATTAGCTTTGGTCAAGGAGATGTTAGAAAACATGACATGGGTAGAGGCAAGAAAAATGGATGCTCAATGTCACTTATCCTCTTTTGCTGCTCTGAAACTACCTCTGAAGAAGCTCAAACTAGTCTCCTGGAGGAGGAGAGAATTAATGAAGCAGAAACAAGTTGCCCCAGTTGAGACCCAATAGCCCACCAGCCTGATGACTGCTAGGCACATGAAGGAGATCATCCTAGACCAATTAACATTAGGTGATCCACCAACTGCCTGCAGAACTGTGTGGTTAATGCACAGACTGATGAGCAATAATACAACATTTGTTACTTTAAGCTACCACCTATTGAAGTGGTTTGTCACCTGGCAATGGATAACTGGTACACCTTGTTTGACAATTCCATCATCCACCACCTCCTATAAGCATTATAAGATTCATTTTTTTTAAATGGTCATACACCAGATGAAATATCCCTTTGCTATATTTGTCAGTGTATTTATATATTGCTTTCTCTCATTGCATAAAGAATTTAAAGCAGTTTACAACTAGAATTCACAAAATACAATCATTATAAATAGAAACAAGTAATTGAAAGGAGGTAATAAATAAAAATAAGATGAGAAATATTAAGATCAAATGAAGAAGAGCACAGAAATCTTGGTCATAAAGAGCTATATAATTTGTGGAATGTATCTTTAACTGTGACTCTAAGATCCCTGGCAGCCAAACGAAAAGCAACTTACATTTTTTTCAACATCAGGAAAAAATAAGCATACCAGTTCTTCAGTAGAAACAAATGTTTCTTGTATTGAATTTTGATAAGTTTTTTTTTTAAATTTATTTATTATTATTATAGTTTAAGTTGTAGGGTACATGTGCATAACGTGCAGGTTTGTTACATATGTATACTTGTGCCATGTTGGTGTGCTGCACCCATCAACTCATCATTTACATCAGGTATAACTCCCAATGCAATCCCTCCCTCCTCCCCCCTCCCCATGATAGGCCCCGGTGTGTGATGTTCCCCTTCCTGAGTCCAAGTGATCTCATTGTTCAGTTCCCACCTGTGAGTGAGAACATGCAGTGTTTAGTTTTCTGTTCTTGTGACAGTTTGCTAAGAATGATGGTTTCCAGCTGCATCCATGTCCCTACAAAGGACACAAACTCATCCTTTTTTATGGCTGCATAGTATTCCATGGTGTATATGTGCCACATTTTCTTAATTCAGTCTGTCACTGATGGACATTTGGGTTGATTCCAAGTCTTTGCTATGGTGAATAGTGCTGCAATAAACATACGTGTGAATGTGTCTTTATAGCAGCACAATTTATAATCCTTTGGGTATATACCCAGTAATGGGATGGCTGGGTCATATGGTACATCTAGTTCTAGATCCTTGAGGAATCGCCATACTGTTTTCCATAATGGTTGAACTAGTTTACAATCCCACCAACAGTGTAAAAGTGTTCCTATTTCTCCACATCCTCTCCAGCACCTGTTGTTTCCTGACTTTTTAATGATCGCCATTCTAACTGGTGTGAGATGGTATCTCATTGTGGTTTTGATTTGCATTTCTCTGATGGCCAGTGATGCTGAGCATTTTTTCATGTGTCTGTTGGCTGTATGTCTTCTTTTGAGAAATGTCTGTTCATATCCTTCGCCCACTTTTTGATGGGGTTGTTTGTTTTTTTCTTGTAAATTTGTTTGAGTTCTTTGTAGGTTCTGGATATTAGCCCTTTGTCAGATGAGTAGATTGCAAAAATTTTCTCCCATTCTGTAGGTTGCCTGTTCACTCTGATGGTAGTTTCTTTTGCTGTGCAGAAGCTCTTTAGTTTAATTAGATCCCATTTGTCAATTTTGGCTTTTGCTGCCGTTGCTTTTGGTGTTTTAGACATGAAGTCTTTGCCCATGCCTATGTCCTGAATGGCACTACCTAGGTTTTCCTCTAGGATTTTTATGGTATTAGGTCTAACATTTAAGTCTCTAATCCATCTTGAATTAATTTTCATATAAGGAGTAAGGAAAGGATCCAGTTTCAGCTTTCTACTTATGGCTAGCCAATTTTCCCAGCACCATTTATTAAATAGAGAATCCCTTCCCCATTTCTTGTTTTTCTCAGGTTTGTCAAAGATCAGATGGCTGTAGATGTGTGGTATTATTTCTGAGGACTCTGTTCTGTTCCATTGGTCTATATCTCTGTTTTGGTACCAGTACCATGCTGTTTTGGTTACTGTAGCCTTGTAGTATAGTTTGAAGTCAGGTAGCGTGATGCCTCCAGCTTTGTTCTTTTGACTTAGGATTGTCTTGGAGATGTGGGCTCTTTTTTGGTTCCATATGAACTTTAAAGCAGTTTTTTCCAATTCTGTGAAGAAACTCATTGGTAGCTTGATGGGGATGGCATTGAATCTATAAATTACCTTGGGCAGTATGGCCATTTTCACGATATTGATTCTTCCTATCCATGAGCATGGTATGTTCTTCCATTTGTTTGTGTCCTCTTTTATTTCACTGAGCAGTGGTTTGTAGTTCTCCTTGAAGAGGTCCTTTACATCCCTTGTAAGTTGGATTCCTAGGTATTTTATTCTCTTTGAAGCAATTGTGAATGGAAGTTCATTCATGATTTGGCTCTGTGTTTGTCTGTTATTGGTGTATAAGAATGCTTGTGATTTTTGCACATTAATTTTGTATCCTGAGACTTTGCTGAAGTTGCTTATCAGCTTAAGGAGATTTTGGGCTGAGACAATGGGGTTTTCTAAATATACAATCATGTCATCTGCAAAGAGGGACAATTTGACTTCTTCTTTTCCTAACTGAATACCCTTGATTTCTTTCTCTTGCCTGATTGCCCTAGCCAGAACTTCCAACACTATGTTGAATAGGAGTGGTGAGAGAGGGCATCCCTGTCTTGTGCCAGTTTTCAAAGGGAATTTTTCCAGTTTTTGCCCATTCAGTATGATATTGGCTGTGGGTTTGTCATAAATAGCTCTTATTATTTTGAGGTACGTTCCATCAATACCGAATTTATTGAGCGTTTTTAGCATGAAGGGCTGTTGAATTTTGTCAAAAGCCTTTTCTGCATCTATTGAGATAATCATGTGGTTCTTGTCTTTGGTTCTGTTTATATGCTGGATTATGTTTATTGATTTGCGAATGTTGAACCAGCCTTGCATCCCAGGGATGAAGCCCACTTGATCATGGTGGATAAGCTTTTTGATGTGTTGCTGAATCCGGTTTGCCAGTATTTTATTGAGGATTTTTGCATCAATGTTCATCAGGGATATTGGTCTAAAATTCTCTTTTTTTGTTGTGTCTCTGCCAGGCTTTGGTATCAGGATGATGTTGGCCTCATAAAATGAGTTAGGGAGGATTCCCTCTTTTTCTATTGATTGGAATAGTTTCAGAAGGAATGGTACCAACTCCTCCTTGCACCTCTGGTAGAATTCAGCTGTGAATCCATCTGGTCCTGGACTTTTTTTCGTTGGTAGGCTATTAATTATTGCCTCAATTTCAGAGCCTGCTATTGGTCTATTCAGGGATTCAACTTCTTCCTGGTTTAGTCTTGGAAGAGTGTAAGTGTCCAGGAAATTATCCATTTCTTCTAGATTTTCCAGTTTATTTGCGTAGAGGTGTTTATAATATTCTCTGATGGTAGTTTGTATTTCTGTGGGGTCGGTGGTGATATCCCCTTTATCATTTTTTATTGCGTCGATTTGATTCTTCTCTCTTTTCTTCTTTATTGGTCTTGCTAGTGGTCTGTCAATTTTGTTGATCTTTTCAAAAAACCAACTCCTGGATTCATTGATTTTTTGGAGGGTTTTTTGTGTCTCTATCTCCTTCAGTTCTGCTCTGATCTTAGTTATTTCTTGCCTTCTGCTAGCTTTCGAATGTGTTTGCTCTTGCTTCTCTAGTTCTTTTAATTGTGATGTTAGAGTGTCAATTTTAGATCTTTCCTGCTTTCTCTTGTGGGAATTTAGTGCTATAAATTTCCCTCTACACACTGCTTTAAATGTGTCCCAGAGATTCTGGTATGTTGTATCTTTGTTCTCATTGGTTTCAAAGAACATCTTTATTTCTGCCTTCATTTCATTATGTACCCAGTAGTCATTCAGGAGCAGGTTGTTCAGTTTCCATGTAGTTGAGCGGTTTTGATTGAGTTTCTTAGTCCTGAGTTCTAGTTTGATTGCACTGTGGTCTGAGAGACAGTTTGTTATAATTTCTGTTCTTGTACATTTGCTGAGGAGTGCTTTACTTCCAATTATGTGGTCAATGTTGGAGTAAGTACGATGTGGTGCTGAGAAGAATGTATATTCTGTTGATTTGGGGTGGAGAGTTCTATAGATGTCTATTAGGTCTACTTACTGCAGAGATGAGTTCAATTCCTGGATATCCTTGTTAACTTTCTGTCTCATTGATCTGTCTAATGTTGACAGTGGAGTGTTGAAGTCTCCCATTATTATTGTATGGGAGTCTAAGTCTCTTTGTAAGTCTCTAAGGACTTGCTTTATGAATCTGGGTGCTCCTGTATTGGGTGCATATATATTTAGGATTGTTAGCTCTTCCTGTTGAATTAATCCCTTTACCATTATGTAATGGCCTTCTTTGTCTCTTTTGATCTTTGATGGTTTAAAGTCTGTTTTATCAGAGACTAGTATTGCAACCCCCGCTTTTTTTTGTTCTCCATTTGCTTGGTAAATCTTCCTCCATCCCTTTATTTTGAGCCTATGTATGTCTCTGCGTGTGAGATGGGTCTCCTGAATACAGCAGACTGATGGGTCTTGACTCTTTATCCAGTTTGCCAGTCTGTGTCTTTTAATTGGAGCATTTAGTCCATTTACATTTAAGGTTAAGATTGTTATGTGTGAACTTCATCCTGCCATTATGATATTAACTGGTTATTTTGCTCGTTAGTTGATGCAGTTTCTTCCTAGCCTCGATGGTCTTTACATTTTGGCATGTTTTTGCAATGGCTGGTACCGGTTGTTCCTTTCCATGTTGAGTGCTTCCTTCAGGGTCTCTTGTAAGGCAGGCCTAGTGGTGACAAAATCTCTAAGCATTTGCTTATCTGTAAAGGATTTTATTTCTCCTTCACTTATGAAACTTAGTTTGGCTGGATATGAAATTCTGGGTTTAAAATTCTTTTCTTTAAGAATGTTGAATATTGGCCCCCACTCTCTTCTGGCTTGGAGAGTTTCTGCCGAGAGATCTGCTGTGAGTCTGATGGGCTTCCCTTTGTGGGTAACCCGACCTTTCTCTCTGGCTGCCCTTAAGATTTTTTCCTTCATTTCAACTTTGGTGAATCTGGCAATTATGTGTCTTGGAGTTGCTCTTCTCGAGGAGTATCTTTGTGGCGTTCTCTGTATTTCCTGGATTTGAATGTTGGCCTGCCCTACTAGGTTGGGGAAGTTCTCCTGGATGATATCCTGAAGAGTGTTTTCCAACTTGGTTCCATTTTCCCCTTCACTTTCAGGCACCCCAATCAGACGTAGATTTGGTCTTTTTACATAATCCCATACTTCTTGCAGGCTTTGTTCATTTCTTTTTCTTCTTTTTTCTTTTGGTTTCTCTTCTCGCTTCATTTCATTCATTTGATCCTCAATCGCTGATACTCTTTCTTCCAGTTGATCGAGTCGGTTACTGAAGCTTGTGCATTTGTCACGTATTTCTCGTGTCATGGTTTTCATCTCTTTCATTTCGTTTAGGACCTTCTCTGCATTAATTACTCTAGCCATCAATTCTTCCACTTTTTTTTCAAGATTTTTAGTTTCTTTGTGCTGAGTACGTAATTCTTCCTTTAGCTCTGAGAAATTTGATGGACTGAAGCCTTCTTCTCTCATCTCGTCAAAGTCATTCTCCGTCCAGCTTTGATCCATTGCTGGTGATGAGCTGCGCTCCTTTGCCGGGGGTGATGCACTCTTATTTTTTGAATTTCCAGCTTTTCTGCCCTGCTTTTTCCCCATCTTTGTGGTTTTATCTGCCTCTGGTCTTTGATGATGGTGATGTACTGATGGGGTTTTGGTGTAGGTGTCCTTCCTGTTTGATAGTTTTCCTTCTAACAGTCAGGACCCTCAGCTGTAGGTCTGTTGGAGATTGCTTGAGGTCCACTCCAGACCCTGTTTGCCTGGGTATCAGCAGCAGAGGCTGCAGAAGATAGAATATTTCTGAACAGCGAGTGTACCTGTCTGATTCTTGCTTTGGAAGCTTCCTCTCAGGGGTGTACTCCACCCTGTGAGGTGTGGGATGTCAAGACTGCCCCTAGTGGGGGATGTCTCCCAGTTAGGCTACTCAGGGGTCAGGGACCCACTTGAGCAGGCAGTCTGTCCCTTCTCAGATCTCAACCTCCGTGTTGGGAGATCCACTGCTCTCTTCAAAGCTGTCAGACAGAGTCGTTTGCGTCTGCAGAGGTTTCTGCTACGTTTGTTATTGTTTACTGTGCCCTGTCCCCAGAGGTGGAGTCTACAGAGACAGGCAGGTTTCCTTGAGCTGCTGTGAGCTCCACCCAGTTCGAGCTTCCCAGCAGCTTTGTTTTACCTACTTAAGCCTCAGCAATGGCGGGCGCCCCTCCCCCAGCCTCGCTGCTGCCTTGCCGGTAGATCACAGACTGCTGTGCTAGCAATGAAGGAGGCTCCGTGGGTGTGGGACCCTCCCGGCCAGGTGTGGGATATGATCTCCTGGTTTGCCTGTTTTTCTTAAAGCGCAGTATTGGGGTGGGATTTACCTGATTTTCCAGGTGTTGGGTGTCTCAGTTCCCCTGGCTAGGAAAAGGGATTCCCTTCCCCCTTGCGCTTCCCAGGTGAGGCAATGCCTCGCCCTGCTTCAGCTCTCGCTGGTCGGGCTGCAGCAGCTGACCAGCACCGATCGTCCGGCACTCCCCAGTGAGATGAACCCAGTACCTCAGCTGAAAATGCAGAAATCACCGGTCTTCTATGTCGCTCGCGCTGGGAGTTGGAGACTGGAGCTGTTCCTATTCAGCCATCTTGCTCCGCCCTCTCAATAAGTTTTTTTTTAAGTGGATTCCTCTTATACAAGACAGGAAATGACATGGAAGACAGAATTTTCCTAAATCAATCTAACAGCTAGCTTTTGTACATAGTAACCTTCTAGAAAAATCAAGAGTATCACATGAATACAGAATTTCATGGAGCTAATTCTTCCAGAGGCTGCTGAAGTTAATCTTGTTTTAAAATTTTCAGGACTCTCAAAATGTATGTTCCCTGCTGTGAAGCATGAATAGCTTTTGGAATCAATAATCAAAAGAATCTTTGATCACTCAGTAAAGACTTTGGTTTCCTCTTTCAGGAAAAACTAAATTTCAGTAGTTTTGTCACTGCAAAATGTGAGTCTCTGGATAATGTGCCCAATTCAAAAGTAGCAAAATTAAAACCTGAACTCAGATCTTTCTGATCCCAAAGTTTGTGACTTAAAAGTAGATTCAATGGTGTTATCAGTAATTAAATAATTAATTGCTGGTTTAAATAAACTCAGTTCCTCATGGAAGATAATGCACTTGCATTTTAGTAGGAGATTTCAACATCTTAAAGTCAAGATGTGCATAAAGGTGGGAATTTCTAGTGCTTAAGCCAATCTGAGAAGAACAGATGAGGGAGAAAAAAGAGAGAGGTTGAGATTTTCACTGAGTTCTTCTGTCAGCCCTCAAATGACAGCATTTGGATCTATGCAACCAGCATTCTGCATCTTCTCTGTCCAACACCATTCAACCAGTGGGGCAGGCCGGCTTCTAAAACATGTATGCATCAGCAAATGCTATATCATAAACTGCTGGAATGATGGAATTTGCCATTTTGGCCCAACTTGGAGTACTGACCCACAAACAGTTAACTTACAAAATGAATAAAATGCTGGTATTTTGATTTCTCTGAAAATGGTTGTGCTACTTTGTCAAATAAAACATAACACTTAACTTTTTTGTGTTTGTGCCCTCGGTAAGAGTATAGTGGATTCACAAAGCCTCTGAGCTCTACCTCTGGCCTGATTATTTAATAGCTAATAAATAATTACAAAGCTAGAGGCAAGATTTTCCAAGTACTTGAGGTCTCAGAATATATCAGCTATTAATCACAAGCAGCCCATTTTCTAATTATCATTCTGGAATGGGCTGTTTGCTCTCAATTTTTTTAATGACCATGGAAACCAGAGCCACACATACATTAGAAAAGAAATTTCTATGTCTGCTTTCATGCACTTTTCATAATGGAGACAACCAAGATGTGGTGCTAATTCTCTTTTGAATACTTTCATGTGTTCGGTCATCCATGGAAATGTGCCCTGTTGAAAGAAATGTCATTTGAACCAATAATTGACCCTTTCAAATACCAGCATGAAAATTGCTTATGACACAGTTAGAGTCTATGACCCCATGAATATCCATCAAGAAGTGGACCATTAATAAATTGTACTACATTAAGTACACGGTTTCTAATTGGATTGTTTGTTTTCATAACAGATAGCGGGTGCAATCGATGGGGAATTAGCTGATTATAACAATATTGTCCTTCCTGAGATAGAATAAAATTCAAAATAACAATGGGTTACTATTAATATAGGCTTATCATATATAAAACACAATATTAAGTATTTAATGTGTTATCACTCATTCACCAAATATTTACAGAATTAATATATAGCATTTTTCTATGCTCTAAAATAAGGTCATAAAACAAATGCAGTCCTTACTCTTAAGAAGTGGACTTACAGCTGTAAAGAGAGACATTAATTAAGTAATTGTTGCCTTACTTAATGCTCACAATATTGTGTTTATTTTCCTAATATTTACAGAAATAAGTAATACTTAGAGAAGTTAAATACCTCTCCTAAAGTCACCGTTGGTAAATACAGTTAGGATTTGAACCTAGAAGCTTCTGACTTTAATGATTTTGCTCTTAACTATATCATTAAATTGCTACCCCTCTATGTATTTGTATCATTTACTAGATACTTCACTAACTTGGTTCTTTTACAAATTTTCTAAACACTTTTTCCCCCTTTCTTTAGCACATTCATTCAACCCAGCCAGCATCAAATATGTGTTGGGTACATTCCAGGCACTGGGGATACCATATACTTCAATGAGTGCACTCAGTGGTAAACACTGTGCTAGGATTTATCCATTAGCACAGTGTTTATCAGTTTATCTGATTCCATCTCCAGGACACTTTTTGTTCCTCCTCTTACATTAAATGAAGGAACATCTTTCTATGTCGAAGTAATATTCAGTTTAGCTTGTATCGACATAATATAATTTAACAGATGCTTATGAATGAATGCTAATGCCATTTAACAGATGCTTCTGGGACTTTCAACAATTAGGCAACATCTCTTTTCATGGTAATTTCTTTTAATCCATACTTGTTTTGAGTTCTGGGTGACTTCAGGTGCTAAGGGAGAACAGAAGTACTCTAGGATTCTTGGAGATTATCTATTTTATTATTCTGTGCCTTTCTAGTGTTGATTCATACAGGTGGTTACTTGTTGAAAGAGCTCTCATAGAATTAAAGAGTTAGCGGGTTTTGTTTGTTTGTTTGTTTGTTTTTTCAGAGTCTCACTCTGTCGCCAGACTGGAGTACAGTGGTGCGATCTCAGCTCACTGCAACCTCTGCCTCCCAGGTTCAAGCTATTCTCCTGCCTCAGCCTCCCGAGTAGCTGGGACTACAGGTGTGCGCGACCATGTCTAGCTAACTTTTGTATTTTTAGTAGAGATGGGGTTTCACCATGTTTGCAGGATAGTCTCGATCTCTTGATCTTGTGACATCTCAGGGGTTTCAAAACTTGGCTATGGATTATAATAACCTATGGAGATCATTAAAAATAGACACCCGGGTATAGATCAATGGACCAGACGAGAGAGCCAAGAAACAGATCTGTGCATGTATGGTAAAGAAAAAAAGGATATATTGTTTCATCAAATTAAAAATATTTACTCTTTGAAAGACATTATATTAGTTTGCTAGGGCTGCCATAACAAGATATTATAGACTGGGTGACTTAAGCAACAGAAATTCATTTTCTCACAATTCTGGAGGTTAGAAGTCTAAGAACAAGGTATGAGCAGGCTGATTTCTCCTGAGACCTCTCTCTGACTTGCAGATGGATCCTTCTCAATATGTCCTCACATGGTCTTTCCTCTGTGAACATGAATCCCTGTGTGTTCACACTCTTCTTTTTATGAGTACATCAATCTGATGGAATTAGCGCCTACCCTATGGCCTCATTTTAACTTAAGCACTTTTTTAAAGGTCCTATCTCCAAATATGATCACATTCTAAAGTCCTGGGAGTTAGGGTTTCAACATAGGAATTTTGAAGGAATGACACGATTCATTCTATAACAGAAAGTATTAAGAAAATTTAAAAGGAAAGATACTGACTGGGATAAAACATTAATAGTACATGTATCTCACAAAGGATTTGTATCCAGAATATATAAAGAACTTTAAAAACTCAATAACTGGCCAGGCGTGGTGGCTCACACCTGCAATCCCAGCACTTTGGGAGGCCAAGGCGGGCAGATCACAAGGTCAGGAGTTCAAGACCAGCCTGGCCAACGTGGTGAAACCCCATCTCCACTAAAAATACAAAAATTAGCCCGGCATAGTGGTGCATGCCTGTAAACCCAGCTACTAGGGAGGCTGAGATGGGAGAATTGCTTGAACCCAGGAGGTGGAGGTTATAGTGAGCCGAGCTCGCACCACTGCATTCCTGCCTGGGCGACAGAGCAAGACTCAGCCTCAGGAAAAAAAAAAAATCTCAATAACAAAAAGACAACTTAATAAAATGGGCAAAAAATTGAATGGATATATCACAAAAGAAGATATACAAATGGCCAATAATGGCACAAAAATATATTGAGCAACATTAGCCATAAGGAAAACAAAAATTCAAACTACAATGAGATTCCACTACATACTTCATCAAATGGCTAAAATTCAAAAAGACTAACAATGTCAAGTATCAGCAAAAATGTGGAGCAACTGGAATTTTCACATGCGGCTTGTGGGAAGTTTAAATTAGCAACAACGACTTTGGAAAACAATTTGGCAATTTCCTACAAAGTTAAATAGATACCATACAATGGGACAATTTCAGCCCTAAGTATTTACCCAAGTAAAATGAAAATGTCCACCCAAATACTTGTATATAAATGTTCATAGCAGCTTTATTCATAATAGACAAAAATTCAAAACCACCCATATACCCACCAACAAGTAAATGAGTAAACAAATTGTAAAATATACAGGCAACAGAATATTACACACAAATAAAAAAGAATAAACCACCTGTATACTTGGGAACACAGATGAATCTCAAAAGCATTATGCTTAAGGAAGGAAGTCAGACACGAAGAGTTCACACTGTAGATTCGATAGATCATATGCTAGATCCAGAAAAACTAATTTACAATGACAAAAAGCATACCAGTGGTGGTCTGGACCTGAGAGGGAAACAATTGACTACAATGACATTTTTGGAACTTCCAAGGAAGTTTCTGGAGTTATGTAAATGTTGCACATCTTGATTTCAGTGAGTATATGGGTACATACATTTGTTAAAATTCATCAAACTTTGCACTTGAATGGATGCTCTTAAAGTATGCTAATTATAACTCACAGATGTCTGGGTCCAAATTCAGATCTACTAAATCAGAATTTTTGAGAAAAGGACCTAGGAATGAGTTTGTTTGTTTTTAAAAATTCCATCCACAGGAGGTTCTGATTTAGCCGTGTGTAGGGGTGATGATATGGTCCAACCAGTGCAGGCATCCCTGCACCACACTGCCCTCAGATGGCCATGCAACTTCTGCTCGGTGCCCACCACACCTCTACTCCCTCCCCTCCCTAGCCGGAGCTCACTTTCTTGTATGGTAGCCAATTGTACTTTAGAACAGCTCTTTTTCTCACTATGGCTTGCACCTAATCCTTGGTTATGTGACTGCTAAAGCAGTAGATTTCTATGGTCCTTTGCTTTTCTCTCTTGTCTCTCCTCTGATAATTCAGGGCTGCTTTAGGAGTAGATAAAAAACAAGGGGTCCAACCAAAGTAAACACAACACCTCTTATATGTTCAAATTAATGTATTCAATTAGCATGCACCGATGACTCACCATTTCCTTGTCACTGGGCTAGATTCTGGAGATAGAATAAAGAATAATATTTATAAAGATGTCTCCTGTTCAGGACATGTGCTGGATGTAGGACATCTACATGTGAGGGAGTGATTTAGAGAAAAACAAGTAGATAAAGGCATGTAATCACTTTCAGCTGGGCTTAATGCCCATGAAAGTTTCCTCTCTGTCCATGGCCAAAATTAGGACTCTAAGCTCTTTATATTGAAGGCATAAAAAATATCTTTACAGGATGGAATGCAATCACTTATACAGTCTCATTGGTTCTAGTGTCTATTTTTACCATTCTCTCCTCTTTTCCCCCAGATGTTCTCAAGATCTTGGTGGTCTCTGTCCCACAGCAGCACCCTACTTAGACCTGCTCTTTCCCCTTGAACCACAGTCTGAATCAGAGTCCTGGGCCCCACTGGCTCATAAGACAAAGTCAACTTGACAACTGTACTGTGAGAAAGTGAACAATGCTTTTATAGAAGTAGAAGCAAAGTATTCTGGGAGCATTGAGCCAGATTACTTCAGTTTACAGATTATGTATCACATATGTTATCTTATTTGAGATGACCTGGGACTGATAACAACAGTTGTCACCATTTGTTGGATTCCTACCATGTTCTAGGTTAGATGTTGTACTAAGTGTGTTGAACTTTTTAAACCTCATTTGTTTCTTACCACAAATTGTATGATGTATGTAGTATGTTATTCTCATTTTACAGATGTGGAAACTGAGGCTGAGAGAGTTTAAGTAACTTTTCCAAGGTTAAATAACCAAGAAGTGGCAAAACTGGGATTTGGAAGCAGTTATACATGACCTCAAGGCCTATAATCTCAATTACTACTGTCATTAATGACCTTAGTTTAATAATACCCTGTTTTCAAAAATAATAGGTTTTTATTTTCCTTTCCATGTTGATCCTAAAGTGGTTTATTGAACCCCAGGATGAATTATTTAGGGAAGATTCAACTAAATTAAGATCATGATATAATCTCAGATCCCCCTAAAAATTCATTAATGTAAAGGTGCTTGGTATCTCCACATAATGCACTTCATTGTACTGTTCACTAAGCATGACCTTCTCCTTTCCTTCAGGCCTCTTCTCCTTCTTCTCTGTTCCAAACATCCAGCCCTGCATTGCAACCCATTACAGGATATCTTCTGTGCATGAAGGATAATACAGAGTTAATCTAAGATTCCTTAAAATGAGAAGTCAAACTTCCACTAGCTCCATGGCCAAGCACAATCTCCACAATCACAGTGATATCCAGCAGGGTGGCAGCCTTGCAAGATCTTTGGTTCATGGGAAGAGGGCCTCCTTCTATGTTTCATGTTCCAACAAGATGTATCTCCATTAGAGTTAGACTGCTGGTCCCGGCCTCTCTCTGCCCACCTGCACTTTCTCTAGGAGGGAAGTAAATTTTTGATTTGGAACTGCACTGTGTGTGGCTTAGCCCCTTTTACAATCTTCTTGGCATCTGACTGCCTGGAAGGAACATGCATTCTGATCTGCTGTCGGGGTCATGAATAGGTGTATTGGAGTAGGCTCTGCCCCTATGTAGGCACAGGATTAGGCCTGTGATTTTCTGGTTTTGTCCTTGACTGGGTAGGTAAGATGACTTCTTGGGAATATATTAATAAGGTCATTTTTTGCCACACACATAAGCTACATGTTTCAATCTAAGATACTTGTGTGGCATGTAATTTATAAAAGGTCAGTATCCTCTATTAAGAGATTGCTATAACTTTAACTGATAAATCTTAAAATCTCAGTAGCATAACATGAAAGCAACTAATTTCTTGCTCATGCAAATTCCAGTCTCTGTTTGGGAAGGCTTCCCTTAACTCAGTAATACTCCAGGTTGCAGAGGCTCTTCTATCTTTAACACTTGGCTTCGAAGATCTCCCTAATCGATAGTAGCTAACTGGCAGATGGGAGGAGAGAAAGGGTAGTAGATCACAGAGGAGGCTTTTCTTGGACAGGCCTGAAAGTTTGCATGCCTCACTTCTTCTCACATTCCATTATCAGAAGCTAGTCACAAAACCTCACCTAGCTGCAAAGCAGGATGGAAACAGTCTAGTTTCATGTCCAGAAGGGAAGGGGGATAGGTTTGATGAACAGTTAGCCAGTCCCTACTACATATCCAGAATATATAAAGAAGTCCTTACAGATAAATAAGAAAAAGCCAACAACAACCTAATAAAAAGTAGGTAAAAGACAAGAATAGGCATTTCACATGAAATGCAAATAGCCAACAAACATATCCAGAGATGTTAACTCTGTTAGTATACCGAGAAATGTAAATTAAAGCCACATTGAGATATCATTTTATACCCAATAGATTGGCAAGATGTAAAGACTCTGACAATGTCAAGCATTGGCCAGGATACTTAGTGTAGAAGACACTGCCAGTGCTTGGCATATCTTCTTTGGCTTACCCTAGATGTCTCCTGCCATCAGCATTCATGTGCAGGCTAACTGGAACAATTCTAATCCAACAAGGGATAGGATATGGTAATTATACATGCTAGCTTCCTCAAAGGATCCCCAGTGAGAATGAGCCCCAATTGGCTATACATAGTATTAATCATCCATATAACTTTTCCTATAACTTGTATTGATTTTCCTCTCTTCTTTAGCTCTGCATCACAGTCCACAGTGCTTTCTGAGTTCACCCTCCAGAAAAACCTGTTTGTACCCAAATTCTTGTCTCAGGATCTGTACTTGGGGGAAGACAAACTAAGACTGCATAACAGGAATCCTCGCTCTTCTCACTGCTGATGGGAGTGTAAATCTGTAGAAAACCTTTTTTTAAAAACCCCAATTTGTTATTACTTAGTGAACTTGAGAAAACTAGCTCAGAAATTTTATTCTATATATATTCCCAAGAGAATTCTTGCACTAATATGCCAGAACACTTGTATGAGGTTTCACAACAGCATTACTTGTACCAGCAAAAATCATAGAGTGAACTACATAGCAGGTATCATGCTGGGATTCTAGATATAACAATGAGTTTGGGGGATTTCTAAATGTTTAGAATGTTCACAGATTCTTGAAATTCAACCCCATGCCTCCATATAGAAGTCCTCATTGTTTCATTCACTCATTTCTTCATTCCCTCAACAAATGCTGAGTGTTTTCTGGGAGCCAGGGAGCTCTATAGATGAATAAATCAAAAGCTTCTCAAGGAACCCAGAATCTAGTAATGGTCAGATGGAGAGCAGTGGATAAACTAACCAGGCTGAGTGCTGGCATAAGGTCAGACATGGAAGTTGTGCAATTTGGGATTTAGGAGTGAAAATTCTGCATCAAATAGATTTAGGTTTGAACTCATCTCAGCATCTCCTTGGTAATTTTGCCTCCTAGAGTGCAATCTTAGCCTCTCTGAGCTGCACTTTCCTATGAAACGTGTTAACAATCGTACAACAGAAGGACTAGGCAGCTAAGGAATATAAGTCCTTAGCATAGGCCTAAACATTGTACACACTTAATAAATGCTGCTACTGCTGGGGAAGAGGCCAAGACAGGGATGAGGGGCATTGTCAGGGGAATGAAGAAAGGCCTTAACAACATTCACCCTCCAAAATGATGGCTATTCAAGGACATGTGAGTAAAATTGGGAATGAGAGCTCAACTTCCTAATAATTAGACTTTGGGGTTGTTAAGATTATTCGTTGGTTTGGGGAAAATAACTCTCAAGATGTGAAGTTTTAAAAAACCTATGGTATTCTTTCTATCATAAGCAGCTTTTGATGACTATTAAAAATATTAATCTCTAAAATGTTTTGCCCTTTGTATGTTAATACAATCTTCTGGTGGAATTTTACTTTTCCATTTTTATAGTTTTTCATTGTCTATTTATTTTTCCATTTTCATTTTGGGTGATGTTTTTTGGTTAAAAGTCCTAATGATAATGCAGTCCCTCTTAGCAAGCACCTACAGTAAACATTTACTATCTGCCTGGGTCATAGTTAGCCCAGGATTGAGGTAAATTGTGTTCTTTCCCTAGTTAACCAGACCAACTATTCATTTCAACTACTACACACAAAATCATATTCCATCCATCATATCTTTCCATTCCCTTCTTTGGCTTTGTCAATAATGTATACATATTATAAAATTAGCTGAGAAACTACTTAAACCTTCTTAAGGGTGAATAGTGAGATTTATATATAGAGTAAGATCAAGCCATGTACACACCATGGATTCAAATTGCAGCCCCACAGAATCCATCTCTCTATATCTTGGAGTCACTACTGAATTGCTACTCAGTGCTCTTTTCTTAAGGCTAAGAAACCTTAAGGTTTTCATCTGTTCTCTACAGTCTGTCACCCAAACCCGTCCCCCAAAGCTTTTTCAAGTTTCTAGCATCCCACAGTCACGCTCCCATATCCAAGCCTGCATGTAGCAACCTTAAAGGTTGTTTGGTACATTTAATCATCTGGCTTCATAACTGCCATGAATACTGCTCAAATTGGGGTAGTTAATAACCACTCGGGGTCTTTAACTTGTTCATACTGGCCACGGTCTCTTTATTCTGAAATTTTATACTCAACATGCCGAGTGTCAGGACCTGAATTGGAGAACAAAATGAATGAGATTCTGATTCCCTCTGACACACCTGCCCAGAGGGTCTATCTTCTGTCTTTGGAAGTCTATTTTCAAAAGTTCTGGCTTTCTCCTTTGGATACCCTGTTCTAGCCTGGTTGAGGGTGCTTCAAACTCATTTAGCATATTTGCACCTTTCTTTTCTTCTTGTCTAAAATCATGTCTTGCAAGCTAACACAAAGGTGACTATGTCAGGATTCTTTCCCTCTAGGAGTCAACCCTCTGGTCACAGACAAGGAAACACATGGTGATGATACTGTGCCATCAACACCATATCACAGAGTACTGTAGAAAGACAAAAGGAAAGCGGGGAGAACTTCTTATTGGGCATGATACCCAAAATGTCTTTTGTATGACAAATGAGCTTACAAAGAGAAGCCAGGTCATTGAGAAAAGCCACGGCAACCCTCCCTTGCTCCATGAGAAGTATCCTGGCATCCATTCTCTGGGTGTTACCTAATTCAGTGCATGTTCACCCTCAGAGTTTTGTCAGCTAGAACCTCAGTTTCCAAGGTGTTGACAAGCTACTATAAACAGTGAAACACACACTAGAAATGTTTCTTTAAGTTTTACAAAACATTACAGATGAGTTTCTGTTAACCCTAATAGTGATTACCAATTAGTCCATGAATCACAACTATTACTCCTGGCACCTTGGCAGAGAGGATATTTCTGGGCCAGAGTTGGATAACCTCTTCAGCCCATTTGTAATAATGGAGGAGTCAAGGAAGCACTGAAGTTCACTAAAACTCCAGGAGCATTACATGAACTGTTGAGGTAAATGACCCTCTATGAATTCAGATAGAATTGAAAGTGAGGAAGAGGTGTACATATGGTTACCAATATATTGGTGTTGTTACTATTTGAAGTTAGATTGGAACATGTGTTTTATGTGTGTGGCACAAAATGGTATTAATACTGCACCCAAAAAGTCACTTATTACATCAATCTTACTGAGAAATCACAGCCTACTCCACAAGGGCAGAGCCTACCCCAGTAAATTTATTCATGTCCCAGACAGCAGATCAGAATGTATTTCCTGGTGGACAGACACCAAGAAGATCCTAGAAGGGGCTAAGCCACATTCAATGCAGATTCAAATTGAAAAGTCACTCTTCCTCCTAGGATCAGAGTGGGTCAGGACTAGGAGTCTAACTCATAATATTTGTTTGTCTACATATCTATTTATCTGTCATAAATGTAAAGTGCTTAGACAAAGTGGATCTTCCTAAATCTCCTTTTTATTTCCAAAGGTCAGCTCTGTGCCTGATACATAGTAGACACAAAATACTTGATTGCTGAATTAATTAATTTCAGAACCTAAACAATTACTGAGAGGGCTTATAGTTTGTATCTCTGTGCTTCTTTCTGAAAAGAAAAGAGGGAGGTATGGGAGGCAAAAGAGGCTGACCTTAGAGGTGTGTGAGGGGACAGGGCTCTTGGAGAGATTAGAATACTCGTCACACTAATTACAGATGCAGAATAGCCCAGCTATTTCATGCAGGTACGCTACATCCAGACTGCCTTGGTTGAAATTCTCAGTCTTCCACTTACTAGTTGTGACCTCGGGCAATTTTTTTTAACCTTTCTGTGCTTCAGTTTCCTTACCTTTAAAATAAAGGTAATAAAAAGAATTTCACGTGGTTGTTGTGAGAGTAAGTATATATAAATGCTTAGATTAGCATCCAATAAACAATAAGTACTATGTAGGTGACAGTTGTTAATATCACTTAAGCGTAGGTCCCAGGAAAGTTAGGGAATAAGTAGAATGAATAATATGGATATGAAACTAGGTGTGGTGTGTACAAGGAGTCACTTCAAAGACAGACAAGATGTCCTAGCATGGCAAATGCTTGGCATCTATGTTCTCACTACCCTCACCTATGTCTATGATAGTCATTTCATATCAACTATGAAATTAATTCTCTCTGAGCCTGGACACAGCTTCATAATTTTACTTTCAATACTATCCCAGGCAGCTACTTCCAATCAAAGCCAAAAAATTAGATGAAACTTATTTGCTGTCCCTGTTGGAGGCCAACTACAGGGTCAGTCAGCAGGGAGGTAACTATAATCTGACTTTGGGTTGGGACTCTTGGAGGCCAGGTGCAGACCAAATGGTCTACCTGGTCAAGGGAACTTTCTGTTTATAACACAACCCCAGTGAAGTTCCATCACTAATAAGAAGTCAAATCATATTTTCAAGCAAGTAACAAGGGAAACTTCCATAAGGATTACATGACAGTGACACCAAGACCCAAGTGCCTACTCTTGTGAATAGGCATGCATGAGTAGTTCTTGAAAACAAGAAACAGTGAAAGTGCCTAATAGGCTACATCACTTGGTCACTTTGCTCACATTCCAGTCCTGGGGCCAGATCCTCAGGGTTTTCTTTTCACAAGTTCTACCCTCCTTAATGTTCTCACTTAACTGGTCTTCTCAAAAATGTCTATTTAGAGAACAGACCCAGAGTGATGATGGAAATTAGGGAGGAGAATTAGAGAATAGCACTCATGGTCATTAAAATTGCTTTTGCAGATTAAATTGGGTGTGTTGGAGGTTTGGACCTCTCTTTTTAGGAATAAAAAGGAATACAGCTGCCTTTGTCAAGTTGGACAGTCTTATGTATCAAAGTGTTCATCTGTTCTGTGTCTGCTTTTCCACATCTAGACGCTATGGCAGAATAAACATATATTGTAATCAAGCCCTAAACCCAAGGACAAAAGTCTATCATCCTGAAGACTCAAGGAAACTAAATGTTCTCCAAAAGTTTCCACTTAATTCCTATCCCTGGGGTAAACTATGCATCTGGAGGCATTGACACAGGAGGGGAAATCTGACCCTGGAATCTAATGGGAAATTGGTGGTATTCTTTTTATCCTTAAGCATTGCAATGGGCTGACTGTGCACATCATCTTACATTTCTCTTAGCTTACATATCCTTCTTACTGCTGACTCATTTTCTGAATTTATGCCCACCAGACATCACCGTGGGATCAGTCAAGGGAGCAAGGGATGAGAACTCTGCCTTCAGATGCTCCAATTTGGGAAACCCAATTACCAGCTCATCCCATCTTTCAACATTTGCAAGTGATCACCTCTAGAGGGAGCTAACCCCACTGTCTTATTTCTTAATGTAGTAGGCAAGGAATTGTCAAATATGGAAATTTTTCAGTATCCAAGATTTGATAAATTATTGGGCATTATTCTTTGTCTCTACATTAGCCCTATAATGATGCCCACGGGCAGTGATTTGGGAAGGCAATTCATTCATGAAGGCAAAGGAGGAAGCTACTTGTAAAGAAGAAAGACTTGTAAGTTTTCTCAGCTCATAAACACCAACTGCAGGAAAAATAATGGCTGCACTTTGCTTTCCTAAATTGTTCTTCCAAGAGATACTGTTTTCCTCTTCAAGTTTCTCTTTTCTTAACCTTAGTATATGTAATTGCACCTTAACATTCCCATTTATGGTAGTAGGAAAGGAAGGCCGTAAAGAGCAAAGAGGGGGTTGCACAGTCTGACTTGACCTTCAGAATTAACCAATCTTATAAGACACTTTCAACTTCACATTTAAAGTTTTCTCTGAGATGCAGACATTTGGGCTGGGGGGCTCTAACCAATGCAAGGCTAGGAAACAGCTATATGGAATCTGCAATTCCTAGATATTTTGTTAAGACTTGGCTGGTTCTCTGCAACATCTTCATGTTTTCACATAATATTTGGCTAAAAAGAATAGTAAATAATGAGCACCAATAGAATCAGACAGAAAAAGCATAGCTTCAGGCTGACAGCTGATGTGCAAATCACCGTTCTCTGCAGGTAAACAGGGCGCCCGAATTACAGCCTAGGAAGGCGAGAAACAAGAAGGTGATACTGCCAGTCTGCTGCAGCTCTGAAATCCCAGAAGCATCTGGGTTGATACTGTACAGCAATGCCAGAAGGAGTGCTTGGTGATGGAAGAGAGGCTCCTGAAGGCCCAAATCCTCATTGAAAGGAACTGAGCTGTTTTACAGTTTCCAAGGCAGGACAAATACTTAGCCAGAATAGCAATAACCTCCTTTACCTCTTCCCAAACACCTCCACCCTCAACTGTACAGGCCTTATCAGGCTGAGGACTCGGGGCCTCAGCCTATGCTAAAAAGGAATCCCTTGTGTCCTAATTAGTGAACTGAACAAGCTTAAAGGATGACTGGGATCAGGGGATTAAAAGAAAAGAGTGGCTAAGGGACTGTATTTCACCTGCAGTCACCCTGAGGCCAAAAAACATATTAGGAAGAAAAGACATTGGAACCAAAGCAAATCCAAAATGGTATGTCTCAGCCCTGGTAGAGTCACACCAGGATCACAACAATTACCTCCCAGCTAGGGTTCCTGCCACAAGTCACCCTTCTCTGAGTCCATCCTGCATAATGGTGGCAAAATCATCTTACAACTTTACCTTGATCATGTTATTATCTCTGCTTAGGAAAAGAAAGATGTATATTTGCTGTAACTTTTAGAAAGTAAGCTCCATCTATGTAGCTGTCCTTAGTCCTCAGCATTGAACTAAGCTCAAGTCAGGATATGTTTCCTTAATCTTGGACCAACAAGCCATAAGGAGGCCCAACCAGAGCAGTAAAAACATGTGCTTCAGGGTCCAAGAGACTTGCTTCCAGTGCCAGCTCTGCATTTGACTACCAGTAGATTATATTCACATTTTCCCTGCCCCATCAAATTTAATTTTCCCAGTCCCATCTGTAAAACAAGTATAATACCAAACCTCACAGTAGCTGTCATGAGAAAATGACAAAATGTGCTTAAAATGCCCAGAATCCTGGCACTTGCTGAAAATTCACTGACAAGATTTTTTGCTTATTAATCATAATGTTTTCCAAATAGTCTGTGATTTGCTCTTGGTGCTTTGATATTTAAAAATTAATTTTTAAAAAGGAGGCAATTGTATTATCTTATTAAAACTAGGGAACAACAAAAATGTGTCTCACAAAAACAGGCCAGATTCTGGTGAGGGAGGATAAGACTTGGAGAAGTTCTAAGGGCAGGTTACAGCTATATTTGTTAGCTGATTTCTTTTTGTTTGCAAATTTATTACATAAAATCTTCCTAGCTTCCTCTGCCTTTTCCATGGCATCCTAAACTACTCTGGGACCTCAAATGATATAGTAATAGCAGCGCTACAGGAGGGCTAAAATAGAAGACAGGAGCCTCAACACACACAAGAGCCTACTCCACAGAAAGTTCCGATATTGAAATATCACTGTGTTGGGTCCATAGTTCCTGCTTATACAGTTCATATTTTCTTCAAACTGTCATACAACATGACTAAGTTGACAGCATACAGTTGGTTTTACACCTTTGAAGTTCTTCATCAGAAGCCATATTTCACATGAACATAGCATAGAGCCATATTGTGAAGATACCATGTGAGCTGTGCATGAGGCTGTGTGGAGAGCTTTGCCAAGCATGATATTCTGTGTTCTGTGTTTCTGCATGCTTTGTATCCCAGAAGCTAAACTCCCATTTGGCTGTTCCAGTTTCTTCAAGAGATGAAGTTAAGTTTCCATCTTTAAGAAAAGCAATTCATAAAGGAAATGAATTTGAAAAGGAGATTAGATGGTGGTCATCATCTTGATAGCCAAATTCAAATGTCTATTTATCTCCAGGGCATAAAAGACACAGAAAATATCTTCAGGGTATAATAAACACAGAAATGATAACATCTAAAGAACAGAAGAGAGTGAGAGCAAACGTGGGATCAGAACAAGAGACTATTTTAAGAAAACAGAGATGACTGATAAGTGGAAATGGTAGATTTGTTCTATTGAAAAATACCAGTATATTCTGGAAATAACAAAAGAAGAATAAGGAAGTTTCATTACTGTATGTTTTCAGAAGCAAAGCAGCACAATCCAAAAAGAACTCTACACTTAACTTTGTATATAACATAGAACAATAAATGACTGCTTCAGAGGAAGCAGGAATACAATAATTTGCTAAAATGAATATTTTAGGGAGAAAGAGAGGAAACTTTCACCATTAGGAAACCAAACATCTCCTTCTGCAGCTGAAGAGACCTAGTTTTCAAGTGACGAGGGAAAATGAAAAATAACCTCATTTAACTAAATACTCTTTTTTTTTTTTTTTTTTTACCTCACAAATTGATCCAGTCAACAGAAAGGACTATGGGTACTTTTGAGCCCAGAGTCCACTACGTCATAAACATAGGGTTGTTGTAAACCAACACTGTGTGGAGCTATTGCCTTAACAGAGTCTGACGGTCAAGGCCCGAAACCTGGGTCTGACTCAGACTAGGAAACAAAAACAGTAGGCTTCAGAGCATGCCATAGACAGAGAACTAAACAAAACCTAGGAGAGGGCTCAAATTTTCAAAAAGAAACAGCTTTAGCAATTTGAACCATTAGTTTAACAAAGCCTAGTAAGAGAAGAGGCTTTTAGGAAACTTCTAAATAAATTTTATAGACCCAAATTAAATAGGTTGATATTAGAGCCTTGGGAAAGATTCAGAATATCCTAACCACTTACAATATTTCTGCCAACACCTTTTTTTCCTCTCTTGCTCCTTCTTCTTAAATGTCTGTTTTCTTACAACCCCAGTACTCAGTACTAAGCACTCTGGACCTTCTCCACGTTATCTTATATAGAAAGTGCATCCATTCTTTAAATACTTGTTTTATTTTACAGTTAGTGTCTTTTGTGTCCTCTCCTGGAGATCTTTGCTTTGTCTGAGGTCACAAAGATATGCTCCTATGTTTTCTTCCAGAAGTTGTATAGTTTTAGCTTTTACATTTAGGCTCCATTTTGAATGAGGCTCCATCTTGATCCATCTTGAATTAATTTAAGTATATAATGAGAACTAGGGGTAAATGTTTATTTTAGCCGAGTTGTCCAAGCACCATTTGTGGAGAAGGTTTTACTCATTGAATTAACTTGGCACCTTTATTGAAAATCAGTTGACTCTATATACGTGGTTTTATTTCCAGACTCTATTTTGTTCTGATGATGTATGTGTTTGTTTTTATGCCAGCACCACACTGCCTTGATTACTGTAAAATTTATAGTTATCCACTCTTAGGTTTAACAGATTACTTGATGCAGAGGCCTAAGACCTAAATTCTAAGGCAAGTTTTGGCATTAAGTAGCTGTGAAATTTTGAACAAGTCATCCAATTTCTCTATTACTTAATTTATTAACCTGAAAAATAAGAGAGAGTAGATCAGGGTTGAAAATTAAAATACTTGGCAGGTAACGTAACAGAATTAACCTGGAAAGTATGATACAATTCTACAACAGGGAGTGGTAGGTATTGTACCAATGTCCATAATCTAGTCTAAAGATTAAAGTTACCATCCATACTAGCCTGCAAGAATGCAAACTTGCTATTGCCACACCGTCTGATTTTTCCAGAGAAACCAGAAACCTGGATTTGTTATGGGAAATCTGATTTTTAAGGCATCATGTAGGTCAAATAAAACATAAAATTCAGTTTCTGAACTGCCAGTTTGAGACCCTGGTCTAGCAAATATCTCAGAATGCTAATAGTTTTTTGTTTGTTTGTTTGTTTGTTTGTTTTTTTAACATAGTTACTGGGAAGAACAAACGAGGGAACATAAGAAAATGCTTGCACTGTACCTGATATAATTTCTTTTTTTCATATTAAACATTCTCTAACTTGTATCCCAAATCTCTACAACTAGCCCTGAATGTCTTGCAAGCAAAGGGTCATTTCCTTCCTTAAATACAACTAATAGCTCACTCTGCATGAGTTCACAGTCTGTCCTGTGTTGGGCTCTTTCCGTTACTCCCCTTCCCAGATGCTTTCAATGCCTTCTCCACCTTTCTCCAGCTCAGTCTGTGCCCAGGTAGACTGAATTATGTGAACTTTATGGACAGGCTTTTTTATCCTGTGGCTTCCTGTTGTGTTTAGCCAATGTAGACAACAACAAAAGACTGGAGGGTGAATGAAGAGTGAAGTTGGAGTATTTATATTCCCAGTACCCCACCTGCTAAGTCACAAGGCTTGACTTTGGCCTAAAGCCATAGCTGTCTTCAGGCTGTTCTCTCCATAGAGCCATAGTCAGTTCAGGCTTCTATAACAAAGAGAACCACACACTCAGTGACTTAAACAACAGAAATGTATTCCTTGCAGTTGGAGACTGAAAAGCCCATGGTCAAGGTGCTTGCCAATTTGGTTCCTGCTAAGGGCCCTCTTCCTGGTTTGCAGATGGATGCCCCTCCCTGTTGTATCCTCACATGGTAGAGAGACAGATCATCTTTCTCTTGTCTCTTCTTATGATCACATTAATCCCACATATGAAGGCCCGACCCTCATAAACTAATTACCTTCCAAAGACCCGACCTCCAATTGCCATCACACTAAGGATTAGAGCTTCAGTATATGAATTTGGGGAGACATAAACCATTCAGTCCGTAGCAGCCAAGCTTTTCTTTGGGTTACATTAACCATTTTTTCCTGTTGACCCTTCAGGCCAAGGGGCAGTTAATAGCTCTCATGTTCTTTTAAATTCTGTTCACTCACTTATAAATCATTCAATTTGAGTGTGCTATATCATCTTGAGACCCCTGAACTAGCAAATCTTTCAGAATGTTAATGGTATTTTTACATAGTTATTGTGAAGAACAAATGAGGGAACATAAGAAAATGTGTGATCATTGTCTAATACACCAGCTTCTCACCCCAGGTAGAGCTCCTCTCCTCTGTTCCCTTTCTAAACCAATGGCGCCACTATCCTGCCTATTAACCAGGCATAAAGTGATGGTGCTCTATTAGAAAGGGAGGTTCCCATAGGATCCCTCTGCTTCACTCATCCCTAAACATGAGTAACCAGGAAAATGAGAGAAACTTGGTCTGCCAAAGAGTAGAAGGATTGGTTAAGTTCAAGGTACTGAGCTGGCTACATTTTCTAGGAGTGGAGTTTCAAACTGAACTGATTTTGTGGCTGGAATTTCTCTTCCCTCTCCTCTACTGGACCAGAAGGATTAGTGCTCTGGGCTGCTCTGTGCAACCCTTCATTCTATCCTCTGTGAATATTCTCTCTTCATTCATGCATGGAGCCACCAGCACTTTCCTCTTGCACAGGGTACACCTTTAATTGGTCTTTCGACACCATCCGTGGAAGATCTGCTATCCAGGCTGAACCTGATAAACATAGATAGCTGTTTGACTTGCTTCAGATCTAAGCTATATATAGCCTGCTTCTGATGTCTTAAATTTTTTTCTACATGGTTCGCCTTAGCTTCCTAGTTTTGCACTGGAGCTTCAAGCAGAAGTCTCTGCTAATAATAGTGTTACTGTGCTTTCTCTTGTCTCCTTTGTCATGTACCCTTGTTTCTAACCTGCCTCAGAAGCAGGAGATTAGTATGGAAAAAAGCAGAATTTACAGACTCCTGATTATACTAATGTAAAATCCCAATTCAACATAAATAATCAATACCAAATTCTTGGCATAAATTTTGACTCATGCCAATTCTTTAGTTCCAGTATTCACTCTATCACATGCCCTTAGTTTGTTGCTTCAAAATGCCACTTATATCTCTCTCCTGCTCTACATTCTTATCCCCACTCTATTAATCTCAGTTCCTGACCTATTATGCCAATGATAACTTCTGCCCCTTCCAGTTCATCCTGCCCCACTCTGCCAGATTCAACTTTCTTATAGGATGCTTCCATCATATGACTCTTTATAACCTTATTTCAAATACAAATTCAGTGGCACAGGTTTTAATGATCTCCATGATATATATACCCAATCTCAATTGTCCTAGAGTTCATGCATGGGAGAGAGCAGTCTTTTCAGTGCTTCATCCACATGCCATTTTTGTTTCTATCTCCAAGCCGTTCCCTTGCTGGATATGTCATATCCTCTTTCCTCCATCTATACCTGAGCCCTGTTCAGCTCACATTCTGCCTTCTCAATTAACATTTTACTTCTTAAATTAAGCCCTACTTAACTCTTTCTATAAACTCAAATGGTACTTTTAGTGTTTTCCATACAATTTAACCATTGAATCCACATTATTTTACTTATTTATTTTTTGAGACGCGGTTTCACTCTTGTTGCCCAGGCTGGAGTGCAATGGCACAATCTTGGCTCACCGCAACCTCCACCTCCCGGGTTCAAGTGATTCTTCTGCCTCAGCCTCCCAAGTACACATTATTTTATGTTGTTTTCTAATCACTTTAAGTATATTCACATTCAGGATATTGTTCAGTGTTAATAATGATTTAAAAAAAAAAATGTTCTCACTCTGTCACCCAGGTCAGAGTGCAGTGGCACAATCATGACTCACTGCACCTTTGACCTCCTGGGCTCAAGGACCCATCTCAGCCTCCCAAGTAGCTGGGACTACACGTGCATGCCAGCATACCTGGCTAAGGTTTTATTTTTATTGTTTTGTAGAGACAGGGTCTTGCTTTGTTGCCTTGGCTGGTCTCAAACTCCTGGCCTCAAGAGGTCCTCCTGCTTTAGCCTCCCAAAGTGTTGGGATTACTGGTGTGAGTCACCAGGACCAGCCTCAGTGATGAGATTTTTGATGATATCATGAATAGGGGACCCAGGAAAACTTCCCATCTTGCTATTGGTCTAGTCATCCTTTTCCTCCTCATCAAGACCCTAAGAGAAACACTGTTAACAAGGAACAAAGACAAATGGGAATTCAGGTACCATCTTGTAATGGTTAGTTTTGTGCGTTATTTTGAATAAGTGACATTTCCCAGTTATTCAATCAAACACTAGTATAGGTAAAAATTTCTTATAGATGTGATTAAAGTCAATAATCAGTTTTTGTTTTTGTTTTTTTGTTTGTTTGTTTGTTTTGTTTTGTTTTTTGAGATAGAGTCTTGCTCTGCCACCCAGGCTGGAGTGCAGTGGCACCATCTTGGCTCACTGCCGCCACCACCTCCTGGGTTCAAGTGATTCTCCTGCCTCAGACTACCAAGTAGAGCAGGTGTGTGCCACTAAGCTCAGCTAATTTTTTTTTTTTTTTTTTTTTGGTATTTTTATTAGAGACAGGGTTTTACCATGTTGGCCAGGCTGGTCTCGAACTCCTGGCCTCAAGTGATCTGCTCGCTTCTACCTCCCAATGTGCTGGGATTACAGGCGTTGAGTCACCATGCCCAGCCAGTCAGTTGGTTTTTCAAAAGGGCAACTATCCTAGATAGTCTGATTGATTTCATCAATTGAAAGGCCTTGAGAGTGGAGCTGAGGTTTCCCAGGAGTAGAAATTCCAGCTGTGGACCCCAGCTTTAGCTTCAGCCTGTGCCCAAGAGTTCCAGCCTGAAGTTCCTGACAACCTACCCTACGGATTTGGAATTGCCTGCATAGTCCCCACAATCACATAAACCAATTTCTTGCAAGAAAGATTAAAAAATATATCTCCTACAAGTTTCTGTTTATCTGGTTTAACCCTGACTGATATAGATTGGGATGTCTGGAAGTGGAGTAAGAAATAACTAAATGTGGAAGTGGCTTTGGAATGGGGCAATGGGTAGAAGCTGAAAGGATTTTGAAGAACATAGCAAATGTCTAGATCGTCTGGGATATACTGTGAGTAGAAATATGGATAATGACTCTACTAGTGAGGATGCAGAAGGAAGTGAAAAGCATGGTGAAGAAAATCCATAGTAAAAATCTACATAACTTTACAGAATACCTAAATCTTCATAAAAGACTGTTGATAGAAATATGGATATTAGAGGCACTCCTGGTGAAGGTTTAGAAGGAAATAAGGAACAAGTAGAAAATGTAGAAAAAGAGGGTCTTGCTTTACAGTGGCAGAAAGTTTACTGGATTTCTGTCTTACAGTTGTGGAAAGCAGAAATTATAAGTAATGGAGTTAGGTATTTAGCTGAGAAGCATTTTAAGCAAATTACTGAAGGTGCAGAATGATTTTGTCACATTGCTTATAATAATACGCAAAAGGAAAGAGATAGGTTGACAAAATAATTGTTAAAGAAAGAAGAACTGGAACTTGGTGATTGGGAAATTCTCATTCGATCCGGATTGGAAAAGATGCTAAAATTAGGAGATTCGCTGTCAGGAAAGACTACTCTGGAGAGAAAGTCAAAATGGCTGGACCACATTTTCCTAGTGGCTCAGAAGTATCAAGAGGTGAGAATTTCAATCACACAGAGGTATCCTGGAGAGGCGAGTCATGTGACTCACAGATCTCAGCCATCTAAGTAGAAGCCAGGAATAGAGATGGGATTATCCAGGAAAGATAAATGGAAGAGACTCTTATCTAATGGAGTGAATCCCCAAAATATTCACAGAAGACCCACAAAGCTCTTGAGAATTTTAAACCAACAGAAAGACAGAAATAGAGAGATGATGAAATGAAAGAAGATTGTTGGACTCCTAAAATTCTACAGGCAGGACACAGACTAATTAGACCACTCTGCTACAAACACATGCTATTCCCTTTTTTTTTTTTTTTTTTTTTTTTTTTGAGACAGAGTCTGGCTCTATTGCCAGGCTGGAGTGTAGTGGCGCGATATCAACTCACTGCAACCTCCGCCTCCCGGCTTCAAGCGATTTCCTTGCTGAGGCCTCCCGAGTAGCTGGGACTACAGGCATGTGCCACAGCAACCAGCTAATTTTTTTTTATTATTTTTTTATTTTAGTAGAGACGGGGTTTCACCATGTTGACCAGAATGGTCTCGATCTCCTGACCTCATGATTTGCCCGCCTGGGCCTCCCAAAGTGCTGTGATTACAGGCGTGAGCCACCACGCCCAGCCAACACATGCTATTCTTCATAAAAGAATGGCTCAGAAAATGAAGCCTCAAGTCATAGATTATTCCCAGGTCTTGAAACCTACAGGAGTTTGCCCATTTGGATTTCTAATTTGCTTGGAACTGGTAACTCCTTTTTCCTTACATTTTTTCTTTTTTATTTATTTATTTTTAATGTGACTGTAACTGGTATCCTATCCCTGTTCCACCATTGTATTTTGGGATAAAAACATGTAACTTCTCTTGCACGAAAATGAGAAGAATAAGAGAGCCATGCTTACAAACTCATGGACTTCTAGCCTATATTCTGATCTAGTCAGGATAGTATTCAACATAATAGTTAAAAGCTTAGGATGTGGAGTCAGACTGCCTGAGTTTGAATCCCCACTCACTACTGAGATCTAGACTAGAGTAAGATGCTTTTAACCTCACTGTGTCACAGTTTTCCCATCTGCAATATCACAATAGTAACTGGACCTTTCTTACAGAATAATTGTGAGAAAAAATGTACACAATGATTGAAACAGTGTTCGACACTGTTACAGAAGAGACTAAAGAAAAAAATACGTTCCCACACCTCACCTTCCCCCATGCACACACACACACACACACACACACACACACACACACACACACCAGGAGTGGCATTACAATAATTATGAATAATGTGTAAGATGTTGCTAAGCTCAGAGTCAATTCTAACTGTATGCTTATTTATTGAGATGTTTCACAGCATCAAAAATCACGTTTTTTATTGTAGTTGGCAAAGAAACCAAGTCTAGAAAGGACGTAGAGACAAATCCGAATGGCCCTGCTAATTCATTTAAAAGGCCCAAGGGATGGATGAGAAGCAGTAGCTATTAACTCTTTGGAGGTATTCCTCTCCAGTTTCTGGAAGGCACAAAGAATACTCTGATTAATGTGTTTGAAATATCCTTTCAAAGCTTTGCTTATGCCCTTGTTATATTAATTATTTCTGTAAATTAATTTTTCTTCCAGGATCACTCTCCAGAAAAAAAAAATGAATAAATATCATACTAGATTTTTCCATAGCTGAAGCCTACAAATTGAAAACACTGGGAATCAAGAAGTTGGCTACCCTAAGATCAAGGCTAGCCTCATAGATAAGCAGACTCAGTGGTACCTTCCTAATATGGATTTAAGTGGTAATTAGAATATTCAACTTGCCCGAGACTTCATCTAGCCAACTTCTAGAGAGCCTCTGACACTTCAACCCTGTCTTCCTATTATTTTTACTCACAAATTAATTTTGTTCACAAATTGAATTTGTTCATTCATTCATTCATTTTTCAAACAATTATCATCTAACACACACACATACATAGGTATATAGAAACTATGAGGCCTGTGCAAGGCTTATAGAGTCTAGAGATGAATAAAACATCGTCCCTGTCTTTCAGAAGCAGACATTAGAACTCTTACAAGAAATGTGGATAACAATTGTCTGTTTCACAGGCTGTTGTGATGATTAAATGAGATAATGAATATAAAGTCCTTTTATAAGTGCAGAATATGATCAATAACTATTTCTTGTTATTACTGTCATCATTATTTGGTAGAGCTGTGAGGGGTCTCGGAGAACTTCTAGTCCAGTGGTTCTCAAACTTTTATGTACATCAGAATCACCTGGACAGTTTGTTAAAATGCCAGATGCTGAGCCCCACTCCAAAATTTCTGATTCAGTAAGTCTGTGCTGAGGTTTGAGAATTTGCATTTCTAGGTTCCCAGATGATGGTGATGATGCTGGTCTGAGACCACATTCTGGTAACCCTCTTATACTCCAGTCCCCTCATTTTACAAATAAGAAACTGAAGCTCAAGACAGTTAAACTGATAGAACTATAAACTTATCAATAATTCACTCTTTTGACCCCACCTATCATTATTACCCTGCTGCCCCTCTGTGATAGCTGCATATCATATCAGATATGTTGATTTTCTTAACCTTACAGAAAGCATAATGATAGGCATATAAGTGTTACATATTTTTGTACATGGATAGATTAGGGGAGAGGACATATCTCTGGACAGAGAGGCTATAAAGTTGGTCATCCATGCATAAGGCCATCAATCAGTTTGAAATCATTTGTATTATTTACCTATTGCTGTATAACCAATTCCCCCTAAACCTAGAAGTTCAGCAGAGCATACATCTTAGTTTCCGTGCAGCAAGAGTCTAGGCATGGTTTAACTGAATACTCTGTTTTGGGATTTCTCACAAGGCTGCAATCAAGGTGTTGAGTAGGGCTGAGGTCCCATCTGAAGACCTGACTGAGAAAGATCTGCTTCAAAGTTCACTTACATGGTTTTTGGCAGGATTCAGTTACTCAGGGCTCTTGGACTGAGGGCCCCAGTTTCTCACTAGTTTATTGGCCAGAGGCCTTCCTCAGTTCCTTGACATGTGGGCCTCCCAATTGGATAGCTTGCTTCATCAAAATCAGGGAGATCAAGGCAGAGAGAGTGCACTTGCAAGATGGAAATTGCAATCTTTTGTAGCCTGTCTGTGAAGGTGGCATCTCATCACCTTTTTCATAGTCTATTGGTTCAAAGCCAGGCACTGGATTCAGCCCATATTCAAAGCAAGAAGATTACCCAAGAATATAAATACTGGAGTGGAAATAAATGAGGCCCACATCAGACACCGCGTACCCACACTACTCATGTAAACTCAACTCCTCATTTCACAGATGAAGAAATTGAAGCTCAGAGACAGCAGGTGGCTTATGTAAGATCACATAGCCAGTCTACTTCCCTGACTAGAATTCTAATGCCCTTTCTATTACATCATTGTAAAATTCTCTCCATTTGATCTCTATTGCAGACATCATAAACAATATATCAATTGAAAACAGAAGAACAAAACATGCTCTGATGGAATAAGAGCAAATAAGTTTATCATATCCAAACTCTAGTTTTTAAAAAATAAACCATTTGCTTAATCATCATTGTAATCAAGAACCCAAGAGACAAAAAAGCAATATAATAGTTCCAACAATCATTCATTTATTTGGTGCTCTGTTCAAATAACACAAAGATAAGCATTTTTCTTTTGGATCTCAACATACACTCTATAAGGCAATTTTCCTACCTCTTTACCAGGAGAATGTACATTTCTTCTTGACCTAGTGAGGCTCTCTGTGTATTTTCAAAACTAAACGTACCTTGTAAAAATATATTATAGACCTCAAGTAATATTTATTTCCCAGAGAGCTGAATAGAAAAAGCTAAATCATACACTTATTTCTGTTTCAGTACATATTTATTTAGCACTGACTGTATATAAGGTATGTGTCTGGCTCTAAGGAATCAGTGGTGAACAAGCCAGAAGGGATTATTGTTGCAATGGTCTTTCAGATATACCAGGGAAAACAGACATGTTTTAAACATTATAGATAATTAATTAGTGTGTAAAGTGGCTTTGAAGGTAGAAGATAGAGTGTTATGGGAGAATATAACCGTGGGTCTTAACTGAATCTGGGGAGATAGAAAGACATGATAATTAAGCTGAAACTGTACAGGGCATAGAAATTTGCATATTCTGTTCCTTCTAAACAAATTTGGAAAACAAAAGCGTTCCAGATAAAGTCTCCAAAGTGAGGAAGTTTATTTTGATTTGATTTTGTAAGATCAAATTATAGATCAGATCATAGAAAATAGAGATAAAAATTACAAATCATCTTTACATATGACTGGGAACTAGCTATATAGTCATCATTGACTATATGCTGTTGCTGCAACAGTTTTAATGGATCCCTGGGTGTGTCAAACTTGGCAGTTTGGGCTAAAAGTTAATCATCACTGTAATCAAGAACCCAAGAGACAAAAATGCAATGTATTAGTTAATAACAATATAATTTAACCCTTGACAAAGGGTATATCTCTGGAGAGCAGAGCTCATAGATCCCCCCCTTCCTTACTTAAAGCAGGGTGGATATCCTGTTATTGACTTTGAAACAATTTCCCAAATTTCCAAAATGAATCCAAGATAAGGGTATGTCTTGTGAGTTGAGAAGGGATGGTATTCAGGACAGCTTAGTACTGTTTGTGGGGAACAGAAACTCCAAGAAGTGTGGGGGCGTAAGCAAACTTCCCAAGAAGGAGAGGTTTTAAAGATTAATCACTGGTAATTTTCATTAATGATGAGTCATTAGTGATAAATCATTCATGATCATCTTCCCGACAACGATGGATGAAGGGCTGCATCAGAACAGAGAGTTCTGTGCAAAAGCCAGAATGCCAGCTACTCAAGAGAACTGGGCCCCAGGACCGTAAGGTACCCCAGGAGAGTAACATATTTGCTGAATAGGAAATAAAGTTCTCCCAAAGGAAGCCACTTTTCAAAGCACTTTTTACAGTGCCATCTAGTGGAGATTAAAATTACTGCACAATTGTCCCACTGCTTGGGTTCTAGTCCTTGCTCTGATCCCAACAACTCAATTCAAATGCTGATTCCAGCTCCAAAATTCCAGCATGCCTTTATTTAGTGAGCAAAACCAAACATTTTCTTTTTTGTCATGACATTGACCTGTAAATCTAATTTAACTATAAAATGAAGAAAAGCAAGAGCTACTGCTAAGTGTTGTTAAACAGATTAAAATAAATTACTTTTAAACGCTAGAATGGGTGAACCTGGTTAACGGAAAATAGAGGCAGAAGAGGAGGAGAGAGACTCTTAACACAGTAAAGAGTAAAGAGTAAAGACGGTAAATGGTAAATATGAGCTGGTCATAAGCTTCCTTAGCTGCACCAATGTAACAGAGAGATGTACTGGTGGAGAGGATACAGGCTTTGGAATAAAGGTGGGTCTAAAGCTGGCTCCACTACTTAATAGTGTCTGACAATATAAAAAAGGCTTACTCTCTCTGAATCTTCATTCCTTCATCGATTAAAAAGACGAAGGTGATGGCTACACCTACCACCTGTGGATATTGCCATTAGAAGATGCTTATGGATGCTAATCCCCTTCCTATCCTCTGCATTAAACCCTCAGCTGGTTTTAGAGCGCAAACAATCCATTCTTTTCTATGAGACCTCTTGAACTAGGTCTTCACTCTTCCAAATCTTCCTAATCCCTCTCCCTCCACTTCTTATTCTGACTCTCCTCATCCTAATAAATCAACTTGTTCCAATCTGACTGCTAGTGACAAGTCAGAGATCTCTGGCTAGTCTTTTCCCAGAAGCTGGTGGAAGGCTATTTGTGCTTCTGCTTGCTCCTTACAGAAAATCTATAGTGATCGTTGTTCCCATGGGTCAACCAACACAGAGAAGAAAGCTGCAGCCAGCTGCCGACTCTTAATCAGGAAGAGTTTGCTCAGCTGGTCCTTCTTCAACCACATTTCCCTCTTATTCTTCTCTCACCTTCAAAGTTTTCTGTTTTTCTTCACCAAGACATCAGTCTGTTGCCCTCACAGCATGACATGGCTTTTTGCCTTTTTATCCTATACGTATAAGTCAGTAATGCCCTGTAGCTGGGCAAACAATAAAGAAGGACAAGGTTTTACTTCCATGCTGAGAAAAATAAGTATATGTCCCCTATTTTTCTGTAAACACTCATCTTTGTTGGAGAAAGTGTCATCATTTCAAAAAAAAAAAAAGGCTTCCCTCCTCCCTGATACTGGTTTGGCCCTCTCAGAGGTAGAAATAATATTTTCCTCAGCAAAGGTGATTTTCTTCCCATGAGGCCTATAGACAACCAAATTGATTTTTCAGGCCAAAACCATTTCAACGTCTATTTATCTTCTCAGGATGATGTCCTTCAGCAAATCATTTTGTCAACTCTTTGGTGTGGGTTTTTGTAACAGAGAAGATTGTAGTCATCATACTTAAAAATAAATAAATAAATTCCATCTTTCTTCTTTGCTGAAAGCACTATTCAACCCAGCCTTTAAAACAGAAAATTCTAGGTATGAAATAAAACATTGACCTTTATGTTAAGGAAAAAATAAAATGTTGAGGTTTTTTTTTTTTTTTTTTTTCGTTTTTTTACTCTTCAGATTGGTTTTTCCCACTAGTTCTACAAAAATGACTTTATAGGTACAATTTAGCAAAGGTGAGAGGGGGAAGTTGCAAAAAGAAAAAAAGCTATATTAAGGATTCAATTTTCACATTTATTTTTCTCCCCATTTGTATATTGAGGAAGAGCCTTGAGACACGAATTTTACTTTTTTACTATAAAAATCAATGCATACCCTGGTTAAAAAAGAAACAACAAAAAGTTTCCCTTCACCATTACCTCCAGACACACTCTATATATACAGCTTTACGTATATAAGTATATACAGAGTTCAAATCCTATTATCTTGCTTTTTCTATATAATATATTTTGGAAATCTTTTTATTCCAAGACTCATAAGTCTATTTTTAGCTAGTTGGATATCATGAATTTTTACGCATATATCATGATTTATTTACCCAGATCCTGGCTGACATTTTTTCAGAAATTTTAGCAAATAGCAATTACCAATGAAGCTTCAAAGAACATCCTTTAAAATATATCTTTGTGTTTTTGAATTGGTAAATCTGCATGATATATTTGAAGATTAAAATTGTTAGGTCGACATAATGAGGAGGTTAGTAAAAACAGTGCAAAGCATTTCAGTTGAGAGGTTTGCAAGTTAAATTAACAGTAGATGCTGAGCTCCTAATATATCTACCCCAATCTTTAAAGAGGACCAATAGAAATAAAAGCCACTATGTGGCGTCTTTTTTGAGCAGGCAATAACTTGGACTCAGGTTGAAAACCGTCTCCTTAGCTGCATGATATCTTTTGCTAAGGAGACAGATTGCAACTTCAGTCCAAGTTAATTACCTGTTCAAACAAGACACAGAATTAGTTTGTCTCCATCAACAAATGAATGGATAAAGGTGGTGATATGTACACAATGGAATACTACTCAGCCTTAAAAAAGAAGAAAATATTGTCATTTGTGACAACATGACTGAACTTGGAGGACATTATGTTAAGTGAAATAAATCAGGCACAGAAATACAAATACCACATAATCTCACTTACACACTTAGAATCTAAAATAAAGTTGAACTCATAGAAGTAAAGAGGAGTATGGTGGTGTTACCAGGGGCTGGGGGGAAGGGGTGGCAGTAGCTAAAGTTGGGGAGATGTTGCTGAAAGGATGCCAACTTTCAGTTAGCTAGGAATAAATTCAAGAGATCTGTTGTACAACATGGTGACTGTAGTTAATAACAATGTATTGTGTTATTCAAAATTGCCAAAAGAGTAGATTTTAAGAGTTCTCACCACCTAAGTATGTGAAGTGACATATACATTAATTAGCTCAATTTATCCATTCCACAATGTACATATTTTTAAAGGACATAATAAATACATACATTTTTTATTTGTCAACTAAATAAATAAAATGTTTAAAAAATTAAGTCCTGAAGACAGTAAAATAATACCTTTAAAGTGCAGAAGGAAAGAAAAGGAAAAGGAAAGGGAAAAGAAAGGAGGAAAGAGAAGGTCATCTCCAAATAATTGATAACTAACAGATTTTTTCACCAGAAGATATGCCCTACAAGAAATGGTAAAGGTACTTAGACAGAAAGAAAATGATACCAGATGGAATCTCAGAGTTTTAAAGAAGGAATGAAAAGCATCAGAAATGGTAAATATTTTGGCAAACATAGAAAGACTATTTTTCTTCTTCTTTTTTTTTTTACTGACACAGATGTACATTTTTGGGAGTACATATGATAATTTAATACATTCATATAATGTATAAAGATCAAGTCAGGGTAACTGGGATAGCCATCACCTTAAATATTCGTCTTTTATGCTAGAAACATTCAGATCATTCTCATCTATTTTAAAACGTACAATAGATTATTGCTAACATAATCACTTTACTGATCAATTGAACATTGTCTTATTTCTTCAAACCATATCTTGTTTTTTTTGATTGTTTGTTTGTTGTGTTTGTTTTGAGATGGAGTCTGTCTCCCAGACTTGAGTGCAGTGGCGCAATCTCGGCTCACTGCAACATCTGCCTCCCGGGTTCAAGCTATTCTCCTGCCTCAGCCTCCTGAGTAGCCGGACTACAGGTGTGTGCGGCCACGCCTGGCTAATTTTTGTATTTTTAGTAGAGACTGGGTTTTGTTTTCCTGTGTTGGCCAGGCTGGTCTTGATCTCCTAATTTCAAGGGATCCTCTCACCTCTGCTTCCCAAAGTGCTGGGATTACAGGTGTGAGCCACTGCATCCAACCTAACTGTATATTTGTACCCATTAATCCAGTGGTCCCCAATATTTTTGGCACGAGGGACTGGTTTGATATAAGCCAATTTTCCATTTCTCCACGGAAGGGGGTGGGGGAACGGATGTGGGTGGTTTCAAGATGAAACTGTTCCACCTCAGATTACCAGGCATTAGTTAGATTCTTATAAGGAGCACACAACCTAGATCCCTCGCATGCACAGGATTTGTGCTCCCGTGAGAATTTACTGTCGCAGCTGATCTGACTTGAGGTACAGCTCAGGCAGTAATGCTCGCTCATCCACTCATCTCCTGCTGTGCCCTGGGTTCCTAACAGACCAGTACTGGTCCAGAACTTGGGGGATACGGACCCCTGAATTGATCACCCTTTTTTCCCCTCCTCCCTACTACCCTTCCTGGCCTCTGATAACTACCAATCTACTCCTATCTTTGTGATATCCACTTTTTAACTCCCACATATGAGTGAGAACACATAGTATTTGTCTCTCTGTGCTTGACTTATTTCAATTAACATAATAACCTTCAACTCCATCCATGTTGCTGCAAATGGCAGCATTTTATTACTTTTATGGTTGAATAATATTCTATTGTATAAAGGTGCCACATTTTATTTATCCATTCCTCTTCTGATGGACTCTTAGGTTGATTCCATATCTTGGCGATGGTGAATAGCGGTAAAATAAACAGGAGAGGGCAGACAGCTCTTTAATATATTGATTTCCACTGTATTGGATATATACCCAGTGGTGGAATTGCTGGATCATATGGTAGTTCTACTTGTTGTTTTTCAGGGAACTTCTGTATTGGTTTCCATAGTACTTGTACCAATTTACATTGCTACCAATAGTGTGTGTGTTCCTAAGTAGAATGGTTGCAAGAAGTATTCATGCTAGAAGGCTCTGAATAACAATACTACTAATACAGAGGATACCAACCATGAAATACTATAGGGCCAAGCAGGTGAAAATAATTCAGTGAAATAGGTCACATGCAAAACCAAAAAGAATTAAGGACCAAGTTAAATTGGAAGCATATGCCCTATCTAAACAAATACTGCTCAGCTATCACCGATGGTCTTCACACAGAAATGTAGCCCTATATTGCTGAGTCTCTGAATTTTTCAAGATCTCAATTGTGACATAATTACTTAGTTTTTAAAACACTCTGTGCCCCAAACAGATAATATCTGAGTGCTAAAGGCAGCCAGTGAACTGCCCATTTGTGACCCTTTTTCTAATATTTTTAGTACTCTCAGCTTGTCTTGGTAGAGAGGCCTTCTTATCAAATGTATGGCAAAAGCTACCCCAACCCAAGCTTTATTTTTAGCCTTTTAGAACCCAAGACTTGTGATTTCCATTGGTGCAAATACCTTGTAAATTCTTTCAGAAAAGAATGAATGACAAAAAGTGTGTCCAAATAGAATTTTGTAAACTTACATTTTTCTTTTAAGATCTCTCGGGCTGGGGCCTGTGGTACGCCGCTTCAGTGAGGGGCTCCACTGCAGCCACCCGGCTTGCTGCCTTCCTGGGCGCCACTCCCCCAGGTGACCCAACGCGACGCGCCAGTAGCGCAGCATCGATTCCTCTCGGGCTCTTGGGCGCTGCTCTGAGCAGCGTCACCCTTTACACCAGAAAGCTGGCGGGCACTATGGGGAAAAAACAAAAGAAGAAGAAAGTGGAGGAGGTGCTAGAAGAGGAGGAAGAGGAATGTGTGGTGGAAAAAGTTCTCGACCGTCGAGTGGTAAAGGGCAAAGTGGAGTACCGCCTAAAGTGGAAGGGGTTCTCAGATGAGGACAACACATGGGAGCCAGAAGAAAACCTGGATTGCCCCGACCTCATTGCTGAGTTTCTGCAGTCACAGAAAACAGCACATGAGACAGATAAATCAGAGGGAGGCAAGCGCAAAGCTGATTCTGATTCTGAAGATAAGGGAGAGGAGAGCAAACCAAAGAAGAAGAAAGAAGAGTCAGAAAAGCCACGAGGCTTTGCTCGAGGTTTGGAGCCGGAGCGGATTATTGGAGCTACAGACTCCAGTGGAGAGCTCATGTTCCTGATGAAATGGAAAAACTCTGATGAGGCTGACCTGGTCCCTGCCAAGGAAGCCAATGTCAAGTGCCCACAGGTTGTCATATCCTTCTATGAGGAAAGGCTGACGTGGCATTCCTACCCCTCGGAGGATGATGACAAAAAAGATGACGAGAATTAACGCTCCTGAGTACCAGCCCCTGTCACATCTGACTGGGTTTCAAGTGGGAAGGGAAGGAGTTCTACTTGTCTTGACACCATAGAGGTGGCTTGAGAAGATGTCCTTGAAGAGTCAGTATAGTTTCTGTGCCCTGCAGCAGCCCAAGTGCTTTAAAGCCATTTCAAGCTGTATAGTTTGCATACCCATCCCAGTGGAGGGGAAAGGGGGTAAGTGTTTCAAGGCAACCTTTTCTGCACTTTGCTGAGAAAAGCAAAGGGCCTTCTATGAAGGACAAAACTTGCAGAATTGGGTGTGTGGGAGAGCAAAAAAATACTGTAGATCTTCAAAGAGCATCTCCACAACCCACAGCCTTCTTCCCAATAGTGTTAACTCTGCATTTTTACAGCGTAGCATGTGTGTAGTCTTTGGCTATTACTGGTGTATTATTTGGGGGAGGGATGGGGAGGGGAGAAAGGGAGATGGGTAGCATCACTTTGATTAACATTTGGGGCCTGATAGGGGAAATGGTGAAGCAATGGAAAAGAACAGACAACTAATGATTTGCTTCTATGTCCAGAATATTTTACCTTAAAAAAAAATGTCATTGGCACCATAAATAAGGACTGTGAGAGACTGTTTAAAAGCTGTGAATGTCTGAAACCTATAAGCCAAGGTGTTCCCTGCCTAAACTTATTGCTGTTCCCACAAAGGACTAAGCCATTTCATAAGTTACCAAAGTTGCCATTTTGGAGATGGAAATTGATGAGGAGGGAAAGTCTTTTATTGGAGAGTATACAGTACAAGCAGATCATTCTGTCTCAGAGGTGCTAATAAAATTAGAAGACCCTTTCTTTTCCAGTAACGAAGTTATAAATATCAGCTTGTTCATCCAAGCCACTGGCTGAGGTGTTAGGGAAGAGGAAGAGGGTGGTAGAGGAGATAAGACAGTAGGGAAAGACAAGGGCCCGTGCTCTTAGTGGGGAAAACTCTTGGAGCCGTTCTCTTTTTTGAGCTTTGAACTCTGAAACCATTGTTGGCTTCAGTCACTGACAGCACAAGTTTCACTGAATTGATCTAAGAGTTTAGTGATTTCAAAAGCCTTGGTCTCAGGAGAAGATTAAACTTCCATATTGGGCAGTGGTTCACTTTAAAACACACACACACACACAATTTTTTAAGAAATCCTAAGAAGTAACTGATACCTAAAATGCTCTGTCTTGAGTCATGAGATCCATCAGTTCTTGATATTGTCTAGACTTGCATCTAGAGCTACATTGTAAAATCCTTTTAGGCATGTGTTAGATTTCTGTGTAAACTTTGTTTAAATGTAAACTTCATACTACACTGTCAGTTTTTGTCTTAATAAAACTATAGGTTTATAAAAAAAAAAAAGATCTCTCATAGGTCTAGTTGGAGAAGGTCAAGTATTAAGAAATGATTCAGTGGGTAGTTAGCAGGGATGATTTCTGTGGTTTCTTTGACATTATCATTGAAAAGCCTGGTAAGTCTTTCTAACCAATCTCATCCACATCTTAGCTCAGCCATCTGGGTCTCCCTTTCAGGATGCCCATTTGCTTGAGAGTAATGAATATCATGGTAATGACTTTCTCTGATAAACCAAATTAAAGCTAGAGCATGCATTTTGGTCACATCCCAAGAATATATAGTACCTTTGACAGGTTACCTACTATTCCTGCAGGCCTATTTCCAGCTAAGTAATTGGGTCACAGAATAGTTTGGGCCACAAGAGTGGCATTTTCTAAAATGTTATATGGAATTCTAGATCCATGATGCTCTGTAGAAAAATGGAAGGACATTCTCTATTCTTCTATTTTTAGGAAATATGGCAAGATATATTCTATACACACACACACACACACAAACACATACACCTTCAACACCCCCATTTTAGAAATTTCTCAATGAAACTGAATTAAAAGGTATAAGGAGTTATAACAGAATTTTGATGAACTTTAATTCAGTGTTTTCCAAATATATATAAACAAAACACTCATTCATGTGTCTGCAGAAAATGCTTTTGAAACTGTTGATTGAAACCAACAATATGATTTCCCCACAAATGTCAAGCTACATTTTATGGAAATAACATATATTGTAATTTATGTTAAAATATATTTTGAACAGGTTGATGTTTCTTCATTTTCCCTATTAAATCTTCCCTAATTTAACATACAGTTCAATGTGAAACTCTGCAATATCATCATTAAACCAATTTATATAACATTTTATGTGTTACAGAGCATTTTCACAAATATTCCTTAATTTGATCCTTGTAACAAACCTCTCAGGTAAATACCTCCTTGTGTTTTGTTTGCTTATTTCAAAAAAAAAAAAAAAAACTGGGAAATAAATGACTTGTCTAAAGTTACTCGGTGAATAAAGGTGAGATTGCAATTCTGCTGGCTCCTGGCACACTGATGCTTCAAAACTCTCACTCAGCTCTATAATATCATATGGCCCAGCGATGCTACATCCAGTATTGCTCTTCCAAACTTATGCATGAGCATGTAGTCACAAGAATGGCCTGTGTGGATAATAACAGGAATCAAAGGTACTGGCTCATGCTTAGAAAAGAGGCCCATTAGAAATTTGTGATGAGTATAAATTAGAAAGGCAAAGCAACATAACTCATTGTAGAGGTCCTTGACTCATATGTAAAGAGCAAAGCTATTCATTGGTTTAAACATTTGTACTTGAAAATTACTGTGGTGGACAGGTTAGGAATATGAATAAGATATATTCCCTATCTTCAAGTAACTGGGTAAGAAAAGCAGCCAACAGCTTTAAGACAAGGTGCATTATCTTAATCTTCCAAAGGAAATAGTCAAAGGAAAGAGAAAATGAGGCAGCTTGAGCAAGAAGGCTGAGAACTGAGGGGGAAAATCATGAGTTTCAAATCTGGAGATGACTAGCGACCTTGGAGAGAGCAGGTGCAGTAAAATGTTTGCCAAGGAAGTTGGCTACAAAGAGCTACTACATAACCACATACACCTAAGAACATGCACCTTGTTAGAAATAAGGCTCAAAGTCCTAAGGAAAAATGAGCACTTAGATAAAGGATTTTTGTAAAGTAATTTACTTTTGTGCACAAGGATGTCTCCCTTATGGCTGGTTGCTACTAGAGTACTTAGAACAAAGGAGAGTAGAAGTTTTTATTTTTAACATGACTTCTGCCTTTGTGTCTTTTCCCCCATTGGTGGGGTTGGACTGTATAATTTAAACTAGATTTGACTGGCTAAACATTTAAGTGTTTTTAGATAAGGTAGATGCATAATGGGAGAGAGGGGAGAGGAGGAAGGGGTCATCTGCAGCAAACTAGAGAGTCAGTCTTTTTTAAAATAAGGAAAGGAATGTGAGCTGCTGTTGATAATGTCACTGGTTCTGTGGCATGCCTGGGCACATAGTAAAGTCAGAAAGAAGAAAAGGAGAAGAAGGAGGGAGCAGTATTGGGAATTAAAGAATAAAAGTTTGAGCAGGCTGTTTGAAGAGAAACCTTGCCATATCTCATATACCTCCACTCAAACTCAAGTTTGCTTATTTATTTATTTTGAGACAGAATCTTGCTCTGTCACCCCGGCTGGAGAGCAGCAGCATAATCACAGTTCACTGCAGCCTCGACCTCTCAGGCTCAAGTGACCCCCCCCCCAATTCAACCTCCCTAGTAGCTGGGACTACAGGCACATGCCACCATGCCTAGCTAATTTTTTTTTTTTTTTTTTTGTATATTTTGTAGAGACGGGGTTTCACCATGTTGCCCAAGCTTATCTTGAACTCCTGAGCTCACCTGATCTGCCCACTTCAGTCTCCCAAAGTGCTGGGAGCCACTGTGCCTGGCATGAGCCACTGTGCCTGGCTCCAACCCAAGTTTAGAATTTATTGTCATTTGGTCAGGAATCACTTAGTTTAGAAAAACCTCATGAACTACACCATTGCAATGTGTTAAATATGGTTGCATACCTTCCCTCTTTTCAACCTTACAGAGAGCAGTTAAATGCTCTATTCTTCCACACGCACATATCTTTGTTTCTGCTGCCTTTGAGCAGGAATTGAAGGATGCTCTCAAAATGCCTCAGCTTGAGCAGCTTTTCCATAAGACATAGCGGTTTCCTGTAACTGACCACAAAGGGCGTTTACTCAGGCCAGTTCTATGTGTTAACCAGGCCAGGCTGAGGGGAAATCTCATAGCTCCTAACTGCAGGTATTCTCTATCTGGACTGACAGCTGGATGAATGTACAGCTCTCGTGCCCTGGGATTCAGGGAGCTACAAGTGCAGCCCTGAGGGAACCAGGGAAGACTGTAAACCTAGTTCTCTCTGCATCTGTTCTTTGTCTTTGAGCCTGGCTCCCTGATGGCCTTACATGTCCCCTCCAAGGGAAGTGACAATAACAGCAGCAACAGACTCTGTTTTCTGTACACTGGACATGGCTTGAATGTCTTATGAATTAATGTTCGCCTGACCTCCATAAACTGTTCACTGGTTTCTTGAGATGCCCTATCTATTTCTGTCTAATCCATTCCTACTCACCCTTTATAGTCCTTCTCAAATTACTCTTTCTATTTTGGAAATATTTTCTGATTATTTCAAGCCCATAAACAAACCTTCTCAGGGTACCACATTTCATTACCCAATGTTGTGATTATTTCCAAAGTATTTTAGGTATGACCTTTGTCCTGTCACTAAAACCTAAGCTCCCTGAAAACAGTGGGTGCAACCATGTACTGAAAGGTTTATGTGCCAAGAACTGCACCAAGTTCTCATAACTGCCTTTGTGAATGAATTATTCTGTTTTCTATATGCTGAAATGAAGTTCTGAGGCTCCCTATTTCACAAAGCAAGAAAATCACAGAGCCAGTACCTAAAGCTAGCTCTCTCTGGTTGCAAAACCCTTGCTCCACCACAGAGCTACACTGCCTTTTGTACTGGAAGTTATAGACCACGTTGTATGTGCTAATGCTTTGTGTTTCTTATGAGTTAGATATACTACCTCATTTCTGCATGGGTGAGGGTGTGAAAATACTTTGTCAAGAAAAAAAGTGAAGTATCATCTGCTGAGCCCTGAAGGAGACATAGCAGCAAAAGACCCTGTGGAAAACAAAGTCATCTAACGTAACAGTCTGATCAGTAAGGACAAAGGTTCTATATGGTAATGAAATTAGTCTATATGAATGATAGGCACTTCTTTGCTCTGTGCTATCTCCTCAGTATCAAAGAATATTGAATAGATGTGGCATATTTCAAACACTTCAGAGTTAGTAGTATCAATAAAAATTAGGAATGGCTAAAACATTTCTATTATTTCTAGAACTTAAGCTATCTTGACATGTAATTTCTTATTTTTATGGTCTTTTATTGTCTATTATATATGACAAGTACCATTCAGCAAAGCAGATGGCATGTAGTCTTTGCCCTTAGAGAGGACATTGGGTAATGGGAGAGATATTTTAGGAAACATTTGCAATGGAGTATGATGAGTATGTCAAACATGTAATAAAATATAGTAAGTAAAATGAAGAAAAAAGGAATCACCTCTCTTTAAATGAGCCAAAGGAGGCTTTTGGTGGAGTTCCATAAGTTGAGCTTTAAAGAATTAAAGGGCTACCAGAATTTTCCAAGAATATTCAAAACAGAAGAAACAACACAGGATAGTCACCAGGACATAGAAAATCAGGGCATTCCTAGAGATGTCTAAGTGGTCCCTTTCCTGTTGAATAAATATAAGAAGCCTGACATACAATAGTGGGGAATGAGGCAGAGACATCGGTTAGGTCAAGCTGTCTACCATAAAGCTCCTAGGAAATATTTCTTAACCTGACTTGGAAAAATCCACTGAAGAACTCAAAAAAAATGTGTGTGTGTTACTATAGCAAACTTTCAAGAGAGGATATAAATTTAAAAACCTCAGGTAGAAACACAGATTGTTCAATTAGATGTACTTAGGAGAAAGGCAAGTTCAGCAGTTTTTGGAACACAGCAATATGTGCATATTTAGGCAGGATAACATGAAGAACTGCAAGAGCTGAAGATGCCACAGCCTTGGGATACAAACACTGACTCTACAGGGAAGGGAGCTGGGCTTTGACTTTGCTGTTACTGGCTACAGCTACAACCAAACAGCTGAACGCTGTTCATCATATGTTCTTTCATTAATTTTCGAGTATTTATTGAGCCATGTGCCAGGCCTTGTTTTAGATTCCAGGAATACAATAGTGATTAGAAAAATGTCCCTGCCTCATGCATGGGACACTCACTCTAGTGGGAAGAATAAAAATAATACATATACAAGCAAGAATATAAGAGGATAAGTACCATGGAGCAAAATCAAAAAGAAATAATGGAGTGAAATGAAGAAAAATAAGTGCCATGGAGAAAAATAAAACATGGAAGAGGACTAGTGTGAGAGTGGGTGAAATACAATTTACATAAAATGTTCAGGAAAGCCTTCTCCCATAAGATGGTGTTTGCATGGAGACCTACAAGAAGTAAAAGAATGAGGTCAGGCATGGTGGCTCATGCCTGTAATTCCAACACTTCCTTCAATACATGCAGGCAAGATTGCTTGAACCCAGGAGTTCAATACTAACCTGGGCAATATAGCAAGACCTCATCTCTACAGAAAAATTTTAAAACTAGCCAAGCATGGTGGTGCATGCCTGCAATCCCAGCTACCTGGGAAGCTGAAGTGAGCAGATAATTTCAGCCCAGGAGTTGGAGGCTGCAGTGAGCTGTGATTGCACCATGGCACTCAAGCCTGAGTGACGGAGCAAGACTCTGTCTCAAAAAAAAAAAAAAAAAAAGAATGAGCTGTGAAGCTATCTGGAGAAAGAACATCATGTTTAGTGTCTGAGAATCAGTTAGGAGGTCTGTGTGGCCCAGAAGGATGGGTGAGGAGGATGAGTGGTAAAGATGAGATCAAGAGGTGATAAGACCCATGCAGATAGGACCTCAGAGGACAGGTGACCATACAGCCTGGTTTACTTGCTCAGAACCTTCCCACTTACTGGGTCCTCCACCTGCAGAGTTCATACCCCAATCTTTGCATGGTAGTTCTGTATTAGTCCATTTTCACACTGGTATAAAGAAGTACCCAAGACTGGGTAATTCATAAAGGAAAGAGGTTTAATTGGCTCACAGTTCCACGTGGCTGGGGATGCCTCAGGAAACTTAAAATCATGGCTGTAGGTGAAGGGAAAGCAAGCACCTTCATGCTGCCAACCTTAGTCAGCAGGAAAGAGAAGCACAAAGGAGGAACTTCCAAATACTAATTAATATGACAGATCTCATGCAAACTCACTCACTATTATAAGAATAGCATGGGGAAAACCATCTCCATGATCCAATCAGCTCCCTCCCTCAACACATGGGAATTACAAGTCCCTCCCTCAACACATGGGGACTACAGTTCAAGATGAGATTTAGGTGGGCACAAAGAGCGAAACCATATCAAGCTCCTTATCACTGAGGTATCAACTCAAGTGTCATCTGCTTAGGTGCCTCTCCTGACTGCTAAATCTAAAGTGCACCCTCCCCTTCCACAGCTCTCTGCCATATTATTCAGTTTTATTTATGAAAATAAGAGATACCATGATAAGAGGTACCTGAAATAAACCAACATGGTTCTTGTCCGTCTCCCGTAACTACAGTGTAAATGCCAGTAAGTAGTAATCTTATTTGTCTTGCTTTCAGCTGTATGCCAGCACTTAGATTAATACTCAGCACAGAAATGATATTCAATACATATTTGTTGAATAAAAGTATGAGTTGCATTTCTTCCAGCCTTTGTCCATCATCCTGAGAATAGGGCATCCTCACCTCACTCCTGCATTCCTTTAGTATCTGCCTTAGCTGGCTTCCCTAACTCCAGTGCCTTGTTCTCCTGAGGAACTTGATCACCACTTTTACCACATCACAATTCAGAAATTCTGTATCAGCCTATAATAACACCGTATTTCCAATCACAACAATTTTTTAGGATGTTTGGCATATCTCGACTTACTGTTCTTGTCCAACTCTATTTCTTCCTATTCCTACACAGACCCTTTTCTCTATGTAGGTCAGCATCTTTAGTTTCCTCCAAACTGCCACACTCATTACCTTCTCTACACTTAAGTGTCTATGGTGCTGTTTCCCAAGACTCTTCTCCACTTGCTCAAATTGTACCCATCCTTCAAAGCCCAGCTCATGCCATCTCTTCTTTTGGGCTACTCCAAGCACTGCTGATGTCCCTTTACTCTGTACCATATAACTTAGCACAAGGATTGGAACTCAGCTTTATACCATTTGTTAGTGTTTGTTTGGAATGTGGTTTTGAGAAAGATTCTAAGTCTCAGAGGAGAAAGGAATGTCATGATTGATTAGCGATGTCTGCCAGTAGGCCTACAGGGACAGAGAGAGACTTACTTAGCTATTACTAATGGGTTTCTGGGCATCAGTCCATATAATCTCTTGGGTATGTGGCCAATATATTACATTATTCCCATCACTCAGTCTTTTCTTCGTACATAGACATGGAATGACTTGAATCCTGAAGTTAGGAAAAGTTCTGAATAACTCCTCCAACCCCCTCCTAACTTCAAGTCAGAGTGCAGCTGAACTGTCTTACCTGGGTTTATTTATGCACTTTTCAACTCCCTTCTCCCCGACAAAGGAAGAAATAGTTCTAGGTATGAGTTGTTGATTGCTCACTTTTTTTTTACTCCCAAGCCTGCAGTGCAAAAATATCCATTCCAGCTCTACTAGCAATTGTATTTACCCCTTTCATACTCCAATACAGACATTCATTTTTGTCTAGTCATTACCAAAATTGTCATCTAAATGGTAAATTTCCTGAGACTGGAGTATGTCTCTACAGCCCAACCCAACTACAACACTTTGTACCCAGGATGCAACTGAGATCAAAGTAGTTGCTTACTATGGGTTGAACAAAAAGGAGAAGCATACTACTTTCTTATGATTCTACATCTTATGAAGCATTTTCTCATGGCACAAAGGGGAGCAGAAGATTCTGGAATATTCCACCATTCATAATTAACTAAACTTGCCATGTTTACAAAAGTCCTCCCCCATACACACACGCTTTTAATAGGATGTCATTCAGATTTCTATTTATTTATTTATTTATTTATTTATTTATTTATTTATTTATTTATTTTGAGATGGAGTCTTGCTCTGTCACCCAGGCTGGAGTACAGTGGTGTGATCTCGGCTCACTGCAAGCTCTGCCTGCCAGATTTCTCCTGCCTCAGCCTCCCGAGTAGCTGGGATTACAGGTGCCCGCCACCATGCCCGGCTAATTTTCTTGTATTTTTTAGTAGAGACGGGGTTTCACCATGTTAGCCAGGATGGTCTCAATCTCCTGACCTTGTGATCTGCCTGCCTCAGCCTCTCAAAGTGCTGGGATTACAGGCTTGAGCCACTGTGCCTGGCCCAGATTTCTAATAGCAACAATCACTTTAGTCTGAAGATTTTGTTAGAGATAAAAGCCAGAAAAATATTTGTCAAAGCAAGAAAATATCAGGAAAGTTCCATATACCATTAGTTGACAATTCAGTTAGACCTGAGGCTCTTTATCAACCTGATTTTCTTTTTCTTTTTAATCTGAAAAAAACGCAGTATCTCAGTTTAACTTCATAACCTGGCTTTGGATTCCAGCTCCCTCAGCTGTCAATGCAGGGAGTAGGGAGAGAGAAACATTTACTGTTTCTTCCAGCTTTAAAGTTCATGATCCATCATCTAAATTGATATTTTAATATTGAACCTGCAAAATGAAATTATTTCAATTAATATTTAATACAGAAAGTATTTTGTGATGAAAGGCCTAGCTTGGATATTAAACATTTGGAGGAAGCATTTGGCTATTTTAGAGCCTGTAGTTTAATCAGCCTACCTACCTACACTTTTGGAAAACAGTCTATAACTACAGAATTGGGGAGATTGAATTTGATCACAATCCCAACTGCCACTTATTATAGTCTTTGCCAGTGCAAAGTGGCTTTTTACAATTTTGCTGTCTTCCGGTTCCAAATGCAGTTTCAAAACCAGCAATGTCAGAGCTGCCACTGCAGTTGGAGATTTTGTTTATCAAATGTGCCAATCTTAAGCGTCCCCTCAGTCCCTCATTTCTTCATTTGCTCATTTAATTATTCTTACTTTTTGCCTCTGCCTTCTTCAGGCGCTTGTAATCAAAAAAGCCTCTATGGTTTCCCTGTTCTCTACCCAAATATTTCTCTATGTAATATCCTTTCCTGAGCACTCAGGGCTCATGACCTCTTCCTATTGTAATGGAAGGGCTCCCTTAATTGAAAGAAATCTGGGATCCTCCAGCTTTCTCTTTTGAAAGATAAGCCAATCATATTACATTTTCATGAATGCATCATATCTTTGTCCTCTTGCAGTTTCCTCTGCCTGAAACAACACGTCTCCAACTGTTGGCATAGCTAAATTCTTATCTCACATTGCAACCCACATATTCCTATCTCCACGAGGCCTTTGCTGATCCCCACCTCTCCAACAACTGCCATACTCTATTATCTTCTTACATATTTCCAAAATAACTTTAACAATTACATCATGCTTGAAATCAGTTTTTCAATCTCTGTAATAAATCCTAGAATATCACTGCACAACATCGGGGACTATGTATATCTTATTTATCAGCTCATCACGATCCAGAGAATCCAGAAGTGTGCCTGCTGCCAAGGGGTCCTTAGTAAATATAATATAAATGAATAAACGGAAGGTAGAAATGAGAGACAGAGAGGGGAAGAGATAGAGAATGGGCTGGTCTGACACCATCTTAAGGTGTTACCTTCCCCTTGAGTTCACTGGCTTTGATCACTCCTTCTATCACCAGCCACCATAATACTCCTAGCAATGGGAGGCAGGATGGTTTCGTGTGCAAAGACCATGGTTTAAATCCAAGTTCTTCCATTTACTAACTCTAGAATTTGAGCAAGTTACCTAGCCTGGCTAAACCTGATTCTTTATTTAGAATATACTTTGCAGGGTTGCTGTGAGGATAAAATGAGATCATGTCTAAAAAAGTACATGATGGTTGCTCAATAAATATTAATTACTTTCCAACTCCACTCTCCCCCACCTCCCACCCTAAGTGTGCCGCTGTTCCTTTAACACTTTGGCTCAAGTGTGGACAAAAACATCTTCTCTTGGAACCACATCTGACACAGACTGGCACTTTACTAATTGCTAAGAGAAAAATAAAAGGTAATTAAATATAGAGAGCAGTGGCAAGATAAAAGCATTATGGCTTCCTCCTGATAGAGTTTAGCTTCCAGTATAGCTACTACTTTTTCAGATTCAAAGGCCCTGCTGCATTCTAAATGAAATCCTAAAGGGAAAGAGATCCTATGGGGCAAACTATTTTCTTTCATTCACCTGTTCATTTATTCAGTAACTACTGTTTGCATCCAAATTATCAGGGAATTAGTGCAGACCCCCTAGTTTTTATAGCACATAGCATCTTAGACAGAAGGGAAAAAACATCAGTCCCGAGACTGAAAAAAAAATGCAGGAAAATGAGGGTAAAATTGTGTTCCTTGAGGTAGGAAAGTAACATTGCCAGATCTTAGGGAGGCAAAAAACAAGCAAGAAACTCAGCTAAATTTGAAAAATAGCTCTAATTGCTGTGTTTTTCTATAAAAGCTGAAATAAGGACATTTAAATATCCTGACAAAATCATTGTAAGATACAAGTCAAAATTATTACATACAGGACATGTCCTGTATACACAGAATACCTGGTTAACCTACCCCAAGAGGCGGAGCCCACAATTAAAGGTGAAGTTGTACCTTTAACGTGAGGTTTGAGAAAAGCCTTTGATCAAGGGAGGAGACTTCAACCATTGCCAGATATACCATATGCAGAGGGTGCCTAGGATAGACTAGACAGAGGAGGACTGGGGAGAGCTGAGGATGGTAGGGAAGGGTGGCCCCAGGAACCGGCAGGACTAAAACAGATGATAAACCAGATGCAAAGAGAAGAAGAAATCCACAAGACCAAGAAGAGGGTCAGAGAGTATCTCAGCTACCTGTGCAAAAAGGTGCTATTCAAACTACTTAGCAGCTGGTAAGCAGGCACCAAGCAACAAGAATGGATACAGTCCTGGGGTCCCTTTGCCATGCCAAGGATTAATTCTTAAGTTGCCGGACCTTGAAAAGGTTCAGGAGATCCTAGAGAGGGTCTATGGTGACTAGGGTGCACATGCATGGGGTCGTTTAAGGAGCTAATGGCAGAAATACAATATTTTCCCCTGGAAAATACGTATTTCAATATTTTAAAAACAAGCATAGCAATTTTATTGTGCACCAGAAAATATGAGACCTGCCCTAGTCAGTTCTCAGAAGGGACAATCTACCCTCAAGGCTCAGAAACAGGCTCTGTCACTTATTCTGAGCCCTGCTGATTGTAGTCTGGAGTTTCTAACTGTTAAACATTTGTGGCAGGTGCTTGAGCTGACTTTCTGATGGGCATCTGGTATCTTTTGCAGTTAGGGGAGAGGCTGGGATAGAAGCCAGAAAAATACACATTAAGCCTCTCTCACGGCCGGGCGCGGTGGCTCAAGCCTGTAATCCCAGCACTTTGGGAGGCTGAGACGGGTGGATCACGAGGTCAGGAGATCGAGACTATCCTGGCTAACATGGTGAAACCCCGTCTCTACTAAAAATACAAAAAACTAGCCGGGCGTGGTGGCGGGCGCCTGTAGTCTCAGCTACTCGGGAGGCTGAGGCGGGAGAATGGCGTGAACCCGGGAGGCGGAGCTTGCAGTGAGCCAAGATCACGCCACTGCACTCCAGCCTGGGAGCACAGCGAGACTCTGTCTCAAAAAAAAAAAAAAAAAAAAAAAAAAAGCCTCTCTCACTTATCTCACATCTACCTTTCCATTTGGCAAGGATAAAATCAACGTCTCCTCTCTTGGACTAAAAACTCCAAGAGGAAAGATACTGAGGCAAGTAAACATAACTATAATATCAGGTATAATATGGAAAACAGCATCACACAGGAAGAGTTTAAGTAATATTGGTGGTCATCTGTTTATTCAACATGCATTTGTTTCTAACATCCACCCTGTGATAGGCATTGTGCTTTGCCGTGGGATAATAATTTAAAAAACATAATGCTAGCTCTCGGTTAGTGAATGCTTTGTTTGTACAATTCTATGCTGTGTGCTTTATACACGTGTCCTCCATTAATCTTTAAAACTTTTCTGCAAGGGGGCATTATTATGCCCATTTTACAGATGAGCTAGCTGAAATTCAGATAGTTTAAGTAACTGCCAGAAAATGCACCGCTGGTAAGTGAGAGTCAGGACTTGAACCCAGGTGTGTCTGACTACAAAAAAAAAAATCTGTCTTAAAAAAACCCTACCTACTCATAAAGAAACAATAATAGTGTAGAGGGATAAGAGTTCTGATGGAGGGAAGTATAGGGTACATAGGAGCCAAAAAGTGAGCATCTGGTCCAGTCTGGGGGTATCAAGAACAGCTTCTCAATACACCCCCAAAGAAGGTAACATTTGATCCGGTCCTTAGTCCCAGATGATTCTCAAATCATTCCAAAATAAATGGCAGCAACTATACACACTGACTAATTTCTTTAGGTATACCAGAGGCAAAACACTTAGGAAATGATTACATCATTGGAGAATTTCAACAAATTGACAACAAGACAGGGTATTAGGAAAAACGTAAATCTCGACGAACAATTTAAAAGTGTAATGGGGCACATGGTGAGTCTCCCAATTATTATCATATATCCTGTCAGGGTGATTGATGCTACAGAGCATAATTCTGCTGAAATACTATCTATCTTGTCAAAAAGACAAGTTGTAGCTGCCATCGGGTAGCTGTGTGATGCCTGGCATCCCAAAGGAAAGAAAGTAGATACCAATTTGTAGGAATGGTAAGAATGGCATAAGCTTCTGAGAAATAAATAGTTACTAAGTGAAGGACTCACCTTAGAATGCTGCTTTGGGGTTCTGAGTGTTTATTCATCCACCAGAAGAAGATAGCCCTAAAAATAGATGGTGGAAGTGGTCAACTGTTGTCAGTAATTGCCTGGTGAAAGGATAGCAGAGCAGAGCGGTATGAGCACCAGGAAAAGTCTCAAACACTGAACTTCTCATTCCAGATCTCCTACTAGATGGCACTGTGATCTTGGGCAATTGCCTTAACCTTCTGGATATGTTCCGCCTCTCTAAAAAGAATCCAGTATCAGGGCTTCATTATCTGTAATATTCTTTCTATCTCTAAACGATAAGCTATTCAAGAGGCAAAATTCAGTATTAGTATTAGAAGAATCATTTACCTAAGAAAGAAACTAGGAGAATCCTTGGTTCTTTGCCTTGAGACAGTCCATTTAGACTAATCATTCCCTTTAGAAGACTATGTTTCATGACCAAGAATTGATTTTTTACCCTTTTCCCACAAACCAGAAAAAATTAATCAAGGCAAGTGGCATTTTCTATGACTTTCCACCAGATTCCACATACTTCAATATAAATAAAATTATGTAAATAATTTCACCACAGAACCTGGCTCTTAGTGGCTGCTCAATAAATATTACTTATTTCTGCTTTCTCTAAGGGTGTTGGGTATCTAATATTCACTGCATTGTTGGACTTGTCCATTCTAAGTAGAGACTCTTTACTCTCTGGTTAAAATTATAACTGTAGGTACAGGGAAATTGTTCCTTACCAGAGATCTCCACTCAGCTAAAGAGATCTACTTTGCCAATGATTCTCAGATTGGCCAACATTGGCCCCCTATAATACCCTCCAAATTTTCATTTCACATCTCTTTCCAAGTTCCAAAAATTTTGAGAAATAGAATCAAGAGGAAATCAGAAGTAACCCCACATATTCCCATTATTACTAATAAAGACTAGGTTAAAGGACACAGACTGTGGTATGATAAGCCATCTTGGCCTGCAAGCTTCGTGCAAAAATTAGGTGAATACCTACTGAGAGGGAGGTTGGTCTTCACCTAAGAAGGAGGAAGAACAGTGGAAGAATGTTCTCTGTAGTAAAAGAAAGAAGTGCAGAGCAAAGCCAAACAGACCCAGTGATTCCTTCCAAGTTTACAGTCAGTTAAAACACTCCATCACCCCAAGGAGAAAGTAGTAAAGATTTTAAAGATTTTGAGAGGCTAGTACGGCCCTGTATGAGTCCACTTTCACACTGTTATAAAGAACTACCTGAGACTGGGTAATTTATAAAGAAAAGAGGTTTAATTGACTCACAGTTCCACAGGCTATACATGAAGCATGGTTGGGGAGGCCTCAGAAAACTTACAATCATGGCAGAAGATGAAGGGGAAGCAGGCATATCTTACAAGGCCGGAAAAGGAGGAAGAGAAAGAGAAAAGTGCTACACACTTTTAAACAACCAGATCTCATGGGAACTCGCTATCACAAGAAGAGCGAGAAGAAATCCACCCTCATGATCCAATCACCTCCCATTAGACCCCTCCTCCAACATCAGGGATTACAATTTGACATGAGATTTGGGTGGGGACACAAATCCAAACTATTTCATGTGCCTAGGAAAATTTAAAAAAAAAAAAAAATCCCTCAGTATAGATCCCAGGAGTGGGCAAAATGCATTCCCCACATTTTTGAAAGATGTTCCCTCTAGAAAGTCATGAAAGAAAGAAATAAACAAACAAATTAAAAACCAGTTTTGCAGTTACACTAGGGAGAAGGAGTCCAGGCAATAGAAACCATACCATGATCCTCTGGAAGCAGTGACGATTATAAGACCTTCCTTTTAAACTCTTTGAATTTCTAGAGGTATACCTTCATATCCAAAGGGAAGTGAGTCTCAAATGAAAGCCTTGGCAATTTTGAAGTGCAGAGCTGGGGCTAATTTGTTGTGGCTAGCGAAATGGAGGGAGTCATATTAAGGGAACCAATGTCCTCTGGGATGATCACTGGGCCGAAAAATTACTTGACCAAATGCAAGCAGCGTGGCAGCTCCACAGCCCAGAAGGAGGCCAGCTCCTAATCACAATAATTCTCTGGAGAAGTGCTTCCAACAGTCTGAGTTGTTAGTTGATTAGGTTTCAGTTAAATCAATAAAGCCTCTAGAGTTAACTATCTGCGAGATACTGCTCTACAATTATAATGCATGGAAAAGTGTTTATCATCAACTTTCCCTTTCTTTGGCTTAATTATTTAAGCACTTGTGATTCAGTAGTTATCTTCCTGCTTCCCCAATCTGAGAAAAACATTTCACAGAGGTCAGACGTATTTCCAATGGGCAAATGAAACAAATGAAAAATGGACTTATTTCTCAATTATATTCAGGAGGAGCACAATATAGTCAATCAATCAATGAGCATTTAGCTTAGAGCAGTGAGAGTAACCATGTATTGAGTGCTTATCATGTGTCAAATTCCAGTTAAGTGCTTTGTGAACATTATCTCATTTAATCTTCACAGTTTCCTTGCAAGGTAAACCTTGTTATCTCCATTTTAATTTTTTTGTGTGTGCAAACACTATCGTGACTTAATCTCCATTTTAAAATGTCAAGTCAGTAAAGAAAGAGAAAGTATTCAAATTCAGGTCTATTGGTGTTATAGGTTGACTTTTGCCCCCCTCCCCGCCCCCGCCACCTGTAATTCCTGTATTGAAGTCCTAACCTACGGTACCTCAGAACGTCACCATATTTAGTAATAGGGTTGTTGTAAATGAAATTAGTAAAGTTAAGATGAGGTCATACTGGAATAGGGTGCGTTTCTAACCCAATATGACTGTAAAAGGGAAACATTTGGACACAGCCATGTACACAGAGAGAATGCTATGTGAAGCCAAAGGCAGAGATCAAAGTGATGCTTTTCCAAACCAAGAAATGTCAAAAGGCCAGCAAACCACCAGAAGCTAGAAGAGAGGCATGGAAAAGGTTCTTCCTCACAGTCCTCAGGAGAAACCAGCCCTGCTGACACCTTGATTTTGAACGTCTAGGCTCTAGAACTGTGAAATACTAAATGTCTGTTATTTAAGCCACCCAGTTTGCAGTACTCTGTTATCACAGCCCTAACAAACATATAGAGTTAGATTCCAAAATCTATCCCTTTCCAATTGGTCACGTGGTCTACTGGGCACTGCTGAGCCCATGCATCTGGTTGGACATGCTAGTACTGACCTTTATTGGATTTGGACTGACATTATGGAGATGCTTCGAACAGTATGTCTACAGGTTATGGCTTCTCTGAAATTTCACCTTCCCCTGGCTTGACCCCTTCCTTACCTGTCTAGTGTTTCTGAGAAACCCATATTGTTTTCAACTTTTGGGTTAGCTGGCCACATGTTATTCATTCATTAACTTAAAAAATATACTTAATGAGTACCTTCCCTATTTCTACTAGCCTCTCATGGAGCTCACAGCCTAACAGAGGAGGATGACGTCAAGAAAATTGTCACACCTATAATTATGACAAGTATATTTTAGAGGCTTGTTTTAGGATCCTTCCAAAATCAAGATTGATCTTTTCTGTTCTAAGGCTTACTGTGATTCTTTTAAAAGTAAATAATAAGAGAGATATTTCAGATAATCAAGAGACAGAGGCCAAAGGGTTATTGAATAGTTTTCTTTACCTTGTATTAGAGGGAATGATAAGCAATATTTGACAATTACCTATACTGCTTTTGCAGAACTTTGCCGGTGATATTTTGTCTCTTTGCAAATATCCAAGCAGTTTTGAGCTTGTTTTTCAGGAGTACAAATTCTCTGAACTAGTCTTGTACTTCTACCATAAACAACTAGAAAACAAGACAATGGTTTTTTTTAATAACTATTTTTAGATATTGAATAATAGGCAGCACATAAATATGACCTATGAGAGATGGGAAATAAGCAAAGTGAGACTCATAATTACCCCTGTTTTTTAACTGGAAGAATTTTCCAGATGAGGGAAAGCGAAACCAAGCAGAGCTAGGCAGCCTCCCTGGATTAAGGAGACAGAAATCAGTCTAGGAAAGCTGAAGCAGCTGAAATTTGTGGACCAGAGTACCAGACAGAAGGAAGCTACACAGAAAACAAGCTCCAGAAACCTGCACAGAGGTCCCCTGGCTTCCTCAGCTGAAAAAAAGCAATATGCAAGCATAGGGCAAGATTGTACAACGCCAGGCAAAAGACTATTGGGAGCTATAAACTGAAAAATTCTCAGTGCTCACCCAGGGCTATGAGACAGTTCACTTCCAGCTACAGACATGTTGACTTGTTGACTTCGAGCATTCACAAGAGAATCCAGAAGGGTCACATCTTAACAGTGGAAACAAACTACACTAAAAGCTACTCTAGACTGGCTTCATAGCTTAAAAATGAACTTCAGAATTAAGCTTACACAAATAATTTAATATCCTTCCAAAAGGAGCCCCATATTCTTTAGAGGGAGACAGCAATAACTGGACCCTCAACATTGTGAAACTCACAGTGTATACCACCCAAACAAAAATTATTAAACATACCAAGAAGCATAAAATATGATCTATAAATAGAAGAAATGAAGAGAGGATAAAGGTAGCAGTTGAAGCTTTAAAAGTTTTAAATATCAAGAAATTAAGGGAAAAAATAAACATAATAAAGAAATAAATGCACTATATATAAAAAAAAACACATGGAACTTTTAGAACTGCAAAATACATTTCTAAAATGACAATTTTATTGGATGGGCTTATGATCAGATTAGATGTTGCATAAAAAGGGATCAGTAAATTTGAAACATAGCAATAGGAAAAAGCCAAACTATGGGGCAAAGAGGAAAAAATGTTTTAAAGCCATGGGCTCAGTGACCTAGGGAACAATAGGAAGCTGTCTATGACATATAAATTGCATCTCTGAAGGGAGGAGGAGGAAGGAGTGTGGAAAAATAGGCAGAAAAGAAAAGCTTTGGGTAATAATACCTGAAATTTTCTCAAATTTGGTAAAACTATAAACCTATATATTAAAGAAACTCACTGAAACCCATGAAGGATACACCCCAAGAAAACCACGCCAAGATACGTCATAAATTAGCATAAGTTCAGCAAAGCCTACTGCAAATTAGTGATAAAGACAAAATTTTGAAAGCAGTCAGAGGAAAAAAGACACATTACATTGAGAAGGAGAAAATATATGACTCAGTATTCTCATCAGAACAATGCAAACAAACAAGACAAAGTACTAAAATAAAACAACCAACGAACAAATAATAAACTTGCTAACCTAAAATTCTATAACCAGCAAAAGAATCCTTCAAAAACTGAGTTAGGACTTTTTATCAAAAAATTTTTTGTTTTAGATTCAGAGGGTACATGTACAGGTTTGTTACATGGGTACACTGCATGATGCTGAGTTTGGGGGTATGTGGTGCTATGATTGTAAATTGGTTTTTGTCCATGGTTCCCAGCTCATAACTCTCATAGCCCTTTTTACAGTCTTTTGTTATAAGGTTGGGTATGTTAAGCCTCGGAGGCAGGCCTCTGATCTGCCTTCCCTTCACCTGCCCCAAAGCAGGACTCTAATGTTCCTCTGCCTTGCTGATTGTGGATCTTAAGACCTTCCCATGAGAAGGTCCCACCCTATCCCTGAGGAAAGAAATGCTTCCATAGACACCCAAGAGGACGGGGTTCACTGAGATTCTGGATAGCTGAACACATGGATGTTCCCAGAGGGTGGCACACCTAGGGAGGAAATGGAAGCTCCACGCCCTTTCTTCCATACCTCACCCTATGCATCTCTTTATTTGTATCCTTTGCAATATCCTTTATGATAAACACGTAAATGTCAGTGTTTCCCTGAGTTCTGTGAGCTGCTCCAGCAAATTAATTGAACCCAAAGAGGGAGCACCCCAACTTGAAGTCAGTCAGGCAGAAGTTTTAGGGACTTGTGACTGGGGTGATGGGGCAGGGGGATAGTCTTGGGGACTGAGCACTCAACCTATGGGATCTGACACCATCTCTGAGTAGATAGTGTCAGAACTGAATTATAGGACACCCAGCTGGTGTCTGCTGCTTGGTGTGTGGGGAAAAATCCCCACACATATGGTCACAGAAGTCTTCTATGTTGATGATTGTTATTGTATGGGAGTACAGGAAGAAACATGGGTACAGAGAGTTTTCTCTACACGAGTACAACTGATCCCATCACCCAGGGAGTAAGCATAGTACACAGGTAGTTTTTCAACCTTTGCCTCCCTTCCTTTCTCCTCCATCTATTTGTCCCCAGTGTCCACTGTTTCCGACTTTACGGAGTTAGGTTATTTTTAATAAAGTTAAGGTTGAAAGAATCTATTGTTAGAAAATGTGCATGTCAAATAATTTGAAAGGAGGTGTATTAGGAACACAATATTGTCATTATTTTATATCAGTAGGGAAATGATATAATGTGTTTAAAAAGGCAAATATATGGGCAAATAGGAATGATTTTTCTTCATTTTTTATTTTAAAAATATATAATTAACTATTTAGAACAGATAATAATGTAATGGGGGAATAGGACTATGTAGAAATAAAAAAAATGACAATAACTATAAAGATGCCAGGATGGAAAAAAATGTATCTTGCAAATACTGATCTTAGAGTGACTATATTAATACCGGATAAAATAGAGCTCAGAAAAAGGAAAGATTATCAGGTATAAAGAAGAACATTTTGTAATGACAAAATGGTCAATTCATCAAGAATATGTAAAAATCAAAAATATATATGCACCTAATAACAGAGCTTCAAAATATTTGAAGCAAAAGTCAATAGACTTGAGGCCAGGCATGGTGGCTTATGCCTGTAATCCTAGCACTTACGAGGCCAAGGTGGGTGGATCACCTGAGGTCAGGAGTTCAAAACCAGCCTGGCCAAAATGGTGAAACCTCATCTCTACAAAAAAAAAAAAAAAATTAGCCAGGCATGGTGGTTGCCTGTAATCCCAGCTACTGGGGAGGCTGAGGCAGGAGAATTGCTTGAACTTGGGAGGTGGAGGTTGCAGTGAGCACAGGCTGAGGTTGCGGTGAGCAGAGATCGCGCCACTCCAGGCTGGGCAACAGAGTGAGATTCCATCTCAAGGGAAAAAAAAAAAAAGCCAATAGACTTAAAAAAAAAAAAAAAAGACTTTTCTTTCCATTTTTTAAAAAGTTTCAATTGTCATTGAAAATATCTCAGTAATTAATAGAGCAAGGAGGCAGAAAATGAGAAAGTATATAGAAGAGTGAAATAACCCTATCAAGTTAACTTAATTGACGTGTATAAAAACATTTCACCCCCAAAGAGTGAAATGCGCATTCTTCACAAGTGCATCCCAACATTTAAAGAGATAATATTTTATAGGCTGAGCTATGAAATATACCTCAACATTTCTAAGTTGATAGAAATTACATGAGATATGTTTTTAAAATACACTGAAATTAAACAATCAAATCAACAATTTAAAAAAATCTTCAAAATCTTCCAAAATTTGGAAATTAAGCTACCTGCTTCCAAATTAAATGATCCATGGGTCAAAGAAGAAAGCATGAGAAAAATAGAAAATATTTTTAATGGAAAGATAATAACAACTCAACGTGAATTAAGATTTTGAGATGCATTTAAAATGGCACTGGATGAAATTAGATGTGATTGGCCTTAAATGCTTATGTTATAAAATAAAATAGTTGTAAAATAAATTATATAAGCTTTCATCTTAGGAAATTAGAAGAGTAAATTAAACCCAATATAATTAAATAATAAATACACATACACAATTTTAAAAGTATATTTCATAATAAAAGTAGCTCTAATTTTATAACCATATTTGATACTACTTAGAAAAGCTGGAAGGAGCTATATATTTTTTCATAAATTATGTGTATAATTTGATTAATAAACACTATGTACAATTTAATTGTGTCTTCATTCTTAAGCTGTAAATATATATTTATTTGTCCATATACATCCATTTCTAATGGTTTGCTGCATACTGGTAGCTTTAGTTTCGTTTACTAATCAACATTAATGATGTACCTATTATGTGCAGCCTTTGCTAGATGCCAAAACCATGCATGTATAAGTATCACTCCTGCCTTCAAATATAGTATATTACAATCCACCACAGAAACAGACAAGAAAACAAATTACTACAACACAGCAGGTGTATGACTAGGTGCCAAGGCAGTCTGAGGAGAAGGGAATGATGAAGGCTGTCTTTCACATGGCTCCCCTGCTTCAGGTACAGTTAGAGATAAGGTCGTACCTGACATGGGGTCATGAAGCACAGAGTCTTTACATGCTGTTCCTTCTCTTTGAAGGTTTTGGCTCCATAGTAGGTACGAGGAGGAATGAATCAACAGTACATATAGGAGGTTGAAGACACAGTAGTGGTCTGTGGTTAAATTGGCAAGTAGGATTGGGATTAGGCAGGCCAATGGGGACAGGAGCCGAAGGAAGGAATGTGATAAGGCCAGTGATGCAGGTGGAGGCAGATTATAAAATTCCAATCTGATCTTTGGGAAATTTATTATTCATCTTTATGACCTACCATCCTTAACACAGCCAAAAGCAATGCACAGAAGGAATTTGGAGTTCACCAAATCAAAGATACCAAAGAAAAATTTGCAGTCATGTTTAAACTAGCAAGGAAAGGAGAGGATGTGCTATTATATTGAATAGAATTCTGAAAGATTATCTATTTAAGCATTATTTTTCTTAATATATTGTGTTTAGGCAGTTCTAACAAGGTTTGATCATTTTACCTATTTAAATACTTGTTCATTTATTCAATGGTTAAGCCTCAGAACATTTTAATGCCCAATAAATCCGACAGATGTTAGATACACGTGATTTTTATATGGTAAATTTGAGACTTGTCTCTGTCTGTATCATTCCTAGCCAAGCCATTACACTACAGGTCTCTGCTTCTACAGGTATCAAGTGGGGATGCTTATGTTTGAAATTACTTATTTGAAGGACCTAAAAAAAAATTGAGACTCTCAGTGAAGAGCTTTTCACTATTGTTTTGTAGGGAGTCCAGGCATGCCAATTATATTTCTTATATAAAATTTATGTATATATTACAAGCAGGAATAGCAAGCAACTGATTTTATAGAACAGTTAATGTGGCCTTTAAAATATGCTTTTGGTAATCCAATGTGAACAAAAGTATATGTCTAATTTTGGTTAAACTTAAAAACAAAAATGAATTATCATGTATAAAATTTATTTTAGTAAAATTGAAATGGCCATTAAAACTAAGAATGAAGGAGCCACTTACAACAACATTTGCCTTGCTCCATACTAATCACTTTCATTTTTAAATAATCCTCTTTGGCATTTTAATCCTTAAAAAAATCTCCACTTAAAGAATTATATGGGAAGTTCTGACCTGTAATGTATTTCTCTTTTGCCAAAAAGCCCTTGCTGAAGCTAAATATGACTGTGGAATTTGGGGAGCGCTAATTTCAGTTCAGTTTGGCTAGGCCAGTGTCTGTAATAGTTGCAATGCTTTGGATTTCTAATTTTTTCCTTCCCAACCCAGGATGAAGTTTTGTTTCCTTTCCTGTTGCTGAAAAGCAATCTGAAGCAATAGCTTTGAGCTTACTAACATTACCATTGCAGTACAGAAGGAAGAGAGTTGCTTCTATATAAGCAGCAGTACCATTAGATGTATGGGCTACTGTTATACTCAGGTGGGAACTTTGCTTTGCTGGAAGTGAAGGTGATAAGGGTCTGTACAAGGAAACATTCATAAGTCCCACTTTATCAATAATTTCTCCCTCCCAAATAACAGCCATGAGTCCCTTAGCCAACACTGGCTGCCTTGGGATTGAGGTTAATTACCATGATATCATTTAGATGTTTGGGTTTGGATTTTATTTGGGTAAAACAAATTTGGGGCAGCCCAGATTGATGTGAATGAATGATTTAATGTGCCAACCCAACATTTCATAAAAGCATTTCTATGCCAGCTTTACCTATTGAGAGGTAAACATTGGCATGGGTACATATCCATATTTAATCATGGAATACTGTCAATAGTCTCAAAAAGCCAGTTGCAATAATAAGAGGCACACCTCTGCAATAGGATAGTACCAAAATGCATTTCAAAGCCAAATTAAAATGGAAGCACCCAATTATAAAATTCATTCTATTGGCCCGCCTGAATACAAATGCTAACAAGCAGCCTGAGTACAATCAGTCCTTGTAAACTGTTCAAACCAAAATGAATAAGCAAACCCACTCCCCTCTTTATGTTTCCTTCTTTATGAGAACATCGTGTGTAGAAGCATTAAATCACTTGTCTGCATCCTCAACAGCTTCTTCATAATAGATCAGTTAAATTGGGGAATGTTCTTCTTTGCAATTTTTTATATCATCTGGCTGACAGTGCAGGAGCTCCATAAAATGAAATTGAAAGTGGCTGCATTTTAATGAATATACTTTATTTGATGTTAAATGAACTTAATAAAATTCAGCTTACTACATAGTTTACAGCACATTTGGTAGGAAATAGATCCGGTGGCCAGTTAGAAAAAGGAATTAACCAGCAGCCCCTTTTCTTCCTTAAAACCATTTATTTTTCTCATTGGACAAGTAAAGGTGTGGGGAAAAAGTGGCCTCAGTTAAATATTCTGATGTTGAAACTGTGTCATACACTTTTGTATTAGGAACTGTGCAAATACAGAATTTAAGGCAGAGGCAAGGAAGAACCTAAAAGGCAATAGAATGACCAGAATCTCATACGAGATTTCCCAATATTTTAAGCAAAGTATCAGTACCTAAGTTTTTGACTCTTATTTCTCTTTTAAATAGACATGGAAAAGAGTTTTCAGAAACATCTTTCTGAACAATTAAACCCAAGTATTTTACAATTTTACCTGTCATAATATAGCTTCAGATTAGCAAGTGCAAAAAAGAACTTAAAGTTCAAAAGGTCATATTTTCTTTATGCCTTTATCTTTACATCCTTTTACACCACACACAAAGTTTTTATAGGGTTTCAGAAATATTAAATATAGGGGTACTATCATGGGTGGAAGAAGGCAGTTTTATTGTCTATTAACATTCACAGTACAGTTCAGAAAAGTAGCAAAGCATATAGTTCCTTTATCAGGTCAAGTTTCTTGTGCTTAAGAATCCTAAAAGCTGTTCTTCAGGAAGCAAATATGAGAGCAAGCAATATTAAATTTCTGTCTCATTTTGACTAAGTGAAATGGAAATTTCAGGCCTGGGGCCCAGCTACTGCTCCTTCAGTAAAATGAAATAATAAAGGACAGTGGACATTTTGGGCTACCTACACTTGCCCTGAAGGACCAAGATATTCAAAAAGTCTGTGTGTGTGCAATGTGCCCAGGGTGCAAACCTCTGGGCCAGGGGATCGTCAGACCCTAGGGATCCCTCGTCTACTGGGGGATGGAACTCCAGGAATTCAGAGTGCTGGGGTCAGGACCCCATCACACCTCAGCCCCGTATCCCTAGATCTGGGCTCTGCAAGTTTCATTCAACCCGAATTCATGGACTATAAGTTGTCTCTATTTTTTTTATAGACTTTGAGGTCCTCTAGAGCAACCTCTTAATTATAAAGATGAGAAAACCTAGACTTAGGTCTCCTTGGGCAAGAGAATTAAATGGAACATGACCTCCTGTTAGATTGTATGGCCTGCAAGAGCAGGGCCAGTATTTCTTTACTGTTATGGAGCTCTATGTCTCATTGTTTAATTTTTGAGGGGATACTCAGGAAAGAAGGGTAATGGAGGCATTCACTTTACTGCTTACCTTCAGAGGCAGGGGCATCACTTCCATCTGCCTGTATTTTTCTAGCAGACAGGTTGTTATTGATCCATGAGGTTGAGAGCTGGGGTGAAAGGTGGTAAGACAGGAGGCAGTGCAAACATTTAGGATTTGCAGCCTAGTATATCACATTTTAGTAATTTCTATTTCAGATTTGAATTAAGAGCCCAGGTGAGAGATATTTATTTGGGTTTGTGGACATTCAGTTGCAAAACCAATGAATATCATTTCCTGAATTGTTAGTCCCTACATATGTCACTACTTGTAAAAAATTGGTTAAGAACTTACGGCCTCCTGAAAAACTCCCTCTCAGGCAATAAGATATATCACTTGTCGCTCTGCCATCTGGACCATAATCTCCCTCCATCAGTGGGATGGGAAACTTACTTGAAATTAACTTTTCAGAGGGATAGTTCTCCTCAAAAGTGTTGGAAGTCTAGAGAGAATAATTGTATTTTCTTGGCTTTCTCTACATCTGCTTTATCACTTGACTACATGTTCTCCCAAATCTATGATTTCTTTCCAAAGAGTACACGCTGAAAAATGCCTCATGACTCAAATTGCTTTTAAAGATATTAACTCCTTTTTACCTCTACTTTGAAACATACAGATCAAAGATGTTATTCACCGAAGGTCCAAAGTTAGATTTTTCCACATTCTGTAACTACTTTCACATGATGATTGCATGTATATTTTTATAGTAATAGTGGAGACATTATTAGAAATCTATTTTAAATGATTCTGTAAGTATCACCTGTGCCCAATGTTCACTTGGAACTATCAATAAGAATCCTGCTGGATTTTCGTGGTCCCCTTTTTTCTCTGAAATAAAACTACCAAAAATGGCTTCAGTGAAAATTTCTGTCATTTATTTAAGTCATCACTTCCTTATTTTATGCTTATTGTTCCCATCCCCCAGTGTACACTAAATTTGATTTATTCTCAGAAAGCCCTTAGCATATCTTGTTTGTCTGCAGCTTAGACTCAACAGGAAGTCTTCCTTATAACCTTTGTAATCTAGTTAAGCACTAGAGCTAATATATTTTCCAGCACATGGATATGAAGGATTATTCTTTCCAAATGACTTTTTTTCCATTCAATTTGAAATTCTCAAATTGAGTACATATTATATCGGTTGGTCTCTCCTAAGAATCATCTAATCTGCCTTGTCCTTCAAGAACAGATATAATTATATTTTTTGGTTGTCCAAAAAATAGGAGGACAAAATACAAGTTGAATCAAATCATGAAGTGGAGAGAGGACTGAAAGCCATCCAGTTCAATATTGTCATTTACTGGATGTTATCACTGAAACCTGAGATCACATAGGCTGTTTGTGATATGATCAGAAGTAGAACCCCACATTCCTTCTTAGGTTTAGCTTCTCTTTGGACTCTCCCTCCATGTTATGAAAACACTTTCTCAACCAAATTAGTTTATTTAAATATGGCTATCTAGAAAGTGCAGATCATCACATACATCTGTCTTCCCTACAACATTTTTATGCCACAATAGACTGCAGCTTTGATGATCAAAATAATAACAACATAGTGCCTCTATGGAAACAGGAGTTTCATCAACTCTACTCACTTCTGAGTAAACCCTTGGCACTTAATAGATACCGTTAATGGCATAATTAAATTGGATTGATGTAAACTAAACTGAGAAGCTTCATCTCCTGAAATTCTCATCCAGTTTTATCTCTGGGAACCATCCAAATCAAAATTAATCTCTTTTAGGCTTGAACAATATTCCAGTAATGAGAAAACCATGTTCTTCCTTGTAGCCTGAAGAATAGCAGTTCATTAAACTATTCTTTGAATAATCCAATTTTCAGTCAAGCTCTTCCACAATCCTGGTCAATATTCTTTTGTGTTAAGGGCTTATATAAAGTATGGGAATTCATAAAGGACAGAATTGACCTAGACTCGAGACATTGAATACCTGCAGACAATTGTTTTGTATGAGAGGTCTTTAAAGCATAGAATGTCTTACCATTATGCCCCAAATAACTGATCCTGTGCCTGACACATACTAGGGCCTGGTGACCATGTCTAAATGACTGGATCCCAGGACTGTCTTACTGCTCCCTTAGTTTTTCATACTGAGCCTGTGGTCAAATGCCACTTCCTTTCACATAAACTTCAATTAATTTTACGTAGTAAAGCTTGAAGCCACTAAGGCAAAGCGTTTCACCCATCTCAAAGATAAGCATTCTTTTCTTGCACTCAGTGTTACTACCTACCAATATAATTCAATCTACTTTCTGAATTCAGATTTTATATTATTTATTCCTTCCAATTTCTTTTCTCCTCGAAAAACAGGAAAAAATATTCAAGGCAAGTGAAAGAAGGAAGTGAAAGATGTAAGACCTATGGAAATGTCAATATTTTGCTAACATAAACACAGAAACTTTGTTTACATATCAGGTGCCATCCAGAGAGGTAGCCAAGGAATATCAGCCTGAAAAAACCTGAGTGACTAATAGGTAATATAGTAGATGATTTAGAGCAAAAATGTGAATCCAAATCCCAGTGTGGCCCCTTTCTGTATGTTATTGGGCAAACTATGTAACCTCTCTGAGCTTGTGTCCTCATTTTTAAATTAGAGGCAATATTTATATAACTATCTCACAGTAAGAGCTAACATTTATATAGTAGCTACTATGAGCCAGGTACTATTGATTTATTAACACACTTAATCCTCATGTAGCCTTTGAAGTGGGTATTGAATTCTCATATAGCCCCTAAAGTGGGTGTTATTACTGTCTTCATTTTATAGGAGAAGAAACAGGTTCAGAGAGTTAACTAATTTTCACAAGGCACCCAGCTACTAAGTGGTAGAGTTGAGATTTAAACCCAGGCAATCAGCTCTAGAGTCTTTGCCTACAGGCAGTACACCATACTGCCTAAATCAACATGAGCATGAACTCCAGGATATCAACTTTATTATTCCTTTTTTCATTGCCATCACTCCCCTCAGCAACAGGAAAGAAAAGAGAGCACTAGGCTAGAAGGAAGACTGGAATCCATTCACAGCTCCTTCCTGACTAGCTCTGGGACTGTGGGCAAGTTATTTTATCTCTCTGAGCCTCAGAATTCTCATCTGTAAGATTAAAAAAGCATGTCCAGGAATTCATGAATTCATGCTTAGAGATACCCAAAGAGTAAGGCAATGAATGGAACAGACCAAGGTAAACTCTTGCAAAAGAGAAACCCTTTACCTCCATGTTTAGTACATAAATTACATGAACACACAGAAGCACTCAATGAAATAGTAGCTAACATCATCATTACTTTTACCTCTCTATTCCAGCCCTTACACCTACAGACTTTTTAACTGCAGGAAAAGTTAGAAATACTGTATCTCTGTTACTGTCACCACTGCACGATTCCAGAGAAATCTGTTGGTATAGAAATAGCCTTGAAGAGAAAGACCAGAGGAAGGCCAGCCACCAGCCCATTTCTGAGCCTGTTTAGTCTTCCAGCAGCTTGACCTTGACTTTTTGGGCAGCTCTGAGCCAGCCGCACAAAAGACTCTTTAGACCCAAGGCTATAAATGCAGTGTTCTGGAAGCAGTCATAACCTCCCAAATCTACTTAATCCCTTAATCCCCACCTCCCAGCAAGGCAGGAGCCCACACAGGATGCCTGCCTCAGCTTTCACCCGAGAGCATCATCAAGGGCCTGAGCCCAGTCTCAGCCTCTCTGCTCCACTCATGAGGCCTCAGTTCCAAAGTTCTCAAACCCAACACTTCCTGCTTGAAGAGGAAATGTTCTTGTGCATTGCTGGAGTTTGCTAATATGTAAGTGATGAAATCCAAAGTACATTTGGTATTTGGACAAATGTCAAATGTTTTCCCTGTGCACCAGATATGAAATATAAATGAGTTAAGTAAAAAAAAAAAAAAAAAAAAGAGAAAAGCAAGCAGGCTGCTCAGTGCAACACTGAACGTCCTATCTGGCACTGCTTCTCTCCTCAAATAGAAGACTCTAGAAAGGTGAATGGGATTACCATTACATTCCAAAATATTGTCTACATTATGCCCTCATTCTTGCCATTAGTCCCCATGACAGCAGGAACAAAAAGAGAACACTGGTTAAAAGTTAGTTAGAAAGCCTAGGTTCCATTCACAGCTTCTTTATGAGTAGTTCTCTGACCTTGGGCAAGCTACTTTACCTCTCTGGGCCTCAGAATCTTCCCTTGTAAAATGATAACATCTGGAGGTTCTCTAAGCATGGAATTCATGCTGAGAGAAGCCCAGAGAATAAAGCAATGAGTGAAACCGACTAAGGAGTCTTCTTTCAACAGAAAAACACTTTGCAAATTTAATACATAATAATATTCTCCACTTTAATAAAGAAATATGCTCAATTTCATTTCTTAATAAATGTTTTGTTTTAGAATAGTTTAAGATTTACAGAAAAGTTGCAAAAATAGTAGAGTCCCCATATACCCCACTCCCAGATTTCCCTTTTGTTAACATCCTCCATTAGTATTGTACATTTATCAAAATTCCTTTCTCTTAAAATATGCCACCCTCTGAACCTATCTACAGAGGTAGATGCACAGGAGTATTTCTCTATGAGACCCAAATAGAGAGATAATAGGGAGTGGAGGAGACTACAATTAGCAGGCACAAATTCCAGCTTTGGGAAGAGCTGCAACTCATCAGTTGCTGGCTGTGCTGCTACACGAAAATGAAGATTATGTATTTCTAGGTCTCTGAGGAGGGGAGGAAATTGTTTTGTTTTGTTTTGTTTTGTTTTCTTTATTTTTAAGAGAATCTAGACATGTAGACTTTTTTGTGTGTGAAATGTACCAATTTTTAAAGGTTGACTCATTTTTGTTTTCTTTCTCAAAACATTATTCTGGCCAAACAAAACAGACATGCTCATGGAATTTTACCTGTGACTTTCCTTTTGTGATCTCCAATCCCATTAGTTTCAATGGGCTAAGGTCAAGGTGTCAGCAGAGCTGTTTCCTTCTGGAGGCTCTGAGGAAAGAATCCATTTCTTTGATTTTTTTCAGCTTCTAGTGGCCACTTGTATTCCTTGGCCTCCTTAATTCTTGCTCCATCTTCAAAGGGTGCCACTCCAATCTCTGTTTCTGTTATTAATTACATCACCTTTTCTTCTGACTCTGACGCCTCCTGTATTCTTCCTATAAGAAGTGTTACGATTACACTGGGCCCATCTGGATAATTCAGAATAATCTCCCATCTTAAGATACTTAATCACATCTGAAATTCTTCTTTGCCATACAAGGTAACATTCACAGATTCCATAAAATTAGGGTATGTGGACACACATCGGGGAGTCATTATTTAGTCTACCACATTAGTTTAGAAGCAAAGTTGCCTTTGAGCTTTTATAAGAAAATATTCTCTCCCAGCTCACTCCTAACCATGTAAGTCACTCTTATGATTCCATCTTCTTGGACTCCTCTCAGAAAAGACACTTTGGCAAGTATTTGTAGGGCAGATGCCATGTGCCCAGTAGTGTGCTAAGAACACAAGGGAGGAATGATTACAAAATAAAAAATATTCTCTTCTGTTCCAAAGGTTTCTGCTGTACTTGTGAAAGAACAAGAATTACAGAAGGTGCAATGCTCTAAGAACTCACTTTACTTCAAAGAGTTTCATTAGATATAGAGGGAAAAAATTGAAAGGTCCACATTTATTTTTGCAGAAGAATATTGTTTCATATCATCCATTTACTGACACTTGACAGAACACTCATGAGTCACCATTACCACATAATAGGAGCTCAATAATCTGCACGAGGGAAGAGGCAGACTGTGAAAACACAGGCCCAGGATGAGGGTTATAAGAAAGGTCAATATCTCTGAGATGAAACTTTTGAGGGTGACCCAGCCAGGACCACTTTATTCCTCTAACCTAAGCCCTATACCTGAATACTACAGCCATAAAATATCAAGCAAGAGGGGCATCTTTTCATTGGAGCCCTGAAGTTGACATCTTTTGGAGTATCTGTACCATATATAAATCAGTTGGACATTTTTTGGAGTATCTGTACCATATGTAGATCAATTACCTACCCATTTTTCTCAGGAAAATACAGCTCCTTCTAAGTCACTGAAATGCATTCTTGGCATCTCTTTGTATTGCTGACCTCACTTGATTAAACCAAAGTAGGTAACTGATGCATACAGTTCCATCCCTGGACATTTAGAATCAAAACCAGCAGTCAAGTTAGTTGAGGCCTTTAACACAAAACTTTGGAAGTAGAAGCATGATCACTTTTACCCATTGTAGACTGAGGATTAAGGAGATAATCAATTGAGAGAGCAAGCGAGGCACAAAATCATCACACACACAGAATAAAGTGATACCCAGAGAGGCTCATGGCTTTTACATTTCTGCTTCCAGTCACTTCCTGAGGTTTGGCTGCAATATTACCCCTGAGTTCCAAGAGCCAGTCCTGCTTCTTTAAAATAAATTTCCTGTCTTTCCTTAGATGAGACCAAGTTGGCTTCTATTACTTGAAACCAAAAGTCATTATAGTCTCCTGAGATGTCTCAAAGAGCTTCCCCTGAAGGCTCCCACCCACTGCTGTCTCCCATAAAAATGTCTTCCACTATTACTGCATTCAGATCTCTGTCCTTTAGGAACTATTTCAAAAGGATTTGACACCTGGTGCCTGTAAGGCTGGAGAACAGAGGACACTTGGCCAAAAAAATTCTCACATCAGAGTAGTAGCAGTGAAATGTTTGGCCTAATTTCTCAAAATAAAGTCATTTTTATGAGTGGTTAATTTTCTCAAGTCCCAGTAGCTGAATGCTTTCAGGTAAACCTTGAAAGTTTGCAGGGAATTTATCTACAGTGTCTGGACACTGTTCAAATTCTAAAGAATAAACTAGGGCTTGATATACACTTATTTGGTGCTTTCACTTATTAAATAATTATTGAAAGTATGTAAAGACAGAAATACTCAATGTATTCCACTAATAGAATATGTTCACCTACAGTGCCTCATTGATACACACAATTGTCCAATGAGAAAGATAGCGCGAGATCCTGTATTCCCATTTTACAGATTAAGGAGGAGTTAAATAATTTGACCTAGGGAAATGGCACGAATAATATGGCACTGAGCCCCTAAAGAGTAAGTATCAAGTTGAGCTAATCTTAATATGTGTATTAGTCCATTCTCAGGCTGCTATGAAGAAATACACAAGACTGTGTAATTTATAAAGAAAAGAGGTTTAATTGACTCTCGTTTCTACATGGCTGGGGAGGCCTCAGGAAACTTACAGTCATGGCAGAAGGCACCTCTTCACAGGGTGGCAGGAGAGAGAATAAGAACCAGCAGGGGAAATTCCAGGTGTTTATAAAACCATCGGATCTCATGAAAACTCACTCACTATCATGAAAACAGCATGGGAGAAACTGCCCCTATGATTCAATTACTTCCCACAAGGTCCCTCCAATGTCACACGGGGATTATGGGAACTACAATTCAAGATGAGATTTGGGTGGGGACACAGCCGAACCATATCATTCTACCCCTGGCCCCTCCCAAATCTCAGGTTCTCATTTCAAAACACAATAATGCCTTCCCAACAGTCCCCTAAAGTCTTAACTCATTTCAGCATTAACTGAAAAGTCCAAGTCCAAAGTTTTATCTGAGACAAGACAAGTCTGTTCCACCTATGCACCAGTAAAATCAAACACAAGTTAGTTCCTTCCAATATATAATAGGGGTACAGGCATTGGATAAATACATCATTCCAAGTGGGATAAACTGGTCAAAACAAAGGGGCTCTATAGCCCCATGCAAGTCCGAAATCCAACAGGGCAGTTATTAAACCTTAAAGTTCCAAAACGATCTCCTTGACTCCATGTCTCATATCCAGGTAACACTGATGCAAGAGGTGGGTTCCCACAATCTTGGGAAGTTCCACCCCTGTGGCTTTGCAGAGTACAGCTTTCATGGGCTGGTGCTGAGCGTCTGCAGTTTTTCCAAGCACATCGTGCAAGCTGTCAGTGGATCTACCATTCTGGGGTCTGGAGGACAGTGGCTCTCTTCTCACAACTCCACTAGGCAGTGCCCCAGAAAGGACCCTGTATGGGGGCTAAAACCCCACATTTCCCTTCTGCCCTGCCCTAGCAGAGGTTCTCCATGAGGGCTCTGCCCCTGCAGCAAACTTCTGCCTGGACATTCAGGCATTTTCTTACATCCTCTGAAATCTAGGTGGAGGTTCCCTAATCTCAACATTTGACTTCTGTGCACCCACAGGCACAACACCACATGTAAGTCACCAAGGCTTGGGGCTTCCACCCTCTGAAGCAACAGCCTGAACTGTACCTTGGCCCCTTTTAACCTTGGATGGAATGGTTGGGACACAGGGCACCAAGTGGGATTATGGGAACTACAATTCAAGATGAGATTAGGGTGGGGAAACAGTCAAACCATATCAATATGTTATTCACCCTGCACAGTAACTGACACATAGTGTTTCAGGGGTGATAAAGTAATTTTATCTCACAAAGAACTAATTCATAGATAGTGGCTGCCTGCAATACTGTATTAAGAAAGATCCCAAGATTGTATCTAGACTCTTTGGGAAGAGGTACTGTGACTGAGTTGAAGTGCCTGGTGACAGGAAATAGAGGGGAAAGTAACAGCACAGGCCTCAGTATTTCCATCCCTTTAGTAAATGCTCAGTAAATGACCAAACTGGCAGACTCAGGACTGAACACAATGTCACTTGGCTTTTTCCATTCCAATACACTATGAATGTCTCCACTCCAGTCTCTAATGTCCTAAACCATGAGTAAACAAATTATAACCCAAAGACCAAACCTGAGCTTTTTAATAAAGGTTTTTAAACCTTCATTAAGGTTTTTAAGTAAAGGTTTCTTTGAATACAATCATGTTCATTTGTTTATGTATTGTTCATAGATGCTTTTATGCAATAATAATGGAGTTGAGTAGCTGCAAAACAGTTGGGGTTGATTACGAATATTAAAATATTTACCATCTAACCCTTTATAGAAAAAGTCTGGCTAACCTCACTCCTAAACCAAATTAAAGTTCAAAGGAGTTCAAGAGAGATAAATCTAACCCTATATTTTCTTTTCCATAAAACAAAGTTGCCTACATTTCTGCTTTGGTGACCAGAGTAAAGTATACACTGCCATCTCTAGCCTTCTAAGAAATATCAAACAAGTGTGTATTCCCTATTGGCATTTTTTTAAATTATACTTTATGTTCTAGGGTACATGTGCACAATGTGCAGGTTTGTTACATATGTATACATGTGCCATCTTGGTGTGCTGCACCAATCAACTCGTCATTTATATTAGGTATATCTCCTAATGCTATCCCTCCCCCTACCCCCACCCCACAACAGGCCACAGTGTGTGATGTTCCCCTTCCTGTGTCCATGTGTTCTCATTGTTCAATTCTAACCTATGAGTGAGAACAAACGGTGTTTGGTTTTCTGTCCTTGCGATAGTTTGCTCAGAATGATGGTTTCCAGCTGCATCCATGTCCCTACAAAGGACATGAACTCATCCTTTTTTATGACTGCATAGTGTTCCATGATGTATATGGGCCACATTTTCTTAATCCAGTCTGTCATTGATGGACATTTGGGTTTGTTCCAAGTCTTTGCTATTGTGAATAGTGCTGCAATAAACATATGTGTGCTTGTGTCTTTATAGCAGCATGATTTGTAATCCTTTGGGTATATACCCAGTAATGGGATGGCTGGGTCAAATGGTATTTTGAGTTCTAGATCATTGAGGAATCGCCAAACTGTCTTCCACAATGGTTGAACTAGCTTACAGTTCCACCAAAGTGAAAAAGTGTACCTATTTCTCCACATCCTCTCCAGCACCTGTTGTTTCCTGACTTTTAATGATTGCCATTCGAATTGGTGTGAGATGCTATCTCATTGTGGTTTTGATTTGCATTTCTCTGATGGCTAGTGATGATGAGCATTTTTTCATGTGTCTGTTGGCTGCATAAATGTCTTCTTTTGAGAAGTGTCTGTTCATATACTTTGCCCACTTTTTGATGGGGTTGTTTGTTTTTTTCTTGTAAATTCATTTGAGTTATTTGTAGGTTCTGGATATTAGCCCTTTGTCAGATGAGTAGATCCCATTCTGTAGGTTGCCTGTTCACTCTGATGGTAAGTTTCTTTTGCTGTGCAGAAGCTCTTTAGTTTAGTTAGATTCCATTAGTCAATTTTGGCTTTTGTTGACATTGCTTTTGGTGTTTTAGACATGAAGTCCTTGTCTATGCCTATGTCCTGAATGGTATTGCCTAGGTTTTCTTCTGGGGTTTATATGGTTTTAGGTCTAACATATAAGTCTCTAATCCACCTTGAATTAATTTTTGTATAAGATGTAAGGAAGGGATCCAGCTTCAGCTTTCTACATATGGCTAGCCAGTTTTCCCAGCACCATTTATTAAATAGGGAATCCTTTCCCCATTTCTTCTTTTTCTCTGGTTTGTCAAAGATCAGATAATTGTACATGCGTGGTATTATTTCTGAGGGCTCTGTTCTGTTCCATTGGTCTGTATCTGTGTTTTGGTACCAGTACCATGCTGTTTTGGTTACTGTAGCCTTGTAATACAGTTTGAAGTCAGGTAGTGTAATGCCTCCAGCTTTGTTCCTTTGGCTTAAGATTGTCTTGGCAATGAGGGCTCTTTTTTTGTTCAATACGAACTTTAAAGTAGTTTTTTTCCAATTCTCTGAAGAAAGTCATTGGTAGCTTGATGGAGATGGCACTGAATCTATAAATTACCTTGGGCAGTATGGCCATTTTCATGATATTGATTCTTCCTATCCATGAGCAGGGAATGTTCTTCTACTTCTTTGTGTCCCCTTTTATTTCCTTGAGCAGTGGTTTGTAGTTGTCCTTGAAGAGGTCCTTTACATCCCTTGTAAGTTGGATTCCTAGGTATTTTATTCTCTTTGAAGCAGTTGTGAATGAGAGTTCACTCATGATTTGGCTGTTTGTCTGTTATTGGTGTATAAGAATGCTGTGATTTTTGCACATTGATTTTGTATCCTGAGACTTTGCTGAAGTTGCTTATCAGCTTGAGGAAATTTTGGGCTGAGACGATGGGGTTTTCTAAATATACAATCATGTCATCTGCAAATAGGGACAATTTGACTTCCTCTTTTCCTAATTGAATACCCTTTATTTCTTTCTCTTGCTTGATTGCCCTGGCCAGAACTTCCAACACTATGTTGAATAGGAGTGGTGAGAAAGGGCATCCCTGTCTTGTGCCAGTTTTCAAGGGGAATGCTTCCAGTTTTTGCCCATTCAGTATGATATTCGCTGTGGGTTTATCATAAATAGCTCTTAGTATTTTGAGATACATTTCATCAATACCGAATTTATTGAGAGTTTTTAGCATGAAGGGCTGTTGCCCAATTGGGTACAGGTACCCAATGCCTGTGCCCCTATTGTATATTGGAAGGAACTAACTTCTGTTTGATTTTACTGGTGCATAGGTGGAACAGAGTTGTCTTGTCTCAGATGAAACTTTGGTCTTGGACTTTTGAGTTAATGCTGAGTTAAGGACTGTCTTTAGCATAAAGGCTGTTGAAATACGGATGCAGAAAAAGGTCTTTTCTGCATCTATTGAGATAATCATTGTTTTTGTCTTTGGTTCTGCTTATATGCTGGATTACGTTTTTTGATTTGTGCATGTTGAACCAGCCTTGCATCCCAGAGATGAAGCCCACTTGATCATGGTGGATAAGCTTTTTGATGTGCTCCTGGATTCAGTTTGCCAGTATTTTATTGAGGATTTGTGCATCGATGTTCATCAGGGATATTGGTCTAAAATTCTCTTGTTTGTTGTTGTGTCTCTGCCAGGCTTTGGTGTCAGGATGATGTTGGCCTCATAAAATGAGTTTGGGAGGATTCCCTCTTTTTCTACTGATTGGAATAGTTTCAGAAGGAATGGTATCAGCTCCTCCTTGTACCTATGGTAGAATTCGGGTGTGAATCTGTCTGATCCTGGGCTTTTTTCCTTGGTAGGCTATTAATTATTGCCTCAATTTCAGAGCCTGCTATTGGTCTATTCAGGGATTCCACTTCTTCCTGGTTTAGTCTTGGGAGAATGTATATGTCCAGGAATTTATCCATTTCTTCTAGGTTTTCTAGTTTATTTGTGTAGAGGTGTTTATAGTATTCTCTGATGGTAGTTTGTATTTCTGTGGGGTCGGTGGTGATATCCCCTTTATCATTTTTTATTGTGTCTATTTGATTCTTCTCTCTTTTCTTCTTTATTACTCTTGCTAGCAGTCTATCAACTTTGCAGATGTTTTTAAAAACCCAGCTCCTGGATTCACTGATTTTTTTGAAAGGTTTTTTGTGTCTCTATCTCCTTCAGTTCTGCTCTGATCTTAGTTATTTCTTGCCTTCTGCTAGCTTTTGAATGTGTTTGCTCTTGCTTCTCTGGTTCTTTTAATTGTGATGTTAGGGTGTCAATTTTAGATCTTTCCTGCTTTCTCTTGTGGACATTTAGTGCTATAAATTTCCCTCTACACACTGCTTTAAATGTGTCCCAGAGATTCTGGTATGTTGTATCTTTGTTCTCATTGGTTTCAAAGAACATCTTTATTTCTGCCTTCATTTTGTTATGTACCCAGTAGTCATTCAGGAGCAGGTTGTTCAGTTTCCATGTAGTCGAGCGGTTTTGATTGAGTTTCTTAGTTCTGAGTTCTAGTTTGATTGCACTGTGGTCTGAGAGACAGTTTGTTATAATTTCTGTCCTTTTACATTTGCTGAAGAGTGCTTTACTTCCAACTATGTGGTCAATTTTGGAATAAGTGCGATGTGGCGCTGAGAAGAATGTATATTCTGTTGATTCAGGGTGAAGAGTTCTGTAGATGTCTCTTAGGTACACTTGGTGCAGAGTTGAGTCAATTCCTGGATATCCTTGTTAACTTTCTGTCTCGTTGATCTGTCTAATATTGACAGTGGGGTGTTAAAATCTCCCATTAATATTGTGTGGCAGTCTAAGTCTCTTTGTAAGTCTCTAAGGACTTGCTTTATGAATCTGGGTGCTCCTGTATTGGGTGCATATATATTTAGGATAGTTAGCTCTTCCTGTTGAACTGATCCCTTTAGCATTATGTAATGGCCTTCTTTGTCTCTTTTGATCTTTGTGGGTTTAAAGTCTGTTTTATCAGAGACTAGGATAGCAACCCTTGCCTTTTTTTGTTTTCCTTTTGCTTGGTAGATCCTCCTCCATCCCTTTATTTTGAGCCTATGTGTGTCTCTGCACGTGAGATGGGTCTCCTGAATATAGCAAACTGATGGGTCTTGACTCTTTATCCAATTTGCCAGTCTGTGTCTTTTAATTGGACCATTTAACCCATTTACATTTATGTTTAATATTGTTATGTGTGAACTTGATCCTGTCATTATGATGATAGCTGGTTATTTTGCTCGTTAGTTGATGCAGTTTCTTCCTAGCATCAATGGTCTTTACATTTTGGCATGTTTTTGCAATGGCTGGTACTGGTTGTTCCTTTCCATGTTTAGTGCTTCCTTCAGGAGCTCTTGTAGGGCAGGCCTTATGGTGACAAAATCTCTCAGCATTTGCTTGTCTGTAAAGGATTTTATTTCTCCTTCACTTATGAAACTTAGTTTGGCTGGATATGAAATTCTGGGTTGAAAATTCTTTTCTTTAAGAATGTTGAATATTGGCCCCCACTCTCTTCTGGCTTGTAGAGTTTCTGCCGAGAGATCTGCTGTTAGTCTGATGGGCTTCCCTTTGTGGGTAACCCGACCTTTCTCTCTGGCTGCCCTTAAGATTTTTTCCTTCATTTCAACTTTGGTGAATCTGGCAATTATGTGTCTTGGAGTTGCTCTTCTCGAGGAGTATCTTTGTGGCATTCTCTGTATTTCCTGAATTTGAATGTTGGCCTGCCTTGCTAGTTTGGGGACGTTCTCCTGGATAATATCCTGCAGAGTGTTTTCCAACTTGGTTCCATTCTCCTCGTCACTTTCAGGTACACCAATCAGACATAGATTTGGTCTTTTCACATAATCCCATATTTCTTGAAGGCTTTTTTCATTTCTTTTTCTTCTCTTTTCTCTAAACTTCTCTTCTCGCTTCATTTCATTCATTTGATCTTCAGTCAGTTATACCCTTTCTTCCAGTTGATTGAGACAGCTACTGAAGCTTGTGCATTTGTCACGTAGTTCTCATGTCATGGTTTTCAGCTCTATCAGGTCATTTAAGGACTTCTCTACATTGGTTATTCTAGTTAGCCATTCATCAAATCTTTTTTCAAGGTTTTCAGCTTCTTTGTGATGGGTTCAAACTTCCTCCTTTAGCTTGGAGAAGTTTGATTATCTGAAGCATTCTTCTCTCAACTCGTCAAAGTCATTCTCCATCCAGCTTTGTTCCATTGCTGGCAAGGAGCTGCATTCCTTTGGACTGGGAGAGGTGCTTTGATTTTTAAAATATTCAGCTTTTCTGCACTGCTTTTTCCCCATCTTTGTGGTTTTATATCCCTTTAGTCTTTGATGATGGTGATGTATGGATGGGGTTTTGGTGTGGATGTCCTTTCTGTTTGTTAGTTTTCCTTCTAACAGTCAGGACCCTCAGCTGCAGGTCTGCTGGAGTTTTCTCGAGGTCCACTCCAGACCTTGTTTGCCTGGGTAGCAGCAGTGGAGGCTGCAGAATAGTGAATATTGCTCAACAGCAAATGTTGCTGCTTGATCATTCCTCTGGAAGCTTCGTGTCAGAGGGGTATCTGGTCATGTGATGTGTTTGATGTCAGTCTGCCCCTAGTAGGGGGTGTCTCCCAGTTAGGCTACTCGGCGGGCAGGGACCCACTTGAGCAGGCAGTCTGTCCGTTCTCAGATCTCAAACTCTGTGCTGGGGGGACCACTACTCTCTTCAAAGCTGTCAGACATGGACATTTAAATCTGCAGAGGTTTCTGCTGCCTTTTCTTTGGCTATGCCCTGTCCCCAGCAGTGGAGTCTACAGAGGCAGGCAGGCCTCCTTGAGCTGCGGTAGGCTCCACCCAGTTTGAGATTCCCAGCTGCTTTGTTTACCTACTCAGGCCTCAGCAATGCTAGGCGCCCCTCCCCTAGCCTCCCTGCCACTTTTCCGTTAGATCTCAGACTGCTGTGCTAGCAATGAGGGAGGCTTCATGGGTGTGGCACCCTCCGAGCCAGGCATGGGATATAATCTCCTGGTGTGCCCTTTGCTAAGGCCCTTGGTAAAGCGCAGTATTAGGGTGTGGGTGACTCAATTTTCTAAGTGTTGTGTGTCAAGGTTTCCCTTGGCTAGGAAAGGGAATTCCCTTCCCCCTTGTGCTTCCCAGGTGAGGCGATGCCTCGCCCTGCTTCGGCTCTCACTCGGTGGGCTGCACCCACTGTCCTGCACCCACTGTCCAACACACCCCAGTGAGATGAACCCGGTACCTTAGTTGGAAATGCAGAAATCACCCGTCTTCTGTGTCGCTCATGCTGGGGTCTGGAGGCTAGAGCTGTTCCTATTCAGCCATCTTGGAACCGCCCAACTCCCTGTTGGCATTTAAAGAAGAATTAGCTCTAATATGAATTAAGGACTTTAATTACTTGTGCCTAAGGTGATTAATTCATTGAACGGTAAAAGAAAAATACAACATAAAATGGGTAACAAAAGATTTTAAACCTATAAACTCCTATTCACCCAGAAATCAACCAACCAGACAGCCATAACTTTATTTTATTTTCCTTTTTGCTGGGAGATCACATACAAATTCTGGCTTATGAACTTGATAAGAGAATTAGTTTCCACATACTTACTCAAAATAACTGATTTTCAATTTTGCAACACCTAACCCTTATGGGTCATGTAAGAAAGATTTGGTAATCTTTGTGAGATTTAGATGGCAACATTAAATTAACCAGAGTTAATGAACCAAGTTTTCCAAATCCTGAACAGAGAGAATAGTATATTGGGTTATCTTACAACTTTATGGTTTTATGCAATATTATAGGTCTTAAGCCAAGAAATACAAATAAGTAAAATGTATTCTGCTTAGTTCTCTCTTTGTCTAAAAATATTGTTAGTTACACCACCACACAGAATGATGCTCACATAGGTGATCAGTAAATACTTTTGAGATAATTTATAAGGGGCCACCAACTACATAAGGACTCCTAACCCAATTCACCTACTGTGATGAAAGAAAAGAGTTGGCAAGTCATGGTCCAGTGGTTCGTTCCATAAAACTAAGGCAAGGTGTAAACAGCAGATGCTTCTATACAATAAGCACTGTGTGTATCATCAGAGTATAAATACTAGAGTCTTTTTTTCAGAGGGTTATGAAGATTAGAACTGGGAAATCATGTTCTAAATAGGTCATCATTCTTAGGTCCTGACAACAGAGCTCAGGTATGGAAACTGAATGAGAACCATGAGGAATTAAGAAAACCTAGAAACAAGGGAATGGTTAGGGAATTAATCAGGAGGAAATGGGCTAAATTCATCTGTACAATCTGTAAAAGTTTATAAAACACCTATGTTTGGAGTTTCAGAGATAATATCTCCCTCTTCCACTTATAAGACTGGAATCAATATAAAGATAAATACAGGAGTCAGGCAATTCAAACCTCACTTTTATGATTGATAAAGCTTATTAGAAAATTTAAATTTTTATCTGTGTTAAAGTCTTAATACTTCACTGAAGTAAACAATGATCTGGTCATTGGCCTAACTGGTGAACTGCAGATCATACTCATAGGGCCATACCCTATACCACACGGCAGAAGGAAGACTGGAATGCAGATGACTGGGTAGCTCTGAGAAGGGGAGAGAAAAGAATCTGAGATTAACATTATCAGTTCTTTTTAGCAGAACACCAATCAGAAAAGTCATTTCATTTCTCATGGGGAGAAGTAAGTGAGAAGTAGTGAGAAGCAAGGGAGTTATTCAAGAGGAGGACACTCTCAAACCTCAAGGGGAACGAGTAGTCACCCATTAGCACCAAGTATGTGCCAGCACTGTTTTGGGTGCTAGGGATATAATGGTGAACAAACCAGACAAAGGCTAAGTTCTCATGGAGTTTATAGTCTAGTAGGATGATGTGACAATAAAACATTAAACATGGAAATATACAATTAAGTATCTGATAGTTATGAACGTTAAGAAAAAAAAAAAAACACTTTGCAATAGAAACCTTCCTGGGTTGCTTGAAAATATGGCAGCAAAATAATTCCTCATATCCCTGTACATGCATCTCCTTCCTCTGAATAAGCAAAGTTATTTTCTTTCCTCTTGAATCTGGGGGGTCTTGAGATTTACTTTGACCAATAAAATGTAGCAGAAGTGACACTCTAGGATTTTCCAACCAGGTGTTAAGAGAAGTTTCTCTCTCTTGGAACTCAGCTGCTGTGCTGTGAAGGCACTCAAGGCAAACTCCCAAGAGGCCATGTGGAGGACATCCATGCTCCAACAAGCTCTTAGTTGAATTCAGCTGCCTATACTATGAGGAGCAGAAGAATAACCAAGCCAAGCCCTGTAAACCCACAATAATAAATTATTATAAGCCACTTTATTGTGGGATGGTTAGTTACACCAAAATGGATACCTAAAACAGAGACTGATTTCGTGGGGAAGATTATTTAGGCTGTTGGTCAAGAAAAGGTCTTATGAAAAGATGGTATTTGAACTAAGTGAAAAGAGAATAGCCATGAAACTCTGGTGTCAGAGTAATCCAGGCAGAAGAAATGGCAAGTGTGAAGGCCCCATGGCAGAAATAACCTGAGGATGGCTGAGAAACAATTAGAAGCCTGATACCACTGCAATATAATGAGAGAAGTTGAGTCAGAGATACAGGAAGAAGCTAGATCATAAAGGACCTTGTAAGCCATAGTAAAGGGTTTGGAATTTTTTGAGTGAGTAGAAAACTACGGAAGTTTTTCAGCAAAGAAAGATACCAACTGATTTCTGTTTTAAAAATATCTCTTTGGTTTCTGTGTCGAGAAGAGATTGGAGTAGTGCAAGAGTACAGTTGGAGAAACCAATCCTAGCATCCTGAAAAGGGAACATCAAACTTCATGGTAGTTTAAAAAATTACAAAAATAAAATAATTTTTGAAGTCACCATAAAATCCATCCATTTCAAATGAGCAATTCAGTGAGTTTTTGTAAATGTATATAGTCATGCAATTGTCATCACAATAGAATTTAGCATAGCTGCATCACCCTAAAAAGTTCTGTAATGTTCCTTTTCAGTCAAACCACACTCCTACCCTTTGCCAAAGCAAACACTATAATTATTACTTTCCATGAGAGTAAACATTTACTTTCTATAACTATACTTTTGCCTTTCCTGGAAATTTCTTATAAACGAAATTAAACAAAATGTCTTTTTTGTCTGGCTTCCTTCACTTAGTATAAGTTTTTTGAGATTCATCTATGTTGTGTGTGTCACTAGCTAATTCCTTTTATGGCTGGGTAATATTTCAGTGTGTGTGTATATGTAGGGGTGTGTGTATGCCACATTTTGTTTATCACATTTTATATGTACATAAGTAATTATATATGCCACATTTTATAAATATGTATAATTATGTATATGTGCCACATTTTGTTTATCCATTCACCAGTACATGATCATTTTGGATGTTTCCAGTTTGGGGCTATTATGAATAATTCTGCTATGAACATTTACATAAAAGTCATTTTGTGGGCATATGTTTATATTTCTCCTGGGTAAATATCTAGGTAAGTGGATGCTTATGTAAAGGCATGTTTAACTTTTTAAAGAAACTGTCAAACTGTTTTCTAAAGTGGCTGTACCATTTTACATTCCTATCAGGAGTGAATAAGAGTTCTAGTTTCTCTACATTCTCATCAACACTGACTATTTTCTGTCTTTTCAATTTTATCCATTCCAAGTAGGTATGCTGTGGTATTTCATTATGGTTCTAAATTGCATTTTCCTATTGACGAATGACTAAGATTCTTTATTTGCTTTAGTGTGCTTCTTTGAAAAAAATCTATTTAAATCTGTTTCCCATATTCTATTTTTTTGTTTGTTTGTTTTGTCTTGAGATGTAGTTTTGCTTTTGTTGCCCAGGCCAGAGTGCAATGGCGCGAACTCAGCTCACTCCAACCTCTGCCTCCCGGGTTCAAGCAATTCTCCTGCCTCAGCCTCCTGAGGAGCTGGGATTGCAAGTGCTGCCACCACACCCAGCTAATTTTTTGTGTTTTCAGTAGAGACAGGTTTCAGTATGTCAGCCATGCTAGTCTCAAACTCCTGACCCCAGGTGATCCACCTGCCTCAGCCTCCCAAAGTGCTAGGATTACATGGATGAGCCACTGCGCCTGGTCTTTTTATTGTTACAGTATATTGTTAATACATGTTCTTCATCAAATATATGGTTTACAAATATTTTCTCCCAGTCTGTGACTTGTGTTTTTATTTCTTAATGGAACCTTTAAAGAGCAAACATTTTAAATTTTGATGAAATCCAAATTTCTACTTTTTTGTTTATCATTTGCTTTTGTGTGCTACGTAAAAAATCTTTGTCTAACCCAAGTTCACAAAACTTTTTTCTCTATGTTTTCTTCTAGAAATGTTATAGTTTTAGCTCTTACATTTGAATCCATTATTCATTTCTTTGGCAGCATTTTATGTGCTGTGAGATCACATTTTTGGGGGGTAACCGTGCTTATTTTAAGGAGCCTAAATTTGAGGGAGAGAATTTATTCTATCTATCTTTAACCTACAAACATTTTAACCTATTTTACTCTAACTCAAAGAAATAAAGAGTCATTTTTAGAAAAGGAGAGACCCATTCATTTTTCAATCATTTTATGTTGGTCAAGACTGTATTGTTCCCTGGTTATGGCCTCATTTACTCTATGACAAGCATCTGGAAACCAACTAATGCCCTCCACCCTAAATCTTCTTGACATTGGGGGAGGGTCAGGAAAGGGAGTAGGGAATGTTCTTCCTACTCCTGATATTCCTTTCCTGTGGTGGGAGATCTGCTGGCATAACGCTTCTGAACTTCTTTGGCCCCTTTGCTTGTCTAACAAGGAAGAAGAGTGAGATCCCTGTTTGTACATTTCTAGCTCTGCTCCTTATCTTCCCTCTTCTTGGAAGGTGGCCCATATGCGGAGAATATGTGTTCTTCACTGCCCTCAGTCATCCAGGAAATATGGCCCTCATGGTCCCACTGACCATGGGTGTAGCTTCAGAGACCCGCACTGCCTGTGACCACATGGTAAGTCTCTCTACACAGGGACATATGCCCATTTGCCCATAGCTTTAGAGATATAGATTCAATATCAGCTTTAACTGTAATAAAAGTAACATTTTGCCTCCATTTGCTTAATCCATTATCTTTTCTTTCTAACTTTTATTTCAGTTTCAATGAGTACATGTGCAGGTTTGTTACACGAGTAAACTGTATGTCACTGAGGTTTGGTGTACAGATCATTTTGACACCCAGGTACTCAGCATACTACTCGACAGATAATTGTTCAATCTTTACCCTCCTCCTGCTCTCTACCCTCAATAGGCCCCAGTGTCTATGTATCTCTTCTTTATGTCCACGTGTACTCAATGTTTAGCCCCCACTTATCATTGAAAACATACAGTATTTGGTTTTCTGTTCCTGTGTTAATTTGCTTAGGATTATGGCCTCGAGCTCCATCCATGTTGTTGCAAAGGCCATGATCTCATTTTTTATAGCTGTGTAGTAATCCATGCTTAATCTTTTCTCTGGTTTCTCATTTGGCTCAGAACTCAGACTGGGAAGAAAGCTACTATTTAGTGGAATACTCTCAAATATACCCCAACCTTCTATCCAGTGGGCTTCTTAACTCTATCCCTCTGACCTTGGAAATCCTCTTTGTCCCTTTCTGCTTTCACCAGATTGAAAATTCATTTTGATAGACAGTGGAATTTTTGTCTTTAAAAAATTATTACAAAATTTTAGACTATTTAGAAGATACAAATGCATAAAGGACTATTAATTTTTAGAACTGTGCAATACAATAAGGTAATCATTTGCTCTCTATAGCTATTTAAATTTAAATTCATTGTTAAAAATTAAGAATCCAGTGCCTCAGTCACACTAGCCACATTTCAAGTATTCAATAGCTACATGTGACTCATGGCTACTGCATCAGGCAACAAAGATAGACCATTTGTATCATCACAGGAAATTCTAGTGGGCAGTCCTGCTCTAGAGAAAATTTAGTATTTAATATGACCTTCCATATTAAATTATATTTTCTATATACACATGTATTTATATGACCTTCCATATTAAACTGACCTTCCATATTAAATTATATTATCTACATACATATATACTTACATATATATGTATATAGATATAGGATGTTTTTTATTTTCTATATAAGTTATTTTATTTTATAAAATAAAATAAAATAAGTTTATAAAATAAAATAAACTCCTGAGGTCAGGAGTTTGAGACTAGCCTGGCTGACATGGTGAAACCCCGTCTTTACTGAAAACACAAAAGAAAATAAATTATTTTATTTTCTATATAAATTTATTTCTATATAAATTTTCTATATAAATTATATTTTCTATATACATATATACGTATATGACCTTCCATATTAAACTGACCTTCCATATTAAATTATATTATCTATATACACATATATAAGTATATATATATCCTATATATATACACATATATATAAGTATATATGTATACAGATATAGGATAGGATCCTAACAAAAATAGGATCAATTGTACATACTGTTTGTAACCTCACATCTCTTCTAATTTGTCATGAACATCTCATATATTCATCCTTCTATAATATTATTTTTGGTGACTACAAAGTATTTTTCTGTATCGACATACTGTAATTTCTGTAACCAAATGTTAAACATGACCTTTTGCCCCATTTATTACAGCCAAAATTACAGTGACTGTTCTTGAATATCTTCATAACTGTCTCAAATTCTTAAAATAATTTACAGAGTCAAAGGGTACTCACACTTTTAAACTTCTACAAGGCATTGCCAATTAGAAAAGGAGCCCTGGCTTGGAATACACATCCTGCCCTTGTCGTCTGAAAGAAATAGATGAGTTTGCTTCTCTACAGAAAGCTCTTTGAAAAACAGTAAGGCCAAAATGTTAGCTGTTAAGCTAATGGGCTAAGGAGTCCTGGGAGTTTGTAAATGGCAATCACATGAGCACACCTCTCAGAAGCTGCTGTTCTTTTTCATTCACACTCCAGTAATGTTCCTAGAGTCCCGTTAAACACAGTGAGAATCAATTGATCTCTTAGTGATGTTTGACATTGTTCTCACTGGCAAATTGATATTAAACTTAAGGCTAACTACAGATATGTTCTGGCAGTGGCATGTCCTCATTCTCTGGTTAGCATCTCCTGCTACATCATATGTGATACTGTTGACACTTTGGTTTCACTAGGGTGGTTAAGTGTGGCTCTCAAGGTGGGAAGCATCTTTCTAGATGTGTTAGGTGAGCATACAGACCCTGGGGACCTGTATAAGTCTGTTCTCATGCTGCTAATAAAGACATACCCAAGACTGGGTAATTTATAAAGGAAAGAGGTTTAATTGACTCACAGATCCACATGGCCATGGAGGCCTCACAATCATGGCAGAAGAGTAAGAGAAGTCTTGCATAGCGGCAGGCAAGAGAGAATTAGAGCCAAATGAAAGGAGAAACCCCTTTAAAAACCACCAAGTTTCGTGAGACATATTCACTACCATGAGAACAGTATGGAGGAAACTGCGTCCATGATGTAATTATTTCCCACTAGGTCCTTCCCACAACATGTGGGAATTATGGGAGCTACAATTCAAGATGAGATTTGGGTGGGGACACCGTCAAATCGTATCAGAACCAATTGGTCAGGTTGGGATGCTGGTTCCGTCACTTGCTAGATGATTGACTTTCGCCATGTTACAAAGTTATTCTTGTTTCAGTTTCCTCATCCACAAAATGGGATAATTAATAGCATTACTATATAGTATGCCTGACACAGAGTAAACATTATGTGTGTGTGTCTGATAAATAAATAGCCTAATCAGTTAAAATATAGCAGCATTATCTTCTACCTTTATACATTATACTTTCGGTGGAATGAGAGAACATCAAGAACACTCCACCTTACCAGTGTGCCAAATCATTAGCTAAAACTGAACTTGAGTCAACTAAACACCTAGATCAGCGTTTCCAGGAGTTTGCTGCAGGAGTGGTACATTCTCCCTGTAGGGAAAAAGGATCACAATTAAATACGTTTGGAAAATGTTGCTCCTCTTCTAGAGTTGCAATGTATATTAGTATATTTTGGGTTCTAAGAAGTCCTGCAATAAAGAAACCTGTTGAATTTTATTGAACTAAGCATTTTCCAAAACTTTTTGCTATGGACACTTCCTTTAGAACAGACTTTGGGCAATACTAGTTCCTATTAACAGAGTGTTTTTAAAGACATCAGTTTGTGAAATCAAGCTATTAGCTATTTGCTGCACTTTCCCTTAGAAATATCTGTTAAACCTCCCTCCCCACTTCCATCTTGGGCTTGTATCATTGGTTTGTTGAAAGTTTTGGCAGAATGTTACATTTTTTTCTACTCACTCTTATCTTGTTAGATTTTATCTTGCTGTCTTTTATTCTAGCTTATACAATTTGGGAAGATCTTATGATTAAGTGTTCATCCCAGGTTCGTCTCCTGAGAAACTATTAGCTTAATTTTATTTTGTCTCCTCCAAGAATTTGGCAAAGATGCTAGGGAAAACAGGTTCAAGGATAGGATAAGTACTGCTCTGAATCATTTTCTAATTGTCTGTGTCAGTCATATCTAACAACTGTGAAAATAATTCTCACTAACATGTTGGTAGGGACAAATATTAAAGTAAAATATTCTTTCAAATATTTCAAATATTTCGATAGGAGCCTTATGAAGACATTAGCTTTGATGGAAAGAAATATTGGTGTTATTACAAGTACCTACTAACCAGTTGGTGGCTATAAGGGGCATGGTTTAAGACAGGTTTGGAAGCTACCTCTAGGATCTATAGTTCCTGTCTAGATATGAAAGAGAGGAGTTGGAGTATGTCACAGTATATATGTCACATATTTGCCAATTCTGCCTAAGGACCTCATCCCAAAACAAAGATTTTTTTTTTTTTCTACTCAGCCCGACGGCAGGCCTTGCAGACATTTTGGGTCAAATAGGATTCTAGAAACTCTCAGCTTGCTTTCACCTAATCTGTCCATACCTAGCATTACTCCCAGCAATGTTTCATTGATTAGCTGGACAAAATTTCTTTAGCAAAGCACACTTTATATTAAGAAAGCATAAATTATAGTTTAATAATACTGCCTTAAACCCAAAGCAATGTAACCAAAGTCATTAGAACCTGGAGTCATAATAATTCATAAAAACAAAAAATAGAAACCTAGGTTGCTATTTTTTCCACTTGTAAAGAGCAATGGAATTCTATTAAAATAGAGCTTATAGTAGTATTTCACATTCAAGTGTGTTAAGGTTAAAATTATGCCAGGGTCCCTTCTAAATAATATTATCATATTTTAAGAGGTATATTGAAAGTTTGTTTTTAAATGAATATTGAGAAACTACAGTGTCTTTGCACCATATGAGTAATTGTGGGGAAAAAAATGACCAGCAAAAGACAAATGTCCTAAAACATTTGATTAATGAAATTGCTTTGTTTCAACTGTTACTGGCAATCAGTACTGATTTAGGTCAAGCCCAAACATTTCCCTTATTCTCCAGACCTGTATTTCCAACAAACTACTAACATTTATCTCTGTGGGATTACAGAGACATCAAAATCCACATGTCCAAAACTAAACTCATTATATGGCTCCTCAAACTAGCTCCTCCTTTATCATCTATGTTGGGAAAGGTACTGACTGCTCCTCATGACCGAATCAGAAACATGGTGTCATCTTAGACACTGTCTTCTCCTCATCCCCACCACCAGTCCTAAGAAAATCCACGTGCTACAAAAACACTGAATAACAATAACAGCAGTAACTTATACTTTCTGAGTGCTTCTATGTACCAGGCCTCATTCCAATTGCTTTATACACATTAATTTATGCATTGTCTTAAATATTATCCAAATCCACTTTCCCTGCACTCCATTCCTACTGCCAACTTCCCAGTTCAAGGGTTCATCATTTCTCCATTGAATCATGGCAATAGCTTCTTAATCACATCTCTTGCTCTGGCCATTCCAATTGATAATCTCTCCTTCACGTTGTGGCAGAGGCACTTTCTAAAACCAAACCGTAACCTTGTCATTTCTCTGTTCAAAATCCTTACCTGGTTTTCTATGGGCTGTAGGGTGAAATTCAAATTCCTTAGTCTGATGATGAACAAGCCTTCTTCAGTTTGCATTCCTTTTACTCACCACCTGCATTTTATTTATAAATCACTTGGATTTCCTAAAACACAGGTGCAGATTCACTCCCCAATCCCTGCCTTCTCACATAAGTCTCTATAGAGTGGTATGCCTTTCCCTGCTCTATCCTGTCTTAAAAAAAACTCAGAAAACTGAAGAGATCATTTCATTCTTCAAATTCCAGTTCATACTTCACCATGTCTTTGAAACTTTCTTTGGCTAACTCCAAAGTGCTAGCTCTGCATTTGTATTTACTTTCTTGACAAATCAGCCTCCCTTGAAAGACAGCGAGCTACTTAAAAGCGAGTTTAAAAACTTTGTATGTTTTGGTATCCTCAGGGCCTGGCTGTGCAGCCTCCTTTCAGAAATTAAAGTTATACTTTATGGACAGTAAGACTATATAACCTTTCTTCTAGTTCTAATGTTCTATAATAATACATTCTTCAAGACATAACTATATGTAGGGAATGCTTGATATTACAGAGATATGAATCCCAGCTATCCCTCCAGTTGCTCATCCGTGGCTTTCTGAAGATAAAGTGTGGGTAAGTGTACCAGACTGCATTTTCCAAAAATTGTCACAACATCTCCCATCCCACATGTGCTTCTTACAAGGTGACATTGCCAATTTCCCCATTGAGAGGCGTGACTTATGTTCCTTCCCCTTGAATCTGCGTGAGCTTGTGACTACAGATGGAGTATACTATGTGACTTCCAAGGCAAGATCATAAAAGGTGATACAACTTCTGTCTGGATCTCTCAAGATACTCACTCTTGGATTCCAGCCACCATGCTGTGCAGAAGCCCAACAGTCACAAGGCGCTGCCATGTGTAAGTGTCCCGCCAACAGCCCCAGCTGAGCTCCCAGCTTCTCCACATATTTGAGGGAAAGAGACTCCAGATGATGCCAGCCAGCAAGTCACCCAGAGAGTCAGAGTCTTTCCAGCTGAACATCCAGACATCATGGAACAGAGACAACTTGTCCCTGCTGTGCCCTTTTCAAATTCCTGACCCACAGCATCTTCAGTGTCATATAATGGTTGTTCTTTTATGCCACTATGTGAGGGCTGGTATATTATGCAGCAATAGAGAATGATAAAACAAGCAGTAAGTTAGGCCTATATTTCTTACACGACTCTCAGAGAAACCCTGGGGTCCTAGGGGATACCGCTAAGATTCCTAAGGAAAAAAACATAAAGGCAGGGGTGAGGTAGTAGTTCTGTGGTCACTGCTATTACATCTGCTTCTTCATCCCATTTATGCCTAGTGTTCCATTACTGGAATGCTAAGCATGTGGGAGTTATTGATTTCTTACTGCTGAAGGTCACCGCCAAGGTCTGATTGCAAAAATTCAAAAAATTGCAAACTCAGGCATAAATGGGTTAAAGATTGCCATTGCACAAGAGCAAATTAATATTTTTGAGAAGTCCAGAAGCTACAACACAAAGTACCACTTATGGAATTCCCCAAATGGATTTGATAATGCACTCCTTTTGTCATAGCGCACAAAACTTCCCCAAAGAAACAACTGTTCGAGCATTCATATTACAGTCTGAAACACTGGGATACATCAACTTAAACTCACCAAACCAAACTATCCCAAATGTTGGCCAATTATGTTGTATATAAGGCCCTGTACTCAGGAGGGACAGCCTTAAACGAGAAGCATAAAGCAGTCAGGTTGTGGCTGAAATGGCTCAGCCACTACATTGTGTTTCTCTTCAGCGGTTACTATAGGAAAGCTGCACCTGAGAGGTAAGAAGAGGAGGGAGGGAAGGCATTAAAAAGACCCCATACATGCCTATTTTTGCACAAAGTGTGCACACCCCAGTTTTAGCTGTACTAATAGGAGCATGGCAGGTCTAAATGAGGTCAAGGAAAGGAAGGAAGGGAAAACAGGGAGAAACTTGCTCAAAGGGGAAATGAATGCACTACCAAACTACGGACACTCTTGTTTTTCTGCACGGCTCATTTTTATTTTAAAATTAAAACAATTCAATAGCCAGAGCTAGAAAGTGATCCTCAGATGGCCCAGAACAGTTAATCTTGGTTGCTTATAGGCAATGGTAGCCTTGGAATCAGTGAGCTGGTCTCACACTTGGGGCTTGAGGCTAAAGTGGTATTTTCAGTTCTTAGGTTTCTCATCCACTTATGTTATTAATGTTCTGCATCAAAACACCAGAGCCTTGCTCTTTCAGCATGATTCAATGCTGATAGCAGGCGGGGTGGTGTACAAGGTTATCCAGCATCTTGTTCCCAGGCACTGGCTCACAACCGGGATTACCTCTGCTGTGGGTGTGCACCACTGCCACCTTGTGGCCACCTTCCCAAAGCTCACTCATTCCTCAACATAGCCTTGCAAGAGTCCTGACTGCTGTGACTTTAAGGGGGTGAAATCATCTAGGCCAAGAAAGACAAAGTAAAATATCTTCAGCTTTATTTCAAAAACAGCCATCTGCTAGCACCTCAAGATTACCTTTAATTTAAACATCAAGAGGCAGACCATATAGCAGAAAGCTCCTGGACTTTGTCTAAACAGAGCTGGATTTGGAGTTTAAAGATGGGTGGTTCTGAGCAAGTCACTGTATACCTCAGAGGCTCTATTTCTTCATTTAAAACCAGGGAAATAAGACATAAGAAGTATTGTAAACGTTGTTAAATATATGTGTGTATACACAAGTTAATATACACATATATATGTGTACATATATGTTTTATATGTGTATCTAGAATATATTTGTATATGGAACAAAACATTTAACTTTCACAGACAGTAAATGGATATTTGCAGTATGTGTATGATGTTTCAAGAACTGGAGGGGAACAAACGCCACTGTCAATGTATTACAAAAAGAACTATGTGATCTTCAGTCTTTGGCATGGGGTAAGGGTAGAGAAGAACCAGGCTAACTACTGATGCATCATCCTCTTTACTTCCCACAGTAGATCTGGGACTTCGGCATAATTTTCCCCCATTTGAGGGATGAGTAAATTGGGGCTTAATGAGACTGAACCATTTGTGCATAGTTTATAGTCAATAATAAATGGTGGTATCAGAATTCTAGTCTAATTAGTCTGGCTCCAAAAACCAAACTCCTAAAAATTTGACATTTTAGAAAGTATATTATGCAAGCTACAGTATCCCAGGTAGTGAAAAAAGGTCAAAAGTGATGAGAGCTCAAAACCCAGTTACTGCAGGGTTTGCAACCTGAGTTCTGTAGAGAGGTCTCAGTTGTCCTAGTCACCTCACTCCTGTCATCATTCTCGGTATCAGTGATTTACTGTCACAATGATGCTGAGTATCAAATGATCACAAAGCCCTAATGGCACAAAAACCAAAAAGCATTTGTTGATCACAGGTCTGAAGTCAAGTGATCTGTCTGGGCTCACTCACATGTTTGAGGGAGGCTCAGTTGCTGGCTTATCTAGGATGGCCCAAAGGAAGATGACCAGGCAACTTAGATCTGCTCCTAGTTCTCTTATCCTCTGGCAGGCTAGCCTGGGCACATTTCTAAGCAAGAGAAGAGGCACAAAAGCCAAGGCAAGTCTAGTCATGCAAATACTTTTTTCAACTTTCTGCAACATCCACTAACTGAAGAAAGTCACATGGCTGAGCCCAGAGTCAGTGGGAAACTGCTGCAAAGTCTATGGCTGTGTTAGTCTCCTGGGGCTGCCAAAACAATTACCACAAACTGGATAACTTAAAACAATACAGACTTCTTCTCTCCCAGTTCTGGAGGCTAGAAGTCCAAAATCAATGTGTCAGCACGGTTGGTTCCTTCTGGGGTTTGTGAGAAGAATCTACTTCTCTCCAAACTTACAGTAGTTTCCTGCAATCCCTGGTGTTTCTTGACTTGTAGACACATCACTCCAATGCCTGCCTCCATCATCATATGATGTTCTCCCTACGTGTCTGCATCTCTGTTTTCTCATGGTGTAAGGACATCAGTCACTGGATTAGAGACCACCCTAATCCAGGATAACCTCATCCTAACTAACTACATCCGCAAAGGCCCTATTTCCAAATAAAGTTACATTTGGAGGCTCCATATAGACATAAATTCTGGCAGGACATTATTCAACCCAAAACCATGGCAAAGGGTATGGATACAGAAAATAGGAACTGAGTCCTTTTTGCATAAATCACACTATCACATCAGCTATAGAGGCTTCATGTTTTTCTATTTTATTTGAAGTGGATTTGCTACTTTAAAATTTTGAAAATTAATGGTCAAGAGATTTTTTTTCTTTAAGAGATGAAGAAAATGAAATCCAGGGCTAGAAAGCAGATGGCTCAATTTAATGACAGAGCCAAGAACAAGACTTAAGCCTCAGGACACCTGATCATCTCTCCTTCCACAACTCTGCAATACTACACAAGGAAGCAGTTCCATTGTTGTTCTTGCTACTGTTGTTGTTATTTTATAGTAGAGTATAACACTGGGCACTGTGCTAGTAGAAGAATGTCCTCTCTTCCACCTCTAAGATGTCCACATTTTAATCTTTGGAACCTGTCATTATGTTAGGTTACATGGCAAAGGGGAGTTAAGGTTGCCATTGGAATTAACATTGTTAATCAGATGGCCTTGAAATGGGGGAGATTATCCTGAATTATCTAGGTGGGAGAAATGTAATTGCAGTAATTCTTAAAAGTGGATGAACAAGGCCAAATAGAAGCAATCAAAGGAAGATGTGACCACAGAAGAGAGGCACAGAGAGATGCAATGTTGCTGGCTTTGAAGATAGAGGAAGGGGGCCGCAAGTCAAGGAACGTGGGTGACCTCTGAAAGCAGGAAAAAGCATGAAAACATTCTTCTAGAGCCTCCAGAAAGTAACATCGTCCTGCCAACACATTGAATTTAGCCCACTGACACCATTTTGTACTTCTGGAACTGTAAGATAGTAAGTTTGAGCTGTTTAAGCCACCAAGTTTATGATATTTTATTACAGCATCAGTAGAAAACTGATTTTAGATGATATTTTGTTAGAGCATCAGTAGAAAACTGATTTTAGGTAGAAATGCTTTTAGCTGCAAAGGTCCAAAAAAAAAACAAAAACAAAAAAACAAAAAAAAACTAGTGGCCTCAATAACTATGGGCTTACGATTTCCAATAACAAGAAGCCTGGAGTTAGTGGCAGGGTAGTTCAGCTACGCAATGGTGTTACAAACGACTCAGGTTCCCCATTCCCCAAAGCCTCTCCATCCCTTTTGCAATCTGACTTTACGTCTTACTGGAAACTGGGTTATATAGCTATACCTATCTGCAAGGGAAGGTAGAAAATCTAGTAAACAGTAATAGCATTATCAAGACTAGATCAGCCCAATCATAAATCATTGCTTGGAGCTGGGTATATTGCTGCTCTGAAACAAATTAGCAAGGATGCGGGGAGATAAGGAGGTAAATAATCTTTGGCAAAGACATGGTCTAACATCTGCCTGACTCTGAGCAACCTACAAGTCACAAGGGTGTTGGGAAAATTATTCATTTCTGCAAGCTCTATGAATCTAAATAGGGCACTTAAAACCAGTTGCATCCAAATAGAGGCACACAACATGTAAAGAGGCTAGGGTGCATGAATAAATCATGCATAAGAATTAGTACGTAAAATAGATATAAAGGATGAAAGTTACCATTACCATTTATGAGATAAGGAGACTATCTCCTAGGCTGAGAGAGGTTAAGTGATGTGTCCAAACCCACCTGGTGGGCAAAAGCATAAGTCCAGAATCACCTGCTTTCTTCTGCTGCTTTCTTCTGGCTGCAAGAGTAAGAGGATAATAAGTGCTAGCTGGATGCTAGTAGTTTGGAACTTCACAAATCACTCTCAGAGAGTATCCAAAGGAGGGCAGCCAAGCTGCTGTTACTGTGGCCACTGATTGAGGCCAGCTCTGAGGACTGACAAAGGAACGCATGGAAAGTGGTGTATGATTTTTGCCCACTTACCGCTAGAACTCTTGAATCAGGGTGTGATTCCCCTTCTGCCAAAAAAAGTTAAGCTTTGCATAATTGCAAACTCTACCAAAATTGAAGGCAATCTATATTCTTGTTATAAGAAATAATCATCCCCTTTCTGTGGTGTGATGGCTAATTTTATGTGTCCACTTGGCTGGGTTAAGGGATGCCCAGACAGCTGGTAAAATATTACTTCAGGCATGTCTGTCAAGGTCTTTTCAGAAGAGATCAGCATTTGAGTCCATAAACAGAGTAAAGATCCTCCCTCACTGATGTAGGCAGGCATCATCCAATTCTTTGAGGGCCTGAATGAAACAAACGTCAAGAAAGGGTAAATGTACTCTCTTCTCTTGAGCTAGGACATCCACCTTCTGCCTTTGGATATCAGAACTCCTGGTTCTTAGGCTTCACACTCCAGAACTTATACCACAAGCCCCCTGATTCTCAAGCCCTTTGAATTCAGGCTGAACACCACTGATCTTCCAGGTTCTCTAGCTTGCAGATGACATATTGTGAGACTTCTCAGCTTCCATAATCCTGGGATCCCATTCTTATGATAAATCCTCTTTTATATATCTATATCTAGATATCTAGATCTATCCTGTTTCTCTGGAGAACTCTGACTAGTATACCTGATATCAAAGAGTTATTTCAGGATTATGATCACTTCCAAGAAGGAAGGAAAGAGAATGAGATCAAAAGAGCTTCATAGAGACTGTCAACTAAAACTGTAATGTTTAATCTTTTAGAAAAATAAAACACTTGTATAAAAAACAAAACTGGCACAATATTAAGAAATATATAACTAGTTGATGGGTATAAAGGGTTTTTTATAGCATACTATTCTCTACATACTTAAGATATCTCCTTATTGGGAAATATTAAAAATAAGAAGATAATCTAAACTCTACAATAAAAGGTAGGTTGTATTTATTCATTAAATATGTATGTGTTGGTGCTGGCTATGAGCTAGGCACTCTTCTAGAAGCTAAAGACCTGCAAAGTGACTACCCTCATGGAGATTACATTCTAGGCAAGGCAGACAGAAATAAAACAAGGTCACTTCAGTAAATGTTAAATAGTCTGAAGGAATAAAACAAAGGAGTGTCATAAATGTGACCCAGAAAATGTTTTCTATGAGGTGGACAGAAAGACGAACATCACTGAAGAGGTAGCATTTGATCTGAGATGTGAATAATAAAATCAAGTCATTCAAAAAATAAGAATAGTCTCCACAAAAAGCAATCAGAAAATGCAAAGGCCTGGAGACCTTTTAATACTGCAAGAACCAAGAACTAGCCCAACGCATAGCAAGTAAAGTGATGAGAGATGTGATTAGAAAGGTAGTTGTGACGGCTTTGTGGTCATGGTGAGAAGTATAGATTTTATTTGAAATGCAGTGGGCTGCCAATGGATGGAGGGCTGAAGGAAGGGGTTGTAAGGAAGGGAACAAGAAAATCTTTTACATTAATAAGTTATCATCATTTTTTAATAGCACTCTGCTGAATGGGCAATTCAGGAAAAGCAAGAAAAAAATAGGTACACGACCCTAGGCTATAGTAGTAATTCAAGCAAGAGATGACGCTGGCTTGGAAACAAATCTTACATTTCTTATACAGACATACAAGTCTGACATATGAGAAGGTTAAAGAATAGTATGATAGTAACTTACGTTTTCCAGAGAAAAAATGCATATTGTTCACATGGCAGAAGATTGTAAGATATTTATATGAATGTAGTGAGATTTCAGGTGACTTTATTATCTTTTCTAGATAATTATTTATATATTCCTCCATTTTTTTAATTGACCAGACATTATTTCTGATTTCCAAATCAGTACAATTCTCAGGAAATCATAATACCCTCTTACAACTCGCTGTCTTGACAAATGCCTTAGAGAGAATTCTACTGGCCCTCAGACTCGAACTTGAGTGCCTGATTTTCACCACCTGGGAGGGAGGTGATGGTAGGGCTTCAGTTTTTTGTGTGTGGGTGTCTTTTTTTGTTTTTTGTTTGTTTGTTTGTTTGTTTTTGTCGTTGTTGTTTGTTTTGTTTTGTTTTGTTTTTGAGACGTAGTCTTGCTCTGTCACCAGGCTGGAGTACAGTGACACAATCTCAGCTCACTGCAACCTCCACCTCCCAGATTCAAGTGATTCCTCTGCCTCAGCCTTCCAAGTAGCTGGGACTACAGGCACACACCACCATGCCCAGCTAATTTTTGTATTTTTAGTAAAGACAGGGTTTCACCATGTTGGTCAGGATGGTCTCAATCTCTCGACCTTGTGATCTTCCCGCCTTTGCCTCCCAAAGTGTTGGGATTACAGGCGTGAGCTACTGTGCCCGGCCAGGGCTTAATTTTAAATATGTTACGTGTGAGATGTCCGCATTGGTTTTCTAGGGCTGCCATAACAAAGTACTACATATTGAGTGGCTTAAACAACAGAAATTATTTTTCTCACAATTCTAAAGGCTGGAAGTCCAAGAACAAAGAAATCTTCTTAGGCCTCTCTCCTTGGCTTGTAGATGACCACCTTCTCCCTGTGTCTTTACATGGTCTTTCCTATTTGTGGGTCTGTGTCCTAATCTCTTCTTCTTCTAAGAGCACCAGTCATATTCGATTAGGGCCAGCTAATGACCTGAGTTTAACTTAATCACCTCTTTAAAGAACCTATTTCCAAATGTAGTCACATTCAGAGGTAATAGAGATTAGGACTTCAACATACAAATATGCGGGATGGGGTGGACACAGTTCAGCCCACAGCAAAGTCCTCCCATGCTGGGCAGGTGGGGGGAAATTTTTAAAGGTTATCAGAAACATGACTCTGCAGTTCAGTTTAGCACACTTGCTGGGAGGTAAATACGTTAGAGTCTGTCATCTATAAATATGAATGAGCTCACCCTAGGAGAGCTCATAGCATGAGAAAAGTCAATGACAGAAGGAAGCAGAAGCAAAAAGCCTGAGAAAGAGATAGAGAAAGTGTGGGCCAAGCAGTAGGAGGAAGACTAGAGAGAATGAGGACATGCAAGTTTCAAGAAGCGTGGCCAACAGTGTCAAACTGCAGGTCCTGAAAACGTACCCTACAAACAACCTGTCTAAGGCCCCTCTTGGATGACACTCCTACCCTCAGCTCAAACCTCCCACCATGACTTCCACTGGCAATAAAACAAAATATAAGCTCAGTCTATCATCCAAGGCCCTCCACAGTATGATTCTAATTCCCTTTTAAACTTTATGTACCTTTAGTACCCTTCAGCATTCTCCAGCATTAGTGACACAGCATTGTTCCCCAGCTCTGACCCAAAGCTTTGTGGTCTCTTCCTTTTGTGCCTGATACCCCCTCACACAGGAATGCCCTTCCCATTCATCCTGTGCACCCTTCAAGGACACCACAACCCTTAGCAATTTTTCTATACCAAGTTGATTTCTGTACGTGTCTATCTGCTGCACTGGGCTGTGGACTCTTTAGGGAAAATCTTGTCTGTTATTTATTGTTGGCAGCCCTTGAAGCCTGCCATGGCTCCTGGTACCTAGCAGGTGCTCAAAAAATGACTTTCTGAATGAATGAACTAATGCTGTTTTGCTCCAAACAGAATTAAATAATAATCCAGCAGCTGACATTTGGAAATGTCGATGCTATTGACTCACCTGTTTGGGGGAAGGGATAAGTTTTCTTTGATGACTTAGTGGCTTTCACATCTGTCGGATGTGTCATATCCCCTTTAATGGTGGTTGCTTATTACAAGGAGAAACAGTTACTCAGGATTCAGGTAGTTTTGTACAGTGGATTATTATGTCTGGAATTTAATAGCACTCTGCTCTTTGATATTTATTTCAGGGTCAATAGAAATGTAACCATCCTCACTCTCTATTTGTGTTCAATCTAACCATTTAGCAGGAGGATTAGACCTGCCACAAACTGGGTTTTGAACATTTAAGAATGATTTGTTTGATTTTGATGCTATATTTCCCAAATACATTCATAGGCAATAATTAAATTATTAATCTTTTAATCTTCTTAATATGTTAATATTCTTCTTAACACGTTGTTAATCTCTGAATATTGAAGATGATGTATGTATTAGGTTGTTGACTTGTATACAAATTTTTTTTACAATGTTTCATGGTGATTATGTGTAGAAATAACGTAGGATACTGCTTCCTTCAAGGCCTTTATCAAAATCAAATTGGAATTCTATTGTGAAGTAAGTGTGTTAAGGCATTCACTACTGTAATATGTTCTGTATGATGCTGTTCAAAATCTTTCTGTGTCCATTGACACAGGTGACAACGCTTTGAGACAGTTTGGCTAATGTTATTGTCACCATTTTACTTCCAAAAACCTTAGATAAAAAGAACGCTTATTTATTTATTTATTTATTTAGTTTTCAGAGACGGGTCTCCTCTGTCACCCAAGCTGGAGTGCAGTGGCATGATCACAGCTCACTGTAGCCTCAAACTCCTGGGCTCAAGTGACCCTCCCACCTCAGCCTCCCAAGTAGCTGGGACCACAGGTGCATGCCACCATGCCTGACTAATTTTTACATTTTTTGTAAAGAAGAGGTCTGACTACATTGTCTAGGCTGGTCTCAAACTCCTGGGCTCAAGCAATCCACCCACCTTGCAGTCTCCCAAAGTGCTGGGATTACAGGCATGAGCCACTGCACTTGGCCAATGTTGCTGTTATTATTATCATCATTACTACATTCTAGGCTATATTTGTACTCTTAGAACAATGTTATAAGGATATTAAGGATAAATTAGTCAAATGTCTTCCTTGTATGAATTTTGTATAAACTAGGATCATGAATATAATTAGCTAATTGATGATATTCTAGAAGATAGAGTATTTAGATGCTCTGGAACTGGAATTCAACCAACTATGAGAATTAAAATATCCAGTCTCCTCACTGTAATAGAGACAAATTCTCTAGTGGAAATGGTTCAGCAAGGATTTATTAAAACTTTTCTATAGGAGAAAAAGACTCAGAGGATTTCACTATAAGTAGAAAATATGTAGAATCAAACTTAAATCTGAAGGCTTTGATCTTTCCTTTATAAAATTCAGTAGAAGTCCTTTCAAGAAATGTAATCTATTTTAAATATTTACCAAACCTTACTCACAACTGAAATGGGTGTCAAATCTCAAAGTAGAAAGTCTCCTTTTTGGTTCTGGTCCCTTTGGATTTGGTTGCAGCATTTCCTCTTATTTATATTATAAAGAGAAGAGCCTTAGCACAGAAAGCTTCAGTATCTGTGGGGCTAAAACTGACTGGGAAGTGGAAAGAAAACAAGATGGCGGGCGCGGTGGCTCAAGCCTGCAATCCCAGCACTTTGGGAGGCCCAGACGGGCGGATCATGAGGTCAGAGACTGACCATCCTGGTCAACACGGTGAAACCCCGCTCTACTAAAATACAAAAACTAGCCGGGCGGGATGGCGGGCCTGTAGTCCCAGCTACCTCGAAGCTGAGGCAGGAGAATGGGCGTAAAACCCGAGGCGGAGCTTGCAGTGAGCTGAGATCCGGCCACTCCAGCCTGGGCGAGACTCCGTCTCAAAAAAAAAAAAAAAAAAAGAAAAAAAAAGAAAAGCAAGACAGCCAAAGAGGAAGTTGATCTCCTGTGTGTTCTTCAAAGGGGAAAACCACTTTTTTGACTATATTTCTACCACAGACACAAGGGATGAATATTAAGTCTCTATTATGAACCAAATAATACATATGTCCTATCAATCTATCTTCACATAACCTTATAACAAAAGAATATTATTTCTTATAAATCTAAAATGCTTCAGAGACTCACAGAAGTGAGTGGCCTTGGTCACATAGCTAGTGAAACACAAAAGTGAATTTAAGTCCCAGAACCTGAATCCCCTCAGATACCTCAGGCTGTCTTTTTTCAACTGCTCAACAAAAGTTTACAGAAGTGCATCATTTTAAGTCGATTAGGAAACAGCTGGAGAAACAATGGTAATATATAGATTCTACTCTCTGGGTGTTTATAGATCCAGAAGAGAGAACAGCAAATGTGTTAAGATAGCTGTGAGAAGACTGAAAAAAGGAAGCACAGAAGAACAGCTGAAACTCATACTTGCTCTGTCATTACAGGTCTCAAAAGGGGTTGCACTTTCAAAGACACATCTATGGCACCATATAGATTTATAAGCGTGCAAACTGAGAGAACATCATGACTTAATTTCATCAGCAGAACCCCAGAAATTCCATCCCTAAGTGGTTACCTAGGGTTGATCTCTACGGCATTTCTGAATTTTACTTATTTACTTTTTTGAAATAAAAACATTTTGCCTTTAATGATCTTTAAGGTGTCAACTTTATTATTCCCTACACTTATGGTATTATAGTTTTCTGTATTAGTTAGCAAGTTTAATTTATTAAAATATAATAAAAATTTATTGCCTACTAACTACATAATATTAATTATAAAACCAGTACCTACAGAGTTACCAACCAAGTATGGATTGCAGAATAAGGATGAAAAGAAGGTAATTGAATGACTACCAACTATGTTTTAAAACACAAAGTCAACTTTCTTCTCGGAGATACCTGTTAACCTTCAATATCTCAGTTAAATTTTAAAGGATACTGTTCTGTTTTGGTTAGAGAAGAGCATAGATGCACACAACTGGATCTTAAGGAACAGACAAATTAGAATTAACTGCTTTATGATTTCTCCCACATTGGCACACCAGCCAGAATAACGAGGGCTGATGCTATGCTGAAATTAGAGTGAATCCAAAATTGTAAGTCACAAAGAGTTTTGAGAGTCTATAAATTATCTCTTTTCCTGTCACACCTACCCCATATGCAGTCACCACACCCCCTTCACAGTAAACTATTATTTTTTCCTACCATGTTCTTTTATCTCAGTCAGGATGCTAGGATTTTCAATTCTTCTTTCTTCATCCATCAGCAAAACTTTATCAGGCTCCTGCTATGTGCCAGGCAACACACCATGAGCTGGAAATACCGGAAAAAGAATGAAAGGACCCATCTTCTCTCAGATAGTTACTAACCTTTTACCCCTGGGGCAAATCTCCTTGCTTAAATGATAGTAGCAAGAGATGAGTAAAGCGGTTAAGCTAGCCTAGGAATGGCAAGTAAGATAGCTCAGCAAAGCAATTAGGAGCACTGGATTCAGATTGTTGACACACAAATCTTGATTCCACCTAGTTGTTTGACCTTGAACAAGTCACTGAAGTACTCTGTGCCTGTCTCTTCGTCATTAAAATATAAATAATAATAGTACCTAGCACATATCATTGTTCCAGGATTTAAAAAGAGAATACATGTTGATTACTTAGAATAATTTCTAGCACGTAAATGTTACATAAATGTTGGTGTGTCTTTCTTGCTAAGCTGATCAGTACTTATACTGGTTGGGGTTTTGGGGGGCACAGACATGATAGAGAGGAATGCAAAGGATTTATTAGAGAGTGATACCTGTAAAGGGAAATGAAGAGGAGGAAGGCATGGGCAGAGAGAGTGATCTTTACTTGCATATCTGGGAGCTCTGGAGGACAGATTGTCCTTTAGAGGTGTCCCACACTGGGGAGAAATGGCTGGGTCCTTGCACCGCAGCCTGCTTAAGCATTGGAAAGGAGATGCCCATGGAAGAACCTCAACTCAAAAGCCAAGACAGATTCTGAAGGACCTAATAGCTGAAGGCTGCTAGTAACTCTACTCTTGGCAGGTAGGCAGCAAGTCCTTTCCCAAAGGGAAACCTAAGTAGGCGTCTCCCGCCATCTTGGCTACAGGGGTTATTGTCTGGTGTGTCTGCCTGGAAGGGTTCTGAGGAAGTGTGGAGATTCAATGGACAAATGCAAGTGGAGACATCATGATTAACTGAGACGTCAACCACAGGCCTTGAGCAACAAGGAGAAGCCTACTTGCAGGAACTGGTCCTACTGGAATAGATTGTCTCCAAAGCTCCCCCACCTCTGACAAGCCCTGTTCTCTATTCCTTCTTCAGTAGTTTCTCTAAGACCCCAAGTATGGCAGAAGAGCCCTGACTCTAGGACTTTCCTGCTTCCTAAACACTGTAGTGCATGTACCATGCTCTTCTGAGGAAGGATTTACAGAATCCCAGAGTATCACCCAAGCCCCACCCTCAGCCTTGGCTTATGTGTGCTCTTCCCAGTACCTCTTCTAAGAGTCAGAGATTCTCAGATGCATTCAGTGTCAGTCCATGCCTGGAAGAGCCAGAGCTTGACATAGAAAGAGAGCACCATTAATTATTTGCACCCCACTTTATTCCAAAATGGATTTACAGAATCTTCAAAAACAGTATACCAGCCAGGCCTGGTGGCTCACACCTGTAATCCCAGCACTTTGGGAGGCTGAGGCAGGCGGATCATGAGGTCAGGAGATAGAGATCATCCTGGCTAACACGGTGTAAACCTGTCTGTACTAAAAATACAAAAAATTAACCAGGCATGGTGGCACGCACCTGTAGTTCCAGCTACTTGGGAGGCTGAGGCAAGAGAATCACTTGAACCCAGGAAGCGGATGTTGCGGTGAGCCGAGATTGCACTACTGCACTCCAGCCTGGGAGACAGAGCAAGACTCCATTTCAAAAAAAAAAAAGTATACCTAGGCAAATTCTTCTAATAAGGACTTTTATCTAAATTAATGGTATACAAGTGAAGGGAAAACTAACAAAATATAGACCATGCAAACGTGGGGAAAGTTTCTGCAGAAAAGGGGCTTTGGATAAAAGTAAAATGCTATCAGGAAACAAAGTCAGAGTTATCATCGCAAATAGGTAATAGAGCATTTAAGCACTTAGGTATTTTCTTGTTGTTTTGCAACTGTGCTCTCAGCAGTAGGAACCTGTGATTTAGTAATAGGGCTCGTTTTTGCTGTCCATCACATATCATTTATGGGTAGGCACAGTGAGACTCCAGGTTGTGGTGGCTGCATGTTCAGCTGCACCTGCCAGAGAGCAGGAAGGCTGAGCAGCTGATGGCAGTATCTAGTTCTATCTCTCACCTGGTGACAGCCACCTGCAGTGGGGTAAATCTCCTAGGAAAAACTAAAAGTCTTAATTGCAGTTTTAAAGTCTTAAATATCAGAACTGTAAGTACACAAAGGAAATAAGACAGACTCGGATGTTGCTACCTGAATTTCTGATTCCAAATGTCAGTTTACATTTTAAAGAATATTTCTTTGTAAAGCCTAACTCTCGTGGTCATAAGCATTGCCTAGAATGGATCTGGTTTATCAGTTCAGTAAATGCTTGCTGATTGTTCAAGAAATAACAAGGCAAAACTGTTCCCCATCCGTGAAGTTCATGAAACAGGTTTGTTAAGTTTAAGACCAACATCCGTCATATATTATATGTTGGTCCTAATGTCCTCTTAATGAGTTTGCATCACGGGTATACCTTGCTCTTTTCCCCCTTAATCACCACCCTCACCTATCTAAACCATCATCAACATCTCACTGCCTCTCAAGCCTGTTAGGACACCTGCCCTTGACTTCTGTTCTCTAAAACCTTTGATAACAACCTAGCATAGTCAAAACAGAGGTGCCAGGGCCTTCAGATTGGGCTTCCCACCCATCACCTCACCTTAGAAATTTAGACTGCGACTCACTTTAAAGGTCAAGAATGTAAACGGCCTGGAGGTGAGCTTTGGGATAGTTCCAACTAAACCGCTAATTGGATTCCTCCAAAATGCCACAGCCATGGTCATCTTTCCCATTTCCAGGCAACAAAGCACCAGGGAATGTTCAGTGACTCATCCTCTGCAGCTGATTTGAGGGCACCTGCGCACCGCAGGCTGAACAGGTGGGGTCTGTCTTCTGTAATTGACTTGATGGAGCTCTTTGCATAGTCAAGTGCTAGAAGAAATGAAAACTACAGACATTAGCTCTTAAGTGCCTTCTGAAGAAACCCAGGGATGACCTCAGCTACACGTTTGATACCAATAAACTGGGTTTTTAAGGCCTTCCAGCTTCGTTTCCTGGCAGTCTTCTTGTTCTAAGATGTCCTTGAAGATCACACTTCACCTCTCCCCTGAACATATATCCCCACGTACCTATTAGAAAATATCGGTGAACATCTTGGGAGAAGGCTGCTCTGACCCTAGGGACTGGTTGCTCCTTTCTCTGTGATTTTATAGCAGGTGGAACATCCTATAGCCCACATCACATTGCATTATTGCCGGTTATCCATGTATTTCTCTACCTTGATGGATTATAACTTTCCCAAAGCAGGTACCAAGTATTGCTCATCTTAATCTAGCACCTAGTAATCTAGTCAAACTGAATTTTAACTCATTTCCATTGACTCATTAAAAGAAAATCATGAAGAAAATGACTTATATTTGGCTATATTAATATTTAAAGATTCTTTATTAAAATAAATGTAATTCTTTTGAACATTTAAAAGTGAGCAAGTTAGATGAACCAACAATTCTCCAAAGAATTGCAAATAAACAAATGAGAAAATGTTCACTAGTCGTTATAAAAAAAATACAAACTACAATTTTTTATCTCACAAACTAGCAAATATACATGCATGTATATGTGCACTCAAATTGATGAAATTAAGATGACAAGCACCCTCCTATATGCTGCTGAAAATTTATAGTGAATATCTTAAAAGAATATATATTTTCCTGTAAGCACAAGATGGAGAGAAAAAAAGAATATATATGTACATATGTGTATATATACATATGTATGTGTATTTATACATATAATATATATATATATATCTATAGTAGATGTAGATATGGATATCAATATGGGCATATATATATATATATATATATATATGTATGTATATATGTATCTTCCTGCAATTCTACCTCTAGTAGTTACCTAAAGAAAAAAATCAGCAATGCAGATGAAGAATGAGGTATTAAAGATGTTTACAATATTGCTTGTAATCATGAAAAGTAAATGAAAATAACTTGTTTAATCATAAGAAAGTGGTTAGATCAGCCAAAGTTCATCCAACAATAGAAAATAAGTTTTATAAAAATATTCAGTAACATGGATAAAAGTTCATGACAAAATGTTAAATTTAAAAAGTGCAGGGGTCTGGCACAGTGGCTCACTCCTGTAATCCCAGCACTTTGGGAGGCCAAGGCAGGCAGATCACCTGAGGTCAGGAGTTCAAGACCAGCACGGCCAAAATGGTGAAACCTCATCTCTACAGAAATATAAAAATTAGCTGGCTTGATGGCGGGTGCCTGTAATCTCAGCTACTCAGGAGGCTGAGGCAGGAGAATTGCTTGAACTGCGGAGGCGGAGGTTCCAGTGAGCCAAGATCGTGCCACTGCACTCCAGCCCTGGTGACAGAGTAAAACTCCATCTCAAAAAAATAAAATAAATAAATAAATAAAGTAAAAAAGCAGGAAAAATAAAATTATTTTTCAAAGATAAGGAAAGAAGTCAATAGTGAAAATGATATGTGAAAGTCATGTAAGAGAAAGCCTAAAAAGTGAATAGCATATCAATTAGGCAATTTAGGAAGTCAAACATACTCAAAGTATTTTTTTCTTTGTCTATACCTTTAAAAAGAGCTGGTTATTTTCTGAGTGTTTAAACTGTTCCTGTGTTCTCTGAAAACTAGATGCAGAGAGAAGTGTAAACAATGGTGTGAGACTAGGGTTTATATCTTGATACCACCCATTATCTTGAGACCTTGGGTACATTACTTCAGCATTGATCCTCACAAAGAATCTAGCATAGTAACTAATAAATATGAGATGATAATCTTTTTTCTTTTCTTTTCTTTTCTTGTATATTCAATACATTTATAATTACTAGTCCCATTATCAGCTCCTGCTAACTGGACATTAACCAGGTGAACCTAATCCTTGACCATATTTGATAGGACAAGACTGACTCTAGAGGATGCCCATTCATAAACTTATGTAAACATTTTTTTCACCTGAAAATCTGTATAAGAGATGAAAATTCCAGCAATTGGAAGAAAGTGGGCTAAAATATCAGCATATAGACTTGGAGCTAATATCATAGAGTCATGTACAGGATAAAACTCAATGAAAGCCCCCTAAAAGAGAAGAGTAGGAACAGATATGAAAAAAAGGAAGGGAGTGACTGTATTAGTTTTCCACTGCTGCTGTAACAAATTATCACAAGCTTGGTGACTAAAGTATCACAAATTTATCATCCTACAGTTCTGGAGCTCAGAAGTTAAAGATAGGTCTCATTGTGCTAAATTCAACGTCTTGGGCCGGGCACGGTGGCTCAAGCCTGTAATCCCAGCACTTTGGGAGGCCGAGACGGGTGGATCATGAGGTCAGGAGACCAAGACCATCCTGGCTAACATGGTGAAACCCCGTCTCTACTAAAAAATACAAAAAACTAGCCGGGCAAGGTGGCGGGCGCCTGTAGTCCCAGCTATTTGGGAAGCTGAGGCAGGAGAATGGCATAAACCTGGGAGGCGGAGCTTGCAGTGAGCTGAGCTCCAGCCACTGCACTCCAGCCTGGGTGACAGAGCGAGACTCCGTCTCAAAAAAAAAAAAAAAAAAAAAAAATTCAACGTCCTTGGCAGAGCTGCATTCCTTCTGAAGCTTTAGGGGAGGATCCATTCCTTTGCCTTTTCCAGCTTGTAGAAGCCACTGCCATTCACTGATTTGTGGCCCCCTTCTACACCTAATGATGGATGCTGTGGCATCACTCCAGCCTCTGTTGCTAACATCGCAGCTTATCTCCCTCTATTTTTGTTGTCACATGACCTTCTCTATTATGTCCCTATTATAATTTCCATGTTGCTCCTTTACACTGAACCCACCCAAATACTCAAGGAAAATCTCCTAGTGATTATATTGGACCTACCCAGATAATCCAGGATAGTATCCCCATCTCAAGATTTTTAATCACATCTTAAAAGTCTTTTTTGTCCTGTAAGGTAACATGGCAGGTTCTGGGAGTTGGGATGCAGGTTGCTATTGTAGTCTTGTGTGGCAGAAACAATGCCTCTTGCTGAGCACATATGAAGACTATGTCTCTTGACCCCTTTGCAGTTAGGCTGAGACCAATAGAAGGGTTTGGCCTAATGAGATATGTGCAGAAGAGAGATAAGCCCTTGCTACTGAGGGATAGTGGCATCATCATCTCCTTGACAATTGCTAGAAATGCAGAATCTCAGGTTACACCTGAGACCTCCTGAGTCAGAATCCTCATTTTAAAAAGGTCTCAGGTGATTCTGATGCACCTTAAAGTTTGAGAAGCACTGATACAGGCCATTTCCAGACCTGGCACTTTATTTTGTTGTTGTTTTCCTATGATAATAATACATTTAGAGAACTCTTGCTAACTGGTCTAGTAGAAAACAAATTACAACAGTTTTGCAGAATGTTGTAATTAGCCTCATTCCATCTAGAAATAAAGGGCTACGCATAATAGAATGGGGAGCCCCCGGAGGGGCCGGATCAATTGGGAGGGAGGTGAGGGCTCTTGGCTGTTGTTCATATGCCAGTCCAGGTGACCACAGACTCTTCTGGCAGCAAAACAATAATTTTGTTTATGTATTTTTTTCTTCCAACTTTTCTTTTAGGTTCGGGGGATACACGTGCAGGTTTGTTACATGAGTAAGTTGTGTGTCACTAGGGTTCAGTGTACAAATGATTTCATCGCCCAGGTGGTGAACATACTACCTGATAGGTAGTTTTTCAATCCTCACCCTCCTCGCACCCTCTACCACCCTCAAGTAAGCCCCAGTGTCTGTTGTTCCTCTCTTTGTATCCATGTGTACTCAATGTTTATCTCCCAGTTTATACATTAGAACCTGTGGTATTTGGTTATTTGTTTCTGCATTAATTCACCTAAGATAATGGCCTCTAGCGGCATCCATGTTGCTGCAAAGGACATAATTTCATTCTTTTATATGGCTGCATAGTATTCCATGGTGTGCACGTGTGTGTGTGTGTGTGTGTGTATCACATTTTCTTTATCCAGTCTACTGTTGATGGGCATCTAGGTTGATTCCATGTCTTTGCTATTGTGAATAGTACTGTGATGAACCTCAGTGTGCTGGTGTCTTTATGGCAGAACGATTTATATTCCTTTGAGTATATACCCAGTAATGGGATTGCTGGGTCAAATAGTAGTTCTGTTTGATTTGAGCAATCACCAAACTGTTTTCTCAAATGGCTGAACTAATTTACATTCCCACCAGCAGTGTATAAGTGTTTTCTTTTCTCTGCAACCTCACCAGCATCTGTTAGTTTTTTACTTTTTAGTAATAGCCATTCTGACTGATGTGAATGGTATCCCATCGTGGTTTTGATTTGCATTTCTCTAATGATTAGTGATGTTGAACATTTTTTCATGTGCCAGACCTGGCACTTTAAAACACTGTGGAAAATCTAATCCTCCAGCTGTCTTTTCCTCTTTTACAGTAACCTTAGAGTCCAAGAGTTCCAGACATCAAATGTACAACATGGAGGTCATCCAGCCAACAAGGGACCATGACATAAGCAAAAAATAAACTTCTGAGTAAAGGCACCAATATTTCAGGGATTGCCTGTTTTAGCTACTCGTAATTATTCCGGTTTTTAGTAAGATATATTTGTTTGAGCTAGATTAGGTAGATTCCTGTTTTTCAAAACCAAGAGAGCTTTGCCCACAATAGTGGTTCTCAATTGAGTATGTATCAGTATCACCTAGAGGGTTTCTAAAACCAGATTGCTGGGCTCCATGACACAGTTTCTGATTTAGTAGATCCAGGGTGAGGCACAATACTTTGCATTTTCATCAAGTTCCTAGGTGATGCTGATCCTGCTGGCCCAGGGACTACATTATGAGAAACGTTGGTTTACAACATTGCTGTTGGGTGCTTTCCACCTAGAGAGACAGAGAGAAATATTATGCAGCATTAAAAAAGAAGGAAGGAAATCCTGCCATCTGTAACAACATGGATGAACATGGAGGATACTATGCCATATATATATACACATATCTGCATATGGCCAGGGAGAGAGAGAGAGAGGGAGGGAGGGAGATAAATATTATGTTAATATAATGAAGCGGCATCATTGTCTAGGGTAAGTACGCAAGGTTCGTAGTCTCATGCCAAGGAAATCGAGTATGCGGACACACAAGAAGTGGGTTTAGGAGTGGAGGTTTAATAGGCAAAAGAAAGAGAAAGGAGAACAACTCTCTCTCCTGGAGAAGGGCGCCTGAATGGGACTTCTGACCCACAGCAGAGTGCAGAGGGTTTTCTAGACAGGAGTGAGATGGTGATGTCTCATTTACATAGGTCCCAAAGATTGGTTGGACTAGGTGTGATGGTTACATACTGCGACAGGAAGCTGGCCACCACACCCTAATCTTTTCTTATGCAGATGGAGTCTCTACTTGGCCAGCACCATGTTGTCTGCTCATTACTGTGCACGTGGTTGACAAGGAAGAGGAAAGATGGAGCCTCCATGATGGACATGCCTAGCCCCCAGGTAGCCTTTTCCTATTGGCATAGCCGCTGGCATTCGCCACTGCAAGCTTCCAGCTTCCTTATCTATGTCTGTGGCTTGATTTTACAGGTTGCTCTTTGTTAGAAATTATTTTGGGGCTGCTTTTCATTAAAAGGAAAACCTTACCGAGGACTTTCTTACTGTCACTACCTGCCTAAATAATTTTTTTTAACTCCTGCATCAATAATATTATATTTTGAAAATATGGTTTGTGTATGTGTGTGTACATATATATAAGGATATATACAAACATGTATACACAGACCACACTTTTTTTTACCCATTTATCCTTTCTATGATAGACACTTAGGTGGTTTTTGTATCTTGCCTATTATGCATGATGCTGCTATGAACATAAGGGTACAGATATCTATCTCTTTGAGATAATGATTACTATTACTATTATGTTTCTAGTAACAGCCGTTTGTTATCAAGTGTAAGTCTCTCCATATATAGAACTGAAAAGATTCTCAATAATCAGTTAGAATTTTCAGATATCTACTTGTGCTGTGATGGTGTTGTTTTGTACATCTGGAAGAATCCTGAGGCAGAAGGGGGGTTGCAAGAATTAAAACCAGGCAGTTGCTGCTGCTGCAAACACTCTTAATTACCTCACAACCTATCTGCTCAAGTTAAAAATCACAATGGCTTTTTATGTTTTTTATCATTCCAGGGTCAACTTAGTTTACTAAAATCAAGCTGCTTGTCATCTTCCAGAATAGTACACCAGACTATAATATATGCTCTTTCCACCTACTTCAAAAGCCCTATGACCTATATTTTTTTAATCCTTAAATGTACCAACTCACACAAAAGCACTCTTTAAAAAAAATTATTCTTTCAGGATTGTCCCTTTAAAAATAGTAGTGTCTGTAGAAATGTCATATCAAAAGAAATTGCTCAGAGATAGAAGTACTTAGCTTTTTTATTATTATATTAGAGGAGATTTGCTGATCTGAGAATGGAAAAAGGACTGATACTCAATAAAAATACCATGGTGCCAAAAGGGAGATGTATTTACTTTCTTTATTCGTTTATGTTATATAAATTTCAGCCGGGCGCGGTGGCTCAAGCCTGTAATCCCAGCACTTTGGGAGGCCGAGACGGGTGGATCACGAGGTCAGGAGATCGAGACCATCCTGGCTAACACGGTGAAACCCCGTCTCCACTAAAAAATACAAAAAACTAGCCGGGCGAAGTGGCAGGCGCCTGTAGTCCCAGCTACTCGGGAGGCTGAGGAGGGAGAATGGCGTGAACCTGGGAGGCGGAGCTTGCAGTGAGCTGAGATCCGGCCACGGCACTCCAGCCTGGGCGACAGAGCAAGACTCCGTCTCAGCACCACTTCATTTTTCTGTTTGTTTAAAAACACCTTTATTTTGGTTTTAAGACGAGTCTCTGCTTGTTGCCAGGCTGAGTGTGGCACCATCTCGGCTCAATACAACCTCTGCTTCCCAGGTTCAAGTGATTCTCCTGCCTCAGCCTCCCAAGTAACTGGAACTAGAGGCGTAAGCCACCACACCCAGCTAATTTGTAGAGATGGAGTTTCACTATCTTGGCCAGGATGGTCTCGATCTCCTGACCTCATGATGTGCCCACCTTGGCCTCCCAAAGTGCTGGGATTACAGGTATGAGCCATCGTGCCCATCCTTGCCTTCATTTTTTAAGAAACTTCAACTTTTAAGTTCAGGGGTACATGTGTAGTTTCATTACATGGGCACATCGTGTGATGCTGAGGTTTGGGATACAATTGATCCCAACACCCAGGTAGTAAGCACAGGACCCAATAGGAAGTCTTTTAGCCCTTGGCCCTCATCCCACTCTCCTTTATCTAGCAATACTCAGGGTCTTTATGTTAGTATATACTCAATGCTTAGCTCCCACTTACAAGTGAGAACAGGAGGAATTAGGTTTTCTGTTCCTGTGCTAATTTACTTAGGATAATGGTCTCCAGCTGCATCCATGTTGCTGCAAAGGACATAATTTTGTTCTTTTATATGACTTTGTAGTATTCTATTCACCTCATATTTTAAAATCTGAATAAGATTCTGTATTGACTGGAGCCTGGTTCTTTTTGCTTTTAAAAATGAAAACCCTCTTAGGGTTTTCATGCCAGTCTCCCCAGAATTGATCCCTAAAAGGAGCTAGAGTTAAGCCATTAAGTTGGCTAACTGGCATTCTTACTAGTCACTATGTAAAGTCATGGTCTCTGACGCACAGTTGTCAACCACATGCCCTTTTAGAAATTCTTGCACTCTGAGTTCTGAGAAGGTGCTGTGTTCTCACTTTTCTCTAGGCCTTTGCACAGCCTCCTTTTGTCTAAAAAACCTTAAGTCTGATATTTTGATGAGTCCTCTTTCTATTACCCTGTGACTCACCTTATGCCCAGATTTTGATGGCCCTTAGCCCCTCCTTTTCCCACCATCTCAGTGAGAATCCTACTGTTCCCTTCTCCAAAGTGTCCTCAAAGTGTAGGAGGTCTACAAAAGGGTGACTCATGTGCCCATCAGTCAGTTGCCCAGTTTCATTCTCCCCCGAATGTCTGCCATGTTTCCTACCCTTGCTCTAGCTCTCATTCCCTAGGACCTGGGAACTACTGAGAGCAGTCCCCACTGCAGATGATGCCAGTTGTATGAATGCCAAAGTTCTTGCCAAGAATGCTGGTGTTGAACTACATGAATGGGAAAGAGAGGGATGCTGGCTTCCGTGATGAAATAGAAGAATGTTCCTCTCCCTCTAATGCGGTACCCTACTTTGTCACTGAGCCCCAAAGAAAACAGTTCTTTCATCTGCCTTGAGCAAGACCTCAAGCAAGAGCACACACATCTTTCTCCAACCATAAGGAACAGTTCTTCCTCATCAGAATAGTCTAAGTCTAGTCATTAAAAAATATATTGTTTTAAGTTCTCACTTTACCAACAGCCTATTTTCCTTCTAAGTGGTCCCCGAGTCACACTGCCACAAACATATCCATTTTATAAAAAAGGCTCTATTCTATGTAACCCCTTTCCTAGACCCACAGCACTGAGCAGACATAAGGGCAGATGCATACAATACAGTATTGGAAGCAAGTATCTTGTTAATCTCTCAAAAATACACATAAAATGTCATTTAAATTCTTTCTTCATTTTTCCTGATCACTTTAGACCTATACTGAGTCAGCACTTGGGAATCCTCTCTTATTTCACCCAGCTACCCTTTCCTACCCTTCTGCTCCTGGCTTGCTGTTTCCTTTCTCTCAGATCAAAGTCATAGATACATTTCTTCCTAGTTCCTCCATAGGTGCAGGCACTTTTCATAGCTGGGCATCTACAATCCAAATATTCCCTTCTTACTTCCAGCAGTATGCATCAACGTACTATGCTAAAAGACTGTTTTTCTACCAGCACTGGAAGGAAGAAGGAAGGAAATGGAGACAGAAAATCCCTCATGTCACATGTATGTTCATCTAAAAAGTTCTGCACCAAAGATGCATGAAAATATCCAGATTTTAGAAGACAAAAGCTGCAGTCTAAAAATGTCAATTTCCTCAGTTTTGATATTTCTAAGATCACAGGGCCAGGATTCACGCTCAGGCTAATCTCAAGGGACCATAGGCATCCTCTGCCCTCCATAGACTCTATCAAGGATACTTATCAAACATATTTGACCTAAGAATGGGATCTCTACCCTGAGATGATGACTTCGACTACATTATTTTGTTTGTTTGATTATTTTTATTTTTGTAGAGACAGGGTTTTGCTATGTTGCCCAAGCTAATCTTGAACTCCTGTTCTCAAGCGATCTTCCAGCCTCAGCCTCCTAAAGTGCTTGGATCACAAGTGTAAGCTGCCATGCCCAGTCAAAATACTCTTTTTAAAATTATTCTTATAGTTTAAGTTCTGGGATACATGTGCAGAACATCGAGGGTTGTTACATAGGTATACACGTGCCACGGTGGTTTGCTGCACCCATCAACCCGTCATCCGCATTAGGTATTTCTTCTAATGCTGTCCTTCCCCTAGCCCCCAAACCCCCCGACAGGCCCCAGTGGGTGATGTTCCCCTCCCTGTGTCCATGTGTTCTCATTGTTCACCTCCCACTTATGAGTGAGAACATGGGGTGTTTGGTTTTCTGTTCCCGTGTTAGTTTGCTGAGAATGATGGTTTCCAGCTTCATTTTTGAGTTAGATTCATTCAACTAAAAGTAACGGAGACCCAAAATATTAGTGACCTAAATAGAATAAGGATTGTTTTCTGTCTTATGTGAAATTCTAAAGTTACACATTTAAGGATGGATTGGTAGTTCTGAAAAGTCCTCGGTAACTCAGGTGCCTTTTAGGTCACTACCCCACCCACTCAGTATCTTAGCTCAAGATGACATATCCACATTACAAGTGGCAGTATGGAGAACAGATGAAAAAGAAGTTGCTTGCCACCTATCTCCCACAGTTCCTGAAAGCTGCCACACAGCATTCTACTTACATCTTGTTGCTCAACGTAAGGCCATTCCTGGCTGCAAGGAAGATGGAAGGTGGAACACTGACTCTTTTTCTGGGCAGCCATATGCCTGCTTAAAATTCTATTTCTATGGCAGAATAGAGGGAGATTGACTATCAAGGGACAATTGGTAGTCTCTGCCACATTGTGCTCCTAACATTGCTACCTTTTTCTGTGCCAAAAATAGACTCTGGAGCCACCTAAAATAGAATGCTTTAAATTACATGTTTTTATAAAACGTCTGCCATTCAGTATAACCATAAGCAAGTCACTCAGGGTTTTAACCTTCTGGCTCATTGTGATAGTAATGTTTACCCTGCCACCTTAAAAGACTGCTCTGAGGAATATTTGGGAGTAAACTGAGATTAAAAGGTGAAAGCAATTTTTGAAATGTGATATAAATAATTCTAGAAACAAAGTAGAATTAAAAGGAGTAAAATATTTCTCTCTCTTTTAAAAATCTATTCTCTCATTCAAAATTATCTCCATTCTCTTTTGGGGTTCCTTAATGAATGTGGCAGATAAATGTCAAGAGAGCAAAGGACCAGCAAAGGAATTGGTCTAACATAGGTGATTCGGGGTATTGGTCTATCAGAGAGAGAAAATAATTTCATAAAAATCACCAATATTTATGAAGACTCATAGCATCAACCTGTTGTCTCAACCTGCTTCCTATATTTCATTGTTATTATTGTATACAGGATTTGATTTTTATAACGTAAATTATTTTCCTTAGGCAAAATTTCAGATTCTAGCAATCTTGTTTGCAAAGGAAGCTACCGTTGGCCATTTAGGACAAGCAGAGCAGCTATAAAATCAGCTGGTAGGTTTTTAAAATAATTTTCTGGAGCACTAAATTTTGCTGTCATTGTTGCTTCTGTCACTGTTTGTTTAAAAGCAACGGAAAGATGGAAAGCACCTAGTAATTCTAGACTGCTTTAAGGGAGGGAACAAATCTAGGCAAAAGGAGTCTTGTTGGAGGTAACTTACGTAGATGCTACAGTTTTATTCCTGCTCTGCTGGAGGATCAGGTGGGGCACAGAGTGGACAGAGTCATCATATGAATTGAAAGACTTGGAAAAACAAAGAGGATAATTCTGAAAATTGTCACAGAAGATCCCAGCTATACATATGCATGCTGTGTATACCTTCCATCCCTGCGGTGGCATCATACAAAGTCAAGCACACTGCTCAGATGCCCTCCAGGTAACATACCTATTAGTTGGAATATACTAGATTATAGTGCACTAACAAAAGAACCTGAAATTCTCAAGGACTGAACACAATAAAGGTTGATTTCTTTTCCATACTAAATATCTAACATGAGTCAGAGGAGATTATGCTTCACATAGTCACTCAAGGACACATGCTACCAGAATCTCTACCAACTTTTAGCTGTAGCACCTGGAAAATAAAGTCCCTACAGTACTCACAAAAGAGATTTTTACCACCTCAGTCTATGTATAATACAATTCACTTCTGCGCATAGTACATTGGCTGGAACTAGTCACATGACCCCAATCTAAATACAAGGAAGCTAGATAACGCAGGCTAGTATATGGAATATTTGGGGTGACTTGTCTACGCTCTAGTGATGATTAAATTATCTAAGAAATACTTCCCGCCTCACTTTTTCCTCATGCATTCTGACAATGGCAGGTTTTATTATGAGGAACTTTCTTTGGTAGGTGGAAAAACAGATCTTGGTCTTTTAGCACAATTCCCTCTACACAAAGATGTGTGTGCACATATGCACACAGAGGAGTAAAAATTCACTGTTGAGAGCATGGAGAGGCACATATATTTATTCTAAAATGGGCTGGATTTTATTCTCCTAAGAGTGGGTGGTAGAAAGGCATAGTGGTAAAAGTGCAGACACTAGAACCAGACACCTTGAGTTTGAATTTCAGCTACCCTGTTTACCAGCCATGTGGCCTTGGTAAAGATACTTGAATTGTCTGTGTCACAGTTTCCTTATCTCTAAAACAGAGACGATTATAGAACTTTTTTAGGGTTGTGAGGATTAAATAAATTTAAATGACACATACAAAGAGCTTAGCATTAAGCTTGGCACTTATATCTTAAATAAAAGACAACTCATTCTTTAGTTTCTAACTTTCTAATGCATCTACTTGGATTAATTATTCATTGTACAGTTTGCTTATCTTTTTCTTCCATTTTCTTCCTAAGATTCTGTTTCTCCAGTCTCCCCAGTTGGTCCCGCTTTTCTTGGTGAAGGAATCAAATAGAATTTATATAAAATTTTTAAAAACACACCATGTTGATATTGAATAGTAATTGTGCCCTTCAGTCCCTGGATGCTTCTCATCCACTGAGTCAATCTGTCTAGCAAAGTTTATCTGTCTGAAGTAATATGAGGGATGCTGAAGTCTCCTTGCATAGTCTAGAATTGATGCTTTGCTACTTACTATGACATTGGTCACTTTAATGTACTTCCCTGACCCTTATTTCTTTATTTGTAATGTACAGATAATGATAGTATGTACATGATACGGCTGGTGAGAGCATTCAGTGGTACAATGCATATAAACATTGAGCACAGTGATTGGTACAGAGTAAGTGCTCAATCAATGTTTATACTATGCAGCATGAGGACAATAACACTTTCCTCAAAGGATATGCACAAACTTAAGATGTGAACGCACCATGAACTGTTACTTCAGTACTTTATATGTGTGTGTGTGTATGTCTCTGTGTGTGTGTACATTATATATTATACTCTTTCCTAAAACACAAAGATGTAAAATCAACTGGCATCTGCATTTTGTACTGTGCATAACTGCTGGCCCATCAGTAGATTACTATCCTTTCAGCACAGCCCACATGAAGCATCAGTATATTGTTAATCACTTGGATGCACACATCATTCTCAGCGCTTTGGGCTAGAAACCTGCCAACCAGCATCAAAACACAATCAAATTTGTAAGTATTTATTGAATGCCTATTCTATGCAGGTTCCAAATGCTATCAAGCCTAGGAAATATTTTTAGCTTCATGCATTATCAGTTGACTGATATCAAATGTACTGACTTCTTACTAGAACATCATCATAGAATATTCTGAGTGCCATTACCTGCTTTTAAAAGAGCTCCTATCAGGAGCACTCGATGCCATTTCCTCCATCTTGCTCTAAGGAAAGAAAATACAGTACAGATGGACAGCTGATTTTGTTTTGTTTTTCTAGTGTCTCATCTGATGAAATAGAGTTCCATCTGACTGCCTCAATGGATGACAATAAGAAGTTTACCTGCTAATATGAAGATTGAATCTCACTGAAAAATATACAGTACATTATTGTGTCTTCATATTAATAAACATTGGCAACCAGTGGGCTTCTTATTTTATTATTTTTTATAGTTATATTAGTTCACCTAATCTGGCAATGTGTAATGCACATGTGCCAGACATTAGACCAGTAAGCACATCTTGTGACCACTGCAAATTTACTTATTAGCTGGCAAGTTCTACATCAGTGCTGTCCAATAGAAACATAATGTGAAACACTTACGTGATTTAAAATCTTGTGGTAGTCACATTTTAAAGGCCAAAATAAAAAGGAATAGGTGAGATCTTAATAACAATTTTTTAAGCCTAATACATCCAAAATATTGTCATTTCAAATATAATCAAGATAAAAATTATTAATGGGATATATTATATGCTTTATTTTGTCTTTGAAACCCAGTGTGTATTTTACACTTACACTATATCTTAATTTGGACTAACTGAATTTCAAGTGCTAATAGCCATCTGTGGTTGGTGGCTACCACATTGGACGGTGAAATGCTATACTACCATTGTTGTATAGCAAAATCTTCCAGCAATTTAAGACACTGGTTTACCAGAATTCACAAAAGAAGTCAGCTGTGCATTTAAAGTAGAATGTGATGAGTGTTACCACTGAGGTAGGAACTGGGAACTAAGGAAGCATAAAACAGAAAGTGCTGAACTGAGAGTGGGGCATTGGAGGCTGAGTAAGGCAGGGTGAGTGAATGTCTCCTAGAAGTTATCTCTAAATGGAGTTTTGAAGTACTTGTAGGAGTAGCTTAGGTGAAAAGAAGAGGAGAAATATGTATCAGGCAGAGGGATTAGAACCTTATTTCCTTCAAAGAAGAAGCAAAAAGAATACATGTGATTTTGAGGTGGTGAGAGGTGCTTTAAGCCAATAAAGGTGAATTTGACATAGGACTTCCCTAAATAATGTTCATTCATGATTGTTAAATATTTAGTTATATATCACTGTATTAAAGCCCAAGAGTTACTTTTATATGGAAAGAAGAAAAAAGCCCAAGAGAGTTTTATTTCTAGAGAAAATATTTTGTAGAAATAAAGGAAGGTGTATCAGCCAGTTTCTAGTCAGGAAAACAGAAATCACACCTGATATGCAAATAGGGGAAATTCAGGGAATTCATTAATTCAGAGATTTGGCTGCTCAAGTATTACATTGCTGAAAAGCCAGACAGGGAATATGAGGCAATCAGAGGTAAGTAATAGTGAGAAGCTCCATTGATCCGCAGGATTGGAGGGACATAGGTGGGGTTCCCAAGCCAGAAGGTGAGACCACCTAGCAGAAGCTCAAACCACAGCTGGGGTTTCCTCACAAAAGCTGGGACCACCAAGGGAGGAGCTGTCCGATGGGACCTGGAGCCAGGGAGATCATGCAGTCACTACCAGGAAGGGAAGCAGAATGTAAAAGGTAGAGAGAAATACTCCAACTTCTTCCTTGCACTCACTTTCCAATCTCCATTCACAATGGCAAAAGCCTGCTAATGCAGCAGAGTGGGAAAAGCAGCCTACCAAAGTCCTTTCTCCCACAAAACAGAGCGCATAACCAAGGAAAAACAAGGAACATATTTGATAGCAAGCAGGCTATGGACCAACACAACATAGAAAGAAACGATGAGTGATTTTTTTTTTCATTTGGTTCAACAGAAGTATTTCAGTAACTATTATGTAATAGAAATTCTATTTCTTTCAGGGAATTCAAAGGTGAATAAAAAAGAACTCTAAATTTTTATCAATAAAGTATTTCAAAAACCTCAATGAGAGTAATGGCATTAACTAGCAAATACACTAATGAGATGAGCTAGCCATAAAAGGCTTACAGTTGAGAGAAAGATCTGGAGTCCTCTTGACAGGCCAAGTTCAGGGCTGTTTGTGGGACTCTCTGACCTAACTGCAGGTGGAAATATAAATATGGGCATTTAGAATATTGGCACAAACTTTGGATGATTTCTGTCTTGGGGTCTCTCCAATTAATGGGATTGAGGAGAACTGTAGACCACTGAGGTCACCATGGCTTATGTATAGCCCCCGGCTTTGGAGTCAAATCGACCTGAATACGAACCCCAGCTTTGCTACTTACAGGTTGCATTTATCCTCAGTTTATCTCATCTTTCAAAGAAGAAGAATAGTAACTTCTTTAAAAGGTTATTGTAGGCTGGGTGCAGTGGCTCACGCCTGTAATCTCAGTACTTTGGGAGGCGGAGGGTAGTGGATCACTTGAGGCCAGGAGTTTGAGACTAGCCTGGCCAACATGGTGAAACCTTGTCTCTACAAAAATAAATAAAAAATTTTTGCTGGGTATGGTGGCACACACCTGGATTCCAGCTACTTGGGAGGCTGAGGTATGAGCATCGCTTGAGTCTGGAAAGTGGAGGGTTGCAGTGAGCCAAAATCACACAACTGCACTCAAGCCTGGGTGACACAGTGAGACTTTGTCTAAAACAAAAAGGTTATTGTGTTACTGTGCATATTGTATATGAACTTATATTTAACATGTTCAGTTAAATGCTTGTTTAATTTTCCAATGTGTTCTTCTAGCTCACAGCACAGACAAAACCGATTCACTGAAATCATGGAATTGCAGTAAAAAACGAATCTAATTAATGTAAGTGGGAGGACTGGAGTTATTATTCAAATCAGTCTCCCTGAAAACTCAGAGGCTAGAGTTTTATGAATAATTTGGTGGGAAGGGGACTAGGGAGTGGGTGCTGCTGATTGGTTGGGAAACAAAATAGTAAGATTGTGGAAAACTGTCCTCCTTCATTGAGTTTGCTTCTGGGTGCAGGCCACACGACCAGTTGAGTCATGAAGCATGTGTCCAAGTGGAGTCAGTTTGTTGTCAGAATGCAAAAGCCTGAAAAACATCTCAAAAGATCAACTGTAGGCTCTACAAGAGTGATGTTATCTATAGGAGCAATTGGGGAAGTCACAAATCTTGTGACCTCTGGCCACATGACTCCTGAACTAGTAAGGGATTATAAAAACCATGCCTATACATTATCAGAATTCAGGTCCCTCCCACAATCCTAATCTCATAGCATTTTATTTGTTCAGAAAGGCCATTTTCAGTCCCTGAACAAGGAGGGGGTTAGTTTTAGGGTAGGACTATTATCCTTGCTTTAGTTAAACTATAAACTAAATTCCTGCCTCTAAACTAAAGAGCCATCCTTGACTCTTTTCCTCCTCTCACACTCAACATCTATCCATCAGAAAATTTTGTTAGTTCTACTTTGAAAATGCATCCAATGTCAGAGCATATCTCATTACCTCCATAGCTACCACACTAGTTTGAACTATAAACTAAAGTCCTTGGCCTATGCCCAGGAACGAGTGAGGACAGGCAGCCTGTGAGGCTAGAGGCGAGATTGAGTTAGCCATGCTAGATTTATCTCACTGTCATAACCTTTGCAAAAGCAGTTTCACCTGGGACATAGGAGGTACTCAATGAAAAAGAAGCTATTAATATTAATATTTTTAAAATGAATTTAAGGAACTAATATTACGTACACATTAGTCATTAAAACAAAGTAGTTCATTTACATTCACACAAATAAATCTTGTGATTATACATAGGTAATATGAAAGACTTTGTTTTGTTTCATAATACAAGGTATTACCAATAGATACAGTAATGTTAGCATTCCTTTGGAAAAACTGAAAGGATTTATAATTTTCCAAGAATCATTAGTATTTTTATTTAATATACATAATATAACATTTGATTATTCATTCTATAACTTGGAAATATGCTTGCTTACCAATTACTGACAGATTTCAAAATATTTCTACACTCACAAGATTCATTTACATAAATATTGATCTGGTACTTACAATGTCTACTGCTATGCTAAGTGTTGCCTTTGTCAAACATATTTTATAAAATCATAATCCTAGATGAATCCAACTTTTGGTCGCCCACGTGCCTGAACCCCTGCTGTTAACAGGCAAAGTGTGGTAGGTACAGATCTATACCTACCACCTTCCTCTACCCACCAGCATCTGCAACCACCTCCCCTCCCCACCCACCATTATCTACACCAACCACCCCTCCCAACCTACCAGCATCTGCACCCACCACACCACCCACCCACCACCATGTACACTCACTATACCTTCCAGTCATCACCATCTGCACCCATCACTCCACCCTATCCACAAGCAATTGCACCCACCACATTTCCCCACCTACCAGCATCTTCACTCACCACCTCTCCACCCACGAGCATCTGCACCCACAATCCCTACCCACCCACCAGTGTCTGCACCCATCACATTTGCCCACTTGCTAGCATCTGCAGCATCAAGCTCTGCCTTCTTGCCTAATATGGGATGAGCTCTCCATGGTTCTGCCTAAAGACAATGCTTCCACTCCTCTTTTATAACCCATTTCCTTTTACCTCTTCAAGTACACTTCAGAGCTTCTCTCTCCTTCTGATATCAACTTTTTCCACTTTACTCAATCATTCTCATCACCATACAAACATGTTTATTTCTTCCATCTTAAAGTTAAAAATCAAAAGAAAATTATCTGCGGCCAGGCACAGTGGCTCAGGCCTGTAATCCCAGCACTTTGGGAGGCCAAGGAGGGTTGGATGACTTGAGGTTAGGAGTTTGAGACCAGCCTGGCCAACATGGTGAAACCCCATCTCTACTAAAAATACAAAAATTAGCCGGGCATGGTGGTGCATGCCTGTAGTCTCAGCTACTTGGGAGGCTGAGGCCAGAGAATGGCTTGAACCCGGGAGGCGGAGGTTGCAGTGAGTCGAGATTGTGCCATTGCACTCCAGCCTGGGTGATAGAGCAAGACTCCATCTCAAAATTAAAAAATAAAAATAAAACAAAAGAAAATTATCTTTACCCAACATCCACATTACCCAAATACCCATTTCTTTGTTGATCTTTGTTAAAAAAAAAAAAAAAGGCTCTTGGAAAAAGTTATCTATATTCACTATGACTTATCTCCTCCAAATCACCTAAACACACACCAATCAGGCTTTTGTTTCTATCATTCCAAGGTAACTTTTATAGCCACGGACAGTAGTGAACTTTACACCACATATGCATTATGAAATTCGTGATCCTCATTGTACTTAACCTGTCAGCAGTATCTGACACAGGTGTCACTGGCTCCTCCCTGAGATGCTCTCTTTATTTGGCTTTTGGGACACCATATTCTCCTCATTCCTACTTTCCTCAATGGTCCTCCTCCGTCTCTTTTGGAAAGAGGAAAAAGAAACTTCATTATCTCCTGGATGTAGTACAAACAACTCAAGCTCAACACGTGCATACTAAACTCCATTTCCTTTCCCCAAACTTCGACATTTACAGCCATCTCCTTTCAGCTGATAGCAAGTTTATCCTTTCAGCCACTCAAACCAGAATCTTTAGAGCCATCCTTGACTCTTTTCCTCCTCTCACACTCAATATCTATCCATCAGAAAATTTTGTTAGTTCTACTTTCAAACTGCATCCAGAGTCAGAGCAAGTCTCATTACCTCCACAGCTACCACACTAGTCTGAACAAACATCATTTCTCACTTGGGTTATTGATAGCATCCATACGGGTCTTCCTGTTTCTTTGTTCCCCTACATTAGCAACACAGCAGTCAGAAGAATCCTTTTAGAACTAAATCAGATCATGTCACTCCTCTACTTAAAATCCTTCAATGGGTCCCATTACACATAGAGTAGAAACCAGAGGCCTTACATTGGTCTACAAGGTCCTACATTATTTGACTCCTGTTATCTCTTTGACACCATATTCTAATATTACTGCTGTTGTCCTTTTGCTCCAGTCACACTGTTTGATTAGTAAATATTTATTAAACAAAGCAATCCTAGTCTCCAAGGAGATCATAGTTTATTGGAGGAAACAAGAGCCTATAAATGGTTACACACAGAGGGTAGTGATTGTGGTTCTCCCTCACCTCCCATCCTAAACTTTGACAAGTGAAACTCCCCTGGATGTTGAAGGTTGAGGAATTTGCCAGGGTTCAGGGTGGTGTTGGAGGAGGCAGGGAGGAGGCAAGGACATTTCAGGCAGGAAGAACATTACATGCAAAGATCTAAATATATGAATCAGCAACATATTTATGGAATTACAAGTAAAGTACAAAGTTCTTGCTAAAACATCAAAAAATAAAGATTTGTGATTAGGGGGCCAGAATGTGGGAGGGAAAGAGAGATACAGTTCACACTTTAGACAGGAGCCAGATCATGAAATGCTTTCTCTTTGTTTCTTCCTTCACAGCTTTTGATATGCTCTTGGAGCAATTTATCAACCACATTTTTAACGCATCTCCTGAACAGGGTCAAAGCAATACTTGGAAAGGACTCTGAATTTCCTGATTTAAAGATACAAAAGAAAAATCTGGAGTCACATTTAATTTGAGAAGGTAAAGGAGTGGGTGTGCTACTGTATCAAATTTAATTTGTACAAAATCATCTCTGGTAACATTATTTTTTCTAATCTACTGCGTTTAGACTACTTTAGTAAAGCTTGATCTCCCTGTCTATCTAAACACTGATTCACTTACAGCAAGCTTCAGGCTAGCATTGGTCATATTAATACCCAACAAATCCACAAGGTGTTAGTTGCACATGATTTTGTATAAAAGGTGAACTGAGATTTCATTCAGTCTACAGCTCTTCCCAGGCAAGGCGGCCAACCACAGGTGAGTCTTGGCATCTACAGTTTTCAAGTGGTGACAGCTACTTTTGAAATTACAGATTTGTCAGGACATGGAGGACAAAACTAGAGCTTTTCACTAGTGTTGTGTAGGAAATTTATGCTTATCAACCTGGCTTGTAAAATATGGTTAACATAATGTAATCACTGTTAGCAAGTAACTGACTTTATAGACCAGTTCTGAAATGGTCTCTTCTGAAATAGTCTTATTTTAAACAAATGTGGGCAACAGCAAATATTTATGAGATTCTAAAAATGAAGACATAATTTTGTAGTATAGAATTTTCTTGGCCAGGAATGGTGGCTCATGCCTATAATCCCAGCACTTTGGGAGACCAAGGTCAGAGGATTGCTTGAGCCTGGAAGGTCGAAGCTGCAGTGATTCATAATTATACCACTGCACTCCAGCCTGGGCAACAGAGCAAGACCCTGTCTCAAGAAAAGAAAAGAATTTTATTTTTCTTTTCAGACAAAAATAGTCTTTAAAATAATAATGGAAGAACAAATATGATGATCACAATTACCTGCTTCAGAGTAATCACTTTATGACAGTTAGCAATAAGATTCTAATCTTTAAATATTCCTCTGCTTAAATCATTATATTGGAGTTTTGATCTGTAATATATTCCTACCCTGACTCAAAAATTGAAGGACAAGGAAAAATTTGTTCCAAGAAACAAAGACATAAGTAAAAATGCATAAGGAAGGGAAAAATACTCGTTGAAGCAAAATGTGATTGAGGAGGATGAGCAGACCAATTATTTTTGGTTTGGTCAGCTTACATAATGATTATCATTCTTTGGTTTCTCAGTTTCTAGTGGGCTTCGTTGTTTGCTTCCCAGACGAGGATGAAGACAGTCCAGTTTTGCTTCCTTTTCTGTTGCTGGAAAGCAATCTGCTGCAACAGCTGTGAGCTGACCAACATCACCATTGCAATAGAGAAAGAGGAATGTCGTTTCTGCATAAGCATCAACACCACTTGGTGTGCTGGCTACTGCTACACCAGGGTAGGTACCGTGCTTTGCTGGAAGTGAGGTCGTTGAAGGTCTGTATGAAACAGGTTTCATTAGCTTCCACTTCATCAATATTTTATGTATTCTAAGTAACAGTCATGAGTCCTTTAGCCAAGACTGTGTTGTGATTGGGGTTAATGACCATGATATCAGTTAGCTATTTGGGCTTGGATTTGATTTGGGCAAATTTAGGAAAGCCTCAGATTTAATCTGATCAATTTGGTAATAGTCCAACTTGGCATTTACAGGAAAAACAGTAGTTCTATGTTATGTTTTTACATATAGAGAGATAAACATGGAAACATACATATATTTAATCATAAAGGACCTACAATATTCTCATAAAGGCAATTTCTTTAACTGATGCTACATCTTTGACACAAAAATAGTACCAAAATATGTCTCCAAGTCACATAAAAACACAGACAGCCACTTATAAAAATTGTCTTCCTGGCCGTCCTAAATACAAATGCCAACAAACGGACTGTGAACACAATCAATTCTTGCAGACTGTTAAAACAAAAATGAATCAGCAAACCCACTCCCTTCGTTATAGCATTGAGAAAACCAAGACATAGAGGCATCAGCTGCTAGTCTGAGTTTGCACAGTTTCCTTGCATTAATGCAAGTAAAGAAATAGTTTCCATGGTGCTTTCTTTTTTCCCTGCAGTACCCCTAATTATTTATGCAGAATTTCATTCTATAAACTAAAATTGAAAATGGCAACTTTTTAAATGAATGATACTTTATTTGATGGTAAATGAGTTTGATCAAACTCTATTTATTATATAATTTATTGCACCTTCTTGGGATATACATTTGGTAGGATGATATTAAACAGCAGCCCCAATTTCTTTACATAGTATAAATAATTCTTTCCACTGGAAAGAGCTACTACAAATAATTTCTACTTGGATTAAAAATTCTTATATGCAAACTGCATATCCTTTGAAACTAAGAAGCCTGCAAAGTATACAGCTTTTAAGGGAGAAAAAATGTCCACAACAAATTGGAATATTGAAAATCTTATGTGAGCCTTAGCAAACATGTTAAATTAAGCACGAACATTTAAAATTATATATTTTTGACCTTTTATAAATACATCAGGACAGCATGTTTTAAAATATTTTTTTCTGAGACACTGGATGTCTTTGTTTATGGTTTGTCATTAACATAGCTTTCAATTAAACATGAAAAGTCAACTTAAAATTCTGTCGCGTTTTTCATCATTTTTCTATGTTAAAATTCAAAGTTCCTTTACAGTTTGAAAAATAATTAATATTTTGATATCACCATAGGAAGTAAGAAAAGGAATTACTTATATTTTCTGTAAGATTTCGAGAACAATTTGGAAATATAGATAGCATATAGGTCATTTATGAGGTCATGTTTTAATGGGTAAATGTTAGAGCAAGCAGTATTCAATTTCTGTCTCATTTTGACTAAGCTAAATAGGAACTTCCACAATACTGTAACCTCTCTTCTTAAACACCTCAGGATCTGGTGTATAAGGACCCAGCCAGGCCCAACATCCAGAAAACATGTACCTTCAAGGAAGTGGTATATGAGACAGTGAGAGTGCCCGGCTGTGCTCACCACGCAGACTCCTTGTATACATACCCAGTGGCCACCCAGTGTCACTGTGGCAAGTGTGACAGCGACAGCACTGACTGTACCGTGCGAGGCCTGGGGCCCAGCTACTGCTCCTTCAGTGAAATGAAAGAATAAAGAACAGTGGACATTTCTGGCCACATATCCTTGTCCTGAGGGACCAAGATATTCAAAAAGTCTATGTGTGTGCAATGTGCCCAGGGTATAAACCACTGGACTGGGGAATTGTCAGACTCTACTGATCCCTGGTCTAGTGGCAGAGGGAACCCTGGGAATTTAGAGTGCTAGGGGCCAGGACTCCATCACCATTCACCTCTATATTCCTAGGTCTGATTTCATAAGGTTTAGTCAGTCTTACCTCACAGACTTGTGCATAGTATCTTTTTTAAAAATCTTAGAAATGTTCTCAGGCCATGTCTTTCTCTTAGGAGGAAATGTAAGCCTAGAAGGAGGAAGCGGTAATGGGAGTGGGTGAAAGAACTAACTGCTGCAGTCTTCTGGTAGACTGGGCCCTCTAGAGCAAGGTCAGCATCTTCAGCATCGTAGCCTCAATGCCTAGCACTCTGCCTGGAACTTAGTGAGAAACACAAAATGGCTTCTTTAGATCAGAAAGGTCAAGGATAGGAAAATGCTGGAAGAGAATGTTTGAGGTAAGCTGATGAGGCTGCCCCCAGCCACACCAGTCCCATGAAAATAGTGGCATCAGTTCCACCTCGCCTCTCCTCCAGCACATGGAGTATTGAGACATGATGTATCTCTCTGAATTGTTCGGTACAGATGGGGAGTAACAGAGCTCAGGATTTCCAAGCTCTTACTACCAAGCCTGTTAGTTAAGGGCAAAGGAAATAAATTTTAATCTGGGGCTGTGGAAATTAGCCTGCCTCTATTCATTACTTAAACAAATTGATCACATGCGACTAGGCTCCTGCAAAACTCCTTTTTGAGATAAAGGAAGAAAACCACACTATCTCACCCTGCCCTCCCTAGGATCCACTTCTTTGGAATGACAAAGAATTTGAAAGTAGGTTTGAAAGCAGTTTCGGCAATTTAATAAATATATTTAACTTGTCTACAAATATATTTGTATAAACAAATAGCTCCTTTAGAAAGAATTAGCCTTGGGGGATGGGGAAAACTGCTGTTTTCTAGAATCCTGTCTACATTAATCTTCTATTTTATCTGTCCATGTTCTCCCAAATCTGTGCTTTCTTTCAACAGGTTATATATTAAAACTATTTCATGAGTTGATTTCTTTTAAACATGTTAACTGTCTTAGTTATGCACTTGGTTTCACACTCATAGTGTTTAATTTATTTAAATCTTATTTTTTTAATAAAGATGCTAGCCACCAGGGTCACAGGTTTGGATTGTTTCATGTACAAACAGATGACTTAGATATCGTGTATTTTATAATATTACTGGAATGAAATATTAAAATATAATTCCCAGTGTTTCTACAAATATTACCTTTCCTTATCTTTGGAGATATTAAAAATAATTTTGTTGGATTTCTGAAGTGTTTTGTCACTTAAATTTCCTGTCATTTTTTGAAGAATTTTTCTGATGTCATGGGGGAGAAGAAAAGCATAGAGAGAATCACAGAGTGGGTGGGGACACTAGAGTTTCTCTAGTTTACTTCTTGAATTTCTGAGATAGGAAAATTAAAGCCCAGTGATACTAAGTGACCCACCCAAGATCATCACTGTCTTAGTCCTTTTGGGCTGCTATGACAGAGTACCTTAGACTGGGTAATTAACAACAGAAATTTATTGTTCACAGTCTCTAGGCTGGGAAGTCCAAGATCAAGGTGCCAGCAGATTTGTGGGCTGGTGAGGGAGGGCCTGCTCCCTACTTCAACACTGGTGCATCCTCATGTGTTGGAAACAGCAGAAAACTTCCTCAAGCCTCTTTTATAAGAGCACTAATCTCATATATAAGAGCTCCATTTTCATGATCTAATCACCTCCTAATGCCCCATTTCTTAATACCACCACAATAAGGATCAGGGTTCCACATGAATCTTGGAGGAACATAAACCTTCAGACCACAGCAATCACAAAGACTGTTCGTGGCAGAGCCAGGATTAGAATCCTAGCCTCCTTGCTCTTAACCCAGCTCTCCTTTGACTACTCCACCATAAGAAGAAGTCATTTTGGTAAGGATTGAAGCAAAACCACAGATATTATTATAATAATCATCTCTGTCCATTCTAATCTGGTATTGGGCGTGGCTTATAGCAATGCACTGAAATTAGGGCTATATTAACAATGCTGAATAAGATGCTTTAAATTATAGCCTTTTCCTTCTTCCTGTAGTTTTGCAGACCAAAATAATAAACAGTCACATTAGAGAGAGTAGAGGGCAATGGCTTCAGATTTATGTTGTCTCAATCATCTTAAACAGATGTGTCATTTCGAACAAGTTACTTAAATTCTCTGGACTTCAGTTTCCTCAACTGTAAAATGGGGATAATAATATTTCCTGCTTTAGAGGTTTGTATTCATGATTAATGAAATAATAGATATAAGGGGCTTAGAACAGTACTTGGCACATAGTAATTCCTCAATAAATATTAGTTGATGGTTATCCCTTAAGAGAGACAATGCAGTGAAATGGTCAAGTCAGATTTAAGTTAAGGACAACCCAGCTCATACTCTTTCTGGTCTGAGCAAACTAGTTAACCTCTTTGGGTCTCACTTTTCTCACTTTTAAAATAGAGTAAAAATGGTAACTATCTCACCTAGTTGCTGTGCAGATTTAAAAAAATAATGCAGGTAAAGCACTTAGAAGGCCAACAGAGCTATAATCCTGCTGGAGAGAGGTCCCTTTACCACTTAGTTCAAAAGGCCAAGGTCAAAATGCTAGTAAAAAAGCAGAAATTTCTTCTTATGGCACTCCCATGCCAAATAGGAGTACACTCCTTTCTAAAGCAGCAAGAACGAAAACCTGTGAACCCTCCAGGTCAAGGCCAAGAAAAGGTCCATCTCCATGGGCTGCCATTTTAGTTGAAGTCCGATAATCCCTTCTCAGAACTAAGGTGGACATCTCCTGGATCTGGGCCGTCCTCACATGACTTTAAGAATTGTATGTCTAGGCTGGGTATGGTGGCTTATGCCTATATTCCCAGCACTTTGGGAGGCCGAGGCGGGCAGATCACCAGGTCAGGAGTTCAAGACCAGCCTGACCAACATGGTGAAACTCAGTCTCTACTAAAAATACAAAAATTAGCTGGACGTGGTGGCACATGTCTGTAATCCCAGCTACTCAGGAAGTTGAGGCAGGAGAATCACTTGAACCCGGGAGGCAGAGGTTGCAGTGAGCCGAAATCATGCCATTGTACTCCAGCCTGGAAGACAGAGTGAGACTCTATCTCAAAAAAAAAAAAAAAAAAAAAAATTGTATGTCTAAACCACAACTTTGACCATGCCAATTAATTAATGAGATTTCCAATTGTTTTCAGGAAAAAAAAAAAAATCTTAATTCTTAGCTGAAACATGAGGACTATCATGGTCTCACCTCTGATTATTTAACTTCTTACCTCTTCCTCTCCCCACAAGGGTTGCTGAAACTAGAGATTAGTTTTGAGAATTGAAGGACTGGGGGCCTTCCATTGCTGAAATGCTTTAACCAAAATACCACGCCATTCATCCCATGAGAGATTTGGTAGACTGTAATTGAAAACTGGTCAGTAAGTCAGTAGCACTTGAATCATAAAAATGTGAGGCTAGTACATAAGAATAATAAACACTGAGTTCATGGTAGTGAGGAAGGTGAAAGAGAAATGGAACTGTGGAAAAGTACCCAGAGAACCTCAAATTGTATTTATGCTTTATTTCTTACAAATATGGTATAATGTTAATATATATAAAACTGGGAGAATGCTGTACAGGTGTTTACTATATTCCTATAGGCATGTTCAGTGTTTACTAATTGACAACCAATAAGGCATCTTTTTATGCATTGTACATTTAATCTAGACTTTATGCCTAATATACAAAAAGTGAAATGGGCCCTGAGCCTAGTCTAACGTCACACAGCTAGTGTGCGAAGCCTCAATCATTAGTATGCATTTAGTGACAGAGGTAGAGAATTCAAATCTGCTTACCAAGATATGTGCCTATGTCTTCCTGGCTATAAAGCTGGACAACATTTTCCCACTTTCTTTGCAATCAAGTGTATCTATGTTCCAGCTAATGGAATGTGAGCAGAAGTACTGCACATATTTTCACACATGGTCCATAAAATCCTTTCATAAGTGATCATCTATTCTCTTCCTCTATTTGCTGGATGCCAATACTAAAGGTGACTGTGAAAGCTTTGTGTTGATGAAAACAGAACCATTGTCAACCTGGATCCCTGAATGTCTGCACGGAGCAGTGTGCCCAACATCAACAACCCCTTACAGCAGGCTGTAGGGATACTATGCATCAACACGGTAAACTCCTAAGTCACTGACATCTGTGAGTTTATTCGTTTTAAAAAATGCATTATTTTAACTTAAATATATTGATCCTGGAAGTGGAGTGTTGCATTAATGAAAACCTTAGCACATATGGCATTGGCTTGGTGGTTGTACAATAGGGGAAAAGAAAGTAGTCACCATAGCGGCAACCAAAATGAGTGATTGAGAGGCACGTCTCAGTCATCAAGGTTTATTGTGCCAGTTTGAGGATGCGTCCAGGAAAAACTCAAGTAACAGACACATCTGTGGCTGTTTTTTCCAAAGGGGTCCTCAGAGATTTAATATTTATACATTTTCCTTTACAAAGGTAGAGGGGTCGGTGTGGCAATGCGGCAGATGATTACATACTTGTGAGATTTTAGTTAGTACTCAATAAATCTACATTTTATGTAAGATAAGGTGAACAAAGAAAATAGGAATGGAGGAAGCAGACATCTCTGGGTAGAGTGAAGGAATGATACTCTCATCTTCTCTTCTCTTCGTTCTGTACCTGGGAAAATAAACTAGTAGATATTATTAGTGTGGAGTCTTTTGAAAAATCTGGTGTCTAGTTAGCCCTTAGGGAAAAAAGCCTAAGAGCTGGGAGGGAATATCACGAAGTCTTTTGGACCTCCCATCCCATCATGCCATGAACTTAGCTTCCAAGTTTTCTGTGGGGTCCCCTTGGCCAAGAGAAGGGTCTGTTCCATCAGTTTGGGGTTTAGAATTTTATTATTTCTCAAGAGTACAACTTTCAGCTGGACACGGGGGCTCATGCCTATAATTCCAGCGCTTTGGGAGGCCAAGGTGGGCAGATCACCTGAGGCTAGGAGTTTGAGACAAGCCTGGCCAACATGGTGAAACCCCCATCTCTGCTAAAACTACAAAAAATTAGCCAGGCATGGTGGTGCATGCCTGTAATCCAGCTACTAGGGAGGCTGAGGCATAAGAATCACTTGAAACCAGGACACAGAGGTTGCAGTGAGCTAAGATCACACATCTGCACTTCAGCCTGAGGGACAAAGTGAGACTCTCTTAAAAAAAAAAAAAAAAGTACAACTTTCACCTGGGAAAACATGAACGCTGGCCACATGCCTATTCAGTCCTTAGCTTTATGGCAGGGTCAGCGAATTATGCCCTGAAGGCCAAATCTGGCCCATCACCTTTTTTTAAAAAACAAAGCTTATTGGAACACAGCCACACTAATTTTTCACATATTGTCTATGATTGCTTTTGTACTACAAAAGCAGAATTCAAAGACCATATGGCCCACAACGTAAATAAAATATAATTTGAAACTTTACAGAAAAATTTGCCAGCATCTGCTCTAAGGGAAAGACTTACAAAGGACCGGAATGTTAAGGGGGTTGGCTTTTCCTCTCTAGATATTAAAAAGATAGCTTTTTTACAAAAAGGGAATGGAGAAAGTCTAGAAATTTTTGCCTTAATTTTATGTAAATATCTATTGCTTCCTCATTCCAAATAGTAAGTGATAAGATGGATTTGAAAAACAAATAAATAGTAAGAGATAAGATGGATTTGAAAAACAAAGGTTCATTAAAACTCGGTTCTGAGGTAAAGACAGATTTAGGGTATGGTCTTCCCATCTAGATCTTCTATCTCAGGTAGTATCATGGTAGAACTACTAAGTTGTAAGGAAGCAAAAAAAAAAAAAAAAAATCAAGATTGATAATTATGAATAAGGAAAAAAGACTTTTATCATGTTTATAGGCACTAGGAACTAAATGGAAATATTTGAAGGAGTTGATTGTCAAAGAAACTAGGAGACCAGACTAAAAATGCCTTTCTTTGAACAATCTTTGGGCTCCTAAACTTGATGAGGAGAAAACAGACTATCAAACCTGTACAACACCAAGGAGGATGACTCTCCAACATCCACTTTGAATGTGGTCATGGAAGTAATGGATAAGGAAGAACCTTCCAGATGATAGAGCCAGGAGCCATGGAGAACAATGGACAAGGGAAGAATGTTCCCCCTAGGGAGAAGAATCAGCATCTAATCCAGGAACTTCCTCCACTGGCCTGGCAAAAGGATTTCATAAAGTTTGCCCAGTAGGGTTTCATCATTGCTTAATCCAGTGAGCTGTGTCTCCCATTCTTTCTTCTTATGAATAGAAGTATTATTGTGAACAGAGTTATTGTGCAAAGTGTCCCTACTTCATCCCTGAATACTGGGTGGAGAGGGACAAGGACAGTAACAAGTCTTTTTTGTCCACAGGTTGAGTTGCCAGCTCATGGGAAGCTACATTTGGACATTATAAAGAAAACTGTGTATCATCCAGGTATTAAGGGCCTGGAATTGGACTAAAGAAGGGGAGGAGGTGGTTCCAGACGAGAGAGAAAGATGAACCTGGTATTTGTTCTCAGAAGGTTGGACTGTGACAGAGATTGTTATGTGTTCACAGAAACCTTCTCTATTTTTCCTGGGGACATAGTTTGCAGCCCCACTTGTAGAAAGGTATATTTAATTTATGTCACCAAGTTCTACAAATAACCAAGGTTATCAGAAATGATGTATGCTCCTTCTAGGTCTGGCTCATAAATGCTCCAACAGGTAAATCCTACTCTCTTCTACTCTCAGGTGACTGAGTACTAATGAGTAAAGCAACCTTGGAAGCCATGCACAGAGAGCAGCAGAGGCTCCAACAGCCTAAATCTCAGAATGCCCGGAGGACTCACACATGCCTAAACACCTGTTCCCTCTGAAAGAACTTTATATGAACAAGAAACAAATTTCTCTTGTGTTAAGTCACTGAGACTTGGGGGTTTATTTGTTATAGCGGGTAATATTACCTTAACGATTATAGGGATCCACAGTACTTAAGGAGCCTAAATATAATGTTTCAGATCAACTCATGTGAACCAAGTATAAAATTAGTTATCTAATAATGTACACATATATACCCCAGATCACAAGTTTCTGTTCAAATAAGCAAAACAGCTTTGTTATTTAGTACTTTTAAGTTTTAACCTGGAGGGGTGTGTGTGTGTGTGTGTGTGTGTGTGTCTATATGTGTGTGTCTGTGTGTTGGGGGGGGACGGGGGGATGGGTGAGAGGGAGAGAGAGAAAGAGAGAGATAGAATTTCCCTAAATAAAACTTCCTCCTTCTTTCTGTCTGAAAGTGGCTCAGGGGATCAATAACTATTATTTCATATGAAATACTCCACACAAAAATGCAAGCTAGTGCCTCCTACTGGTCCTGCTGGCAAAGTACATATCCTTGAGACAGTGTATCACAGAGCTATTAAGTGGGGAATCCAGGATCGGTGAGTTCTCTTGACTTTAGAGCCTGTGCACCATCTACCATGCTCCAACATTCTTTACAAGCATTATCATGAGGGTATTTCAGCAGTCCATGTAGAATACTTGGTAATGTTGGACTGGCACTTAAAATTTCACCCTCAGTTTACTAATAAGGTTTTAAAGAAGCCAGACACTCATATCACACCAGGATAAAATGCTACCTTTCCAAATGAGATTACTTCAAAGCCTTAATGCATCTGGGGAAACAGAAGGTAACCCTGAGGGACATATAATATTGGTTAGACCAAATGCCAGAGATTAGGAGCAGGGAGAGAGTAGTGAAAAGTACAGGGGAGACAGGAAACAATTAAAGTTATTAAACAATAATTCTTCAAGGAATCCCTTACATGGAGTATATTTATTTTCATCTTAAACATAATTTTCCAAAATCTAAAGCAAAAGGCCTTTTTACTCCATTAGCATTTCTTTCTCAATTTCCAATAAAAATGATCAGTTGAAAAGATCAGCCAGTAACATCTACAATAATAAAACAATCTCAGCCACCTTTAAGCAATGTACACAATAATCATATTAAAAGTGTATATATAGAAGGTGGTCTGCTTGTCCATGTGAAGACGCAGGTATTCAGACAATCAATCCAGATTAAATTATTAAAGTAATAAATAACAATTGAGAACCAACTGAAATAATAGTAGATACTAAATAGTAGTAGCATTTAGAAAGTCAACTGCCCTTAAAATAAGCAGAAAACCAAAAGCCCATCACACAGCAGCTGAGATCTGAGTGAATTTTGAAGGTATAATTGTGTGGGGTATGCAATGAAATCAGTGCCACCAAGTCAAGTTTATGGCAATCCTCTAATCCGAGGCTTTCAGTGGCAAAGGAAAGCAAGATTCTTTACATGAAAAGGAAGGTTCTATTGTAATGATGTCCATGGAACTGGAACTAAAACTAAAATAGCTAAAGGACCAAAACAGTCATTCTTGCTTTAAGGGTTCCCAAGTGTCCTTTCTAACATTTCTCTTTCTCCCTGCCCAGTAGTTCCAATCTCCACGGTATGGATGTGGCTGCTCATTACAAGTGTCTTTCAACATCAGCACCCAGAATCAATCAGAACTTCTCTTTGAGTCTCTTAGCCTAAATTCCACCCCCCGCCCCGCCCACTCCAAAAAAAGGATTTGAATGATTCTTATGTTATCATCTGTCTTTGGGTAGAGTCTTTTACACAAGACCACGATGAAGGCCACTAGGTACCTGTGATGGTTAATATTGAGTGTCAACTTGATTGGATTAAAGGATGCAAGGTATTGTTCCTGGTGTGTCTGTGAGGGTGTTGCCAAAGGAGATTAGCATTTGAGTAAGTGGACTGGGAAAGGCAGACCCACCCTCAATTTGGGTGGGCATAATCTAATTGGCTGCCAGCGTGGCTAAAATAAAGCAGGCAGAAGAAGGTGGAAGGGGCTGATTGCTGAATCTTCTGGCCTTCATCTTTCTCCCACGCTGGATGTTTCCTGCCCTTGAATATCAGACTCCAAGTTCTTCAGCGTTTGGACTCTTGGTCTTACACTACTGAGTCTAAATGACTCTTGGACTTAACACCAGTGAGTCCACAGACTGAAGGCTGTACTGTCAGCTTCTCTACTTTTGAGGTTTTGGGACTCGGACTGGCTCCCTTGCTCCCCAGTTTGCAGATGGCCTATTGTGGGACCTTACCTTGTGATCGTGTGAGTCAATACTCCTTAATAAACTCTGCTTCATATACACATCTATCCTATTAGTTCTGTTCCCCTATAGAATACCCCAACTAATATACCCCTGACTAATACCCCAACAGTACACTTCTGGGTACCCTAATGATAGGCTGTCTTTGAAAGCAGGATACAACCATTGTCTCTTCAGCAACTTCCCAGGAGCAAAGAACAGCCCAACACTATTATTTTTTAGCAAAGGAGAGATGGAAAGGCAGTTTAATCTAGAAAAAGGGGTTGACTATGACAGGCAGATTGATTTCCATATCTAAAACAAATATTTTTCTTAAGTCAGAACTAAGAATTTAATGACCTTGAAAAGCTCTAAGTAGTTTTTCTGCATTTGAAGAAAGAAAAGTGAGTCATCCTTTTGAAGATAGGCATATTGATCTGAATTCAGTCAATTTTGTGGGCATTGGCCCCAACATATACCTATTATATGCCACTGTCATCAGTATGCTGAACAAACAGGACTCACAGAGTGCAATCCTAAAAGCAACTTTATTTTGCTCTCCCATTGTCCCTTTGAATTTGCTAAAAGGAAGCTGTCCTTCTCCTGCCACTGGATGGAAATCTACCAGGCTACATGGCCTGATGTATTGATGGTCACTTTGGGTAACAAAGTTTTCATTATCACTTCACAAGCACAATAGTAACTACAAACCTTCAGTCTCTACTACATAAACACAACAGTAACCAAAAACTGCCAGTCCCTACTAATAACAAAAGTTTCAATCAAACCTGAGTCAATATTAAATATTTCCCATCCTTGGAGGAGTGGAGGTGTAATTCTTAAACTCTCTCTCTCTCCCCATCTGGGATTTATATTCCCTGTTCCTAGGTCACTGCCCCTTCTGGATTAGAATACAGAGTGGGAAAAGAGGAAGAGTCAAAGGAAATGGATGCATCCTCTTAAGACATGATAGCTGTTTGACAGTGACTCTTTTCTAAGCATGTGTCTATGCTCTTTCAGAGTCACCTCTGCTGGGTCCCTCCAACCATAATTGCATTGCCGTGGGGTGTGCATCTCTGGAGGCAGGCCTTCTTTATTCAACACTATATACCTCAAATCTCTGTCAAGAACCATATTGAGCAGGAGTCTTTATTAAATAGACATTCCTAAGGTGGGATTCCCACTCAGGCCCCAGAATTTTTGCCACATTGGCCCAATATTGGCGGATGGAGGGGGTGGAAGGAGAGCAGTTGCTTTCTAGTTCCATTCCTCTACTTTGAAGCCACAGGAAGATTTAGATAACGTCTTCACTTTTAGCTTGCTCATGCATGAGTCAGATATTAGTCACTGTATCTAACAATTCTAGGGACTGTTTATGAAGCTCTCTGAATGATCCCACTTAATCCTCCCTCCCTTGAATTCGAAATAAGGAGCACATACCTCTCCACCTTGCCTCCTTAGCAACAGAGTGTAGGGTGGGAAGTTTATACAACCTCCTCCAAAGCATTCCTCTTCATAAAAGATTCTCATTTTCAAACACCCACATTTTTTTTTAATCCCTTACTGAGAATGAGGCTCTCTGAGAATTTTTTGGCCATCTACTTTGAAATTCCTAAAGGAATTTCATTCCTAAAGGATGGTCTGACTCACTTTGATATCTGAAATTTACTACATCTTGATGTCTTGAAACTTTCATTTCTAACATCCTATTATACTGCCTAATACATTATAAGAAATCAATTGATCAAAAATGAAAAGAAACATTATGCTCATGATTTTCATTTTTGCCCTATCTTTATTCCACTGTTAGAAACTTCCTTTATCTGTACACTGACCTGCAGATCATTCTTGAATTATCTATTCTTGATAGTCTCAAAAGAAATGTATTGGGAGAGTGCTAGGACAAGACACATGCAGGAAACTCAAATGGAAATGATCTCTAGATAGACACAGTGCTGCTGCGAGATGACTGCTTCTCCACTCAAATGCTATTTCACCATCTCCTGAATTACATTTTCCCCCACCAATTCACTTAATATGCACCTTCACAATGCTGTCTTGGAATTTAATTTTCCTCTAGGCAAAATGTTACATTCTCATCTATCCTTGAGCATGTTTTCTTCTCTTTTCTTATTTTCATAAATAAATGTTGGGACAAAGACAAATGTGCAGAAGCTGCAAGAAGGCACATGGGCCAGTGAGTGAAAAAGGGAGAGAGAGAGACAAAGACATTTGGGGAATTGTCTGACTCAACTCAGGCTTTCATAACAAAATACCATAGAATGGGTGGTTTAAGCAACAGAAATTTATTTTATCACTGCTCTGGAGGCTAGAAGTCCCAAATCAGGGTGCTGGCCAATTTGCTTCCTGGTAAAAGATCTTTTCCTAACTTGCCACCTTCCCTCTGTATCTTCACATGGCAAGGAGATACAGAGACAGAGAAAGAGAGCAAGCTCTCTCTTGTCTCTTCTTATCAGGACACTAATACTGTCAGATCAAAGCCCCATCCTTATGAGCTCATTTAACCTTACTTACCTCCATAAAGGCCCTACCTCCAAATACAGTCACATTAAGGGTTGTGACTTCAAAACAGGAATTTTGAGAAGCACAAGCATTCAGTTCACAACAGGAATGATTATATCACCAGCTAGTTTAGCATTATGTTGCTCAATGTTGTGATAAGACTAGCAGCCTCTATAGCAGGAATGGCTAAATGCGAAGGCTCCATCGTGCTGCATTTTTTCTAGTGAATCACAAGCAATATCAGGGTTCTTTAACTTTAAGATTATGTAACCTGTGGTGATAGGCAGGATAATGACCCACAAAGATATGTATGCTCTGAACACTGGAATCTGTGACTATATTACCCTATATGGCAAAAGGGACTTGGCAGATGTGAGGACCTTGAGATGGAGAGATTATCCGGAATTATCCAAGTGGCTCCAATATTTTACAAGTGTCCTTAAAAGTGGAAGAGAGAGGCAGAAGAGTTGCATCACAGAGAAATGTGACTAAGAAAGAAGGTGAGAGATGCAATGTTAAGAAGAAATTGACCCGCCATTGCTGGCTTTGAAGATGGAGGAAAAAAGCCCACAAATCAAAGAATATGGGTAGCTTCTAGAAGTTGGAAAAGGAAATTGGTTCTCCTCTAAAGCAACTGGAAAGAAACACAACCTGATTGGTACCTCCATTTTAGCCCAGTGAGGCCTTTATTGAACTTCTAATCTATAGAATAGCAAGATGATAAATTTGAGTTTCTTATAAGCTACCAAGTTTTTAATAATTTTTGATAGCAACAATAGAAAACTGATACACATGTCAAAATTTCTCACCCTCCTCCTCCTCAAAAAGTGGGTCTAATTCTTCCAGTCAATATCCATGACCCAAATCTCTGCTTTACGTGGGATGTACCTCCAGCTACATACCAGCACCACTAACTAAACTCATGATACACAGAACCCAAATCAGAGCAGTTTATGAGCTGTCTACACAATTCAGTCATCACTTACAAAAAAAAACAGACTGGGGAAAATGCAAACTTATTTGTTTTAAAAGCTAAGGATGCTTTCAGGAGATAATTTAATGTTTGTTACTGATGCTAAGTCCTCTAGACTATAAGCACTTCTTGAGGATAGGGACTACTTCTTGTTTGCAATTCTATCTTCAGAACCTAGGAGTTCAATGCTTGACACACAGTAGATGCTCAAAAAACACTACTTGAATTTTTTTTTTTTTTTTTTTTGAGGCAGAGTCTCGCTCTGTCACCCAGGCTGGAGTGCAGTGGCATGATCTCAGCTCTACCTCCTGAGGCACGCCATTCTCCTGCCTCAGCCTCCCGAGTAGCTGGGACTACAGGCACCCGCCACCACGCCTGGCTAATTTTTTTATTTGTAGTAGAGACGGGGTTTCACCATGTTAGCCAGGATGGTCTCGATCTCTTGACCTCGTAATCTGCCCGCCTCGGCCTCCCAAAGTGCTGGGATTACAGGCATGAGCCACTGCGTCCAGTTTAGTTGAATATTAAAATAACTATCATAGACTCTCACTGGAATTTGACAGGATGCGACTTAAGGCACTTCATAATTTTTCACTCTTGACTTTGTTTTACTATAAATAAAGCTATTGCATTTGTCAAAAAATTTTCAGTTTACAAGAACTAGAAACCCAAGCAAGTGAAGAAATTTGTAGGATGCATAATTAATAAAGGCCAGCATGGTGCCAGCTTTAAGAATTCCTAAGTTCAAATAGTTCTTGCACTAGGTCTTCAGGATCTTCTCTCTTGTTTGAATAATGTTTCATTACTAAAATTTAAAACAGATATTAATAAACTGGGCAATCTTGATTATTCTATTTCATTCTAATGGCTTACTGTTTCTAAAGAGAATGTCACTTGCTCTCCCAGAGAAAACAACATTAAAATGTGTTTCCACCTACATATCTGAAAGATCTCTCCAAAGATACACAAACAAAATAGAATGTGTCATATCCACACTTAAAGATATTCATTTCCCACACTTAAAGTCAGCAGATATAAAAATTATTTTGTAAGATTGATCATTATAATATTGGATTGAATATTCCACGGGTGAAAGTATCTACCTTCTTTCCTCTCCTGTAGATTTTAGCAACAATGGAAATTATACCAAATATAATACAGATGTTCTATCCTCTAACATCCTACAGTGTAACAAGATAATTTACTAGTCACTGTGGGTATAACAAATGTATTTTCCTAACCAAGAGTTCAGAAAATATACCACTTGTATTAGTTCTCATGCTGCTAATAAAGACATAGCCAAGACAGAGTGACTTATAAAGCAAAAGAGGTTTAATGGACTCACAGTTCCACATGGCTGGGAAGGTCTCACAATCATGGTGGAAGGCAAAGGAGGAGAAAGACACATCTTACGTGGCAGTAGGCAAGAGAGAACTTGTGTAGGGAAACTTCCCTCTGTAAAACCATCGGATCTTGTAAGACTTATTCACTACCACAAGAACAGCATGGGAAACACCTGCCCCCATGATTCAATTACCTCCCACCAGGTGCCTCCCACAACACGTGGGAATTATGGAAGCTACAATTCAAGATGAGATTTGGATGGGGACACAGCCAAACCATATCACTACTTTAGCCATTGCCTCCAGTGTCAGCGTAATTGTCTATTCTTTGCTTTAAATCTAGAACAGAAATTACATCTCTTTGCAACTATTAAGACAGTTCATCTTGCTAAAAAATTGCAGTATTACTTCAATTATGAAATCCAGTTTGCTGAGTCTATCTTATATATTACAGTGTTGAAATTCTGGGACAGGTTGATGGTTAGTGGAACAATGTGGTAGAACACTTAAAGTTAGAACGGGCCAGAAAGCCTGGAATATAAGATCATTTTTATTAAGAAGAAGAGTTGAAGAAATGAAGGAGAAAATAAATGAAGTATGAGGCTTCCTTCTGATGCATGAAGATTATATAGAAATGTGAGTAAAATAATACTTAACCAGAGGAAATAAAGAGTAGAAAACAAAGTACAATCAAATATTAGGTTTATAGTATAGATGATGAAAGTTATAGAAGAAGGGAGAAATACTCATTCATTTCAAATATTTGATGTTAACTTCTACTTAAGTTCCTAGTGATGTTATATGTTTTATCTTTTCAAAGCCATTCATCTGAGCATTCTGGCCAACTCGGTAACTGGGCTCCTTGTTAAATACTAATAACCTTACCCTTTTTCTTCATTCTTCCAAATGACAACCTGTGAGAATAGACTTTTCATTCTACTCATTTGGAACAGAACCACCTTAAAAATGACTTCAGCAGATCCAAAAGTAAAATCTTTTAAGTGAAATGTATTTGTGAAAGAAATATGGTAACTGAAATATGTAACCACTCATCATAATTCAGTATTTTATTAAATAATAGCTGTCGGGGTGAGGTGGGGGTTGAGCATTTTGGATCCACTTTAAAATTACACTTAAAAAAGTTTAGAGTTATCTGAAACATGACAGGCAAATGAACAATTGAAATTGTTGTGAGAAATGTAATCGCATGTGACAAGATATAGTGTGTGAGGTGAAGCCAGGAAAGCAAACCAGTATATTTCAACTTCAGCAAGAATCAAGTCAGGTGAACTCAATGATGTTAAACCAAGCCACATGGCCAATCTACTGTTAGCTGAAAACAGGTGTTTTTAGAACCAATCTCTTAGGCTCTACTTTCAAAATCTCTAGATCTTTTTCTCTTTTGTAGCTGACTTTTAAATAAATGTTTCATCTATTTTAGAATGTCAAATTTAGTTCCAACAGGATCCCTTTTTCACGTTAAAAATTTACTTTTATTATCTTTGCTTAGAATCTATAAGTAACCTAAAAAATCTTCAAGTTGAAGGTACTATTACCAACATATAGACACCTTGAAATAAATGTAGGATAAAGCAATGTTGCCATGATGGTGACAGCTATTCTAAAGTTTGCCAAAATGACACAGAAGCATACACTTAATAATCCCTAAGAAGGATTGTTATTCAATATAAAGACAATTACAAATAGACATTTGAACTCACAGTTGTTGGGTCTAGAAATAGCCAAAAGTTCACAATTACAAACATTCTCACTTAACATTGCAGTCATTGAAAAGCTACAATATACTAAAAACTACACTATGGACTGTGAAAGATGCTGAGGAGAAGGCGGCAGATCTTACCTTCAGTGAATTTGTAATTTAGTAATTTATCATATAAAATATCTCTTCCAGTCTGGACAAGATGGCATAAATCCATTTCTCTTTACTCCTCCCTTCTAAGCACAACTATAAAGCTGGAAAATAACATAAAAGACAACCAAAGGAGAACTCTTTATGGTTGTAAAAAGAATGTGAACTTATCTGAGGATCTTAGGACTGAAGTAATACAGCAGTGGGGCATCATACATCCATCCCTCTACCTAACAGCAGAAGGCAACCCAGACCCATATTTACCAATTCCCAATGTAGGTAGGCTCATTCCTCTTCATGATCAAACCATGGTCCCTCTGACAACCTCAGGCAGGACTGACAACATCGAGTTGATCAGGAGCCCCTTTTGTTGTTTACTGAGAAAAAGTGGTCAAGGGAAGAATTCTTCCTCACTCCTCCACCACCCCTTTCTATTTCACACAAGAGTGCATTTTAAAATGACCCAACTATATCTATTTACAATAAATCACTTTCAACCCAACAACATAGGCAAGCTGAAACTAAAAGCTTGCTAAATAGTATTCCATAAAACACTATTTTTTTTATAAAATAAAAAAGCAGCCATGGCTACATAAATATGTGATAAAGTAGACTTCAGAGCAAAGAAAATTAGTAGCAACAAATAGGGGGAGGACATAATGACAAAATCACAATTAAACTGAGTACTTCAGCATTCCCTTCTCAGCATCCGAAAGGACTACCAGAAATAAAAACAGCAAGAATTTAAAAGATGTGAACAACACAATCAACTAAGAATTCCTAATGTACTTATATAGAACACTGCACCACCACCAACAACAAAATACACACATTTTTCAAGTGTCCATGGAATATTCCTCAAGATAGAATATACACTGGGTCATGAAGCAAGCCTCAGCAAATTTAAAAGAACTGGAATCATATAGAATGTGTTCTCTCACTATAATGGAGTCAAACAAAAAATCAATTTTTAAAGACAAGACTATAGGAAAATCTCTTAACATATGGAAATGAAACAGAAAACTTCTAAATAATCTATGGGTCAAGGAGCAATTCTCAAAGAAAATACTTAAAACTACATTGATCTGAATGAAAATGAAAAGTACAAATTAGCCTGGTCAACACAGGGAGATCCTATCTCTATACAAAAATTTATAAATAGCCAAGCGTGGTGGTGCAGGCCTGTAGTTCCAGCTACTCAGGAAGCTGAGGTGGGAGGATCACTTGAACCTGGGAGACTGAGGCTGCAGTGAGCCATAATCACGCCACTGCACTCCAGCATGGGCAATAGAGAGAGACCCTGCCTCAAATAAATAAATAAATACACAAATAACATACCAAACTTTTTGCGCTACAACTGAAGCAGTGCTAAAAGGGATAAGTATATTAGAAATGAGGAAAGGTCTCAAATCAATAATCTAAGTTCTTACCTCAAAATCACTAGAAAAAGAAGAGCAAAATAAGCCCCAAATAAAAACAAGATACAAAAATCAGAACAAAAATGTCTAAAACTGAAAATAGAAAAAAAAATCAATGAAACAAAAAGCTGGTTCCTCAAAAAAAAATCTATAAATTGATCATCTCTAATAAGATTTCAAAAATAAATAGAGAAGACACAAATACAAAAATTGAAATTAAATTGAGGTTGTGACTACAGACCCAGCAAACATTGAAAAGATAAGGAAATTCAACAAAGAGCTGTATGCTAAGATATTCAACAAAGTAAGAAAATTTGACCAATTCCCTGAAAGCCACAAACAAAACTCAATAAAGATGAAATATGTAATACAGAGATCCTTATAACCATTAAAGAAATCGAATCTGTAATTTAAAACCTCTTCCCAAAAATTATTTAGGTCCAGATACTTTCACTGGAGAATACTATCAAACATTTAGAAAAAAATGAACATCAATTTTACACAATCTATTATAAAAAATAGAATAAGAGAGAACACACACTAAACTCATTTTATTAAGCAAGTATACCAAATCAGACAAAAATGGGAAAAGAAAGAGAAAAAACTACAGATCAATAATTCTCACCATCTTAGAAAGAAAAATCTTTAATAAATGTCAACAAACCAATTCCAAGCAATGTATAAATAGACTTATACACTATGACCAAGTGAGATTTATTTCAGGTACTCAAACCTGACTCAAAATTGAAAACCAGTGTAATCTATTACATCAACAGATTAAAAAACAAAAACTATATGGCCCTATCAATTAAGGCAGAAAAGCATTTGATAAAATCCAGTAACTATTTATGCTAAAAAATTCAGCAAGTTAGGAACAAAGGGCAATTACCTTAATTCCATACAGGATATCTACAAAACCTATAGCAATGTCTTGCTTAATGAAAAAATTTGAATCTTTTCCCACAAAATCAGAAATACGACAAGGATGTTCAGTCTCACCACCCTTTATCAACACAGCACTAGAAGTCCCATCCAGTTCAATAAAACAAGAAAAAGAAAGAAAAGGCCTACAGATTATAAAGAAAGGAATAAAGCATTTTCTGCTGCAGACGTCATGATTGTCTACATAGAAAATTTCAAGAAATCAACAAAAAAACTTATCGAACAATCGAGGATAGATGATACAAGGTTAACACACAAAAATTAATTGCACCTCTAAACACTAACAATGAATATATAAAATACAAAATTTAAAAACAATACAATTTTTAATTTCTCCAAAAAAAAAATGATATATTTAGTAAACAGTTAACAAAACATGCACAGGACAGGCTGGGTGTGGTAGCTCAGACCTGTAATCCCAGCACTTTGGGAGGCCAAGGAGGGCAGATCACTTGAGGTCAGGAGTTTTGAGACCAGCCTGGCCACCATGGAGAAACCCTGTCTCTACTAAAAATACAAAAAATAGCTAGGCATGGTGGTGTGCACCTGTAATTCCAGCTACTTGGGAGGCTAAGCATGAGAATCGTTTTAACCTGGGAGGCAGAGGTTGCAGCGAGCTGAGATCATGCCACTGCATTTCAGCCTGGGGACTCTGTCTCAAAAAAATAAATAAATAAACAGCACAGGACTGTGGGCAGAAAATTACAACATGCTTATGAAAGAAATCAAATAAGACCTAAATAAATGGAGAGACATATTGTATTTATGGATCGGAAGACTCAACATAGTAAAGCAATCAGTTCTCCACCACAGTGACCTATATATTTAGTGCAATTTCCACAAAACTCTCAGCAAGATTTTTCTAGACAGAGCCAATCTTATTCTAAAATTTTATGAAAAGATAAAGACCCTCAACTAGTTTAAATAATCCTAAAAAAGATGAATGAAGTGAAAAGAATTACTCTACCTGATATTAAGGCTTACTAGGTAGCTACAGTAATCAAGAAAATATGGTATTGGTAGAGAGATATACATATATACCAATGGAACAGAATAGAAAACCAGGAACTAGACTCACACAAATATGTTCAACCATTTTTTTCACAAAAGTGCAAAAGCAGTTTAGTGAAGGAAGGGCCTTTTCAACCAATGGTACTGGGGCAACTAAACAATCACGAAAGTAAAATGAATCTCCACCTAAACCTTACATTTATACAATAATTAATTATAAATAAATCATGGAATTAAATATAAATAGTAATAGCATGAAACTTAAAAAAATTCAAGCAATCAGGTGTGGAGGTGCTGTTTTGTCATTTCATTAAATAGCAAAAATGCTATTTAAATGTAATCATACAGTGTACAACTTTAGGGGACTGGCCTTTTTCATTCAGCATAATTCCCTGGAGATTTATCTAAGTTGTTAAATATATTGATAATCTCTTATTTTTATTGCTATATGTTATTCATGGCATGTATATCCTCAGTTTGTTTGACAATTGCCTGTTGAAAGCAAGATATAAATGTTGATTCTTTCAAGCTCTGAAATTTGGAGGCTCTTCATTACTGCAGAATAATTTAACCTATCCTGTCTAATATATAGTGCAACGAACTCTCATTTTATAGCCACTAAAATCAAGAGCAGAAAACTCTCATATTACAGCCACTAAAGCCAAGGGTTATAGCTCATGCTACCTAGGAAGTTAATGATGGAGACATTACTATGACCTGCAAAGCAAAAATCCCAGACTGTCGCCATTTTCCCATACACATTTTATCAGTGTGCTTCAGGTTATTTTGTTCGTTCATTAAGAATAAAACTAAAATATAAATAAAAGTTATATACCAAATTTAATTATCAAATTAGTTTGCAGATTACTAAGCCAAAAGTTGAAAGAACAGATTTTTAAAAGTAGGCTGAAAGAAATATTGGCATTTCTAATTTTATAATATAGTTCTGAATCAGCAGCCCATCATTCAAAGAAAAGAAAGCCACATGATTCACATGAGTCACACTGGAGAAATCCTTGATATTTTGAAAATTCAAATGTCAACAAGCCACATAATATGAGAAATGAGAATCACTGGCTCCATCCTTTTCAGCATTTCTACAAAATGAATCAAAATCAAATACCAACCATAGAGGTTTATTAATCTACAAAAAGATGTCTGAGCATTTCTGTAAAGAGATACCTTAATAATGGTCATTAATATTTGTGAAGTTAAAAGGGAGCTTGCAAAAATAAGCAGCATTTTTTTTTTTTCTGAGAAAGGGATTGTTTTACTCAGCATGTTTTTTCATGAACATGCTAAGGACCTGAAAGATTTCCCATGGTATATGTTAAAATTTCAAATCTAATTTAAACAAACAAACAAACAAAAAACAACACTTACAGCTATGCCTATTACATAATTATTTAAGAAAACAGCCCTCCATCCTCATTTGCTACATGTCACACAGGAGAAAGGATTCATGCACTTCTCTGACTGCATGACAGAACCTTTTAAAACCTGCCAGTCACTCAGTCAGTCAGGCATTCAGGTTTTATTGCAAATATTCTGTTGGAAACAGTGAGCAGTTCATGAAACGAAAAAGATGTAGCTAAGATTTTCTTAGGGAAAAACTTCACCATGTCCTTGATTAACTATCACATTTATTACTTCTTGAAACTACGAGTATTTCCTCTTCAGTTTTAATTCTGATAATAAGTGTAATATGCTCACTGCAGATAATCTAGAAGGCTTAGACAAGAGAAAATGAAAACAAAAGAGAGACAGAGAGAGAAAGGAAAAGAGGTAGTTTTGCCATGGTCCCACCACTCCAAGTGAATACCAGCATAATTTTGGCAAATTTTCTTTGTCCTTTTTTTTCTGTGCCATTTTAAAATATAGCTGAGATGATAACTCATTTATAATTCTGAATCCTTCTTGTGTTCCAGTCACCCGATGTCAAAAGTGTTCTCTCATATTATTAAAAACTCATTGTTAAAATCATTTTAATAGGCACCCAAAATTCAATTGTTATGATAGACTGTCATTTATTTATTTATGCAATCTTCCAACATAGAATATCTTGGTAACATAGAGTATCCTGGTAATGTCTTCTTTTTTTAATCATCACAATATATCTGAGTTTATTCAACTTTATTCCATATTTCTCATTATTGTTCTGATTTGTCCTGGGTTATAAAATGTATTCAATATGGTCCTTTCACTTCCATGCTGACCTGCTCCTTTCCTATAGCTGACTCTTCTCTAGATTGTCCTAAGAACCCTGAACAAGCTTCTCTCCACAGGTACATTTCAACTTCACAATTCATCAAATACTTTCTGGTGCTCTCACTGGAAGAAAGAGAGAGAGAGAGAGACAGAGAGAGACAGAGACAGAGAGACAGAGACAGAGAGAGAGAGACAGAGAGTACATGAACAGTTCACATTCACAAAATAAATAAATATACAGATGATTACCTAAACAAAACAATTCCTCTTTATTTCCGAATATTTTCTAAACGTTTCAGTGATTTGAACCTCATATTTATGTGTATTTTTAAAGGTAAATGAAGTATGATAAAAATAACAAAGCATTGGATTGAAATCAGATTCTTAATGCAATTCTACCTTTCTCATCTAAGTCACTATATTACAAGAAGCTCATTTCCTCATTTGTAAAATAAGAAATTTAGATAGAGATCTCTGAGTTTTCTTCTAATTCTAACCTTCTCTGAGTGCAATTCTGGAACAGTTTCTGACTGTGCTCAGTTGTGTGACCTTAGGTATTAACCAAGCTTCAGAAGGGAAAACCAGAGCCACTCCTGTATTCCAGATAAGAAGGGTTTTAGCATGGGAATTCAAGCTTTTCCAAGGCTGGAAGAGTTGAGATGCAAAAGCCAGGAAAGCCACTACCAACTATGCCAGCCTGAAGGACCAACATGGATGGTTCTCAAGAGATAAAGCAAACACTGCTGCCAATCTGTTGAACCTCTGGAAAGCTCCTCACTCAAACTCTCCTCCATTCTTCACCCAGGCAATTGGTGGTGATTGCAAGCATTCACTTAAAGCTATCATGAATCTTAAGAACCTCATGGACACCTCCACCAACCAGCTCAGTCTGCAGAATCAATGTGACAATTCTCAAGATCACCTAGAAGCCTGCAGTTGGCTCACACACCTGCTTGCAGCTGGTCCTGGAGCTTCTCTTTCTTTTCCACCTCCAGACATGCTCACTAAGGATCCTATGGAGAGGGGAATTCTGGGAAATGTAGTTCATACCTTTGAAAGTCTCCTAACTTCCTCTAGAAAATATTTATTATGCAGATAGCTTAGTTTCTACTATGGACATAGTACTAAGCGCAGTACTGAAATAGGAATTCAACAGGACTAGTTTCCAAGACAATGGGTCACATAATCCTGCGCTAAAATAGGACACCATAAACAACAAGTCAGGAGACCCTACTGATAAGAGAGGATAAGTAAACAAACCAGCCTATATCAGCTAAAACCAACACGGCAACTAAAGCAATCTTCGCTCTGCTAATTACAACATATGCTAATAAAAACACTAGCACAAGCACCATGATAGTTTATAAATGCCACGTGGCAATGTCCGGAAGTTACACTGTATGGTCAAGACTGAGGAGAAATCCCTGGTCCTGGGAGCTCCCTGCCCCATTCCCAGAAAACTTGTGAATAATCCACCCTTTGTTTAGAATATAATCAAGAAATGGCTGTAAAATAGCCAGCTAGCAGCCCCCCACCTAGTGCTATTCTGCCTATGGGGTACCCATGCTCTGCCTATGGAGCAGCCATCCTTTTATTCCTTTGTTTTGTAATAAACTTGCTTTTACTTTACTCTGTCAGCTCACTCTTGAATTCTTTCCTGCATGAAGCCAAGAACCCATGTGGCCTTCAGGGGTGAACCTCAAATTTGGGGTTCACCTGCAATAGTACTATGAAAAGTACTAAGAAACATAATAGGCATGATTACTGCCCTCAAGAAACTCAAAACCAATTTGGTGTTAGGCTAGACACCCAGGATGTAGGGATCCCACATTTCTTTTAGTGCTATCCAGAACTCGTGCTTTTGAGTTACTCAATGTTAATTATAGGAGAAGGAGTAACAGGTGAAAATCAAAATAAACTCTCAGACATTTCCTGCTGTGCCTGTCTCCTGCTTGAAGAAGCAGAAAGGAAAATGCTATGTGGAATCCCACAGTACAGAGAGCATGAAATCTACAAAAGGGGACTCTTCAATTTGAGTGCTGAGAACAGAGACTAGTGCTTCTTTGTCATTCTTATTCATTTTCCTTGCAATGTTCAAAATAATGTAAGATGTGTGAATTTTTTCCAAAATCACTTGCGTGATTTATTTCTGAGGGACTTAACAAGTAGCACTTTAGATACTCAGTGACTTCATGGCAGAGGGTCCTGGAAAAAAAATAATGAAACTATATGTATGGGCTGAATTATGCTGCCCTCACACCCTGTAAATTCATATGTTGAAGCCCTATCCTCCAGCACCTCAGAATGTAACTATAATTAGAGATGGGGCCTTTAACGAGGCGATTAAGTTAAAATGAACTTATATGAGTGGGTTCTAATTCAATCTGACTGGTGTTCCTACAAGAGAAGGAAAATTGAACACACAGAAGTGTCCCATAGGTACACACTCAGAAGAAAAAGACCATGTGAGGACAGCAAGAGGCATCCACCTGCAAGCTAAGAGGAAAAGCCTCAGAAGAAACCAAACCTACCCACACCTTGACCTTGGACTTCTAGCCTCCAGAACTGTGAGAATATAAATATCTATTGTTTAAGCCACACAGTCTATGGTATTTTGTTATGGCAGCAACCACAGGCATTTGCATGGGATTTGGAGTAGCAGCTGTGTTCATGGGTCTTGCAGCCTAAAAGAAGACTCCCTACAAGTAGGTTTTGGCCAATGATTAGCATAAATTAGTAGACTTCTATACTGGTTTGGCACCATATGTAGTCAAGTGCAGAGAAGAGAATATAAACTGGATGAAGACAAAGCCCTTAACCTATTATATTGACTGCTGTATCCCCAGTGTAAGTGTACAATTTGATGAGTTTTGCAAAACATAGTCATGTAAAGCCATCATAATCATAAACATTTCTATCACCCCAAAAGGTTCCCTCATGCCTCTCTGCAGCTAATCTCCTTCCTAAGTCCCAGTCCTTGGCAACCACTGATCTGCTATCACTATAATATGCCTTTTCTATAATTTCCTATAAATGGGATCATACAGAGTACAGTCTTTGTGTCTTGGCTTATTTTCATTTAGCATTTGGTATTTATTTATGCTGCTTTGTGAATCAGTACTGCATTTCCTTTTTATTGTTGAGTAATATTTTTCCTTATGGATATATCACAATTTTTGAATCCATTCACCAATTGATGGACATTTGAGTTATTTCTAATTCTGGGCCATTATAAATAATGTTTCTATTAACATTTGGGTTACTGTGTGTCTTTTTTTTCTTTCTTTTTTTTTTAAGAAAAAAAGTTGCATCGATGATAGACTGGATAAAGAAAATGTGGTGTATATATATACACACACACACACCATGGAATACTATGCAGTCATAAAAATGAATGAGATCATGTCCTTTGCAGCAGTGACATGGATGGAGCTGGAAGCCATTATCCTCAGCAAACTGATGCAGGAACAGAGAACCAAATACCACATGTTCTCACTTATAAGTGGGAGTCCATGAGAATACATGGACACAGAGAGGGAAAGAATGGACACTGGGGCCTGTTGAGGAGCAGGGTTGGGGGAGGGAGAGTATTAGGAAAAATAGTTAATGCATACTGGGTTTAATACCTAGGTGACAGGTTGATAGATGCAGCAAACCACCACAGCACACATTTACCTATGTAACAAACCTATACATCCTGCACATGTACCCTGGAACTTAAAATTAAAATTAAAATTAATTTTAAAAAGAGAATAAGTAGTATTTTGAATGCTCTGCAGCACTACATGTCAGAGGACCCTAGAAAAGCATGAAAGTGTATGGATGGGCTGAACTATGCCTGCTCCCTGCAAATGCATATGTCGAAGCTGTATTTCCTAGTACCTTAGAATGTGACTGTGTTTGGAGATAGGTCCTTAAAGAGGTGATCATGTGAAAATAAGTTTCTATGGATGAGTGAATACCTAGGAGAAGAATTGCTGGAAAGTATGTTAGAGTATGTTTAAATTGATAAGAAACAGGTAAACTGTTTTCTCAAGTTGCTGTACTATTTTATATTCCCTACAGCAATGTTGAAGGGTTCCAGTTACCCCTCATCCTCACCAATCCTTGTTATTGCAGTCTCTTTAATCATAATTGTCTATTGGCTGTGCAATGGCATTTTACTGCTGATGACTAACGATGTTGAGCCTGTTTTTCATATGCTTATTTGCCATTTGTGTATCTTTTGTGAAATATCTATCAAACTCTTAGCCCATTTTCAATTGAGTTGTTTTATTTTTGAGTTGTAAAACTTCTTTCTATATTCTGATATAATTTCTTCATCAGTATAAATTTTGAAAATATTGCCTTCTGCCTATAGCTTTTTTCCTATAGTTAACACTGTCTTTTGAAAAATACATTTTTAATTTTTATGAAGACTAGATTGTCATTTTGTCTTTTGTGGTTTATGTTTTTTGTGCCTTCTCTAAAAAACTGTTATCTAGCCCAAGATCATAAATATTTTTCCTATAGTTTTTTCTAAAATTTATGGTATTAACTTTAATATTTAAATTATCCATTTAGCACATTTTCATATATGTTATGAGGTATATTCTATACATTTAAGTATGTATCAATTTATTTATTACTTTTATCTAGGTTTGATAATGATATAATTTTGATTTTTAAAAAAACTGTTTATCTTTTAGAAATCCATACAAAAAGTCTTAAAAATGAAATGATTACTGGAGGTGTGAGAAAGTAGGCACAAGTATAGCAGTTGTGGTAAAACAATGTTGACCACAAGTTGATACTTGCTGGAACTGAGAGATGACTGTATGAGAGCGTGCTGTATTAGCCTCTCACTTTTACATATTTGAAATTTTCTATGATAAAGTTTAAGAAAACATTTGTAACATGAAGCAACTAAGAGCTGAAGAAATATAGTTGAGGCTATTCATGAGTTTTAATTTATTCCTGGTGAGTCAGGCTTCAATTGAGTTATCTTATTAGAAAGAAAAAAAAAATAACCAAAACACACCAGGTACATCATGATTATGGTTTATGATCTTAACATAAAATCCCAGATGTATTATTTACTAGCCTTATAACTCTATACAATTGCACCCTATGCAGTTGGTTAAAATGAGATTTGTGGTTGTGCATTGTAAAGTCTTCACACTTGTGAAGATTAAAATTAGAAATAACAGCAAAATGTCTGACACATCGAGGTTAATCTTATTTCTTCAATTTCATCCCTTATTCAAATGCCAAGCCAGCTACTGAGCATGTGTTTCATATTTTAAAATGGATTTGAATAGGATTTAATAACATACTACTCTGATGGCCTGTATCAGATGAGTGTAATATGAGTCAAAACAGCATGCTTTTCAAGAAATCAAAACTCTTAACTTGGGTTTTGTTTTTTTGCCTTAGAAAATCTCTGGTGCAGTCAGTGCTTACATTCTGAGCTCTTACTGCACAATTTCAGCAGCAGCACCTAATAGAAGTATTGAAAAATATGATGCCTGCTTTATTTTTCTCCTGCAATAAGTTTTATTTAAAATGAGAGAGGTAACCATTCCAAGAATTAATTTGATAATAAAAAGAAATATACATAATTTTCATTTCTTATAAGTAAATTAAATAGAAAATGCATAGTAACTTATTGGGCAACCTTTTACTATTTCTCATTTGTCTGCCATATCAACAGAAGAAAAAAAAAACACTAGTTCTGGAATCTGACAGATCGGAGTTCAATCCTGAGTTTCTTTCTTCCTGGCAATCTTTGAAAGTCACTAAATCTCTTCTTTGCCACAATTTCCCCATCTGTCAACTGGAGTTTAACAACGAATGTTTACTGGATGCCTACCATGTGACAGGAACTCTTCTAGATGAATAAAACAGAAGTTCGCTGCCAATGTGGTTTACATTCTAGTGGCTAAATAACTTTCCTGGTCATACACTTACTAGGTGACAGAACCATGATCAAAGACAGATAGTCTTGGTATATAGAGTATATACTCCAAACCACTAAGTTATACCATAATTTGTGAAATTAGTGAGATGATCTATGACAAATACCTAGATAGGATCTCAGTAAACACAGCAATTAAAATTACTTGTTTATTTTCTTTTTAAAATCATCTTTACTGAAGCAAAATTTACATAAAATAAAATGCATCGATTTGTTAATTTTATGAGCTCAAAGTTGTTCCTAATATTACCTTGTTATTCTTTTCATATTTTAGTATCTGGTAACTGATAATTGGTATCTTCTATCTTTTTTTTTTTTCTGATCAGTCTAGCCAGATTTTGTTATTTTCCAAAAGACTCTAGCTTTTAGTACCATTGATTTTTCTGTAACTTTTTTCTTCATTTTATATTTTATTGTTTTCTATCCTTGTTTTTACAATTTTCTTCCCTTTACTTACCTTGGGTCTAATTCACTCTTCTTCTAGCTTCTTAAGGTGGAAGTTTAGATTATCAATTAAATCTCCTTTCTTTTCTAACATAAGCAACTAAAGCTAAAAATGTCCCTGTAAACACAACTTTAGCTGCATTTCACAAATTTATCTATGCTGTGTTTTTATTTCATTCCGTTCATATTATTTCCTAATTTCCCTTTTAGTTTGTTTTCTGGGTCCCCCCCGCCCTTTTCTTGTCATTTGGAATTTATTGATTACATTTTGGTTTTCATTTTATGTCCCCTGTTGCATTTACTGGCTATACCTCTTTGTATTGTTTTAGAGGTTGTACTAGAGTTTATAATATACATCTTGAAATTAACACAGTCTACCTTAAATGATATTATATTATTTTATTTATAAGAATCTTACTATACTTCCATATCAGCCTGCTATCCTTGTTTTCATACATTTTATTTCTATTTATATCATAAAACTGACAATAAATTATTATAATTTGTCTTTAACAGTTATCTTTTAACAAAACTTAAATTAAAAATAAGATTTGATCTCTACTCTCTTATTTACTGCTTCTAGCAGTCTTCATTCGTTTTATATACATACAAATTTTAATCTGATAACATTTTCCCTCAATATTAAATTGTATAGTGTCTGGTGACCAAACTTCTGTTTATCTATTAAAAAAATCTTCATTTTGCCCTAATTTTTCAAATAATAAATATTACAGATAATGCATTTTTCTGCTGTGAGTTTTTTAATGTAATTCTCTTGTGATTTTCATGTCTTTCATTATATCTTTAAACATTATTAATAATAGCTGTTCAAAAGTTTTTTACTGTTTTAGTATACTTTACTGGATGTTGGCCATTGCTAATTTTACATTTTGGAATACTGGATTTTGTTTCAGCCTTTAAATGGTGTTAGACATGGTTCTGACAAGCAGTTAATTTATTTGCCAATAATTTTGATCTTTTCAAAGCTTCTTTTTCAGTTTGTTGTGGAAGGTCTTCAGTAGCCTTTACATCAGAACAAGTTTGGTCATACTTCTAAAGTATGACCTTCCTGAAGGGTCTTACAGCAATGTCCTCAATGTTAAATGAGGACTCTCTGCTCTGGCAGGTCAAAATTTGAACATCTTTCAGCTCTGTGTAAGTAATCAGAACTTTCTTACCATATTACCCAATTATCTTTCCCAGCCTCTTTGGTTTCCACTGTATCGATCTATGGATTTGTATTTAGCATCAGACTCAAGGGAACCCATATGCAGATTTCTGGAGTTCTTTCTGTGACTAGCTCTTTCCTCTCCTGTAGTCCGTCCTGCAAATCCTAGCTGCCTCATCTCTTCACACTGTGATCTCTGTGTTCTCAAATCAGTGGGATCATTTTGTTCATCCTAGCAGAAAATGATGTCTCTCTGGCAGAAAACCAAAGTGATTTTAGGACTCACTCTATTTGTTTCCCTTCTAAGGGATAAGAGTTCTGGAATGTCTATTACTCAAAGTTCAAAAATATAATGTTCCATATATTTTATCCATCTAGTTGTTTAAAGCTGGAGGGCTATGCTAGTCTCAATTATTCAGCCAAATCCAGAAGTCAAAATCCATCTCATTTTCTTTCTATATTGCTGAAACTATAGCCTCCAACCATCAAATGCCTCAAGAGAAACACCTTAGCAAAGGTGCACAAGCATCATGTCTCTGGCACATACATTTCAGGAACTGATGCTATAGAATCAAGAGACAATCTTTCAGAGAAAGTTCAGGAGAAGAACAGCTATTTTGGAATTCTTTGCTGCCTGCTGGGAATCGCAAGTGATCGATTTTTTTTTTTTTCTGCTCCTAACAATTTTTGGCATAGGTCACTGAATCCAGGCCTTTTTTGTCAGTATTTTTTCTTCAGCTAGTAAAGCAAATATATTGCACTGTTTAGCAGTTGGAACAAGCTGCTGATAGGTACTGTCACACTATCATTTGGTTTGCAATTTTGGTGATGGCACAAGGAAAAATCCCTCAACTAGGATAACCAGATGGAATACTCCAAGGCAGATAAAACAGAGAAGACATAATGAACTAAAGATGAATTTATTCCTTCATTGTTTATGTTGTAGTGAAGAAATGCCATGAGAGGTGTTGGCAGAAGTTTGACATGAAAGAGCTGAGCATAATCACTTCATTCCTCTTGGCGCAGGGCAGAGCAGTAGGCTGCTCTTGAAAAAGAAAGAGATGTTTCAGGGAAGAGCAACAAAAATAATCAGGCACTGAAAAAAAAGAATCTCTGGGGAAAAAGGTTTATAAATTGGCATGGTTTATACCATAAAGAGCACTTAGGTGTCTTCACGTTTGATTAGTTTGCATTTATGGAGCACATTAAAGCCCTTTTACAAAACACTGCCAAGTTATCTGATTTTATTGTCACAATAACCTGTGAGCATAATGTATAATTTCTATTTTATAGAGACATAGACTAAGGAAAAGAGTTTAAGAGATTTCACTCCAGTCACAAAGCCAACTGATGGCAGAGACAAAAATAAAACATGGCTATCCCAGTTCATTAGACGAGTGTTTTTTTTGTTTTTTTTGTTTTTTGTTTTTTTTTTTTTTTTGAGACAGAGTCTTGCTCTTGTCACCCATGCTGGAGTGTAATGGCTTGACCTAGGCTCACTGCAACCTCCACCTCTCCCGGGTTCAAGCAATTCTCCTGCCTCAGCCTTCTGAGTGGCTGGGATTACAGGCGCCCACCACCACACCCAGCTATTTGTTTGTATGTTTAGTAGAGACAGGGTTTCACCATTTCGGCCAGGCTGGCCTCGACCCCTGACCTCAGGTGATCCGCCCTTGACGAGTGTATTCTAGCTAGTGATTCTTCATCTCAGTACAGGATGCCACAAGAGAAAGTAGCTAAATAAATGGAATCAAAAGCATAACAGCATCACAAAAGAGTTTCTTGGCATTTTTTGGATTTCTAGGTAAAGATGGAAAAGTGAATATACATATTTACTGTCACTATCTATCAAAAATCTACTAAAATAGTAGAGAGATGTTTTTAATGGACCAAATCCCCCCCCCCCAAAAAAAAAAAAAACTAAAAAACATAAAGGAACAAAGATAAATTTGGAGGAGATATAATGCAGAAGAAAAATAAATAATACAGCAGATATAACAAAACTGAATCCTTAGCTGGTAGCCATACACTCCAGACCCCCAAAAGACTCAGAAATTGGTAGTATCTGTTATCATGAAAATTAGTGGAAAGGGGGAAAGGCTTCAAAAAGGGAATTATAGTAAGTCCTAGATCCCAACTTACTCTCTATAGCCAGGAAACTAGCAATGCTCTGCTCCAGCAAAATATCTTTTTTGTTTTCTTTTTATTTTTTCTTTTAAGTCTTGAGAAAGGTAAAATAGAGGTACCTCCTTTCTTGACTGAAGTCACTGAGAACAGCTAACCTCAAAAGACACCTTACTAAAAATAAAGATCTATATCCCACTGGGCTCACAGAGGCTATCAGCTAGACTTCACCTTCCAAGGAGGAGACTGAAAATTTTTCTTTGCAGAATCTCCCCAGCCCTAGAGGATACAAACATCAGCATTTCCTCATTCAAAAGGCCTAGTTAGAGCAACCTGCAAGGGAGCTCTCAGTTGACAAGCTGCATCATGTTCCTATATTTTTAATTAGCTTTTTAATTCCCCTTCTTAAAATTGAACAAAAAGTCACAGATTACACACATCTAAGAAAAGCTCCTAAACCAAAAAATGCAGGGGGAAGGGAGAGGGAGAAAGGAAGGAATGGGAGAGGGAGAAAAGAAGGAATGAGAGAGACTACATAGAGAGAAGAACCCCACCACCACCACCCACTTACCCACACATAAACAAAAATCCCATCATTGTGCAATTTCAGGATACTGAAGACAAAGAGAAGATCCCTCAAGCTGCCAAAAAGAAAAAATGAGATTCCAAGTGGCTCAATCTCAACACTGCAAGCTAAATAACGATAGAATCCTTTCTGAGTTCCAAACAAAAATGATTTTCAACCTAGAATTCATTACCAAGCCACATTACTATTTAAAAGGGAAGGAAAAAATAAATATTTTTAAACATGCAAAATTGTTATAAAATTTGTCTTTTATGAGAATTAAAAAGATAAGCAAAATCAGAAACAGGTCATACAACACAGAGAAGAGGTAACGGGCATCTCACAATGATCATGAAAGAAGGTCCCAGGTTGTCAGAGATATACCTGGCAGAAAAGGAACCAATCCAGTTCCTTAGGAATAAGTTAAAAGAATGTAGGAGAAACATCTTTAGGAAGGCAAAATAGAAAACTGAATATAATGCATTCAGAAGCATTCTAGATAGTTGGTGGATAGTCTGAAGTTGGATTAATTATAAGTACGTAGAAAATTAAGCAAATAAACAAAAGAAGACAAATGTAAAAATTATGTAGTAAAATAAAAGTAATCAAAGTTTTCCACATGGTGCAGTTGTGATTAGGGAATACATTCAAAATATATAAATAAGTAAATTAAACCAAAGTTAAATCATCACTGTATTGGCAGAATGGGAAATAAAAAGGTTACATATATGTAGCAAGGTAGGAGAGGAAATAATTATATCTTTATCTTTAATAGAGAAAAATCCATAGCTTGGAAAAATGAAAAAGTATCAATGAAAATATGTTATTTAGAGACACTCAAGAGGCACTGAAATAAATGTAGAACCAGGTGGGCTGTATGTCTCCAGCTTTGCTGGGAAACATGGAGCCTACCCACCCTACATAACATCAAAAAGACAACACAGTGTGGTTATTGAAAAGCCTAACCTACAGAGCTGAACAAATCTATATTCTAGTCTGACCCCACCATCAATTGACTGTGATGCCATGGGCAAGTTCCTCAACAACTTTAAGCTGCTGTTTCCATTTATAAGATAAAAATATAATAATGTCTAAAACATTTTCAGGTACATAATTGGTACTCATATATATATTAAATGTATATTAGTAAAGAGACAGTGCATATAATGTGTTTTACCTGATATATAATAAACATTCAATTAAAAATAGTTTTATGTTTAGAACTGGCCTGTTTATCAGCATGTTCTAAATCTAAGCCCTTCTCTTTTCTCATAGAGTTAATGGGGAAAATTAGTTATTGCACTGACTTTATTCTTAGAAACTTTGGAGGCATATTTGACTCCTGACATTCTTGACCAACCTCTTTCAACAATCAATTAATCACTATATTCTATCAATTGTTCCTTTATATCTTCTGCGACAATACCTCCTTCCTCTTCCAAATACTTTTATTTTCTCGTACTTGTCTTCAGCAAAATCTTCCTAAATGGTTTCACTGCCTCACATTATTTTCTCTTCAAATACAATCTTTGTCTTGCCGTTAGAGTCATCTTTCTAAAAAGATAAATGTAATCATGTCATGTTGGCGCTAATACTTTCTAGAGCACCTCTTTACTTGTAGTAGGTAGCCCAAACTCTTCACAGTACATCCACCAAGCCTCTATACAACCTCATCCAGATCTACCTTAATTTTGTCTCCTAATATTCTCGAGCTTTCTTCTGTCCAGCTAGCTTTCCTCCTCCATATTGTCCAATAGTATTCCATTCTATAAGTCCGTGCCCATGCCATTCTCTTTTTCACTTTTGAGGCTTTGCACGTGCTATTGTCTCTGCCTGGAATGCTTTTCTTTCTTCCCCTTTTCACTTGGCAAACATGCTATACATTAGTTGATTGTTGGTCTACCCAATTATACTATAAATTCCTTGAAGTTTGCACTGTGTTATTTCTACAGAGCCCACCGAGCACCTAAGGCAGGCCCTTGCCCATAATAGGTGCTAAATAATTGCTTGTTGACTAAAGGAAAGATAAAGTCCTATAATGAATAATCACTCCTATCTATTTTGTGGTTTCTGCCTGCCACTTCATACACAATAATTAAGGTGGTTGATTATTCATTCACTTTACAAAAAATCATATTCCTTTTTCAAATGATGTAATCAAATTTGCAAGTTGCCTTATTTAATATTTAGTGTTTAAGATGTGGTAAATGTAAAGAAATCTAATTTACTTACTGCTCTATAAATGGAGAAGAGCTTCCACTGTACCTTATTTCTATCTTCTCTAAAAATAATCCAAATGGTAAATGAAACATGCCTATTTTTACAAACATGAAATCTGCTTTTCAGAGCAGAATTTTCTATCTTTTCATTCTTTTCTTGGCTTTCTTTGCACCCACCCCACTCCCCAGGAAACTCATGTTAACAATGAGCATGTTTGCATTGCTTTGCATTGCTATAACTCTACATAATTTTATCTCTAAATATTGAGAGATATAGGTACATACCCATATGATATGGCTCTGGGTATATACAACAAATCTCTTTACATGCTTGTCTGTTTTGCTTTTCTTACTCAAAGGAATATATCAAAAATTCTCACATCTGGTATAAAAATTCATGTTGCATTGGCTGCATATGCCAACTCAGATTTTCCTGAAAGTTTCACCACCCTCTAACTAAAGTTACCTTCTGGCCAGTGAGAATGAAGCATGTTGAAACCTTCCTTACCAACCAAATGAAAGGCAATCTATCATTCAAAATGGTTGGCAACTTCAGATCTCTGTCAGCCTTTGAGGGAAGAAAAATGTAAACAAACAAAATCCTGGCTGAATATAATCAACTATGAAAGTCAGTTCAATGATTTATATACAAATGCTACTAGAAACATTTTTAAACCGCCTTAGAAATTTGCATTTTGATTCATTTATATTCACTACAACGAAAATAGTACTGCAGTTTATAAGGTACCTTCGGGCATTTCATTTGTTAAAGTGATTTACAGTAAATTGGCTTATTTCAGTGTAATAAAGAATAGTCTCTGTTACATGCCACTAAAATGAATTAATCAAGCGATTTAAAATTAAATTTGCACACCACAGTCTTGTTTCTTCACATATCTAAAATAATAGCATACCTCATCATTTAAAACCAATAATATAATTCGTGCTTTGCAGAAACCAACAACAAATTAAAAGCCAAACCTTTGTATTAGTTGCGACAGGAACAGCCAACAGTGTTTGAGAAATGAATATTGTTTTTCCTTCACTATTACTATAGCACATGAGATCTGCAAGGAAATGGAGCCTAGTGCAATCTCATGATTGGTTTAAAGGCTATAACACTTCAGGACAATGCAAATTGCTTCTCACATTAAAAAGACATTAAATCGTTCTGCAGTTTAGAAGGAAAGGCACACAACTGCTCTCAAATTTTAAAATACATTTCTGTGAAAAATCATCTCCGATTTGGAGGAACCCCTCAAGCTATTCTGATGTTCCTTTCCATGTGTGTGGTAAATGATAGTAACCTTACCCGGGTTTTCCAGGGTTGAGAAAGACAGCAGCCCTATATTCTGAAAGTGAGTGATTAATCATGAGCTGTGTCGCAGGCATATGCAGCAGTGAAGATGGAAAAACTGAAAAACTGAGTGGCTTTGTGGAGGAGGTGTAATCAACCCTTTATTAATTCTGCTAATGGAAAGAAGTGTTGTGGATAACACATCATTAATGCCAACAGAAACTCAGGCCTTGGTTTGCCACAAAAATATAAATTGAAACTGGAAGATATGAAACACGGTTTCCCCTGATGGAACTATGTTATCTGCGGCAGTAGGTCTATGACTGAACCCAAACAATGCAGAAAAGAATAATGCTTTAGAGTGTTAAAGAAGTTAGCGCAACAACATTTTACAAGGGGAAACATACATTCCAGGTACTCCCTTCTAGAATAAGAAATATTTCTCCATAGGCTGTTGCTGATGCCTCTTCCTCATCCTTAACATAGAGGAACTAAAAACTGCAGAGGTGAAAACTTAATGGTTGGAAAATAAAAATTCTTCTAGGGTATCCCAAAATCACCGAAAATAGATGGATCTGCCACAAGAGCTTAAAGTAATCCAGTTTCATTAATGCTTTTCTTTCACAAGTATACAAATGTGGCTGCACCACATACACACATGCCAAAACAGGGAGAACAGCCCCGCTATTCACCAGCCATTGCTATCTAGCCTGGAAGCATGGATGTTCACTCAAGCTTTCAGCAAATAATATTCAGCAAGCATTATGTCCCAGGCAACATGCCAGATACTGAGGATAGACTGGTGACCAAAACAAACCATGACCAGTGACCATGGTCACCACCCCCATGGAGTAAAGCACTCAGCAATTCTTAGCATATAATAGGTGCACAATAAATATACCTTTTGTTTTCTCTCCCCTCAGCTTCTTTAGATTGTTTACTCTTCTGTTAAACAAGATTAATGATATATACCTTAGAAGATTACCAAGATTAAGAATTCTAATAAGCTATTTAAAAATGTTTATTGACTCTGAAGTATCTCTGGGCTGAACAGCTATCCGCTAAAATATCAACTTTATAAAAGGCGGGTGTGGAGCTTAAGCATTCACAGCAACATGCTTGCTGTCACTTTCTCTATAACGGAAAATGTAAATAAGAAACAAAATCAAACCTAGTACAAAATCCAAGGGGAAAAATAAGATTTTAGGATTTCACTGGTGATTGTCAATATTTAGGAAGTGAAATGAAAGGGCATCAGATTCCCAAGGAAACTGTTCTAAGTTTAGTGCCAACACAGTAGAAGAGTCCAAAAGAGGTTGGTAACATGTCAAGTGAAAAATATGCAAAATTTAAAAATACTTGATTATGCCAAATGAATTTTGAGAGGTGAGGAAGAAGATAGGAAAAATCCTAGTTAATAAATCAGAGATCAATCTTAAATATTTTTATGGGATCCTTCATCATTACCAGATATTGACTGGTTTTATCCATGTAGAAACAAGAATAAGATTTTTGACAGCCTACATGAAAACATCCATGCCTCTAGAATTTTATCTGCATGATTTTGCTATTTCCTTTTTGAGGCCATATATATGGAAACTGAATTTCCCAGATTTCCACCACCTGTCATTTTGAGTATATATGCCAGTTAGTTATATTCTAGAAGGTTTAGTACCCAGTTGAGATGAACCCATGTAGTTGTTATGTTAATGTGTGAAGAAACACAGATTAGAACAAGCAAAGGTTTTTTAGTGTCCTCTCTGTACAACAAATAAGTTCAACTGGAAAAAAAGAACATATACCAAAAGCCAGGAATATTATGAAAAAGAAAATGAGAAAGGATAAGCTCACCCTGATAAATAGATACGGTAAGAAGCTATACTAGTTAGTTTTAGGGACTAAAGAAGAAACATACGGATCTACAGAATGGAAGAGAGAATTCAAAAATTGATGCAAATCCATTTGATAAATGAGTATTTCAAGTATGTAGTCAAAGGAATAGATTGTTCAATAAATGATGTTGTGGCAATTAGGTAACCAATTAGGAAGAAAATATATTAAGATCCCTACTTGGTTTGTAGCAATTAAATCATTTCCAGAGAGATCTAAGATTTAAACACTCAAAATATGAAATCATCAGTGTTCTCAAAGAAAAAAAACAGTGAATGCATTCAAAAATCTGAGAACGGGAAAGGTAAAACAATTGAGAAGTCACATGACTACATAAGAACTCGTTTATAAAAAGGACAGGTGCAGTGGCTCATGCTGATACTTCCAGCACTTTGGGAGGCCAAGATGGGTGGATTGCTTGAGTCCAGAAGTTCAAGACCACCCTGGCCAACATAATGAAACCTCATCTCTACCAAATTTGCTGGACATGGTGGCATACACTTGTGATCCCAGCTACTCCAAAGGCTGAGGCATGAGAATGGCTTGAACCCGGGAGGAGGAGGTTGCAGTGAGCCGAGATTGCACCACTGCACTCCAGCCTGGGCAACAGAGCAAGACTCTGTCTCAAAAAAAAAAAAAAAAAAAGGAAAACAAAAATAAAAAAAAAAATTGTTCATAAAAATTACAGTTAAGACTTGGAAACACATTTATAGTATACATTAGACAAAAATTTTCTTTAACATATTCAGAAGTTAGAATCAAGGGTAAGATAAGTAAACTAATAAAGAATAAAGAATAAACAAAAGCTCCTAAGGGGAAGGGGAGAGTGAAGTGATGGCAAAGAAACCCATGATCACTGCAGACCTCTATGGTCTTAACTACCAGAGATTCCACAACCATCATACACATTAGAATTGGCAGGGGTATCTGCTCAGAGAGTGGAGACAGAGCTCCAGCCTGTGCAGAACCTAGGAGAGTTTGTGTGATAAGCAGCTGCAGCAAAATGCAGTAACAGGCATCCATTCCCCAAGGTTCTCCATCTTCATCCAAGTACCTCTAACCCCGTCTGATCACCAGGCCAGGAGAGAGCAGGGTCATCTCTCCCACGGGTCTGGATCATGCCTCTGCAGCACATCTCTCCCTGCCCCTCCCAAGGCCCCTGCATGAGTGTGCTCATGCAAGAGTGTGCATGCATCATAGCCTCCACTGCCAGAATGAATGCTTTGCCAGCGGCCCTGTCTGAGTGCTTTCCCCGCAACCTGGGAGCACGTTAGCTCCCTCAGCACAGCCAGTACCTGACCCCAAGGAGCCAGAGGACAAAGCCATAGGTCTAGTTCCAGTGCCCCAGGCTTAGAGCATATAGCTCAGGGGTACCAAGCTGAGACCTATTACCAGCAATTAAGCAGGGGAAGAGCCCCCACTCTCAGAACACTGAGAAGAATGAGACATGGGTTTGTGGACTAGCATGGCAGCAGGGCATGCCTCCCTCCACAAGGCTGGTCCAGGAAGGATGTAGTCAGTCTGTTGGCCACAGCCTCTGCCTGAGGGAGCCCTGCATCCTAGAACACCTAACAAAGGAAATGCAGGTGCCGCACCAGTGATCGAAGGGGGCTCCCCTAAGGCACAGGAAAGGACATGGTGGGGTGGGGGGGGGTCATCTCTCTCTCTCTAGCAGTGGTTCTTAACCAGATTGAAATGACTGAAATGACAGACATAGAATTCAGAATCTGTATGGCAAGGAAACTCATTGAGATCCAGAGGAAATCCAAAACTTCATCCAAGGAATTCAGTAAAATGATCCAAGAATTGAAAGACAAAATTGCCATTTTAAGAAAGAACCAAACTGAGCTTCTGGAATTGAAAAACTTACTAAAAGAATTTTATGATACAGTTGGAAGCATTAACAACATAAGAGACCATGGGGAGGAAAAAATCTCAGAGCTCTAAGACCAGTTCTTCAAATCAACTCAGAGAAAAATAAAGAAAAATGAATTTTTTATAAATGAACAAAACCTTGGAGAAATACAGGATTTTATAAAGAAACCAAACCTATGACTCATTGGCATTCCTGAGAGAGAAGAAGATAGATTTGAATTCAAATTCTCTGAAATTAATGAAAATAAAAACACAACATACCAAAATCCCTGGGATGTGGCTAAAGCAGTGTTAGGAGAAAAGTTAACAGTACTAAACACCCATATCAGGAAGCTAAAAAGACCTCAGATTGAGGCTCTAACATCACACCTAGAGGAACTGGAAAAAAAAAAAAAACCCCAAAGCTAGCAGAAGAAAAGAAATAACTAAAATCAAGGAATAACTGAATGAAACTAGGATGCAAATGTCCATATAAAAAAAATTAAACCAAAAGTTGACACTGTAAAGGAATAAACAAGATTGATAGACTGTTAACTAAACAAAGAAAAAAAGGGAGAAGATCCAAATGGCATGATCAGAAACAACAAAGGTGACATTACAACCAAAACACACAAAAAAAACAACGTTCCATATTCAATAAGTGGTGCTGGAATAACTGGCTATGCAAATACAGAAGAATGAAACTGGACCCCTACCTATCACCATATACAAAAATTAACTCAACATAAATTAAAAACTTATATGTAAGACCTCGAACTATAACAATCCTAGAAGAAAACCTAGGAAATACCTTTGCTGACATCAGTCTTGGAAAAGAATTTATGGCTAAGTCCTCAAAAGCAATTATAACAACAACAAAAATGATTAAGTGGGACCTAACTAAACTAAAGAGCTTCTGCACAGCAATACAAACTATCAACAAAGTATAGAGACAGCCTACAGAATGGAACAATAAATGTTAACCAACCATGCATCCAACAAAGGTGTAATATCCAGAATCTATAAGGAACTTACACACGCAAACCACTAAAAAGTGAGCAAAGGACATGAACAAATACTTCTCAAAAGAAGACATACAAGTGGCCAACAAACATATGAAAAAAAAAATACTCATCATCACTAATCATCTGAGAAATAAAAATCAATACCCCAATTAGATACCATCTCACACCAGTCAGAATGGTCTTCGTTAAAAACTCAAAAACATAACAGATTTTGGTGAGGCAGTGGAAGGGGCACTTATACACTGTCGGTGGAAATACAAATTAGTCCAACCACTGTTGAGAAAAGTTTGGAGTTTCTCAAAAAACTAAGAATTGAACTACCATTTGACCCAGCAATCCCATTACTGCATATATACCCAAAGGAAAATAAATTATCCTACCAAAAGGACTCATGTACTCGTATATACATCACAGTGCTGCTCACAATAGCAAAAACATGTAATCAACCTAGGGGCCCATCAACAGTGGATTAGATAAAGAAAACGTGGCACACATACACCATGGAATACTATGCAGCCACAAAAAAAGAATGAAGTCATGTCCTTTGCAGCAACATGGCTGTATTTGGAGGCCATTATCCTAAGCAAACTAACACAGAAATAGAAAACCAAATACCACATGTTCTCACTTATAAGTGGGAGCTAAACATTGGCTACACAGGGAAATAAAGATGGGAACAATAGACAATGGGGACTGCTAAAGGGTGGAGAGAGGGAGGGAGGTAAAGGCTGAAAAACTGCGTATTAGTATTATGCTCAGTACCTGGGTGACAGGATCAATCATACCCCAAACCTCAGCACCATGTAAAACATCCATGCAACACACCTAAACATGTACCCTCTGATTCTAAAATAAAAGTTGGAAAAGAAAAATAATATATTGGTAGATGAAGAAGATCCTTGGTTTTGTTGTCCTCTGAATTATATTTTATCAGTTTCCTTAGAAATGCTTAGGCTCTAGAGAACTAACTTGCCCTTAAAGAGTTGCCAGTTTAAATGGAGTCTGACTTGTCATTTAAAAATCAGTTTATCAATTTATATTAGGAAATACACCATTTTAAGACCATTGAAGGAGGAAGGAGCTAAATGGAAAGGCAGAATCTGCTTACCACTAGTGAAAAGAGCCCTCCCAGGATCATATTACTTTGAGTAATTTACCGTAGTGCAGATTCTAGTCCTTACCTTTCCTAATATTAGGTAGGTGCAAAAGTAATTGCAGTTCTGCATTAAAAGTAATGGTAAAAACCGCAATTACTTTTGCACCAACATAATCTAAAACTCTTACAGTAGATTTGACTTGAGAAGGCTGTCACTAATCACATTCAAAGTATACCTAAATGCACTAGAAGGAAGTTGTTCAGTTGCAAGACAAGCATAACTAAAAATTAAGCAGGCAGATAATATCAGAAATCAAATCACAGTCATATAGTTGTTTGGTGAAAATGGAATTTTCAGAAAATGTACTAGTTACATGATTTTTACGTTCAATGACATATTTAATAGGCAGCCCTGCCAGAATAGCCAGACAAATTGACTTTGGACCAAATAATTCCCTCTTCTGGCAGAGAGGACAACTGCTAATTTTAACCTTTCTTATACCTCTTTCACTTCTGATAATGGTGTACTGAATTTCATTGCACAACTTCTTCCCCTCTGTCTACACCCTTGACTCGAAGAGTAAAGATGTGACAACTGAAAGCATACCATCTCTCTATCAACATCTCACAGTGAATGGTTCAGGAATGGATGTGTCATTATTCAGACAAATCATGGAAATCCAGGAGTTGGTGAAAGGCTTGTCTTAACATCTCTAAAGTTGCTGAGCAAATAAGGAATTGACTTCAGACTGCTGAGAATGCAAGCACACACAAAAGGTAAGGGATGGAGAGGTGACACTGTACTCTATTCATGTTGCTTGAGCCCCTGAACCCAGCAGAGTCTGAATCCATAAACACCATAAATCTAAAAACAGTATACAAAGGTTCAAAATGAATAGTGAGAGTCTCCCACTCTGCCTAGCCCCACCCCAAGTTCCTCTCCCTCTAAATACTCACATTAATATTCTGGTACTGCCTTCTACTCAAACTCATGTACATACTAGCATATATAAATATTTCTCTATTCTCAATTTTCACAAAACTATTGTACTTTTGTATTTACATATTATTCTGTACCTTTCTTTTTAATTTAATATTATATCTTAGATATATTTCTATGGGGGACTGAAAATATAAGTTATTGAAAAGTATATAGAGTATGTCACCATTTATCCAAGAAAGAGGGCATATAAAAATATATGCTTGGCCGGGCGCGGTGGCTCAAGCCTGTAATCCCAGCACTTTGGGAGGCCGAGGCGGGTGGATCACGAGGTCAGGAGATCGAGGCCATCCTGGCTAACATGGTGAAACCCCGTCTCTACTAAAAATACAAAAAACTAGCCGGGCGATGTGGCGGGCGCCTGTAGTCCCAGCTACTCGGAGGCTGAGGCAGGAGAATGGCGTGAACCTGGGAGGCGGAGCTTGCAGTGAGCTGAGATCCAGCCACTGCACTCCAGCCTGGGTGACACAGCACGAGACTCCGTCTCAAAAAAAAAAAAAAATATATATATGCTCATTTGCTAATATCTAAAACAATGTTTAAAATGGAAAAAAAGGAAAAACAAATGACATGTAACCAAAAACAACAACAAAAAGTATTATCTACAGGAGGAAAGGGAACACAGGGTAGAAAGGATAGAATAAAAACTCAGCTTCTCTGAAAATATGGAGTTTTATTTATCTGATTTTCAATAAAATTTAATTTAATTTAAAAAGTGATACTGAAACCAAAATGACAGAAACAAGTGAACTTAGCTATATACTGAGTTGATGACCTTAACTGCATAGAAATGAACTCTTTCAAATGACTTTAAAACACTGAGATTTGTCGGGTCACTCTGAATTGGATGTAACTAACGGATAAAATGAACTACCAAAAAAACCCAAACTTGTTTCAGTAATTGTACATTTGGTGGTAATGTTGACATTGTTACTCTGAGCCTGGTGTATATGTATTGTAGAGTAAAACAAATTAGTTTTTATGCAGGTTCCATTCAAGATTGAGATTTAGAGATGGGGCAATATGGGAGAAGGAAGACACAGATATAATAAAATCAATTAAATTAAATTAAATCCTAATTTTTTTCTGATTTCTGCCAGAAAACCAGCAATAATGAGCATACTTAGTACCCAAAGTATGGTCTTAAAATACGTATTTTCCACTAAATAGAACCCAGGCTTTTTGGAGAAATAACGTGTCTCAGCCTGGGCAGGAAAAATACAAGATAAGCCTGGTATATTTTGTCATGTCAAAAAGCAAAAAGCTATTCAAGAACAATGATGTCAAAAGAATTCAAGGATCAACATGAAAAAAAGTTTTCAGTGTCAACTATGGAAAAATATAAGCAGTAATAAAGACAATAAGTACAAGGGTTAAAATGAATCAAATATGATTAAATCCTTCATTTATAATGATGCTGCAAAACAAACAATCATCCTTTTTATCATCTTTGGATGATGCTAACAAACCAATTTACCATTTTGAAAACTGATGAATAAAGAGAAAGAGAAATCATTTGCTCTGCCTTTCCTATTATATCTGTGTCTCAGAGAAATGTAATAATTGATGAGGGAAAAACCTTTTCTTCATAGAGGTATTCCAGCTAAAACTGCAGGAGCAATGGTACAGAATTAGAGAATCACCATTTCGCTACTCTTAATAAAATAATGGACTTAGGCAAAGATAATTGATGACCTCTAACCTCACAAAAAGAGAGACAACCACTTACTATGTGCCTTCTATTAGAAGTACATGGCGGCCGGGCGCGGTGGCTCAAGCCTGTAATCCCAGCACTTTGGGAGGCCGAGACGGGCGGATCACGAGGTCAGGAGATCGAGACCATCCTGGCGAACACAGTGAAACCCCGTCTCTACTAAAAAAATACAAAAAACTAGCCGGGCGAGGTGGCGGGCGCCTGTAGTCCCAGCTACTCGGGAGGCTGAGGCAGGAGAATGGCGTGAACTCGGGAGGCGGAGCTTGCAGTGAGCTGAGATCCGGCCACTCCAGCCTGGGCGACAGAGCGAGACTCCGTCTCAACAACAACAACAACAACAACAACAACAAAAAGAAGTACATGGCACACTCTATAACATGTTTTTGGGAAAACAAACAAATAAACCAAATGAGTTCTAAACCTGATTAGGTTTTAAGTAGAATCTCTAGGAAATATAGAGGTATAGGTATATGTTAAATAACATGATAAAAATAAAATTCGAAAAATAAAACTCTTTAGGACAAAATAAAATACAACTGCATTTTTTTCAACAAATAAATTGCAGGAAGGAAAATAGAGAGGAAGAAAGAGACAGAGGAAAGCCTATAGATTAAAAAAAAACATGACTGGTGTATTTACTGTGGTTGATTACAAAAGTCACAAATTCTTCATCCCTCCCTATGCCATGTTACCTTTTAGTGTTTCTCAGTCTGACTCTGATTTGGCAATGAGACCTGCTTTGACCAAAAGAACAGACCAGAAGTGATGAGTGGCCACTTCTAAGCCCAAACCTCAAGAGACTTGCATTCTACTTCTTGCTTTCTGTTTTGTATGGCTAAAATAAAGATATGATCAAAATGCAATTTCAGAAATCATATGGTTGATTACCATACAATTTTTTTTCTTTTTTGTGATGTTTTAAAAGCGAGAGAATAACGAGAACAGACCTCATGGGGAATATACTTGATAGACGAGGTACTATAACCACACAGTGAGTGAGTTCCAATTTTATTTAGAGTCCAGCAATTAAAATCTAGTTGCTCAACTAGGATGAAAACAGGCCTCTGTAGATATAAAGTCTAATCAAAGTTTGAGGCATACCTTTCTACAAGAGATTCTCACAAGAGACTGGTTGACCTATACAGCAGAGATTCACAAGGACACACAAGGTCGCTCGATGCTAGCAAGCGGTGCCAGTGTTGGTGGGCGAGGCTTTGGCTTTGAAGAATCGCTTGGACTGACAGAGAGTAGCCCTGCTGCAGCCTGAGCTGTCAATGTGTTTGTCATAACCCTGGGCTTATATGTGTGTTGGAATCCAGTGAGTCCAATAACTCAACACATGTAGTCTAATAGGGTGTGGTGTAACATTTTTGAATGGAGAGGGATTAGACTCCATGTTCTTATCAAAGCAAAATATGTCACTCACGTGGCAAACTATGTAAGTATTTGGAATCACTTCAAAGCGACATATCATACTCTGGTTCCTTTGCCATCACTATGAGAACATGCCAGAGCTGGCCTGTGGATGATGAGAGACACGCAGATCAAGGACAAGTCATACCGGTCATCCTAGGTGGGGCTAACATATGTAGCTAACAGCCAGCCAATTCCAATGTGAATGATCCCAGACAAGATCAAGAGAGCTGCACACTGATCCCATATACATTAGCATTAAATATTTTATTGTTTAACCTCAGAAGTATTATAGGTTTTGTGATGAAGCATTATATTACTGTAACAATAGATAAATGATACATCCACTGAATTGCAGTATAAAGGCCTTAATTGTATTTTGATTTAAACAAATTGTTTTTTAAAATGTGAGTCACTTGGGAAATGTTAAACAGTGACTGTATATTTGCTGATGTTATGGAAATATTCCTTTTTCTGTGCTGAGATTATAGAGTTGCACTCATTTTTTTGCAGTGTGTTAGTAGTATTCCAACTATATATTTTTTAAAAGTCCTTGTCTTTAGAGATACATATTGGAATTACATGACTTAGATTTGCTTCAAAATAACTCATGGAGGGTGTCGTGATAAGGATAGTGAAATAGATAAAGTGGACAATGAGTTGATAATCATTAAAAAGAAATGATGGTCACATGGGGCTTAATACTATTTTATCTACTTCTATAAGGTTGAAATTTTTAATAACAGATTGTACTTGTGTGGAAAAAAATACCAGAGGCTTGCATCAAAAGAAGACAATAAAAACAACATACAGAAATAGGAAAAAATAGGTTAATTAAGAAACAACGAGTTTATATGAAATATACTATTTAGTCTTTCAAGAAATGTGGTTGTGCCTAACACTTGTCAAGCATTGGTGATACAGGAGTGAACAAACAGACAAAAGTACTTGTCATCAAGTAACTTAAATTTCTATTTACATACAAAAAATTAAGAAGGAAAATACAGAATATATCAGATAGTGATCAGAGCTATGGAGAAAAATAGGGAAGTGGGGTTGAGAATACTGGGAGTTAGGAGAAGGTAGTTTGCAGTTTGTTTGATTATCATGATAATTATTATTATTTTTAAGACGGAGCCTCACTATGTTGCCCAGCCTGGACTCTAACTCCCATGCTCGAGAGGAAAATAAATACCTGGGTTTGGCTGTAATTTTCATCAGAGAAACATAATAAACTTTCCATACACTTGGAGACACTAGCATTGACCTTTCATATGATAATGAAGCTCTCAGTGATTTTCATATCTCAGTTTGGGCAGTATGGGTTTACTATTTTTGCTTCACTCTCAAATCCTGATCATTTACTGGCCATCTTTCCAATTTCTCAGGATGCACTGCTGTCGTTCTTTATGCACTACATTCATGTATACAGATAACTGAATCAGCTTTAAAAGTTGTATTTGATAGAGAATGCATAGCTGAACTACATGCTTTGTCTATAATATATTTAAAAATTGACTAGTTTCCCTTCACTTCAACTGACACTACAGGAATCCAAGCCATTGCTCATATGAAATTATTACAACAGCCTTCTACAAGTCATCATGCTTCCACCTTTTGGTACAATTTATTTTCAAAACAACAGCTAGAATGGTCCTTTTAAAATATCAGGCAGATTTCATCACTCTTCTTTTCAAAATTCTCTAATATCTTTCTATTTTACTCAAAGAAATATCCAGTCTTTTACAATGTCCTAAGAAGCACTACTTAGCCTGTATCCTCACCACTTACCTCTCACCAGCTCCTACCACTCTTCTCATTGACTCTACTCCAGAGGCACTGACATCTCTGGTATTCCTCACCCTTTGCAGATATGCCTCCACCTCGGGTATTTAAACTGAGTGTTCCTTCTGCCTAGAGAGTTTTCTCAGATAGCCCAATGGCTAATTCCCTCTCCTCCTTCAAGTCGTTTCTCAGATGATATTCTATCAATGAAACCTTCTATGGATACATGGTTAATAATACTCTTTCTCTTTTTCCAGAATGACCTTGGGTTAACATTTTAGCACTGTTCCCCTGGAAACCTAATAAAGGCAGAAGAGCACCTCTGTTACCAAGCAACGTGCTTTTAGTTAAAAAAAAAAAAAAAAAGAAAAGAAGAAAAGAAAAGAAAAAAAAACCCTGATTCATACCCAATAACATCTGGAGTGGAAGCTATGTGTATGAACTATAAATACTTTATTGGAATACACATCTTCAGACTTCTCTGAAAGTGATAGTCTTGTAATCAAACATGTTCCTTGCAAGAATCCTGGAAACTGTGCCTAAGACAGTAATGTATGATACCAAGTCATATTTGTGACACAAGGCCTTGAAGCTAGGTTGAATACAGTACTTACCCAGTTGGATCTCCTCTCTTCACAACTGAGCTAAAATTTGGGATGCAGGTAGGGAACAGAAACAGCTGGCTCCTGGAAGACTGTATGGATTGCTGTGAAGATTTCTCCCACCAAAGAGAAACATTTGACTGCCCTCTTGGCATGCTATTTTTCCTGGCTATCCTCTTCTAAGTGAAGCTTATTTCAAGTCTGGCCTATGGCAGTTTTGTTGAACCAAAGAAGACTTTCCAAGTAGTAACCATGATAGGGCTGAACAGTAAATAAGCTGGGAATCTGCCATGTAACAGACAAGCAGGAACACGGGAGAACTAGAAAGGCTCTGGAAGAGAGAAGTGGGACTGATATGGACAGCCCAACAATGCAAGACCAGTAGGGAACTGAAGTTTGCAGGCACTAAAAAGAGCAACTGCAAGTAAGCTTGTCTACACATCTACCCTCCTATGACCCACTTACGTCTGGGATGCTTGCATTCAACTTCCTGGCCTTAGGATGGATACTAGGGAGCAAACTCATAAACTTCCTACTACTGCCCTTGCACCTACTGATGGGACTGGCAATTTTCTGAACCTGGCTGGAGTAGAAGCCACAGACAAGCAGCATCACCTCTTGGGAAGCCCCACCTAACAAACCACAGTGACTGAATCAGAGCCTTAAACTAAGGCAGGCTGCCGCGAGCCAAGGCAACTCTGGAAAATGGGTGGGACCACGATAAATTGCAGCTCTAGTTCCAGGATATTGGATCTAGAGACTCAAGACTCATCTCTCAGACTCCTTCTGTTCTTCCTCTACTTTCTTCTCCAAATAGATCCCTTATCAGCTACCCCAAACTCAGATATTCTCCTGCCATCACAAAGCGAGGGCTATGTTCAGACATATTCCTAGCTCAGACTCTCAATTTATGAGGAGGGAATTTTTGAAATTGGACTGAGGAAAAAATACTTTTGAACCATACTTTGAAGAAAAAGGTAAAACGTAACTGTAAAATCTCCCTGGCACCAGCCCCTGTGTTATATTTCTGTTTTCACTAGGGAGAAGTTTACATTGTTCAGGAATGTTTTGAAGGGTTTGGTCTCCTAATCAGTCAATAGGCCATACCTACAGGGGGACATATGTTTCCAAAGACGCTTCACACTGCAGCTCCTATCTGCTTCTCCACTCTACTCTAGGACCTTCTGGCTCTGCCTCCTTCTTTGTTTTGTTTTGTTTTGGGATGGAGTCTCGCTCTGTTGCCCAGGCCGGAGTGCAGTAGCATGATCCCAGCTCACTGCAACCTCCACCTCCCAGGTTTAAGCAATTCCCCTACCTCAGCCTCTCAAGTACCTGGAATTACAGGTGCGCATCACCACGCCCAGCTAATTTGTGTATGTTCAGTAGAGACAGGGTTTCAACATGTTGCCCAGGCTGGTCTCGAACTCCTGACATCAAGTGATCTGTCTGCCTCAGCTTTCCAAAGTGCTGGGATTACAGGTGTGAGCCACTGCACCTGACCACCTCTGCTACTTCTGATGCTGTGCTTCACCATCAATAATTCAGTATATTCGGTGTTTTTCACGTCCCCCACCCCCACGCCATGTAAAATCTTATCCCCTCTGCCTGCATGGACTTTTCCACCTCACCTTTTCTATCTGACTTGGAAAATGTCTGCAGGCTGGCTGAGTTCCTCAACCCAAAGTCACTTTTGCTGTAAGTGACCCTCTTTCCAGGAACTACTTCCTTTCCTCCCCACCTCAGACCCGTCCACATCTTCATTAAATTCTCTTCAAACTGTTCAATTTGTGTGTTTGCCAGCTTTTTTCTACTGGGACTTTGACTGCTAACATTTACAGAAACGTATTGAAGTCATCAGTTTCTTCACTAGGATTATACTTTCTTTGAAAGTGAAGACTAAATTATTTTATGGTTTTGTTCAGTAGTTTGACAAGTATGTTTTTTCAATCCTGCTCCTTCTGTATTAACAAATACTGACGAGTTTCTCCACCATGTCAGAAATTGTGCCAGACCCCAGGAATAAGTAACAAAAGAAAAAGATCATGTCTTCACGGCATTTACTGCCTACTAACAGCATTAAAATACTGTATTTGGTTGTTTTAATTTTGGAGGCCATACCACACATCATATTAAACATTTTTAAATGTAGCAGAAAAAACTTATAAAAGTTTTTCAATTTTGTGTTTGACATCATTGGATATAAGTAACATGTAATTTATGATTATGATTTTATAGCATTACATATACTGAGGTTTTTGAAATAAAGAAACGAACTTTTCGAATGCAGTGAAATATTTATGAATGCCTCCATTTAATGATGAAGTAACATTTAATTAACTATTAATGTGGATTTTCTTTATTTTGTATTTTGTATTTTTATTAATTTGAATTTATTAACTTGAATTTTCAGATTTTTATATTTTAGAATTTTTGATAGACAAAATAATATCCACCAATCACTAGCCCTCCCCTCCTCTGGGCAAATAGAAAGCCACATGTTCCAGCTGGAAAGCTACATGATTAGTCCTGCCCAGTGAAAGGTAAATAGTGAGGCAGCAAAAAGTTTGTGCCCAATCTTCAGGCTCTCTCTTCCATGATTGCCTTGGCAACCAGGAAGGCTGTGTTTTCTAGATGGTGCAAATGGTGCAAATAAGACCTGGCAGAGGTTCTATCAGCCTGGGTTCTTAAGCGGCTTAGGGAAGCCCAGAACCCCCAAGCCCTCATCATTAACCTGCAAGGAACATGTAACATAAGCTAGAAATAAAGCCTTTTAAAAGCCGCCAACACCTGGGAAATAATTGTGATTGCAGAACAACCTAAACAATGCTATGAACACAAAGCCTCATTTCTGGTTTTGGGTTTTTGTTGTTGTTGTTGTTGCGCAGGGGGGGTCTCTTACATCTTCAGAGCCTCTGCCTCTTGGCCTTATATACTATGTTAACAGTACCTAATAAATAAGACAATCTTAAGTAAGTTAGGCCATTCTTGCATTGCTATAAAGGAATATCTGAAACTGGGCAATTTATAAAGAAAAAAAGTTTAATTGGCTTAGAGTTCTGCAGGCTGTACAAGCATGGATCCAGCATCGGCTCCTGGTGAGGGCCTCAGGAGGCTTCCGATCATGGCAGAGGGCAAAGGGAGAGCAGGCGTGTCATGGCAAGAGTGGGAGCAAGGGAACAGGGCGCGTGGAGGGATCCTAGGCTTCTAAACAACCAGATCTCACATGAGCTGAATGAGATCTCCATTATCACCAAGACAATAGTAATAAACTGTGCATGAAAGATCCACTGCCGTGATCTAATCACCTCTCACCAGGCCCCACCTCCAACAATGGGAATCACATTTCAACATGAGATTTGGAAGTGACAAACATCCAAACCATATCACACTTGGGGAAATAGGAAATCAAATGAAAAGTTAAAATAAAGTTTAATAAATGCAATTTATTCAGCAAAGATTTATTGAGCTCATATTACATGGAAAGAGGTCAATTTCTCTTGAGTTACATAGGCTGCATGAAAGTATAGTGGATACTGGAACACATTCAGAGTTCTACTAAGCAGGAAAAAGAGAAGCTGATGCACTGCAGGCAATCAGTCCACTACAGGGCAGTAACTTCAAAGTTATAATGGACTTCTTTCACCAATGATCCCGAGTAAAACAAGACAAGACACTTCTGACACTACAGAAAAGACTATTTCTCTAGGAAGATAAACTAAGACACCGCATTGAGTTGTTCAAGTCCGCAGGGTATTAAGGGAGGCTAAGGAGGATGGACTCCTAGAAGAAAAAAAGAGGCCATTCCATTAAAGAGAGAGGAAAGCACTTTCTCTTCAAGTGGGGTATGAGAGAGAAAGAACTTGCCTACCTGAGAGATGACAGTAATGAAAAAAACAAAATAAAAAAAGAGACAGAATGCAAGAAAAAAGCCCTCAAGGCTTCTGGCCTAGGAAGCTACTCTCTCTAGAGTATTGTTGGCTGCTAGGCATTCTATGGTTAAAACATTACCTTGTATAAGGCTCACAGTGAAGCTGAGAGACTGGGACTCAGGCTCTTTTTTCTATTGATATCTGTACCTTTTAAAATATAGTTTTCTGCATATACAACCAAAGCAGGTGATAATTTATTGTTGTTTTTTCAAATGGCTTTATTAAGGTATAATTTAAATACAATAAAATTTATCAATTTTAAGTTTACAATTTGACGAGTTTTGAAAATATAAAGTCGTGTATTAAGTACTACCACCAAGATACAAACTTTTTAACTCGCCCAAAAAGGTTCCCTTGCATCCCTTTGCTAAGCACTTTTTTTTTTTTTTTTTTTTTTTAGTCACAGACCTTTTATTCGAAGGAAACCTTAAATGGAGATGTAACACGCCAGCTACTTAAAGACACAAGGCTCTGCAAGAGTGAGTGTGGGAGTGGGAGGGGGCTGGAGTCCCACCAGCTGGGCCCCCTCGCTGCTTCTGCCTAGCTCTCCCTGCTGGAGCACAGGTACTACAGGGAACCTTCCGAACCACTGGAGGCTGAGCCTGGGCCTGTCAAGCCCTGACTGGACATCCTCAACAGAGAATGTTTATGGAGTCAGCACGAAGCCATGGGGAGAGGCAGCCCAGGGGCCAGTCGCCCTCACAGGTCCTCCAGGGAGGGGCCCTCAGAGCTTCTCAGCAGGGACAGCAGGTTCAGAGCTGTGACACCGGGCACGTGGCCAGCGCAGATCTGCAGCACGCGCACCAGGCGCGGCGCCATGGTGGCCCGAAAGCCTTCCACCTCCAGGTCACAGTAGAGCAGGGGGCTTTGGTAGGTGTGGGCCAGCTTCACCACGGTGTGCCGGTGAATGCTGCAGTGGCTCTCCCGCCCAGCACCTGTGGCGAGGAAACACACCTTCCCCAAGAAGAAGCTGGCATCCACATGGCGCAGGGACTCCTCGGTGTTCTGGAGGCTGTATTTGCTGTGAAGATTAACCACAAACACGATCAGGTCAATTCGTGGCCGATTCACACTGGAGGGCAAAAGGAGGGACTTTGCCAAGTGGACCTTCAGCTCGGAGGCGCAGTCCTCCTTGAGCATCGAGTCCGCCAGCTGCTGCAGAAGAGCATCCTCTGTGCCTACCAGCAAGATGGTGGCCGTGTTCAGGCTGGGCAGCTTGTCCAGAGGCCTCAACACCGACATCACAGCCTCAAGGCCGACCGCCGCTCCTGCTGTGCGCGCCGATCTTTTAAACCGCCCTGAGTCCCCCTAAGCACTCTTTTTACAGTTTGGCCTTTGGCTGGGCATGGTGGTTCACGCCAGTAATCCCAGCAGTTTGAAAGGCCATGGCGGGTGGATCACTTGAGGTCAGGAGTTCGAGCCCAGCCTGGCCAACATGGCAAAATCCCATCTCTTCAAAAAAAAAAAAAAAAAGGAAAATTAGCTCAGAGTGGTGATGCGCTCCTGTAGTCCCAGCTACCCAGGAGACTGAGGCACGGGAATCGCTTGAACCCAGGAGGTGGAGGTTGCAGTTAGCTGAGATTGCACCACTGCACTTCAGTCTGGGTGACAGAGTGAGACCCTGCCTCAAAAATAAACAAACAAACAAATAAATAATAAATATAAGTGGCCTCTGCCATCCTCAACTGCATGAGTGGACTCTGATTACTGTTAGATTGCACCAAAAATGGTAATCTCATGCCACTTGCTAGTCATTGGTTCAGGAATTAATATGAAAATCTAAGTAATTCTGGCCTAAGAGAAGATGACTATAGACTTCTAGGAAAGAAAAATCATCCTCTTCTGGTCCTGACAGAGTAACTGATGCTAGACTAGGTATTTAATCATAAACAAAAACTGAACAAAACTTGTGAAAGAACTATTTTCAGAGTTTAGACAACAGGTAGTGTAGGACTGTGTTTCCTTTGTTTACCCCCAGATTCTACCCTAAGGAACTGTCTGGATCACAAAGTGGAGAAGTGTAAGCCAAGCAGGGAAGACTCATCTACAGAACTGTTGAAGTGGAGATCAGAGTTTGGGAGGCTAAGCAGCTGAAATTTGTGAGGCAGACCACCAGAGAGAAGGCAAGAGAACTAAGCAGAAAACACGATTGTTTTAAATATCTCAACATAATGAAATGGGGAAAGGATAGTCTTTTCAACAAATAATGCTGGAAAAATTCAATATCCATATGCAAAATAACAGTAATAATAACCGTTGTCAACATTTACTACAAATCCTACTGCTACATGATACTTTTTTTTATTATTATTATACTTTAAGTTCTAGGGTACATGTGCATAACATGCAGGTTTGTTACATATGTATACTTGTGCCATGCTGCTGTGCTGCACCCATCAACTCATCAGCACCCATCAACTCGTCATTTACATCAGGTATAACTCCCAATGCAATCCCTCCCCCCTCCCCCCTCCCCATGATAGGCCTCGGTGTGTGATGTTCCCCTTCCCGAGTCCAAGTGATCTCATTGTTCAGTTCCCACCTATGAGTGAGAACATGCGGTGTTTGGTTTTCTGTTCTTGTGATAGTTTGCTAAGAATGATGGTTTCCAGCTGCATCCATGTCCCTACAAAGGACACAAACTCATCCTTTTTTATGGCTGCATAGTATTCCATGGTGTATATGTGCCACATTTTCTTCATCCAGTCTGTCACTGATGGACATTTGGGTTGATTCCAAGTCTTTGCTATTGTGAATAGTGCCGCAATAAACATACGTGTGCATGTGTCTTTATAGCAGCATGATTTATAATTTACAAGAAAAAAACAAACAACCCCATCAAAAAGTGGGCAGAGGATATGAACAGACATTTCTCAAAAGAAGACATTCATACAGCCAACAGACACATGAAAAAATGCTCATCATCACTGGCCATCAGAGAAATGCAAATCAAAACCACAATGAGATACCATCTCACACCAGTTAGAATGGCGATCATTAAAAAGTCAGGAAACAACAGGTGCTGGAGAGGATGTGGAGAAATAGGAACACTTTTACACTGTTGGTAGGATTGTAAACTAGTTCAACCATTATGGAAAACAGTATGGGGATTCCTCAAAGATCTAGAACTAGATGTACCATATGACCCAGCCATCCCAGTACTGGGTATATACCCAAAGGATTATAAATCATGCTACATGATTCTTAATGCAGAATAAATAAGCATACTGCCTATAAGATCAGGAAGAAACTAGGTCACCTTCTATGTAACATCATAATTAATAAGTGTCCTAGCTAGTACAATTGGCAAGAAAACAATTGCAAACAAGTAAACTGTCCTTATAGATATTACTACATAAAAAGAAAATTCTACAGAATGCACAGAAAACTACTAGAACTAATGAGTGAATTTAGCAAGAGTGCAGGATGCAAAGCCAACATACAAATATAGTTCTATATGCTAAAAACAAAATAACTTTAAAAAGAAATTTAATAAAATATATACCTTATGAAAATATCAAGAAAATACAAATTACTTAGGTAATAGAAATATGGGCCAACGTGGCAAAATCCTATCTCTACTAAAAATACAAAAACTAGCCAGGCATGGTGGCAGATACCTATAATCCCAGCTACTCAGGAGGCTGAGGCAGGAGAATTGCTTGAATGTGGGGCGTGGAGGTTGCAGTGAGCCAAGATCATGCCACTTCACTCCAGCCTGGGTGAAAGAGCAAAACTCCATCTCAAAAAAAAGAAAAAAAAAGAAAAGAAAAGAAATATAAGCAAAATCTGGGCACTGAAACTGTAAAATAATGTTGCGATAAATTAAAGAAAATGTATATAGAAAAATATACCATGTTTGTGGTTAGGGGATTTAATATTTTTAAGATATCAATTCTTTATAGACACATAGATTCAAAACAATACCAAGCAAAGTTCCAGGAAGATTTTTGGAGAAATTGACAAGGGAATCCTAAAATCGATACAGAAACACAAAAGAGCCAGAGTAGCAAAAACAATTTTAAAAATAAGAAACAACGTTGGAAGGCTTGCATAGTTAATATGAAGACTTATTCCAAACCTGCATTAATAAGGACAGTATGCTACTTACAGATCAGTGGAACAAAAATAGGTATATTGTTAAAACACAACTGTTTTAAACAAATATCTCAAGGTAATACAAAGGGGAAAAAATAGTCTTTTCAACAAATGATGTTGGAAAATTTGAATATCCAGATGCAAAATAATCATAATCATAATAATCAAAATAATAATAATCTCTGCTATCTAACATCAAATACAAAAATAAATTTATAAACATGTCAGCATAAAGGCTTGCATAAAAATATTTTTTTAATTTTTATAAAAAAGGTTTTCTTTTCTTATACTTTAAGTTCTAGGGTACATGTGCACAACGTGCAGGTTTGTTACATATGTATACATGTGCCATGTTGGTGTGCTGCACCCATCAACTCGTCAGCACGCATCAACTCGTCATTTATATCAGTTATAACTCCCAATGCCATCCCTTCTCCCTCCCCCCTCCCCATAATAGGCCCCAGTGTGTGATGTTCCCCTTCCCATGTCCAAGTGATCTCACTGTTCAATTCCCACCTATGAGTGAGAACATGCGGTGTTTGGTTTTCTGTTCTTGCGAAAGTTTGCTGAGAATGATGATTTCCAGCTGCATCCATGTCCCTACAAAGGACACAAACTCATCCTTTCTTATGGCTGCATAGTATTCCATGGTGTATATTTGCCACATTTTCTTAATCCAGTGTGTCACTAATGGACACTTGGGTTGATTCCAAGTCTTTGCTATTGTGAATAGTGCCACAATAAACATACGTGTGCATGTGTCTTTATAGCAGCATGATTTATAATCCTTTGGGTATATACCCAGTAATGTGGTGGCTGGGTCATATGGTATTTCTAGTTCTAGATCCTTAAGGAATCGCCATACTGTTTTCCACAATGGTTGAACAAGTTTACAATCCCACCAACAGTGTAAATGTGTTCCTATTTCTCCACATCCTCTTCAGCACCTGTTGTTTCCAGACATTTTAATGATTGCCATTCTAAGTGCTGTGAGATGGTATCTCATTGTGGTTTTGATTTGCATTTCTCTGATGGCCAGTGATAATGAGCATTTTTTCATGTGTCTGTTGGCTGTATGAATGTCTTCTTTGGAGAAATATCTGTTCATATACTTTGCCCACTTTTTGATGGGGTTGTTTGTTTTCTTCTTGTAAATTTGTTTGAGTTCATGTAAGTTCTGGATATTAACCCTTTGTCAGGTGAGTAGATTGCAAAACTTTTCTCCCATTCTGTAGGTTGCCTGTTCACTCTGATGGTAGTTTCTTTTGCGGGGCAGAAGCTCTTTAGTTTAACTAGATCCCATTTGTCAATTTTGGCTTTTGTTGCCATTGCTTTTGGTGTTTTAGACGTGAAGTCCTTACCCATGCCTATGTCCTGAATGGTATTACCTAGGTTTTCTTCTAGGGTTTTTATGGTTTTAGATCTCACATTTAAGTCTCTAATCCATCTTGAATTAATTTTTGTATAAAGAGTAAGGAAAGGATCCAGTTTCAGCTTTCTACTTGTGGCTAGCCAATTTTCCCAGCACCATTTATTAAATAGGGAATCCTTTCCCCATTTCTTGTTTTTCTCAGGTTTGTCAAAGATCAGATGGCTGTAGATGTGTGGTATGATTTCTGAGGACTCTGTTCTGTTCCATTGGTCTATATCTCTGTTTTGGTACCAGTACCATGCTGTTTTGGTTACTGTAGCCTTGTAGTATAGTTTGAAGTCAGGTAGCCTGATGCCTCCAGCTTTGTTCTTTTGACTTAGGATTGTCTTGGAGATGCGGGCTCTTTTTTGGTTCCATATGAACTTTAAAGTAGTTTTTTCCAATTCTGTGAAGAAAGTCATTGGTAGCTTGATGGGATGGCATTGAATCTATAAATTACCTTGGGCAGTATGGCCATTTTCACGATATTGATTCTTCCTATCCATGAGCATGCTATGTTCTTCCATTTGTTTGTGTCCTCTTTTATTTCACTGAGCAGTGGTTTGTAGTTCTCCTTGAAGAGGTCCTTTACATCCCTTGTAAGTTGTATTCCTAGGTATTTTATTCTCTTTGAAGCAATTGTGAATGGAAGTTCATTCATGATTTGGCTCTCTGTTTGTCTGTTATTGGTGTATAAGAATGCTTGTAATTTTTGCACATTGATTTTGTATCCTGAGACTTTGCTGAAGTTGCTTATCAGCTTAAGGAGATTTTGGGCTGAGATGATGGGGTTTTCTAAATATACAATCATGTCATCTGCAAACAGGGACAATTTGATTTCTTCTTTTCTTAACTGAATACGCTTTATTTCTTTCTCTTGCCTGATTACCCTAGCTAGAACTTCCAACACTATGTTGAATAGGAGTGGTGAGAAAGGGCATCCCTGTCTTGTGCCAGTTTTTAAGGGGAATGCTTCCAGTTTTTGCCCATTCAGTATGATATTGGCTGTGGGTTTGTCATAAATAGCTGTTATTATTTTGAGAAATGTTCCATCAATACCGAATTTATTGAGAGTTTCTAGCATGAAGGGCTGTTGAATTTTGTCAAAGGCCTTTTCTGCATCTATTGAGATAATCATGTGGTTTTAGTCTTTGGTTCTGTTTATATGCTGGATTACGTTTATTGATTTGCATATGTTGAACCAGCCTTTCATCCCAGGGATGAAGCCCACTTGATCATGGTGGATAAGCTTTTTGATGTGCTGCTGGATTCGGTTTGCCAGTATTTTATTGAGGATTTGTGCATCAATGTTCATCAGGGATATTGGTCTAAAATTCTCTTTTTTTGTTGTGTCTCTGCCAGGTTTTGGTATCAGGATGATGTTGGCTTCATAAAATGAGTTAGGGAGGATTCCCTCTTTTTCCCATTATTATTATGTGGGAGTCTAAGTCTCTTTTTAAGTCTCTAAGGACTTGCTTTATGAATCTGGGTGCTCCTGTATTGGGTGCATATATATTTAGGATAGTTAGCTCTTCCTGTTGAATTGACCCCTTTGCCATTATGTAATGGCCTTCTTTGTCTCTTTTGATCTTTGATGGTTTAAAATCTGTTTTGTCAGAGACTAGGATTGCAACCCCTGCTTTTTTTTGTTCTCCATTTGCTTGGTAGATCTTCCTCCATCCCTTTATTTTGAGCCTATATGTGTCTTGCATGTGAGAAGGGTCTCCTGAATACAGCAAACTGATGGGTCTTGACTCTTTATTCAATTTACCAGTCTGTTTCTTTGAATTGGACCATTTAGTCCATTTATATTTAAGGTTAATATTGTTATGTGTGAACTTCATTCTGTCATTGTGATGTTAGCTAATTATTTTACTCATTAGTTGATGTAGTTTTTTCCTAGCATCGATGGTCTTTACATTTTGGCATGTTTTTTGCAATGGCTGGTACTGGTTGTTCCTTTCTATGTTTAGTGCTTCCTTCAGGGTCTCTTGTTGGCAGGCCTGGTGGTGACAAAATCTCTAAGCATTTGCTTGTCTGTAAAGGATTTTATTTCTCCTTCACTCATGAAACTTAGTTTGGCTGGATATGAAATTCTGGGTTGAAAATTCTTTTCTTTAAGAATGTTGAATATTGGCCCACACTCTCTTCTGGCTTGTAGAGTTTCTGCCGAGAGTTCTGCTGTTAGTCTGATGGGCTTCCCTTTGTGGGTAACCTGACCTTTCTCTCTGGCTGCCCTTAACTTTTTTTCCTTCAACTTTGGTGAATCTGACAATTATGTGTCTTGGAGTTCCTCTTCTCGAGGAGTATCTTTGTGGTGTTATCTGTATTTCCTGAATTTGAATGTTGGCCTGCCTTAGTAGGTTGGGGAAGTTCTCCTGGATGATATCATGCAGAGTGTTTTCCAACTTGGTTCCATTTTCCCCCTCACTTTCAGGCACACCAATCAGATGTAGATTTGGTCTTTTCACATAATCCCATATTTCTTGGAGGCTTTGCTCATTTCTTTTTCCTCCTTTTTTTCTAGACTTCTCTTTTTGCTTCATTTCATTCATTTGATCTTCAATCACTGATACTCTTTCTCCCAGTTGATCGAGATGATTACTGAAGCCTGTGCATTTGTCATGCAGTTCTCATGTCATGGTTTTCATCTCTGTCAGGTCGTTTATGGACTTCTCTGCTTTGGTTATTCTAGTTATCCATTAATCAAATTTTTTTTCAAGGTTTTTAGTTTCTTTGTGCTGGTTACGTAGTTCCTCCTTTAGCTCTGAGAAGGTTGATCGACTGAAGCCTTCTTCTCTCAACTTGTCAAAGTCATTCTCCGTCCAGCTTTGATCTGTTGCTGGCGATGAGCTGCGTTCCTTTGGAGGGGAAGATGTGCTCTGATTTTTTGACTTTCCAGCTTTTCTGCACTGCTTTTTTCCCATCTTTGTGGTTTTATCTGCCTTTGGTCTTTGATAACAGTCACGAACTGATGGGGTTTTGGTGTGGATGTCCTTTCTGTTTGTTAGTTTTCCTTCTAACAGTCAGGACCCTCAGCTGTAGGTCTGTTGAAGATTGCTTGAGGTCCACTCCAGACCCTGTTTGCCTGGGTATCAGCAGTGGAGGCTGCAGAAGATAGAATATTGCTGAAGAGCAAGTGTTGCTGTCTGATTCTTGCTCTGGAAGCTTCGTCTCAGGGGTGTACCCTGCCGTGTGAGGTGTGAGTTGTTGGTCTGTACCTAGTGAGGGATGTCTCCTAGTTAGGTTACTCAGGGGTCAGGGACCCACTTGAGCAGGCAGTCTGTCCGTTCTCAGATCTCAACCTCCGTGCTGGGAGATCCACTGCTGTCTTCAAAGCTGTCAGACAGGGTCATTTGCCTCTGCTGAGGTTTCCGCTGCTTTTTGTTTAGCCATGCCCTGTCCCCAGAGATGGAGTCTACAGAGACAGGCAGGCCCCCTTGAGCTGCAGTGGGCTCCACCCAGTTCCAGCTTCCAGGTGGCTTTGTTTACCTACTCAAGCCTCAGCAATGGTGGGCGCCCCTCCTCCAGCCTCGCTGCTGCCTTGCAGTTAGATCTCAGACTGCTGTGCTAGCAACGAGGGAGGCTCCATGGGTGTGGGACCCTCCCATCCAGGTGTGGGATATAATCTCCTAGTGTGCCGTTTGCTAAGACCCTTGGTAAAGTGCAGTATTAGGGTGGGAGTTATCTGATTTTCCAGGTGTTGTGTGTCTCAGTTTCCCTTGGCTTGGCTAGGAAAAGGGATTCCCTTTCCCCTTGCGCTTCCCAGGTGAGGCGATGGCTCACCCTGCTGCAGCTCTTGCTGGTCGGGCTGCACCAGCTGACCAGCACCGATTGTCCAGCACTCCCCAGTTAGATGAACCCGGTACCTCAGTTGAAAATGCAGAAATCACCCGTCCTCTGTGTCACTTGTGCTGGGAGCTGGAGGCTGGAGCTGCTCCTATTCGGCCATCTTGCTCCGGGATCACATAAAAATATTTTTTAAGATTTATTTATAATAGCCAAAAGCTACAAACAACTTAAATATAAATCAACATGTTACATCAAGATTAACAAATTATAGCATTTCCATAAAATGACATACTAGTAAACAGTAAAAAGCTATAAACTACTGATACATATAATTCGAGAGTCAACATCTGTGACTCCTCAAAAACATTATACTAAGCCAAGGAAGGCAAACAAAAATCATACTGCATATTTCAATTTATATAAAATTTGAAGATAGGTAAAACTGATGTACAGTGATTGTTGTCTGGGCTGCAAATTGGAATGGGAGACTGCCTGGCAAAATCCCTAAGGAAATTGTCTGGGGATAACAGAGATGTTCTACGTCCCAGTAGGGGAGGCTATTAAAAAGATTAATACATTTGTCGAGATCCCTTGAACTTAAAAGTAGATAAAATTTATTGCATGTAAATTATATATCAACAAAGTTGATTTTTATAAAATACCTGCTAATGCATATCTCTGAACAAACCATTCTAGTATACTTTCTCAGAATTCAAGGCTTGCCAATAAATGTAAACATAACTAAACCCAAATAAGTAATATAGCTCTCATCTAAGGAACATGGCCACAGAATTTCTTCTGTGTATTAAGATTAGAAAATATAACTTCTACAGAAGGGAATTAAGTTGGACATAGCATGGGCTACCATGCACCAGGATTCATTCCTGGCCCCCAATGACTACTGGGGAAGGAGTAAGTTAAAAAGGTGAGGAACAACTCATACTTGCCATGGACCTCTGGAATCCTGGCAGCAGGAGGCCCCACGATACCTATAGACACCTGAGCTGGCAGAAAGAGCTGCTTAGAGAGGTGGTAGGGACACAGTTCCTGTATGTGCAGAGCCCAGAGGGTTTGGTGCAAGACCATCTGCAGCGGAGCATGGTGAGGGATGCCCATCTCCCAGTGCTTGCCATGCTCCTCTAGGAGATTTTAGGCTACAGGAGTTGTCCAATTCAAACAGAGCAGAGTGGTCTTGCCCATGAGATGGGGCCAGTCAGATCTAAGCATGGGCCTGTCTGCTGGCCTCTTCCTGGGCCCCAGCCTGACCACACCCATTTGCAGCCTCAGATGCCCAACCATGGTGCCTCCTAGGGTCCTGCCTCCTAGGTCCATCAATGGCTGACTGCAACTGACCAGTGGGGAGAGCTCCAGAAGAGTGGCCCCTGCAGATAGACATGTACCAGCCCACCCTCACTTTCCTACCACCACAGTCTCTCCTGAGCTGCTTTGCCAATACACACTTACCCACAGCCACATCCCCCTTCTTTGTTTACATGTGGGTAGACCTTGCCTCCCTTTCCCAGCTGGCATGCAGTGCACCCCACCGCACCACTGCTGCTGGCATAAGCATACCCCACCCCCACATCACCATTGCCAGCACCAACTTGCAAACAAAGGCCAGTGGTCCCACACCCCACGCCCTCCCCTGAACTGCATCACCACCACCACTGGCAAAATTGCCCTGCACAGAGGCCAGCAGTTCTGCATCTACCAGCACCCCACCCCCACACCAACCACCACCAGTGCAAACATCCACACTGATGCCAGTGGTCTTGATCCCCTGCTCCAGGTTGCCACTGTTGCACTGTGAATGCACACCTGGGGACAAGCAGCCAGGTGCCCACCAGCACCCTATCACAGCTGATAAGCATTCACCCCACTGCACTGCCACTGCTGGCACAGCACAGATACTGCTGTAACTGCCCTGACAAAGCACTTTGGCTGGTATCATCCATCAGAGTTTTGTGTCAGTGGTCCGGGAATACCTCAGTTCCTTCAGCACAGCAAGTTCCTAACCCCAGGGGACCAGAGAACAAAGCTAGGGGCCCTATACCAGCTACACAGAATTAGAACATGTAGCCCAGGAGTGCTAAGCTGAGCCTTGACCCCCTAAAATCTTTTAGAAATGAAGCCAGGATACTGTACAAACCTTATATCACAATGAAACCCCTAAGGGCATCAAAGGAGATAGCAGGAAAAAAAAAATCCACAGAACAGCAACTTCAAACATTAAAGGAACATCAGTCCACACAGATGAGAAAGAATGAGAACAAGAACTTTGGCCATTCCAAAAGCCAGAGTTTCTTCTTACCTCCAAACAACTACACTAGTTCTCCAGTAATGGTTCTTAACCAGTCTGAAATGGAAGAAACGACCAAAATATAATTCAGAATATAGTTAGAAATGAAGATCATCAAGAGATTCAGGAAGAAGTCGAAACCTAATCCAAGGATTCTAAGGAATACAATAAAACAATACAGGAGATGAAAGACAAAATGGCCATTTTAAGAAAGAACCAAATTGATCTGACAGTGCTGAAAAATTCCAAGAATTTTGGAATAAATTCTCAAGTATTAACAGCAGAATTGACCAAGCTGAGGAAGGAATCTCAGAACTCAAAGACCAGTTATCTGAGATAATTCAGTAGGACAAAAATAAAGACAAAGAAGAATGAACAAAATATCCAAGAAATGTGAGATTATGTAAAGAGACCAAATCTACTATTCATTAGCATCCCTGAAAGACAGAGAGAGAAAGCAACTGTCTTGGAAAATGTATTTCAGGATTTCATCCATGAAAATTTCCCCAACCTTGCTAGAGAGGCTAACATTCAAACTCAAGAAATGCAGAAAACCCTTATGAGATAGTACACAGATGACTATCCTCAGGACACAGAGTCATCAGTTTCTCCAAGGCCAAAATGAAAGAGAAAATATTAAAGGCAGCTAGAGAGAAGGAGCAGGTCACCTACAAAGGCAACTCCGTCAGGCTAAGAGTGGATATTTCAGCAGAAACTCTACAAGCCAGAAGAGAATGGGAGCCTATATTCAGCATTCTTCTTTTTTGAGATGGAGTCTTGCTCTATCACCCAGGTTGGAGTGCAGCAGCATGATCTCAGCTCACTGCAACCTCTGCCTTCTGGGTTCAAGCAATTCTCCTGCCTCAGCCTCCCGAGTAGGTGGGATTACAGGCACAAGCCATTACACTCAGCTAATTTTTCTATTTTCATTAGAATCAAGGTTTCACTATGTTGGACAGACTGGTTTTGAACTCCTGACCTCAGATGATCCGCCTGCCTCAGCCTCCCAAAGTGCTGGGATTACAGGTATGAACCACCCCACCTGGCCTTCAGCATCCTTGAAAAAAAAAAAAAAAATTCCAGGCCAGGTGTGGTGGCTCACACCTGTAAATTCCAGCACTTTGGGAAGCCGAGGTGGGCAGATTACCTGAGGTCAGGAGTTTGAGATCAGCCTGGCCAACATGGTAAAACCCTATCTCTACCAAAATACAAAAATTAGCCAGGCGTGGTGGCAGGTGCCTGTAATTCCAGTTATTCAGGAGGCTGAGATAGGAGAATTGCTTGAACCTGGGAAGTGGAGGTTGCAGTGAGCCAAGATTGTGTCACTGTACTCCAGCCTGGACAACAAAGAGTGGAACTCCATCTCAAAAAAAACAAAACAAACAAACAAAAAACCCAAAGAAGAATTTCATACCCAGCCAAACTAAGCTTCATAAGCAGAGAAATAACATTCTCTTCAGACAAGCAAATGCTAAGGGAATTGTTATCACCACACCTGTCTTACAAGAGGTCCTGAAGGAAGCACTAAATATGAAAAGGAAAGACTGTTACTGGCCACTACAGAAACTCACTAAAGTACATAGACCTTTGATACTATAAAGTAACCACACAAACAAGTCTGCATAATAACCAGCTAACAACATAACAGGATCAAATCTGCACATATCAATATTGACCTTGAATATAAATGGGCTAAATGTCCCAATTGAAAGGCACAGAGTGGCAAGTTGGATAAAGAAGCAAGGTCCAATGGCATGCTGCCTTCAAGAGGCCCATCTCACATGCAATGACAACCATAAGCTCAAAGTAAAGGGATGGGGTAAAATCTACCAAGCAAATAGAAAACAAAAAAGAGCAGGAGTTATTATTCTAATTTCAGACAAAACAGACTGCAAACCAACAAAGATAAAAAATGACACAGGAGAGCGTTACATAATGGTAAAGAGTTCAATTTAACAAGAAGACTTACCTATTCTAAATATATATATACACCCAACACAGGAGCACCCAGATAAAAAAAAAAACAAGTTATTAGAGACCTACAGAGAGACTTAGATAACCACACAATAATAGTGGAAGATTTCTGACAGTATTAGACAGATCATCAAGGCAGAAAAGTAACTAGGATATTCAAGACCTGAACTTGACACTTGATTAAATAGACCTAATACACATCTACAGAACTCTCTACCCTAAAACAACAGAATATACATTCTTCTCATCTGCACATGGCAATACTCTAAAATCAATCACTCAGTTGGCCATTAAACAATCCTCAGCAAATCTAAAAAAAAGGAAATTATACCAACAACACTCTGGGACCACAGAGCAATTAAAATAGAAATAAATGCTAAGAAGATCACTCAAACTCAATTACATAAAAATTTAACAACCTACTCCTGAATGACTTTGGTTAAACAATGAAATTAAGGTAGAAATCAAGAAATTCTTTGAGATTAATGAGAACAAAGATTCTCTGGGACACAGCTAAACCAATGTTAAGAGGAAACTTTATAGCACTAAATGTCCACATCAAAAAGTTAGAAAAATCTCAAATTAACAATCTACTGTCACACCTAGAGGAACTAGAGAAACAAGAGCAAACCAACCACAAAGCTAGCAGAAGACAAAAAAGACACCAAAAATAGAGTAAAACTGAAGAAAATTGAGACCCTCTCCCCAAAAATACAAAAAAATCAATGAATCCTTAAGTTAATTTTTTGAAAGAATAAATAAGATACATAGATCACTAGCTAGGCTAATAAAAAAGAAAAGATCCAAATAAACACAATCAGAAATGACAAAGGGGTTGTGACCACCAAACCCACAGAAATACAAAAAAAAAAAAAAAAAAAACCCTCAGAGACTACTACGAACATCATTATGCAAACAAGCTAGAAAATCTACATGAAATGAATAAATTCCTGGAAACATATAATCTCCTGAGACTGAACCAGGAAGAAACTGAATCCCTGAACAGATCAATAACAAGTTTCAAAATTGAATCAGTAATAAAAATCCTATCAACCAGAAAAGGCCCAGGACCAGACAAATTCACAGTTGAATTCTACCAGATGTATAAAGAAGAGCTGGTACCATTTCTACTGAAGCTATTTCAAAAAATTGAGAAGAAGGGACTCCTAACTCATTCTATGAGGCCAGCATCATCCTGATACCAAAACCTGGCAGAAATATGGCCAAAATGGAAAACTCCAGGCCATTATTCTTGACCTGGATTCTTGACCACATTTAGATATAAAAATACTCAACAAAATACTAGCAAACTGAATTCAACAGCATATCAAAAAGCTAATCCACCACAATCAGGTAGGCTTTATATCTGGGATGTAAGGTTGATTCAATATGTACAAATCAATACATGTGGTTCATCACCTAAACTGAGCTAAAAACAAAAAACACATGATCATCTCAATGATGCAGAAAAGGCTTTTAATAAAATTCAACATCCCTTCATGTTAAAAAAGAAAAAAGCTCTCAACAAACTAGGCATTGAAGGAAGGAGCATACTTCAAAATAATAAGAGCCATCTATGCCAAGCCCACAGCCAACATCATACTGAATGGGCAAAAGCTGGAAGCATTCCCCTTGAAAACTGAAACAAGACAAGGGTACCCTCTATTACCACTCCTGTTCAACATAGTACTGGAAGTCCTAGCCAGAGCAATTAGGCAAGAGAAAGAAATAAAAGGCACCCAAACAGTAAGAAAGGATGGCAAACTATTTCTGTTTGCAGATAAAATTTTATACCTAAAACAAACAAACAAACAAACAAACAAAAACCCCGTCTTTGTCCAAAAGTTCCTTAAGCAGATATACAACTTCAGCAAAGTTTCAGGACACAAAATCAATGTAAAAAAATTAGTAGCATTCCTATACACCAACAACATCCAAGCTATGAGCCAAATCAGAAACTTAATCCTGTTCACAATATCCACAAAAAGAAAAAAGAATACCTAGGAATACAGTTAATCAGGGAGGTGAAAGATCACTACAAGGAGAATTACAAAATACTAGTGAAAGAAATTAGAGATTATACAAACAAATGAAAAACATTTCATACTGATGGATAGGAAGAATTAATATTGGTAAAATGGTCAGACTGCCCAGAGCAATTTACAGATTCAATGCTATTCCTATCAAACTACCAACGGAATTCTTCTCAGAATTTTAAACTATTTTAAAATTCATATAAAATCAAAAAAGAGCCCAAATAGCTATGGCAAATCTAAGCAAAAAGAACAAAGCTGGAGTTATCACAATACTTGTCTTCAAACTATAGTATAAGGCCACGGTAACCAAAAAAGCATGGAACTGGTACAAAATAGACACACAGACCAATGGAACAGAATAGAGAGCCTAAAAATAATGCCACATATCTACAACCATCTGATCATTGACAAAGTCAACCAAAATAAGCAATGGCAATAGGGAAAGGACTGCCTATTCAATAAATGGTGCTGAGATTACTTGCTGGCCATATGCAGAAGATTTAAATTGGACCCCTTCTTTGAACCATATAAAAAATCAACTCAAAGTGTATTAAAGACTTAAATGTAAAACCTAAAAGTATTAAAACCATGGGAGATAACTTAAGAATTATCATTCTGGACATAGGACCTGGCAAAGGTTTCATGATGAAGATGCCAAAAGCAATTGTGACAAAAGCAAAAGTTTACAAGTGGGACCTAAACTGAAGAGCTCTGTACAGCAAAAGAAACTATCAACAAGCTAAACAGATAGCCTACAGAATGGGAGAAAATATTTGCAATCTATGCATCCAACAAAGAACTAATATCCAGAATCTATATAATAAACTTCAACAAATTAACAAGGAAAAAACAAACATAACCCCATTAAAAAGTGAGCAAAGGACATGAGCAAACATTTTTCAAAAGAAGACATACAGGCAGCCAAGAAGCATATGAAAAAATGCTCAACATCACTAATCATTAGAGAAGTGCAAATCAAAACCACAATGAGATACCATCTAACATCAGTCAGAATATCTATTATTAAAAAGTTAAAAACTAACAGATGCTGGTGATGTTATAGAGAAAAGGGAACACTTAAACACTGTTGATGGGAATGTAAGTTAGTTTACCCATTGTGGAAAGCAGTTTGGCAATTTCTCAAATAACTTAAGACAAAATTTCCATTTGATCCAGGAATCCCGTTACTGGGTCTATACCCAAAGGAATATAAATCACTCTACCATAAAGACACACATACATGTATGTTCATCACAGCACTATTCTCAATAACAAAGACATGGAATCAACCTAAATGCCCATCAATGATGGACTAGATAAAGAAAATGTGATACATATACACCATGGAATACTATGCAGCCTTAAAAATTAATGAGATTATATCCTTTGCAGCAATACAGATGGTGCTGGAGAACATTGTCCCAAGCAAACACAGGAACAGAAAACCATATACATGTTCTCACTTACAAGTCAGAGCTAATCATTGAGTACATAGGGACACAAAGAAGAGAACAACAGATAATCCAGGCCTACTTAAGGGTGGAGAGTGGGAGGAGGGTGAAGATTGAAAAACCACCTACCAAGTACTGTGCTTATTACCTGGGTGATGAAATAATCTGTGCACCAAGCCCCTGTAGCATACAATTTTCCTATATAACAAACCTGCACATGTTCCCCTGAACCTAAAAGTTTTAAAAATGAAAGAAAATGGAACTTCTTTTCTTCTAAGAATTTTGGTTATCATTTTTGATGTTTCAAGTCGGTTTGTTCCCTCAGGCACAAAGAAAATAAGTATTATATACTACTTAACTCATGGAAGATTATCATGTTCTGTCTTTGCAGGTTCCTTCTTTTATTTTACTTATTTTCTCCCTTCATCCTAGATGAACACATTTCCCACTACCCAACCTACTAGATAGCCAGTTTAGCATTTTAATTGTGTTATTGATTATAATTATACAGTCTATAAAATGTTTTGTGTTTGTATTTTTAATTTATGTATTTTTCCCATTTATCACTATATTTTCAGATCTATCCATGTGGCTATATATAGATCTACTCAGTTGCTTCTAATGCTACATTCTCTGCAGCATCTATTTCTACAGTATGTGTCCCTCATATTTTACATATAAATTTCCCTAGTGATGACCACCTAGGTTACCTTTGAATAATAACAGTGATGAATATCCTTATAGATCCACATGTGGGAAGTTCCCCATGTAATACACACTCAGAAATGGTATTGCTGGTACACAAGGTATAGTCACATTTATACTATTAGCTTAATTTCCAGAAATATTGTACTAGTTTCTATTCCCAGCAGTAATGCATTGTGTATTTTAAAGTTAAGCTCATTTAAAATATATTCTGTCATGTAAAGTGGCAGATTACAAGATAATAGATTTCATTTTGTTTCTGGCTACTGCACATCAATAAGGAAGAAATAATAATTTTGGCTGGTTTCTGGCTACCCTATAATCATAAGAAAGAAAGAAAAGACATCATTAATTCCACCACCCAGGGAGGTAGTTTGGTCTTGATTTCTAAGGCATGGGCTGTTTTTAAGTTTAGAAAAAATAAACAATGATATCGTGTTTTGGAGCCAGAAGGAGGAGTTGCTAGGCAGAGAACCACTACTGTTGAAGACAGCCCTGAATAGGTCTTTGTGCTTCAAAGGCCTAGGTCCATTTCGAGAACCAAAGATTTGGCAAGAAGAGAATTGGAGGCTTTATAGTATTATCTGACAGGTTGATGGTTGTTGATTCTTTAATCAACCTGCTTGCCATGGGTGTGAGGACTGATCCCACCTAAACTGCCTGTGTAGTGAAAGAACTGTAGAAGGCTATAATTAGGGAAGAAGCACTACACTCCTTGAAGTCTAAGTGAGGGTCCATCTGGTTAAATTTGGTACAGTGGAAACAAATCACACACTGGAATGATTAACCTCAAACGAACTGTAGGGTCTGCCTTTAAGGACCTTCTAAGTCCCCAGAGTCCTTGTAAAACCCAAGCAAGGGGAAGGAGGCTGTGAAGTAAAATGCCTGATAACAAACTTTCAAGCAATCTTAGTGGATAAAACCAGATTTAGCCTTATTTAGACAAAATAAAAAGTTTGCTTCTTAAGGGCTTAGTTTAGGAATCTCTTTTTTTAATCTCTGTATCTTATTTCCCTTGTTGAGCTCATAAATTTCTACAACTTTAAATGCTATCTATATGCTTATGACTTTTATTTTTATATACAATTAATTCAGGCACACACCACACTGCACATTATCCCTATGACCATATCCCTCACCTTCTCTTCTTTGTACTTGTTACTGTTTGTTTTTAACATGTTGGCTGTCTGCCTTCCCAATTAGGTTGTATATTAGCCAATGCAGGAGTCCCATCTTGTTTATTTACCAAATATTTACCTACTTGTATCTGATGTAGTTCCTAATACAGAGTATATAATTAATAAACATTTTGGAATGAATGAATGAATAAATGAGTTAAAGCCCTAGAGTTGTAGAGCAATTCACATTTGTAACATAAAAAGAAAACACTTCTTAAAATCTCCTCCCATTAGTCATGCCATCTTGCTCTCTTCATTAATAATTCTGGAGCAAAGGGGTCTCTGTCTCCTTTACTCTGTCACTTTCCATTCTCATCTCTGATGCAGAGTCCTTCTCTCATAAAAATGCAACTATATTAATGCTCTAAGGCTGCCTTATGATGCAAAAGGAAAATTTGTTTGCTTTATAGATGGTCCATTTAAGAAAATAGGAATTCACCATTACCATCCAAAGATGAAATCTGAAATAGGTTTCCTGGGGTAGCAAAATGTACTAGAACCTAACGGAGGATAGAATTGTGAGGAAACAGAGGCAATAAAACAGAGGCAATAAAAGAACAGACAGTAACAGACTAAAAAGAAAGTATTTATTGGTGCCTATCTGATGATTACTCATTTTGGAGTGAAAGATGACCCCATGGCAACAGGAAAAAAATGTTTTGCATCATTCTCTGAACTGTGAATATATTGAAACAAGCCACTTGTATGATTCAATTTATTTCTTTCTTGTAATATCTGGACTCTCACTTTCTAGATGTTTCTAGATAAAGTTACAGTCTCAAACAAACCTTGTGGTTCTCATTGAATTAGAATTATTACTCAACAATCATTTTGCTAAGATCTGACTTAGGCACTGCAGGGTATCCACCATCATAATTCAGGTTCTCACCACTCTATTTCAGATTAGAATAAAACATCACAAAGAATGGGATAAATATGTAGGGTGCTGTAGAAGGAGACTAGGGAGTACCAAGTCACAAGCAGTGATGGGTAGTTCAGAATCTGCATTCCAGCAAGGAGCTAGGGAGGGAGACGAGTAGTTTTCAGGTCCTGTCTTCCTTTCATTGTTGGGGTCACAGAACTTTTTTCCAAACCAGCAAGTAAGACAGAAGATTCCGTCTGGCATCTTCTCTGCAGGGTACTCTGAGCTAAAAATAGCTACTCTAGATAATGAATGCTATGGCACTGCTAACTTATTTAAATGAAAAAGTCCTCATCTGTGATTTTCCTATTTTTGCCCAGCCAACTAAACTTCGCCTGAAGCAGACAACATGCTGGTGGTCACTAGACTATTACTAATACTCTTAGGTTTAGCTCATTAAAATGATTTTAGAGCCTCTCAGTGCAATAAGCAGGGCCTGTTGTCACTATTTCTATTTTTATTCCTTTGGGATATCACCTAGAAAGGCTGAATTGAATTACAGCAAATGAGTCTGCAGCTAAGCTTGAGGGGATGTGAAGAACAGAGTATTCCTAAGGTTTTGCTACCTTCTCAAGAATAGGTGGAAAATGGTTATGAATACTTTAAAGTTAGTCAACTCTGGATCCTCTCCAAAGGGAAGTTATCTAACCATTCTTAGCCTTGGCTGTCTTATCAGTAAAGTTAGGGCAATAATATATATGGTGCAGAATTACTGTTAATAATTAGAAGCGACTTATATCCAACACACAAGGCATATAATAGGTGGTTGATAAACGTTACCTGTATTTACAGCTCTCAGAAGTTTGCCCAAAATAAGGTTCATTAAATCATATGAATTCATCCAACACATTCCCAATATTTCATTGAGGATTTACAGATACAAGCATAGTAGTCACATTGATGCCACAGAAATAAGATATCACTACACAGAAACATTGGTAATAATAAAATGACTCTCCTGTCAATATTGGTAGCTTGAACCAGAATTAACCATGACTGGAAATGAAGTAGAAGGGCTTCTATTCCCAGCTATTATATAACAGCATAACTTGGAGCAAACCAATGATGCTTCTGTCTTAGTTCATTTGTGCTACTATAACAAAATACCACAGAATGGGAAATGTATAAATAACAGAATTTTATTTCTCATGTTTTAGAGGCTGGAAAGTTCAAAATCAAGGTACAGACAGATCCCATGTCTGGTGAAGGCTTGCTCTCCACATTCAAGATGGCAACTTGTTGCTTCATCCTCACATGGTGAAAGGCATTGGGCAAAAAAGAGCCTGGCTACTTCCCTCCAGCAGTTTTATAAGGACATTAATCCCATTCACCAGGCTGGAGTCCTCATGACATAATCACTTGTCAAGCACCCCACCTCTTAAGAACATCACCTTGTGGGTTAAGTTCCAACATGTGAATTTTGGAGGGACACATATATTCAAACAATAGCAGCTCCCACAAATTAAAAAAAAAAAAAAGAGATTTGAAAAAATCTCTATCTAAAAGCATTGAGAGCTAATTAGGCAGTTAGGACTTAAAGGCCCAGCAGCCTAAAGAGAAGTGAAGCAGAAAGATGTGAGCCAGTAAGTGTCCCCCTGGAGAATTTCCTAATTTTTGGTGCTGTGTGAAAGGCTATGTATCTAAGGAAGAGCATAGTTGCTGAGAAGCAGAGTAGCTGAAAGAGTTTCTGGTAATTTTGCAGGGCAGAAAAGACAAAAAGTGGACTCCAGAGCTGCCAAGGCAGCAAAGATAGAGGGAGAAACAAGACTGACACACAGTTACATTTTTTTTTTTTTTTTTTTTTTCCTGAGACGGAGTCTCGGTCTGTCGCCCAGGCTGGAGTGCAGTGGCGCGATCTCTGCTCACTACAAGCTCCGCCCCCCTGGTTCATGCCCTTCTCCTGCCTCAGCCTCCCTAGAAGCTGGGACTACAGGCGCCCGCCACCACACCCGGCTAATTTTTTTTTTATTTTTTTATTTTTTTTATTTTATTTTTGTATTTTTAGTAGAGACAGGGTTTCACCATGTTAGCCAGGATGGTCTCGATCTCCTGACCTCGTGATCCACCCCTCTCGGCCTCCCAAAGTGCTGGGATTACAGGCGTGAGCCACCACGCCTGGCCCATAGTTACATTTTTAAGGTACACAAAGCAACCAGCTAAGAATCTAAGCAAAATGCCACTTAAAGGAAAAGTCATTTTCAACAGTCTGACAGGGACAAAGAGACAATTTAGAGCCTATGAACGAGGTAAAAAGAAGGGGCCCTAAAAAAAAAGATAAATAGCCCAGCCTCTCAGTTAAGACTGTCTGAGGCTATGCTCCCAAGAATGAGGTGAAACAAGATGTATATCTGAGTTCATAACAATTGTAATGCAGACAACTTAGGTTAATTCAGTTGTTGATTAAATTAAAGTGTAGTTTCCTCACTGTAGTTTCCTGACAGAGAACAAGGTGAACTCTTTCTGGGGACAGACAAAATCATCTGAACACATGTAATTTTTTCATATAAAATATTCATCATTTAATAAAAAGATGCCAAGGAGATGGGGTTCAGGACACAGGACACCAAAATATGGCACCTTGGAATTGAGAAAATGACAAAAGTAATAAGGTCACTCTCACCCTCCCCTTGCCCCTTCTCCCCTGAAGCAGGCCATAAAAACCTAGCTGATCTTCCCCTGAAGCAGATCATAAGACCTTAATTCCATAGACCCCCTCCCTACACCTGGAAGAAAAAAACGCTCTTATCCTCAAAGACACAGAGATGCCAAGAAGAATCTGAAAAACACTTCCTAAGTCTGCCCTCCGCCCCAGCTTGTAACCTTTAGATCACACCCCCTTTGTCCACACTTCTGTGTGACTGTTCATTCTTCAGCAAACCCAAGCATAAAAATACAGCTCCCCTATTTCTTTGGGTCATAATTTCTGAGGGCTCCTGTATCATAGAAAACCTACATTAAATAAATTTGTAGGCTTTTCTCATGTTAACCTGTCTTTTATTATATAAGTGCCTCAGCTGTGAAATTTGTGATGGATGAGAAATCTTTTATTCCCTACAAAGGCAGACCAAGAAACAAGACAAAAATAAAGCCCAGATGATATAAATAGACCCACAGATTATCAAAATCAATGTTATTTATCAGAACTCTCTGCAATGATAGAAATGTTCTATGTATGTGCAATCCAATACATGAGTGACTGCACACACATGTGGCTACTGAGTACTTGACACGAGGAACTGAATTTTCTATTCTATTTTAATTGATTTACATTTAAAGAGTCACATGTACCTAATGGCCACTGTATGGGACAGCACAGCAGTAGCCACTAATGGAATGCATGATTCTCATGATGATAAAGGTAAAAGATAATTAATAGAAAGATTTGATTAATTCATCAAAGGAAGAAAAAGGCAACATACAGCAAATATATCAGTAATTATGTTAATCACAAGAAAAGAATATATACTCCAATAGAAAAACAAAGATTGTCAGACTGAAAAAAATAAATAAAGCTTAACTATATGCTGCTTATAACCATGACACATTTGATTATGGGAATTTATTAAGATATTGCCTCTTCTCCAATCTCATTTCTCATCCTCTACAACTCTTATTGGATGCATGTTCAACCCATTCAGTCTGCCACTGTGTCTCAACCTTTTTCCCCCTATTTTCCATTTCTTTATCTTTGCTGGATTTTGGTTAGCTTTTCCATCTCTGTCTTCTAGTTCAGTGATTCTCATTTTAGTTATGATATACCTATTGTTTAACTCTTTCATTGAATTTTTTATTTCAAAAATTAAAAAATAATTTTTTGGAGTTCTTTCCTATTTTTCAAGTTCACTTATTCTTATATAATAATATCTTCCTCTCTCCTTGTGGTTTTTACTCCTTTTATCACTTTAATTATGTTAAGCATAGTTATTCTATATTTCATATTGTTCTAGTTTCTCAAGTCCTTGAAGTTCTAAGAGTCCTCTTCACTATGTCTTTACTCTCTGTCATGGTGAATTATTTTCTTCTATGATTTATAAATTTTAATCCCAAGCTCTTGTTGGTGTTCTTTATCGCCCTGGACTGTTGGAAGTGCAGCTATACAGAGTTTTGCTTCTGCTGGACACCCCAGAACTTTATTGGTGTGAAGGATTATTGTTTATTATAAAACCCTAGGAAGAATGTCAATTGAGACTTCATGTTTGAATATGGAAAAACTTTGGAGCTTTGATTTCTCAGGGAATTTTTTTTCTAGTTTTAGCGTTTAGTTTTTCTAATTCCTCTTTCACTGAGAGACAGGAATTCTACGATTCTGCCTTTCTGCTGGGGTCTCAGTTCCAACTTTCTGCCTCACACAAGTCAAAGCCTTATCTCCTGTCTCCAGGAGACCTTCAAAGCTACAGCCCCTAGTCCCTAGTGGCTAGATGCAGTCACCAGTTCCCCCAGCCTCCACAGCATCAGCTGGTAAGTTTATGACTCTGGCTTTAATTTTCCTTTTCTTGCACCCACTGACATCTATCTTATGACAAGTTAGTCTTTTGTTATTTTTTTAATTGATAACTTTTATGTGGTTAAAGGCGATGAGTAGCTCTGCTTAGACTCAGCCCATCAAGCTCCCAAAATTACCCCATGATTTTTAGACCACGATTTCTCCTTTTTCTGCCTCCACTTCTGAATGTATTCGGTTACCCTGCTCCTATGGCCCCTCATATCTAGAAGCTTCACTATCTTATACAAAATTTCCAATCCCATTTATATTCTTTATAGATCTTCTAAGGTTCTGTGGAGTTGTAGAGGTAAGAGAATCTCATTGTGGTGTGCATTGCCGTCTGCCGTCTTGTTGCTCCAACCTTCCTTCTTTCTTCTTCTCAGCCAGACTCCATAGGCTCTGACTTTTCCAAAAGCTCGTGCTCCTACATGTCTTCTTCCTTATCATGCATAGGAAGCTTAGTTCTCCTAATGAAAAGTAGACCTCACTTCACAAAAGCGTATCTGTGTTCTCCAATGCCATGAACATTTTGGTGAATAGGATTTTCTTTATACCTTTAGACTCACAAAGGTCATGCAGAGAACAGAGACAAGACCAAACATTGCTAGAGACTTCCTTAATCGAGAAAACTGCAAGTTAATCTACACACAACAGAAAATAAGTTTCAGCAGCTTTTTTTTTTTTTTTTTTTTTGAGGTGAGTCGCTCTGTCATGAGCTGGGTGCAGTGGCCGGATCTCAGCTCACTGCAAGCTCCACCTCCCAGTTCACATGTTCTCCTGCCTCAGCCTCCCGAGTAGCTGGGACTACAGAAGCCAGCCACATGCCTTGACTAGTTTTTGTATTTTTTTTAAAGTAGAGGCGGGTTTCACCTTGTTAGCCAGGGATGGTGTAATCCTCACGACCTCGTGATCCGCCCGTCTCGGCCTCCCAAAGTGCTGGGATTACAGGCTTGAGCCACCGCGCCCGGCCAAGTTTCAGCAGCTTTAAGGATTGTTTTGATATTCACATACATACACACATTATAAAATGTCTACTAATTCAACAAATATTAAGCACGTAATAAGCAATGTGCTAGTTTTCATGGATATAATTAAAAACAAAACTACAGTCATCCATCACTTAATGATGGGGATACATTCTGAGAAATGCATTGTTAGGTAATTTTATCAGTGTGAACATCACAGAGTATACTTACACAAACCTAAATGGTATAGCCTACTACACTCCTAAGCTATATGCTGTAGCCTATTGCTCCTAAGCTATAAACCTGTACAGCATGTTACTGTACTGAGCACTATAGGCAATTATAACACAATGGTAACTATTTGTGCATCTAAACATATCTAAACATAGAAAAGGTAGAGCAAAAATACAGGAATAATCTTTTTGGACCACTGCTGTATATACACTGTGTCATTGACCAAAACATTGTTACACAGCACATGACTGTATTTAATTGCTTCCCTTTCCTGCTAAACTGTAAATCCTAGGAGGGCAGGGCTGTGTTTTACTTATTTACCTCAAGATCCAAGTGCTTAGCAGTGTGCTGGCACTTAACAATATCTGTTGAATAAATAAATGACTGATTATATTAATACATCAATGAGTTTTGTTGCAAAGATGAAAACCTAAAGGGAAAATGATATGAAATTATTTCTTAAACCTGCAGATATATATTTAAAAAGACACTAAACTCTATCTTTTTAGTTCACTCATGTCGGCAACTTTTCCTATTAGCAAGATCCTAATAACCTCTGCTCATTAGTTTCCTTCACTTTCTCCCAGTCATTTTCTCCTCCCCTGGCTTTGTTTCCTTGCCTGACTATCCTGACGCTCACAGCTACCTTTCTGAAATACTCTCTTGTCAATGTACTTAGCACATTGGACAAGCACGATTTATGGGATCCAACTTTGTTTCTTGCCTCTTAATGGCCCTTTAAAGTTATTCAGAGGAGAATCTTTCTCTGTGACTGACAAGGAGACTTCATGGGCCTTATAACTTTCTCAGTTTAGGTAACCGATGGCTCTATGGTAACTCAAGTTACAAACCATTGTCTCAGTTCAGAAAGTGGAACTGTGAAGTCCACAATATGAAACATCTCTTCAGCTTTCATTCAAAAGTAGTTTCCTCTCCCTTCCTCTGCTTAAGGCAGGTGAGTGGGCAGGCCACTTGCACTTGTGGAATGGGTTAGATCAGCTTTTATTCTCTTTCTCACCTCTCCTTTTCTCTCTCTCTCATTAGCCATTGGGATTTAAGTGCAACCTATAGACAGTAATATTCACCAATTTGTAAGTATACAATTGATGAGTTTTGACAAATAAATTCAGTTATCTGAATATCACTACAATGATAATACAGAACATTTGTATCATCTCAAAAGTTTCCTCATTTACCATTGCTGTCAATCCTCTTTGGCTCCTGGCAACGACTGATCTCCTTTCTATCTCTATACTTGTGCCTCTTTTCTAAAATTTCATATAAATGGAATCATGCAAAAGACTACATACTGTATCTGGCTTCTTTTTGTAGCATAATGCTTCTGATATTCATACATGTTATGCTTATCAGTAGATTAGCTTTTTTCATTGCTGAGTGTTATTCCATTGTATGGGTATACCATTATTATTTGTCCATTCATCATTCAATGGACACTTTGGTTCTTTTTTTCAACCATTATGAATAAAGCTGCTATGAGCATTCAGATCCAAATTATTGATTAGGTAGGTGCTTAAAATTGTCCCTGATAAATGCCTGAGAGTGGGATTTCTAAGTGATCTGTTTAACTTGTAAGGATTGTCAAACAGCATTTCCAAAGTGGCTGTACCCTTTTGCATTTCCACCTGAAATGTATGAGAATGTCATTTACTCCATACCTCCTCTCAAGCACTTGATTTTATCAATCTTTTAAAAAAATTTTAGCCATATAGTAGATGTGTAGTGCTATCTCATTGGGGCTTTAATTTGCATTTTATAAATGATTAATGATATTGAACATATTTTCACATATCATTGCCACTGATATATTTTTGACAAAGTTTGTCTTCATATCTTCAACCAATTTTGTTTTAAATTGTGTCATTTGTCTTACCATTATTGAATTATAAGAGTTCTTGATGTATTCTAGAAAAAGGTCCTTAATCCGATATATGTCTACAAGTGTTTTATCAGAGTGTGTTGCTTTTCTTTTGTTTCCATTGGTGTCTTTTGAAGATTGAGAGTTTTTCATTTTCATGAAATCCAATTATCATTTTTTTAATTTTATGGTTCCTGTTGTTTAGGTTGTATCTTAAAAAAAAAAAATTTGTCTAAACCAAAATACAAAGAAGATCTCATATACTTGCTTCTAGACCTTTTTTATAGTGTGGATATATTTGGACATGTGATCTATTTTGTATTAATTTTTATATATGGTATGACATAAAAATCACTGTTTACTTTTTTGCATCTGGATATTCAACTGTTTCAGTACCACTTTGTCTTGGTCCATTTAGACTGCTATAATAAAGCACCATAAACTGGTGGCTTATAAACAAAAGATATTTATATCTCACAGTTCTTGAGACTAGAAAGTTTAAGATCAAGGAGCTGGCAGATTTGGTGTGTATTCTCACATGGTGGAAGGAAGAACTCTGACCTCTTCAGTCCCTTATAAGGGCATTAGTTCCATTCATCAGAGCTCCATATCTGTGACCTAATTACCTCCCAAAGGCCCTATTTCCTAATACTATCACATTGGGGATTAGGTTTCAACATATAAATTTGGTGAGAAAACACACATTCAGTTTGTAGAGTATTTACTGACTCATTAACTATATTGGGCACATTATTAGGTGGCAATTTCATATGGTTCAAACTAGCATTTAGTCTCTTTAATCTTCTTTTTCCCCCATATGAAAAACAGGAAGAGCTGTGGTACATATTACGCAGGTGATTGTTGTGAAATTTAAGTAAGATAAGGCATGCAAAGTACTCCGTCCCCTGCAGAGCACATAAGTGCTCAGTAAAGGAGGATATTTTATAAAACTCATCAAGTCCTGACTATTGCAAAATTTATCTTGAATTTATCTCCCCCACTTTATCACTATTTATTTACTCATTCAATCATTTATTCACTTAACAACTTTTTACTGAATCACCATGTGTTCCAGGTACTAAGATAGGCATTGGGAATTCAATGATAAACAAACTAGACATGGCCTGTGCCCCAGTGGGACTTTCAGAATGCAAGAGAAGACAGACTGTTAAATAGCAATTAAAATGCAAATAATAAAAAATCAAGCCGGGCGCGGTGGCTCAAGCCTGTAATCTCAGCACTTTGGGAGGCCAAGACGGGCGGATCACAAGGTCAGGAGATCGAGAACATCCTGGCTAACCTGGTGAAACCCCGTCTCCACTAAAAAAAAAAAAAAAAAAAGTACAAAAAACTAGCTGGGGGAGGTGGCGGGGGCCTGTAGTCCCAGCTACTCGGGAGGCTGAGGCAGGAGAATGGCGTAAACCCGGGAGGCGGAGCTTGCAGTGAGCTGAGATCTGGCCACTGCACTCCAGCCTGGGCGACAGACCGAGACTCCGTCTCAAAAAAAAAAAAAAAAAAAAAATCATGACTCTGGGCTTTGCTCTGGCTAGTGAAAGAAAACATTTTCTATGCCCCATCTTCTTCCCACAGGTTCCTGGGTGAGGGAACATAGGATAAGCCCAGAGATAAGACAACTATTGAAGAAACTCCTGCCACAGTGATCTATCTAAACCAGATATCTGACTATGTCACTCACTGTCTAAACCAGTGTAAGGTTCTTAACTGCCTTTAGGGTAGAGTTAAACTCTTTAAAATGACATATCTCTCACCAAATCTCTTAGCACTCTTTCTCTCTCATTTTGTTTCAACAAAACTGAAGTATTTATATTACTCTATACATGCCATGCTTTTTTACGTCTCTGTGGCTTTGCTCATGCAGTCCGTGAAGTGTCCTTCACCCTTCCTCTGCCTTGGTAACTCTTCATACCAGCTGGGATTCTCATGGCTGCAGAAGAAAGCAAGCCAGTTCAAATTAACTTGAGAAAAAAAGAGAAATTTACTGTAAGGATACTGGGAAGTTTCCTGAAACAGAGTGCAAGGAAGTAATTGCATTATCTATTGTAGGTAACAACAGAATGAATTCTCTGAGAGATGCATTCTCTTCACAGTTTGTCTCTGCTTCTCCCTGTGCATGTCAATATAACTCACATTGTTGTTATTATTGGTTTTCCTCTATCAAATGGCAGAAAACATAGCAATTGACAGTTCTCAAGCTTCAGTGAGTCCCATGTGGAAAAATCCTAGGGAGGGACATTGATTGGCTCAGCATGTTCCATGTGCCCACTCATGGCCCAAACATTTGTGGCCCAGGGATGCAGCGTGATGATGTACAGAATAGCTGCTCTCACCATAACCATGTGGATGGGGGAGGGAATCACCCACAAAAGCGTAAATGAAGCATAAATAAGGAATCTCAGTTCAGATGACCCTCCTCCAGGAAGCAATCCAGATACCCTTTATTGGTTTGGGTGCCTGTGTTCTATGCACACTTACTGCCTCATGAACATGTCTAACGCTACTGTTAACATTTTTGATCATCTGTTTCTGTGTCTGCCTCTTATGAATTCTTTGAGGACAAGTATGCAATATATTCAGTTTTCTACCTCAAACTTTGAAGATACAGAAAATAAAGAAATAGTAAATGTGGAAACATATTGAAGATTTTTGGAAAAATGAGTAGGTGATTACTTCAACTAACTGGCACTTGAATTTTATTTCTAAAACTCTCATTATAAAAAGTCATCATTTTCAACTTTCTTTTGAGTCAATATACATTTGTCCTCTTACATACCAACATGAAGTCACTAATGAGATAATTCCAAACCTTGTTATTACATCGTAACTTTCTTTAAGTAGTAATTATTGGAGGTGAGAGAACCTGTATTAATTGACGTGATTATATATAATATTTAAAATCACCTAATTGACACAATATTAGAGAGAAGAACATGTGAAAGCCACGTAAATAAACTCCGACTATGCTTAAGAATTGTCTAACCCCTGCAGCTGAGGGTCCTGACTGTTAGAAGGAAAACTAACAAACAGAAAGGACATCCACACCAAAATCCCATTTGTACGTCACCATCATCAAAGACCAAAGGTAGATAAAACCACAAAGATGGGGAAAAAGCAGTGCAGAAAAGCTGAATATTCTAAAAATCAGAGCACCTCTCCTCATCCAAAGGAATGCAGCTCCTCACCAGCAACAGAACAAAGCTGGACGGAGAATGACTTTGACGAGTTGAGAGAAGAAGGCTTCAAACAATCAAACTTCTCTGAGCTAAAGGAGGAACTAACTACAAACCCAGTGCAAAGAAACTAAAAACCTTGAAAAAAGATTTGATGAATGGATAACTAGAATAACCAATGCAGAGAAGTCCATAAACGACCTGATAGAGATGAAAACTATGACACGAGAACTATGTGAGAAATGCACAAGCTTCAGTAACTGACTTGATCAACTGCAAGAAAGGGTATCAATTATTGAAGATCAAATGAATGAAATGAAGCAAGAAGAGAAGTTTAGAGAAAAAAGAGTAAAAAGAAATGAACAAAGCTTCCAAGAAATACGGGAGTATGTGAAAAGACCAAATCTACGTCAGATTGGCGTACCTGAAAGTGACAGGGAGAATGGAACCAAGCTGGAAAACACTCTGCAGGATATTATCCAGGAGAACTTCCCCAACCTAGTAAGGCAGGCCAACATTCAAATTCAGGAAATACAGAGAACGCCACAAGGATACTCCTCGAGAAGAGCAAATCCAAGACACATAATTGTCAGAGTCACCAAAGTTGAAATGAAGGAAAAATTGTTAAGGACAGCCAGAGAGAAAGGTCAGGTTACCCACAAAGGGAAGCCCATCAGACTAACAGCAGAACTCTCGGCAGAAACTCTACAAGCCAGAAGAGAGTGGGGGCCAATATTCAACATTCTTAAAGAAAAGATTTTCAACCCAGAATTTCATATTCAGCCAAACTAAGTTTCATAAGTGAAGGAGAAATAAAATCCTTTACAGACAAGCAAATACTGAGAGATTTTGTCACCACCAGGCCTGCCCTACAAGAGATCCTGAAGGAAGCACTAAACATGGAAAGGAACAACGGGTACCAGCCACTGCAAAAATATGCCAAAATGTAAAGACCATCGATGCTAGGAAAAAACTGCATCAACTAACGAGTAAAATAATTAGCTAATATCACAATGACAGGATCAAGTTCACACATAACAATATTAACCTTAAATGTAAATGGACTAAGTGGTCCAATTAAAAGAAACAGACTGGCAAATTGGATAAAGAGTCAAGACCCATCAGTTTGCTGTATTCAGGAGACCCATCTCACATGCAGAGACACACATAGGCTCAAAATAAAGGGATGGAAGAAGATCTACCAAGCAAATGGAAAACAAAAAAAGGCAGGGGTTGCAATTATAGTCTCTGATAAAACAGACTTTAAACAAACAAACATCAAAAGAGACAAAGAAGGTCATTACATAATGGTAAAGGGATCAATTCAACAAGAAGAGCTAACTTTCCTAAATACATATGCACCTAATAACGGAGCACCCAGATTCATAAAGCAAGACCTTAGAGTCTTACAAAGAGATTTACACTCCCACACAATAATAATGGGAGACTTTAACACTCCACTGTCAAAATTAGACAGATCAATGAGACAGAAGGTTAACAAGGATATCCACAACCTGAACTCAGCTCTGCAACAAACAGACCTAATAGACATCTATAGAACTCTCCACCCCAAATCAACAGAATATACATTCTTCTCAGCACAACATCACACTTATTCTAAAATTGACCACATAATCAGAAGTAAAGCACGCCTCAGCAAATGTAAAAGAACAGAAATCACAACAAACTGTCTCTCAGACCCCACAGTGTAATCAAATTAGAACTCAGGATTAAGAAACTCACTCAAAACTGCACAACTACATGGAAACTAAACAACTTGCTCCTGAATGACTACTGGGTAAATAATGGAATGAAGGCAAAAATAAAGATGTTCTTTGAAACCAATGAGAAAAAAGATACAACGTACCAGAATCTCTGGGACATATTTAAAGCAGTGTGTAGAGGGAAATTTATAGCACTAAATGTCCACAAGAGAAAGCAGGAAAGATCTAAAATCGATACCCTAACATCACAATTAAAAGAACTAGAGAAGCAAGAGCAAACACATTCAAAATCTAGCAGAAGGCAAGAAATAACCAAGGTGGAGCTGGTACCATTCCTTCTGAAACTATTCCAATGAATAGAAAAAGAGGGAATCCTCTCTGACTCATTTTATGAGGCCAACATCATCCTGATACCAAAGCCTCGCAGAGACACAACAAAAAAAGAGAATTTTAGACCAATATCCCTGATGAACATCGATGCACAAATCCTCAATAAAATACTGGCAAACCAAATCCAGCAGCACATCAAAAAGCTTATCCACCATGATCAAGTGGGCTTCATCCCTGGGATGAAAGATTGGTTCAATATATGAAAATCAATAAATGTAATCCAGCATATAAACAGAACCAAAGACAAAAACCACATGATTATCTCAATAGATGCAGAAAGGCCTTTGACAAAATTCAACAGCCCTTCACGCTAGAAACTCTCAATACATTTGGTATTGATGGAATGTATCTCAAAATAATAAGAGCTATTTATGACAAACCCACAGCCAATATCATACTGAATGAGCAAAAACTGGAAGCATTCCCCTTAAAAACTGGCACAAGACAGAGATGCCCTTTCTCACCACTCCTATTCAACATAGTGTTGGAAGTTCTGGCCAGGGCAATCAGGCAAGAGAAAGAAATAAAGGGTATTCAGTTAGGAAAAGAAGAAGTCATATTGTCCCTGTTTGCAGATGACATGATTGTATATTCAGAAAACCCCATCCTCTCAGCCCAAAATCTCCTTAAGCTGATAAGCAACTTCAGCAAAGTCTCAGGATACAAAATCAATGTGCAAAAATTACAAGCATTCTTATACACCAATAACAGACAAACAGAGAGCCAAATCATGAATGAACTCCCATTCACAATTGATTCAAAGAGAATAAAATATCTAGGAATCCAACTTACAAGGGATGTGAAGGACCTCTTCAAGGAGAACTACAAACCACTGCTCAAGGAAATTAAAGAGGACACAAACAAGTGGAAGAACATTCCATGCTCATGGATAGGAAGAATCAGTATCGTGAAAATGGTCATACTGCCCAAGGTGATTTATAGATTCAATGCCATCCCCATTAAGCTACCAATGACTTTCTTCACATAATTGGAAAAAACTACTTTAAAGTTCATGTGCAACCAAAAAAGAGCCCACATTGGCAAGACAATCCTAAGCCAAAAGAACAAAGCCAGAGGCATCACACTACCTGACTTCAAACTATACTACAAGGCTACAGTAACCAAAACAGCACGGTACTGGTACCAAAACAGAGATGCAGACAAATGGAACACAACAGAGCCCTCAGAAATAATACCACACACCTACAACCATCTGATCTTTGGCAAACTTGACAAAAACAAGAAATGGGGAAAGGATTCTCTGTTTAATAAATGGTGCTGGGAAAACTGGCTAGCCATAAGTAGAAAGCTGAAACTGGATCCCTTCCTTACACCTTCTACAAAAATTAATTCAAGATGGATTAGAGACTTAAATGTGAGACCTAAAACCATAAAAACCCTAGAAGAAAACCTAGGTAAATACCATTCAGGACATAGGCATGGGCAAGGACTTCACGTCTAAAACACCAAAAGCAATGGCAACAAAAGCCAAAATTGACAAATGGGATCTAACTAAACTAAAAAGATTCTGCACAGCAAAAGAAACTACCATCAGAGTGAACAGGCAACCTACAGATTGGTAGAAAATTTTTGCAATCTACTTATCTGACAAAGCGCTAATATCCAGAACCTACAAATAACTCAAACAAATTTACAAGAAAAAAACAAACAAACATCAAAAAGTGGGCAAAGAAAATGAACAGACAATTCTCAAAAGAAGACATTCATACAGCCAACAGACACATGAAAAAATGCTCATCATCACTAGCCATCAGAGAATTGCAAATCAAAACCATAATGAAATACCATGTCATACCAATCAGAATGGTGGTCATTAAAAAGCCAGGAAACAACAGGTGCTGGAGAGGATGTGGAGAAATAGGAGCACTTTTACACTGTTGGTGGGACTGTAAACTAGTTCAACCATTGTGGAAGACAGTGTGGCGATTCCTCAAGGATATAGAACTAGAAATACCATTTGACCCAGCCATCCCCTTACTGGGTATATACCCAAAGGATTATAAATCATGCTGCTATAAAGACACATGCACATGTATGTTTATTGCAGCACTATTCACAATAGCAAAGACTTGGAACCATCCCAAATGTCCATCAATGACAGACTGGATTAAGAAAATGTGGCACATATACACCATGGAATACCATGCAGCCTTAAAAAAGGATGAGTTTGTGTCCTTTGTAGGGACATGGAAGCAGCTGGAAACCACCATTCTTAGCAAAATATTGCAAGAACAGAAAACCAAACACCGCATATTCTCACTCATAGGTGGGAACTGAACAATGAGATCACTTGGACACAGGAAGGGGAACATCACACACTTGGGCCTGTTGTGGGGTGCAGGGAACAGGGAGGGATAGTATTAGGAGATATGCCTAATGCAAATGATGAGTTAATGGGTGCAGCACACCAACATGGCACATGTATACGTATGTAACAAACCTGCACGTTATGCACATGTACCCTAGAACATAAAGTATAAGAAAAAAAAAAAGAAAAAGAACTGTCTAACCCAGCTCATTTGATAGCCTATTGATCAGTGAGTTAAACAAAACTCTAATTCAATGATAACAGCATCCTCTGCCCTTTCCAAAAGTGCAGGACAGGATAATAGTATCTCATGGTCAAGAAATGTATTAAATATGTGGAAAAAATAAAACGTAAAAGAGAATGAGGGGAAACTTGGTGAAAATTAGCAAAACAATGCTCTGTTCTCCCTCTGCTGGCTTTTAGGCAGTATTGCTCTTCAAAGATCTGTCCAAAGGCCCAAACAAAATTTTTTCAAGGCATCTCAAAAATATCTATAATGTTTTTGTAATTTTTTCCAAAAATATTTAGAATACTCATAATGTTCATCTAAATAAGCTCCACCAATGCTAGGGCATCCTGACCAAAGCTATCATTACCTTCTCTTCTTATCACAGATAATGACTAATACAGAAAAGATAGAACAAGTAGAATCTAATGGCTTGACCAATTTTTCAAAGGAGCAATTCAAAAGAAGTAATTGATATTAATATTATAAACATGTAATATTTTCTAGTTTTGTAAGAATATGATTCTTGCAGATTGAGATGCAGCCTGATTGAGTAGGAAAAACACTATATTTTTAGACAGACAACCTGGGTGTGAGTCTTGACTGTCCCTATTATGTACTAGTTATGTAACCTTTAAAAATTATCATTTTTATGTTAGTTGTATAACATTACCATTTATGGAACTAAATTTCATCAACCTCTTAATTCCTTTTCTAGTTCTCTTTTTTTTTTTTTTTTACTCCCAGTGCTGTTGAATTACTAATTTTTAATAATTAATTTCTGCATTTAATTCACACCATTTGGGTAATTCGAAGATGTAACCAAAATGGTTCCTGTAATCATCAGCTTCCTTCCTTGATGTTGTGCCAAACACACTGTGGACACCCAGATAAATCCTAATTGATAAAATAATGATCATGATGGCAATAAAGAGCCCTGGGATTTTTATTTGAGCCAAATTCTTTCCTAGTTACATGGCTAGTATTTTGAGTAGAAGCTGTGAACAAATCTCTATTTCCTTCCCCCACCTCACAACAACCTGAAATCTTTACTTCAAATGAGACAAATCAGAAGAACTGCTGAAAAATGCAGTTTCAATCTGTCCTTCTGTCCAGTCATTAGTTAAATCCCCTATATCACATTTCTTTAAATCGACTGACTCTTAAATATTGTTATAAGGAAGGAAAGGACAAGGTAGGTGTGAGGTTAGAGGATACTAATTCAAATGATGACTCCGCTTCTTTGAAGTTTAATATCCATTTTTCAAGATTGAAATATACCATGTCATAAATGACATATGTGAGCTTATCATTCCAGTGTTTTCAGATATAATTGGAGGTCCATAAATAGTAGCAAGAATAATTATAGCCACCAGTTATTGAGAACTATGTGCCAGGCACTATACTAAACTATATATTTAAAAAGTTATACACAAACACACACACGTACACAAACACATATTCATTTATTCCTCACAAAAACCCTATAAGGCAGATGCTACTTTCTCTATTTTACAGATAAGAATTTGAAGCTTAGAGAATTAATGTAAATTCCACACACGTTATCCTACTAGTGGCTGAGCCGGGATTTGAACCAGGCAGTCTGATTCCAGAGCCCACTTAGAGTTTTGTTTCATGCCCCAAGGAGGATATTGAAGCTTTAGAAAGCAATTAGTTATGCATGCTCCAGAATAACTAAAATGAAAGCCAACAATAACAACTGAGAACTCCAAGTGGTTTACGAGTGTAAATTGGTGCTGGAAGGAATGTAAATAGATGCAACCACTTTGAAAACCTCTTCAGCAGTATCTACTCAAACTGAACACACACATTGCCTATAATCCAACAATTCCACTCCCTACTACATATCCAAATGAAAATGTAAATGTATGTGAACCAAAAGACAGAATGTTCTAATGTTTCTTGCAGCATTATTTGTAGAAGCCCCAAACTGAATGAACCCGATGTCCATCAACAGTGAAACAGATAAAAGAAAATGTTGTCAGTTTCATGTAATAGAAACACCACTCAACAACGGCAAATAATTAATTGCTACATACAACATCGATGAATTTCACGGACATAATATTGACCACAAGAGGCCAGACACAAAAGAATATATGTGGTACAATTCCAAAGCTCAAAGTCCAGAAACAACCAAAACCAATCTATGGTCAAAGAAGTTAGAATGGTGGTTACCTTTGGTAAAAGGTGCTCACAACTGGGAGACAGCGTATGAGAGACTTCTGGGAGCTCATAATTTCTTGACCTGGGTAGTGGTTACACAGATATAAAAATGTATCAAGCTATAGACTTAGAACTTGTGTACTTCTTTGTGGTATGTCAAAATTCAATAAAAAGCTTACACAAAGGAAATGAAACTATTGCTAAGAATTCATTCCCCTTCATTCCCTTTCAGAGTACATGCCATCTCATCCCAAACGTGGGATTCTTGCACACAAATGTTTCCTTTTTGCCTAATTCTTGGTTCCTTTGCACATTCCCAAGTACCTTTACTGAGAAGCTGTGTATTTCTCACAGGAAACTACCTCACTAGCTGATATCCTAAACTCTAGTTCCACTCCCTGACCACAACTGTTCCAACTGTTCATTGTTTCAATTTGATCACAGATTTCACCTCCTTGCCTTCAACTTTGATTTTGAAAGCTCCATTTCTCTTCATTCTCAACCAGCTTTCCCTCTTTCGTTCATTTGTTTATTTGAAGAGATTTGTCACTTCAACCATTCCACTTACTCAACTAATAGTGGTAGGCTCTTGGAATACTATAGTAAATTAAACTGACATTATGTCTTATCTCATGATTCTCACCATCTAATGACTTCCATGACAAAACCCTAAACTCTCTTGTCCTTCTTACACATCTAACCATCAATCGCTCTCCCTTAATTCTGTTGTCTGCCTTCACTGGTCCTACACAAGGACACCTATACACTAGAAGAAAAATTGAAATTTTCACATCATTATTTTACGTCTCCGTGTATTCATGGTTTGTAACTTCATCTGGGTCCTAAATGCTGTTCTATGTCCCTAGTGAGATTTCTCTTTATTTCTCCTAACCTCTAATTGAAATTTAGCGTTTCATTTATAGTATTAGCAGCGCCTATTAGCACTGCTGCAGTACTAATAACTTTGTTTACAGTATCTATAACTTTGTCACCAATAGAAATCACATAACTTTTTTGTATCATATTATAGTTGTTACAGATATCTCAGGATATATTCATATTCATTACTACTTTGCAATTATGGTAGTTATTAGATTTGACACCAGGCCATGCTATTGTATGCAGTAGCATAAGTACTGTAGAATTTTTTAAAAATATGTTTTTTGACACTCCTCCCATCAAGAGGTAGAGATTATGTTCCTTTCCTGTGAATCTGGGGCAACTTAATGACTCCCACATAACCAAGAGAATTCAGTGGAAGTGACGCTACATGTTTCCAGGGGCTAAGTCATAAAAGGCAAAGAGGCTTTCAACTTGCTTCCTGGAGCACAAACCCAGGGAGCTCTGAGACACCATGTGATAAATCCAACTACCCTCTGGCTGCCATGCTGTGAAGAAGACCAAACTAGCCTAAGCAAAAAGCCCATGTGGAGACAGGAAGACAGAGAGAAAGACCGACCTGGCCCAGCTCCTACTGTTACTTTCATTGGTAGAAACAAATAAGAGCTTCTTACAAGGTCTGTCAATCTGCTCTGGCTTATGGGAAGACAAACTATTCCCAGCCCTGTGTAAGTACTAGAAATTGTTTGGCCCACTGCTTTTCCCCAGCCTCGTGGAGTTTCACCCTTCCATTGCACAGATAAGTACTCAGCCCCAAAGGGAAGTACTCAATACAAAGGAACACTCTTATAGATGTCCAAGACTCTCTTGTGTGCCATGTCCTCCTCTCAGATACTCTGCCCATCAGCCTCTCCAAATTCCCATGTCTGTCGCCTCCATTTAGTGAAACCACGGGTTTTTGTTCAGGTTCCCCTCCCTGTTCTAGGCTCTGGACACCGCCTCCAGATAGTAAGCTGGGGTCATTATGGAACTTAATTCATTGTTTCTGTTCTCTCAGGGATCACAATCCTGCACTGCCTGTTGGGCTAATGTCTGAAAACAATTATTTCATATATACATACATATATGTGTACATGTATATATACAACCCTTCCCTAAGTATGTATAAGTATACCTACTTATGATTTATATGACTGTATATGTGTGTATATATTATATCTTATAAATATTATATATTTATAATGTATATTTATATATTTATATAAAATATTATATATTTTATATAAATATTATGAATATTTTATATTTAATATATTATATATTTATATAAATATAAATGTGTTATATTAAATGTAAATATTATATATTCTATATAAATATTTTATATTAAATATGAATATTATATATTCATATTAAATATAAATATTTTATAGTATATATTATATATTTTATACATATTATGTTTTTATATATTATATAAATATATTCATTATATATTAAATAATATTTACATACATATTTTATATTTTATATATACATAAATACATGTATATATATAATATATAAAATATATATATCTTTCCTCAAGTGATACTCCCATCTCGGCTTCTCCAGTTAGCTAGGACTACATTTGTGAGTTACCATGCCCAATTCATTTCACATATTATGCTCAATTTTCCAGGTGTTTCTAGTGATAGCATAATTTTGCAGAAGCAGAAATCCAAATGTAATTGTTAAAACCTAAATTAAAAACTGAATTGTGTTCTTTAATCTTAAAATTCATATTCAAAGACACAAAAAAAGGGGGGCCTCTTTATACTTAATAGCAAAGCTTGTTGAAGATGTTCTCTCAAGTAGCTGTCAGCATCTCTAACTTCCCACTCTTTAACTGGGTATATTCTGGTTTCTACCATCACCCACATCACTGAAACAGGTCTTATCACACCATCTATAACTATTTTATTAGTACAGCTATGGAACATATTTAGTTTTTTATTTTCCTTCTAGTTCATTTTAGTCTGAGCTGGAAGATAAGAGTGTTTTCCTTACTTGACTTTCTACACCTGTGCTATCCACTCTGGTAGCCACTAGGCACATGTGGCTACCGAAAATTTGAAGTGTAGCTAGACCAAATTGGGAGGCGCTGGAGGTGTAAAACACACACCAGGTTTCCAAGACATAATATGAATAAAAGAATGTGACATACCTCATTAGTTTTTATGTTAATTACATGTTATAATAATTCTTAATTACTGGGTTAAACAAGCTATATCTCTAAAATCAATTTCATCTGCTTCTGTTTAGCTTTTTGTATCACTACCAGAAAACTTACAATAGCTTATGTGACTCACATTATATTTCTAATGGCCAGTACGGCTCTACAACCTCTTGCACCGACAGAGCCCTGCTTTAAACTTTCCTTTCTTGGCTTGTGGGTCTCTGTTCTTCCCTAGTTTTCTTGCTACCTCGCTCTCTGCTCCTTTTGAGACTTCTCTTCTGAGACCTAAATCTGTTGTTCTAAAATGGTAGTGTGCTGCAAAATCACCTGGGTTGCTTGCCAAAAATGCAGAATCTTGGATCTTATCTGATCTGGTAGACTGGCTTGGAGGACCGAGATTCTGATTCAGTAAAATAGAAGGAGAGCTCAGAAATTTAGATTAATCCTTAGCCCTATTCTTTCTCATTTTACCCTATTCAATCCATAGGTATCATCTTCCCTATCCCATCCACCTCCAAAGATAGAACTACCATTCACAGACCAACATCTCCCAAATCTCTTATCTTCAGCTGAGATCTCTCTCATATCCTGCCCTCTTCTTCCAACTGCCAGCTGTATATCTTCACTTGGAGGTACACTTGATAAGTTTGAGAAAACTTAGCATATTCAGCATTTAAATTCTTATCTCTATTTTCCCAACCCATTCCTCCCTTTGACCTCTCAGTTATCCAAACTAGAAACCTGAAATAATTCTTTACTTCTTTCTAACCTCTATATCTAATCATATAAAAAAACTGACCAATTCTGCTTACTTCTATCATCTCTGTGCCTTTTAAATGTCCTTCATTTAGGGTTTCTCAATCTTGGCTCTACTGAAATCTTGAGCCAGTTAGTTCTTTGTCGTTGGAGGAGGGGGGTTGTCCTGTGCATTGTTAAATATTTAGCAGTTACCCTGTCCTTTACCCCACTAGATACTAGTAGCACCCCTTGCTGGTACAACCACAATGCCTCTAGACACTACCAAACCCTGTGGGAGGAGGTGAGTGGGAAGGAATCACATGTCATCCCATAGAGCCTCTGCCTCAGCTGGTGGAGGGCCGCTTCTTAATCATCTGCATTAGGGCAAGAGTTTCCACCTGGCCCTCTAGCCCAGGACTGCACCTCTTTTCTATTCTCTACACTCCTGATAGTTTTACAGTTTTCACAGGTTAAAATTCAGTATCTCTAAGAGGGCATAAAAAGGGCATTATTTTTTACTTACATGCCTTTCCAGCTTTCCACTCTACCCATACTGAAAGGCTTTGCAGTTTCCTTAGAGATGGATGAACGTCATAAGAAGTGTTAACTACAGAGAGTAAGTAAGCTAGTAGCTTGTGAGATAAATGCAAAACTCCTAGCATATTTTAAATATAGAATATGAGTAAGCATGTACTTTGTGAAACATAGGCAAGATTATGTAAAATATATATAGTAAGTTAGTAAACTATAAGACATGGCAAAGTTAAATACAAATATGATGGAATAGAGAGTCACTGATAGCCAAAAAGGGATGGAAAAACTAAGCTATGAGCAATCATGACATCTCTGGGCTATTAACTATGTCACTCCTAAATCAGCCACCCATTGGTCACACCTAGAATAGTCTCATATGTGCTCTGCCCAGGAAATGCAAAAAAAAAAACCTGTATCTGTTCAACAGCTTAACCAGTAAGCTCTGGCTGTGACCAGGCATACTTCCCTGCTTCTATCCAATAAAGCAGGTGTGTACCATTGGCCCAAAGCACTTTCCACATGTGGGTCTCCTTGCTGACACCTCATCTCTGGTCCTCATAAGTATACCATCAGCAGAGAAGGCTGTTGTGGCAGATAGAATATATGCACATTACTTAACCCATGATTCAGGTGATGGTGTCCTTCCACTTGCTTGCACCTTATCCTAACTGTGTCCACTTACCACAACTCTTCCACCTTTTCACTGGATACTGAAATTAAATAGGCTATATTATTTAATAATCTTAATTCAAGCTGTGAGCCTTCTGTTTCATTACCTTTAGGAGAGCTTGCCTTGTTTACTAGGAAGCCACCATTGCATCAAATTAGTTTCCCACATGACAGTTCCATGCAGGCATTAATCTGCTCCCAGAACACTCCTGCTTTAGCCCTATCATTTTATTCTGTTTATATCCATGTGTTTCTGTTATGACACTTTTCACACCACACTGTGATTAACTGTTTATTCCTCTCACTAGTTTGTGAGGTCCTTGGAAGCAGAAATACATTTTATTCTTTTTGTCTAATCATTACTTAACAAAGTGCCAACCACAAAGTAAACAGTAAAAGAATTATAGAATGCAACCTCCTGCAGACACAGTTGAAGAAATTACCCATTGTTTTTTTCCTTTCTGTCGTTCCCTAGTTCCAGGCATCAATCGCCTGCCTAGTCGGGGAGCAGTATGAAAGTGGTGGGAGGACTATAGACTCACTGCAGAAAACAGCTTACAGTAATGCAGTGAATTACTAGCAAGTTTGGGCCTTGGTGGAGCTTGTCTTATTTGCCTGTTCACTGGGGGGTTTCAAACAATAGTTTTTGTTTCCCTGCTATCCCGAACTTAAAATAATTAAGCCAAGAATCTTTAAGAGATGTTCTGTTCTCCAGGATTCTAGATAATAAAACCCACTGTAAAAATTAATGAGCACCTATACTGTGACAGACAATAGGATACAAGAAAAATGCCATTTCTGTTCTGAGAAAATTTACAAGGATTTTCCTGGAGCCTACATTTTACTCGAAGTAATAGCTATTTTTATAGCTTACAATAAAAGATGCATTTTGGAATACATTTCGCTTGAATGAAAGAAATAGAACGTGAGACCTTAAACAACGGGTCCATTCTTCAGATCCTTTTAACACACCCTCCTTCAGAGGTCGGGGTATTTGCGTGCAAGTTTACTATCACGCACAGGTGTGGAGATTTACAAATACAATCCAATTTAGTGGGAACTGTGTCTTGTAAGAGATGGCCCCCAGGGACCTCCCATATCCCTAACCTCTCGGAGGACTGCAAAACACAGCATCTGAAGCAACTCTTGCCTCGCCTTGAATCATTTGCCACTTCACTCCGCCCCGCCCCTTCCGTCCCCGGAGGCCGCCAGATTCGTGTCCGCTCTAGGCTTCTCCCGGACGTCTCTTTGTGGTGGCGTTGAGCTCCTCTAGCCCGCGCTTGCCGTCCTCTCAGTGGTAGCGCGGGGACTGGCTGGGAAGCGGGCGGTCGAGTGTGTCCTGTGTGGACGCGGATCCTGCCCGAAGCGGGGCGGAGGAGAGCAGAGCTAAGGTGGAAGGGGAGCGGGGGAGGCCCTGGGGAGGAGCGGGAGAGTGGAGACGGGCCCCTGAGTGGCGAAGGAGCCCGGCGGCGTCCCGGGGGAACCCGCGGAGAGGGGGAAGAGGAGGCCCGCACACGTGAGGGGGATTTCCAGCAGCTGGCCGGGGCCTCTCACCCCCAGATCAACCCCTACCCCATAGTTCATCTGCGACGCAACGCCTTGGGCCAAAGCCCAGAACAGGTTCTGTCGCCTCTGACCTCTCCGAGGGTCGTCGCGTGTCCAGTAGGCCCAGGGCCTTCAAAGCTACGATTTTGACTTGAAGTACTTAGAACTATATTGTGGCCTTGAACCCCGTAGACAGCCTGTATCTCTGATATTTTTGTTTTTAATTTTTCAAATCAGAATCTTCTCAACCCTGGCCCTTTGAAGTCAAAGGCTAATGTTTATTTTTCCATCCCGGTACCATGAACTTAGTAGGTGCCCATTGGACGGATCTGGTGGTTTTAGTCATTTGTAAATAGCCGTGAACTAAGGACGAAATGTATGTGGCCTCTTACAGGGTTGGGGTGGGAATCATTGCAGGGTTTGGGGGCACTCTGTTAGGCATGATGACAAAAGCTGTAGGCTTGAGTTTCTTCGTCTGTAAATGAGAATGATAGTACTTTCCTCAGGGTGGCTATGAAGGTTCCTGAGATGATGTTTGCCCTAAGCACTGTACCTGGCATGTCCTGACTACCACACTTGAACCAAATCTTTTCAATGATGTTATAGACTATATTTTTGTTTTAAATTAACTTTACCTTTCTTACTGTGCGTAGATCTTCTTGAGGATTGAGACTCTCCTCTTGGCCTTTGGGCCCTTTGATTAATGCCAATTGTCATGTTATAGGTAATCAGTATTTGAAGATGACAGGCACAAAAAGTTCACAGTTGCAAGATGCGTAACTTTTGTAGGTGTATGTGCCCTTAACTAAAGCTACTGATTTGGGGCGTAGGGGTAGATTAAACTGTATTTTTGTTAAATAAGAGATAATCTGGGAAGATGCTTTATAAGTTGCAAGACCCTATGCCAAAAAAAAAGCCTTTAATTTTTTTCATAAAACATTTCATGAAAGTTTGTTTTCTGTTTTTCGTAAAAGAGACATCAGTTACAAAACGAAGTACATTTTTTGTTTTGTTGAATTTCCTCTAAATCTTTCCCACTAATAAGGAGACTGGTAACAAACTAAAAAACTATGTTAACGTGAATTAACATATTGGAACGGGTATTTCTGCATCTCCTCCACAAATTTAGGAAGAAAAAGTGAGTTCCGTGATTAATCCTCAGTTCCCTCTGCTGTTGTTTTGTTAGTGTCTGTTCTGCTGTTTTGGTAGTGGTGGTGGGATGTTCTGCATTAACACCTCGAAACCCCTGTGATAATGTCCTAGACCTTGCTTTATTAGGAAGTCTTGCAAGCATCATGGCCACGTATGATTTTTCTCAGCTTCCTCAACCTAGTCTACCTTCCTTACCGTTTTTTAATGGGTAGCAAGAGATAATGCTTAAGAACTCTTTAAAACTACTGATGTTTTAAAGTAAAGCTGGTTAATTCCCTGAGCCGGCAGCGTTCAAATTGTATGAAGAACAAACACTTTTGTTTACTACCTAAGGTAGTAGGAGAGGTCTAATCAATGTATTCTACATTTATTTCATTCTCTTTTGATTCTTAGGTAGTGCTACAAAAATATTAAATGTTAATCTTAGAATCACAAAACATGCTGTATTTAGGCACTAAAGTAAAATGATATCAATCCTAAGGCAGGAGAAAGTCTTAATTTTCTCCTAGGCAGAATTTTTAAGACAATGTCAAATAAGAAATCTGGACTTAGGAGAGACTTTATTCAAAAGGGTTATTGCAAGAGGAGAAAAGGGACTTTTGCAATGGGTGGAACCAAAAGATCTGCAAGAGTCTCCAAGGAGTGAACCGTGCTGGAAAGTTTTGGTGTGAGGAAGTAGAATATAAGGGTGGCTTGATCTAATAGTAGATCTGAGAATGTTATTCCCTGGCTCTGGCTGAGAGCTGGCTAAAGTTCAGGAACCTGGGGGAAGGAGAGAAACTAAAGTTTAACAAGTATTTTGTTCCACTTGATCTGTAGGGCCATGCAGCTCAGCAAATTATTCATAAATTCATAATTGAAGCAAAAAATGGGAATTTGGAGGGTCTTTCTCTTGCCTGGTCATAGGTAAACCAGGGGGGATCCTTGAGTCTTACCTAACTCAAGGGTGGATTTTTTAAATTATAGCTAATAAAGAACCAGCGCAGGGCTCAAGCAAAATTCACCTTGTCAAAAAGTGTTTTTATTATTTGACATTGAAAAGTATTGAAAAACCTGGATTTTATTTATACCATGGTGAATCTTTCTAAGACTGGGGTTTTTGTTATTGGTTTGCTTGTTATCCTATAAGAAGCTGGATTTTTTTCTTCTTCCATGAGGAGTACTAGGTTTTATACTGACCAGAGTGATTGAATGGAGCAAATTAATCTTTTCTTGCATTAAAAGATTATTAAAATAGGAACTGGTAAGATGCTATAACCAGTTTAAGTGACAACTAAAAGTAGACATGTTTATAGAGCAGAAATATTGAAATAAATACACAAGTGAAGGCAAAATTGGCTGCTTCCACAGTGAGACAAATTCTATCACTGAACCTTCACCAGATAGAATTTACAAGAATACAATTATTTTGCCTTGCTGTTGGTTATCTACAGTTGACAGTTGTAAAATAACTCCAAGATGCTGAAAGAATCAGACTTCCCATATAATCAGAATCTGAAAACCTGAAAGGCTGTGCTCTCAACAGTGCAGTTTTCTATTGAAGCAGATGTTTTTCTCTGCCCTTAGTTTATCAAGTTTAAATCTCCTCTCCCCCAATAATCTTCCCTAGAGTTAGACTTCCTGTAAGGCAAATACATATCTGTGTTTTCTTATTCTTTTTTGCTATCTTCTATAAAATATATCTTCTTCTATATATTTGCTATCTTCTATAAAATATAAAATATAGAAGATAGCAAAACATTTTAGGTTTAATTTTTTTAATTGAATTATCTAGAGCAGTACATAGCAAACTGTAATGTGCTTACACATCACCTGGGCATCTTTTTGAAATGCAGATCCTGATTCATTGGGTCTGGAGCTGATACTGAGATTCTGTATTTCTACCGAGGTCTCAGCTGATGCCAGTGCTGATTCAGGGGCAGTAAATAGTAAAGCATTTCCAACTATATTAAGGAAGGGGCCAGATAAATCATTGTTATGGAAGAACGTAGCAGTGTACTGTAGGTGAAAGGAACAATATGAAGTTGCTGGACTGTCATTTGAAGAAAATAAAATATAAATTGTAGGCCACATTGCCACAACACAGACCAAAAGGAGCAAAAACAGTTGCTAGGAAACAGACTCAAATGCAGAACTTTAGCTTATAGGAGGAAGACAGAAAGAGCTGGAAATGGGAACACTGAGGAATACAACAGAGGAGGAACAACCAGGGGGTGTAATTTTTAGAATGCAGACAGTGACCACTTATGATCAGTGTCTGAAATTTAGTGTTCCTTGAGCTAGCTGGACTTGGACTCTTTGACAGTATGTGAACAGACTGCCTAATTGTAGATCAGAAAGCTAACCTATGGAAGACTTTAAAACTGCTGTGACCAGGTGTGTGTACTTTTACTCAAGTGAGTGGGATTAGTTTGCTGCTGAGTTTTAATCTGTGTAAAATTTAGTTTTTATCACAGTTGACAATGTCTTTTATCAGATAGGATATTTTAATTTTGAAATGAGCTGGTCCTGTAAAGAAGTAATTCATTGTCTGAAATTCAAATCTAACAGGGCATCCTGCGTTTTTTATTTGCCAAATCTGGTGACCCCATTTTCTGCATCCAGTAAGTAGAGATCTTTCTTTGGTGCCAGCTCAATGTCGTGCCTGTTACTAAGAAAAAACTTAACTTCCTGTACACAAATTACAGGACTACCTACTCAGAAGGCTGATAGGTGAGAGAATCACTTGAGGCCAGGAATTTCAGAAATAGGTATTCAACTTCACTGGCACAAGTTACAGAGTCTGTTCCATTAGTTTCCTTTAATCATGATGAACTCTGGTGAATTTTGTAGTAATTTAGCCACGAATAAAGGAAACTAATGGAACAGAGACTCCCCAATAAGTAAGGAAAAGAATTTTTTTACCTAAAATTTAAATTAATAAATAGAGTAAATGAAATTAACCTAAAGGGTAAAAATGTATTATTACTATGGACAGATAAGTTTTAGTTTCCTAAATCCAAGATGCTTTTCCTATCAAATATGGCCAGGGTAGCCCAAGTTTTGAATACTAGGAAATAGCTGTATGGCAAAAAATTCCATTATAGGTCTGTGGCTAAAAACTGGTAATGGTTACCTACAAATAAAAATCTGTGGCATTAACAAAATATTAAGCATTATTTTCTATACAGTGCTGAGGGATAATTGTTCTAGTTTCCCTTGTATTAATAAACGTCAGAGCCAGATTGTGTCCCTTATTTGCTAAGATACATTGCCACGTAGTTCGTTGTTTTGTAACTTTACCTCTGATTTCCGTTTTCTCCTCAACTTATCTTAAACCAATTATCTGTTTGAAGAAAAAAAATTATTATTATTTTTTTTTGAGACAAGAGTCTCGCTTTGTCACCCAGGCTGGAGTCCAGTGACACGATCTTGGCTCACCGCAACCTCCACCTCCTGGGTTCAAGCAATGCTCATGCCTCAGCCTCCCATGTAGCTGCACTACCACACCTAATATTTTTGTATTTTTAGTAGAGGCGGGGTTTCACTGTGTTAGCCAGTCTAGTCGAGAACTCCTGGCCTCAAGTGATCCACCCACGTCGGCCTCCCAAAGTGTTGAGATTACAAGCATGAGCCACAATGCCTGGCTAGAAAAAAATGTTCTAATTATTACTGTGATAGAAGCCATTTTATCTGATTTGAGTAGGACCTATATTAGTTCATTTTAAAAGCTAACTAAAACAGAATAAATGAATATAAATATACTCTGTTTTTACCAGCTTTAAAACTTTTTTTCAGTTAAAATGTTCAGTAACATTTTTTAACACTTTAAAGTGTATTTTATTTTTTAACTTTCTAAATATAGTATTTTGACCTAAAGCACAGACATTTATTCACCATTTTTTGTTACCTGAGGCCAGGGTCTTTTATTGTTATATGATTTTGCTGATTATTTTCTCTGCAGAAACCACATCAAAAAGTGTTTAAGATTTCTCTCCAGTTTTTTGTTTTTTTTTTTTATAATTTGGCAAAGCTTAAAAACACTTGTAAAATTGCCGAATCCTAGATTTCACGGGACCTTACTACCACTCAGATTTCAGTGGTTCACATCTTTTCTCAACAGCAGTTTTTTTCCTAATGAGTTGCATCTTTTCTTGAGAATTCAACTTAGTTTTTTTAATTTGCTTTGAAAATATTTATGAAAAATTTCAAATAGAAAGTATGGACAGTAGTGAAGCACTTATGTACATGTCACCAAACCTTATTTTCTGTAAATCTTTTTGGGGAAAAAAATGTTTTTTCCCCTCAGAAGTATCCACAAATGTGATATATGTTACTCTCATGTATATTTTAGTATATATTCATGTTTCATCTGTGAATCTTATATACTATCTTATTTTTTTAAATTTTACCCTTACTGTTGATACTATATAACCTTTACAACGTTTTTCACTTAAGATTGTCTTTAAGATTTATTCATGTTGATACATGTAATTCATGTAGTTTATTCATTTTAACTGTTATGTGGGAGTCCCTTGTGTGAGTAACAATTTCATATCCTTTACAATTAGGTTATTTGTCATCTTTCACTGCCAAAGGCAGTGAATGCTGAAAGTTTTCATATATAACTTGTGCTCGTATTGGAGATATTTTTCTCCAGCTGACACCCAGAACTGAAAAGAGGTCAGTCCCAAGGTATATGCTTCCTCAGTTTTACAAGAAATTGCAGAAAAGGTTCTAAAGCAGTTGCAGCAATTTACATTCCTACCAAAGTTATTATAAGGAGCATGTAAGAGTTGGACACATCTTAACCAGATATCAGATTTTTAAATTGATTTCAAGCAAATGTTTAAGAAATGATACTTAATTTGCATTTTCCTAGGAACTATGAGGGAAACAGTTTGTATGCTGTTCTCTTTCTCTGTGAATTGCCTAACTATATTTGTTTAGTTTTCCAATGGACTCTGTCATTTTCTAACTATATTTGTTTAGTTTTCCAATGGACTCTGTCATTTTCTAATTGATTTTTAAAAGTGAGGGATTACTCGAATATTTACAATAATAATCCTAACAACACCTTTCAAGTGTCATTTTTTTCTCCTTTAGTTATACAGAAATGTGTAAATTTTACATATAATCAAATGTATCCATCTTTTAATTTTTTTTGGTACCTGCTTGCTTGTTTGAATAATTCTTCCCTACTCCCATGTCAGAAAATCTTCTTTATTTTCTCATAAAATGTTTAGTTTTTCTTTTCATGTTTAATTCTTTAATCCGCCTGTAATTGATTTTTGTTTGTGCAGAAGAGATCTAATCCTTTTTCCATATGGTTAACTGGTTAAAGTCCCTTCTTCATTAGTGTGTGATACCCATTGATTAATAGTACCACATGTCATATACCAAGCCCTCTTCTACTCATGGATCTGTTTGTTTATACTATACCAATACCATAGTTTTAATTAGAATAGGTTTATAGTAAATCAATATGTTACTGTATTTTCCTTCATGATTACCTTGGCTTTCTTAGACTTTTACTCTTTGATAAAGACCAGCTTGCTAAATTCTAATGGGGTGGGAGTAGAATATCTGATGGAACTTTGATTGGAATAAAACTGAATTTATAGATGTATTCCTGGATAACTGACAAATTTTTTATAATGAGGCACTCCATGATATATAGCTGCATTTATTAGGGTACCTTTTTTGTCTTTCAGTTTGATAATTTTCTCCATGAAGGACTTGTTATATATTTTTTGTAAGAGTCACATATTTTGTAAGATACAGTGTTTTTCGGTTTCTAGCATCCCTGGTGAATTCTCTTATTAGTTCTAATAGTTTGTTAAACCTCTTGTATTTCTCATGTATCTTTGGATAATATTTCTTATTTCCTCCTTTTTAATTCTTATATAGTCTTAAATATAATCTGTAATTGCAGGTGTTCTCGTCAAGTTCTGACTTTTCAGGGAATGCTTCTGTTTGATTATTAAATGTCTATTATAGGACTTTGATAAATACCTTTTTTATTCCTTATTTTCTTTTAGACAGGTGTTAAATTTTATCAAATACATTTTCAGTTTCCTAGATAAACTTGCAGCACAAATTTGATTCTCTTTAATATTTTCTCTAGGGTGATCAGCCCATGACCTAGACCTCTAGACAAAATAAAACAGGGAAAATTTGCTAGAATCAAGAATGATGGATCCATGTTCAGTTGGAGTCCAGCTTCGTACTACAAATGAGTGCCATAAAACCTACTATACTCGTCACACAGGTTTTAAGACTTTGCAAGAATTGTCATCAAATGATATGCTTTTACTTCAACTTAGAACTGGAATGACACTTTCTGGGAACAATACAATTTGCTTTCATCACGTAAAAATTTACATTGACAGATTTGAGGATTTACAGAAGTCGTGTTGTGACCCATTTAACATACACAAAAAATTAGCCAAAAAAAATTTGCATGTAATTGACTTAGATGATGCCACTTTTCTGAGTGCAAAATTCGGAAGACAGCTTGTACCTGGTTGGAAGCTTTGTCCAAAATGCACACAGATAATCAATGGAAGTGTGGATGTTGATACTGAAGACCGCCAGAAAAGGAAACCTGAGTCAGATGTATGTATAATAGTCATTTTTTTCTATGTGAATTCTACCATGTAGGATTTTGCTTAACTATAAGAAAATCATATTTACAGTATTACTATATTTGTTAGGATACAGTGAATTAAAAGGAGGGGGTGAAAGTGGATGATGTTTCTAAATATTAGTCACATACACTGAAGGTCAAGATTGGGGGATAAAGAAAGTAGGCTTGGGAAAGGAATAATAAAATATGCCTGAGACTCCAAGCTACAACTTTTAGTACGAAGACTTTAGGAGTGGGTTTTAGAACATTCTGGCCAAGCCAAAATTTAGTTTCTTTTTTGATACCAAAGTGACTACATGGGACATAGCAAACAGCAAGGGTCTTTGAAGCAGGATGAATTTGCCTTTATATGAAGGACTTGAAAATCACCGCTTTAAAAGGAACATTAGAGAGATGACTTATAGTAATTGTTTTTTATTTCACTCTTTCTTTCTCCTTTGGCACTCTCCCATTCTTGAGTTTTTTAAATGCTTGTGAGTTTTCTTTGCTTCTAGCTCTGAATTCCTACTTGGTATGGTCAAGGCTAATTTTAGGACTCGTTGTGGTAAAAAAATAATAATAATACATTTTTACATTGTAAAGTATTAAGTATTTTTCCTCTATTCCTTATTGACATGCCTACATGCATATTTAACCGTATCAGAACAACTTAAGATTTCGTAAAGCTATCTTTTGTGTAGGACAAGCATGCCAAGGAAGCACTTCTCATAATTTTTACTTGTAATTATTTCATAATTCTTATCTCTGGAATATTTTTCTCCTTTTTATTAAACCAAGTTAAAAGATAGTTGAAATTTGAAATTATACTATTTTCCTGTTGTTCTCTTCTGAGAGGAACATCTTGAGGGCCCAATTTATCTGCAGTTCATACTAGATACTTGCTGATGATGTCACTGTAGATGTCTTCACCTTATCTATCCAATGTTCTTGTAGAATATATCAGCCGCAGCTCTTTCCTCCCCAAGTAACAAACATAAACCCTTAAACAACAAGAAATCCTTAAGGACCCAGGATTGTTAGGAAATCAGTTATGTGCCACTGGATTATACAGCAGTTTTTGTGCCTTCTCGCCTGTGTTGGCAGCAGCCATTAGCGTTTTCACAATGCCTTCCTCCTCTGCTCCTAATATACCAGAGACTAAAATCAAATAATGAAAATGTTACTAGTACATTAACCAATACACTTTGAATATGATCTAGGGCCGTGTAAACTTTCTTGCACTTAGGCTCTAAAACCTAAGTGCAAGAAAACCTTGTTTTCTTTTTTGTATGTTCCAGACTGCCTTCCAGGTTAGGAAGTCATCTGGTTTAACATTAAATGAAATGTTATTGTCTGATGTCTAGATTTGAGTTGATAATTTGTTTACCTTTCTTCAGGGAAGAACTGCTAAAGCTTTGAGGTCACTACAATTTACAAATCCAGGAAGGCAAACTGAATTTGCTCCGGAAACTGGTAAAAGAGAAAAAAGAAGGCTTACAAAAAATGCAACCGCTGGTTCAGACAGGTAGGCTAAGTGTTCTTGAAGACATGTTAACTTGCTGCTTCACATCTGCATTGTTCCCCTATTTTTCTCTTAAATTTTGAATTTTCTGGGTTCATATTTTAAATTGGATAATATGGAATTAGTAAAAACCTATGAAGGCCTTTGTTTTTATTCATATAAAATTAAGGTATCCCTTTCAACTCCAAAAATTTGTTTCCAAGAAGGTAGCAGTGAACTGAAGCAAATCATTTTGGCATGAGAGTTAAAATAATTACAATTAAAGTAATTCACTTATTTGAAAAGCATTGTGGTATATGTACGGACATACCTCCTTTTATTGGTACTTGACTTTATTCTCTACAAGGTGCTATTTTTTTTTTTTTTTTTTTTTTAACAAATTGAAAGTTTGTGGCAACTCCCTGGTAAGCAAGTCTGTTGGTGTCATTTTTCTAACAGCATGTACTCCCCATCTCAGTGGCATCTTGGTAATTATTGCAATATTTACATCTTTTTCATTACTATATCTGTTATGATGATCTTTGATGTTACTATTATAATTGTTTTGAGTTACTAGGAACCACACCAATGCAAGGTGGTGAACTTAGTCGATAAATGCTGTGGGTGTTCTTGCTGCTCCACCTACTGGCTGTTCTCTAGACTCTCTCCCTCTCCTCAGGTGTCCCTATTCCCTGAGAAACAAATATATTGAAATCTGTCCAACTAATAACCCTACAATGGCCTCTAAGTGTTCAAGTGAAATGAAGAGTGAAGTCTCTCATTTTACAAAAAAAGTTAGAAATGATTAAGCTTAGGAGGAAAGCACATCAAAAGCTGAGACAGGCCAAAACCTAGGCCTCTTGTGCTAAACAGCCAAGTTGTGAATGCAAAGAAAAAGTTCAGGAAGGACATTTAAAAGTACTATTCCATTGAACACAAATGATAAGAAAGCAAAACAGCCTTTTTGCTAATATGGAGAAACTTTAAATGGTCTAGATAGAAGATCAAACTAGCTACAACACATTCCCTTAAGCAAAAGCCTATACCAAAGCAAGGTTCTAACCCTCTTCAATTCTCCAAAGGCTGAGAGAAGTGAGGAAGCTTCAGAAGAAAAGTTTGAAGCTAACAGAGGTTGGTTTATGAGGGTAAGGAAAGAAGCAATCTCCATAACATAAAAGTGCAAGGTGAAGCAGCAAGTTATTGATGAAGGTGGCTACACTACCCAACAGATTTTCAGTGTAGACAAGCAGCCTTTTTTTTTTTTTTTTTGAGATGGAGTCTTGCTCTGTCGCCCAGGCTAGAGTGCAGTGGCGCAATCTCAGCTCACTGCAACCTCCACCTGCCAGGTTCAAGCGATTCTCCTGCCTCAGCCTCTCAGGTAGCTGGGACTACAGGCACGTGCCACCACGGCCAGCTAATTTTTTGTATTTTTAGTAGAGACGGGGTTTCACCGTGTTAGCCAGGATGGTCTCAATCTCCTGACCTTGTGATCTGCCCACCTCAGCCTCCCGAAGTGCTGGGATTTCAGATGTGAGCCACCACGCCCGACCAACAAACAGCCTTCTAATGGAAGAAGATACTATCTTTCATAGCTAGAGAGGGGAAGTCTATACCTGGCTTCAAATCTTCAATGGACAGGCTGTCTTAGTAGGGACTAACGCAGGTGGTGACTTTTTAAGTCGAAGCCAATTATTTACCTCTTCGAAATCCTAGGGTCCTAATGATGCTAAATGTACTCTACCTGTCCTGTATAAGTGGGACAAAGCCTGGATGGCAGCATATCTGTTTACAGCATTGTTCACTGAATATTTTTAGCCCACTTGAGAGACTTCCTGCCTAGGTAAAAGGATTCCTTTCAGAATATTGCTACTCATTGACAATGTACCTGATCACTCAAGAGCTCTGATGGAGATGTCCCAGGAGATAAATGTTTCATGCCTGCTAACACAACACTCATTCTGCAGCCCGTGGATCAAGGGGTACTTTGACTTTCAAGTCTTGTTATTTAAGAAATACGTTTTGTGAGGCCAGAGCTGCCATAGACAGTGAGTGATTCCTCTGATGGATTTGGGCAAAGTAAATTGAACACCTTCTGGAAAGGATTCACCATTCCAAGAGTTTGGAAGAAGATTCCAGTCCTCATGGATGACTTTGAGGGGTTCAAGACTTCAGTGGAGAAAGTAATTGCAGACGTGGTGGAAATAGCAAGAGGACTAGAATTAGAAGCAGAGCCTGGAGATGTGACTGAGATATTGCAATCTTGTGATAAAACTTGAATGGATGAGGAGTTTCTTCTTAGAGATGAGCAAAGAATGTGATTTATTGAGGTGGAATCTACTGGTGAGGATGCTATTAACATTACTGAAATGACAAAGGATTTAGATTATATAAACTTAGTAGATAAAGCAGAGGCAGAATTTTGAGAAGATGACTCCAGTTTTGAACATTCTGCTGTAGGTAAAATGCTATCAAATACCATCGCATGCTACAGAGAAATCTTTTGTAAAAGAAGAGTCCACTGATGCAGCAAACTTCACTGTAGTCTTACTTTAAGAAATGGCCACAGCTACCCCAGCCTTCAGCAACCACCACCCTGATCAGTCAGCTTTCCTCTTTGAGGCAAGATCCTCCACCAGCAAAAAAAACTACAACTCACTGAAGGCTCAGATGATAGCATTTTTTAGCAATAGCGTATTTTTAAATTAAGGTACATACATTTTTTTCTTAGAGATAAGACTGTTGCACACTTAATAGATTATAGTGTAAGCTTAACTTTTATATGCACTGGAAAAGGAAAAAATATATATATGTGTGACTCACTTTATTGGCGGTGGTCTGGAACCAAACCCACAATACCTCCAAAGTGTGCCTGTAATTCATATGTCTCTGTTCTATGGGTAGCAGCTAAAAGGTAATTACATTTTATGAGAATGCAAGGTTTTTATTTTTTACATGTCTGAAATAGAAATGCAGTTCTGTATAGTCAACAGAATGAATGGGAGGACTAGATTGTTTAGAATATGACTCTTTAAAACAAATGTTAGTATAATCATTCAGAATTATTTTTAAGTTCAGTCAACATTTCTATATATGCCATCTATTCCATCTGTTAAAGTTTACCATTGAGTCATTTGAATATTTTTAGGCCAAATTTACTAGAGTCCATTAAAGAACCAAAAACATTAATTGTAGTATAAAAATCTATAGAGGTGATATACTATAATAAAAATAAGACTATGTTGATAAAACAGTGAAGAGGTTGGTAACTAATAAAATGAACCACTATTAACCTGTCATTCTTTTTTGTTTGTTTAAAGTAAAGGGAAAATTATACTTATTTTTTGGACAAAGCTCCTGTTCATTCCTTTGCTGAAGTGACTTTTTAATGGACTTCAAGAAGCGTATTCAGACTTTTTGGATTTGTCTCAACACTCTAGAGTTAGGTCTGCTCTTCTCACATGGAGTTCATTTACTGCTGACAATAGAATAAGCCTTGAGTCAGATAAATTATAGATCATTTTGGCATGACCTCATCTCAAAATATTTTATCGCTTTTTTTTTTTTTTTTTACTGTATTTTCAATTAAATAATCAAAAATAACTTATTTATGAGGTATAATTCCTTGTGTTTTATTTCACAGACAAGTGATACCAGCAAAGAGTAAGGTCTATGATAGCCAAGGTCTCCTGATTTTTAGTGGGATGGACCTCTGTGACTGCCTTGATGAAGATTGCTTAGGATGTTTCTATGCTTGTCCTGCCTGTGGTTCTACCAAGTGTGGAGCTGAATGCCGCTGTGACCGCAAGTGGCTGTATGAGCAAATTGAAATTGAAGGAGGAGAAATAATTCATAATAAACATGCTGGATAATCTGTGGTACCAAACTGTGGGGCCTTTAAAAGTCATTATTTCTAAAATTCTGTTACTCTAAGATATATTTTAAGCTTGATTGTCATATGACAAAGATTTTAAAACCACCTCAGTGTGCCCTGATTTTTCATCTTGGGTGCTTTAAGATTCACTATTTGATATAAATTCAGATAGGCTATTTTTCAGCCTATTAAGCCTGTCTGGATCAATGTTAACAAGTAGGGTGTAGATAGTCCTCTATTTGCATGTTTCCCGTGGGCACAAATTTCAGTGACCTAGGTTTCATTTAAACACCAGTTTCCTTACCGGGAAGGAAAAGAAACTGGTAAGGAAACTGTTGTTAAAATCTAGGTTAAAATTTTAGTTAGCGCAGTATAACTCTTGAGTAATTACATGAAGTACAAACTTCTCTGCTAGTTCTTCAGTCTACAAATCACTATGTAAATAACAGATATACTTCATGATTAATAACCAGTCATGTTGACTACTTTCAGATTCTTCCAGTGGTTTGTCCCTGTGTATCTGTTATTCAGTTCACTTACAGCAGGGCATGTAGTTATGCTGTCACTTTGTCATCCACTTGACATTTTATAGAAGTGAACACTCAAAAGAGCTGGCCAAGATGAAAGTGCAGCAAAGCAATAAAAAATGATAACACTGGAAGTGAAATTTTAATCAAACATAAATGAATTTGTAGAAGAAGTCACTGACCATGGGAATATTGTTCTTGCTGCTGTGCATTCATAGGAGCTTAATGAAGGCAAACTTATCAACACAAATAAGAAAGTGGTTGCAATAAAGACAAATATGTCCCAGAGGAAGTGATGGTTAAAAAAAAAAAAAAAAACTTTACATTAAAGGATATTTAATGTGAATATAGAAATATTTCACAACATTGAAAGCACAAGCAATAAAAGGGTGGAAGCGGACCCAAACTTAAAAGAAGTATGAGTTTGCCTTGAACATAAAAGATGCTTACTCAGTATCATAAGTTACTTGCCAGAAAAAAAGGCAAGCCCTATTCAAACTGCTTCGTTTTTACAATGAAATAAAACACTTTAGCTCTATTTCTAATGTTTTAAATTACAGTGTACTAAATATTTTTAAACATTTTTGCATTTTTTTCCTACATTTATAACTGATCTTAAGAATTTTTAATATTTTAGCAGAATCTTAAAGGTCATAGAACAGTCATCGTTTTCCCCATTGATTATTAAGATTTCATGGCCATTTTATGGTCCCACAGTACCACGCGAAATGAGGATCGCTTATAGCTGGGAACAATGCTTGCTTCAGGGAAAATTGATTTTGATAGAACCGACTAGTTGAGTATTAAACTGTTTTGGAAATAATTTATATATCTAAGTGCTGAAATATATTTCTCTTCTCCCCACTTATTCAAATAAAAAAAGTTTTAATACTGTAAACCTTTCATTGTTTGCACCATGCACTCGTCAAAATTGTTCTGGGGGACCAAAACTTTATGTATAAAGCATGAATATACACATAGTACTTAAACAGATACTATATTTGTGGTATTAAAATTTGGAGGGTGGTTGATTAGGATTATAAAAAGTCTCCTTAAGGGAGTGATGGAAAAGAGAAACACTGGTTAATACAGAGTATAAATAAATTTTTTGGAAATTGATTGCATCTTGATGTTGGAATTTGCTTGGATGCTGTTTGGAGGATGGGGGAATGGTATCTCTTTGCATTTATTTATTTATTTATTTATTTATTTATTTATTTATTTATTTTTGAGACAGAGTCTCTCTTGCCCAGGGTAGGGTGCAGTGGCTCAATCTCGGCTTCCTGCAACCTCCGCCTCCTGGGTTCAAGTGATTCTCCTGCTTCAGCCTCCCGAGTAGCGGGGACTACAGGCACGTGCCACCATGCCCAGCTAATTTTTTGTATTTTTAGTAGAGACGGGGTTTCACTATATTAGCCAGGATGGTCTCAATCTCCTGACCTTGTGATTGTGATCTGCCTGCCTCGGTTGTTGCATTTTTTGCACTTTTTTAAAGACAGCTGTCATTTTGTCTAAAAGCTTTTTGTCACATGGGACATTGCCACTAATCTAGGTTTTTGGGTTTTTTTTTTTTCACCCTAAATACAGTCCTTCAGTTTAATCAAAAGTGCTCTTAGCAATTTGAAAGATTTTGTAGCCATTAAAACTCAGTTTATGCAGCCAGTTTGACCATTAAAAGGTTTGTTTGATTTTTAATTTTTTTGCTTTTAAAATGACTGGTTTTGAGGGAATGGCATATTCATCCTTGGAATTACATGTTTTTATGTTTTAATTGTTCACTCACCTGTTCACTCATCTGTTACCAGAAGTACATACAGTTAACTTGTCAGTTCCTTGATCTGTATGTTTTACCTGAGCACTGGCAAAAAGAATATTTCAGCTTTATTCACTTAAGTCAGATGCTAGATTACTTTTCTCTAAATTAAGGAAATATTTTGTTATTGAGGACATAAACACTCCAGTTTTATCTGAACATTAGGATCATTAGATCTTAATTGTTTCTACCATCTTTTAGTTTTTCTAAGTATGACAGTGCTTAGGCTTTTCATAGGGACAAATTAAAATCTTAGGTTTTTTACTTAAAATAGGAATATTTTTGATGGAATGAATGACTTTAATATTGCCATATTGCAGCATTTTTTAGAACAGACCTGTAATTTTTCAAAGACTAAAGGAAAATATTCTTGAACAATTTTGCTAATATTTGTTCATCATGCCCATTTAGGGAAGCAAACTTAATGAGAATACAAAATGTTCACAGAGAAAGGTATATCTGATTTACAGTAAGCTTTAATAAAGCTGTGTTTTGGAAAAATTAAATAATGAGCCCACTTACAATTTTGTAATATAAAATTACAGAAATACAGAATATAATGAAATCATCTAGAACCTCTTTATATTATGCATAAGTATTCCAAGTGACTATAAATTACTTTAGAATTATATTAATCTAAACAGCAAAGTTTTATAAACAATTTCTGTTGTGCGTAGATCCCAGTAGAGAAGTTAGGTCACAAATGGTCTCACACAATGTTGATCACAAATATTAAGGTAGAAATGCATGTATATATTTGAATAAAATGTCATCTCGTGATCTTTTTTTTAATATGGAAATAGCTGTTTACCTTGTAACATATATAGGATTCTTCTCTTTCTAAAATACTATGTTTAGTTCTATATAACAGGCTGTTCTACAACCTGACAGTCTTCTAAAACTGCCTCCCTGGCGTGATTTCAAGCAAGTAATTTTTAGTAAGTGAATTTTGAAATATCCATAAATATTCATAGTGATTTATTAATAAAAAAATAATTTTAGTGAGTTCTATCATGGTCTTAACTTTTTGGAAGCTAACGACCCCTGTGAGAAGGTGATGAAAGCTGTAAACTAACTTCCCAGAAAAATATCTGCACTCATGTACTCACAAATATCCATGTTCAGAATTCCTGAACATGTATTGGAGTGCCTGGGTAGTACGAAATATTATGTAAACCATTTTATTTTTTCAGTTGAGTATGGCTAAAGTGTCAGTTGGTTTGTTAAATAGTGTTGTGGGTGGTTGTGTTCAAGAAAAAACCAGAACAGCTCAGTCTTTGAGAAGAGCTATGACTGCCGTGAAAAATCAGATCCCACTGGCCTCATATACCCCTTCCACCTCCAAAAGGTGATGACACGTTGAGTCACAATGTAGAAAACTGATGTCTTATCTGGACTGGATTTTGGTAGAGGTTTTCTACCTCCATGATGGTTTGCCCTGGTTATAGCTTAACATTCTTGTGCAAAATTCAGGACACTGCCTTAGTTTTTGCTGACATCTGGCATCTTCATGAAGAAAACTGCCCTCAGCTATTACTACTTTCCCTTAATCTCTTAACTTATAAATTTAACTGTGAACATGTAATTACATAATAGCCTGCTTAAGTGGATGTTTTTCAAAATCAAATGGTTTCTCTATCATTCTTAGGTCTTGCCCAGCAGCAGTCAACCATATTGGGTGTTAATTTTCAAGAATGTAAGTGAGGATACAGAAATATACACAGGCAATTCTGAGTCTCTCTTCACTTATTTTTATAAAGTGGAGGTACTTGAGAAGTAATGCTCTTATCTATTTTTTTAAAATCACAAAACACAACTGAACACTTAGTTCAAAAGGTAATAGACTTCAGCAAAGTGTATGTCCCAATGTGTATTTTTAACGGTATAGTTGTGAGGATTTACTAATCTGGTCAAGACAATTTAACTTTTAGAAAAATACAGGAAATTTATTAGATAAAGCAGATTATTAATTGTGACAGCAATAAAACACCTTCAAATACAAAGGGTATTTAAATTTGAAAGTATTACAGTTCTATGAAATGCCACAACTAAAATGTGATTTTTCCTCCTTGAAACTACAAGGGAACGATTTCTTGGTTAAACATCCAATGATTAGAAACTGCATTTCTTGTCATTACAAGCAAACAAACGTTTTATTTTTTAAAGAGTTGCTGGCCAGGCACAGTGGCTCACACCTGTAATCTCAGCACTTTGGGAGACCGAGGCGGGTGGATATAAGGTCAGGAGTTAGAGACCAGCCTGGCCAACATAGTGAAACCCCATCTCTACTAAAAATGCAAAAATTAGCTGGGCATGGTGGCGCACGCCTGTAGTCCCAGCTACTCGGGAGGCTGGGGCACGAGAATAGCTTGAACCCGGGAGGCGGTGGTTGTGGTGGGCCGAGATCGCGCCACCACACTCCATCCTGGACACAGAGCGAGACTCCATCTTAAAAAAAAAAAAGTTACCATAGTCTACCTATCCTGTGGTTTTGAAATAATAGACTTATTAAAACTAATGTTTGCAAACATGGCTAAACTTAACAGTTTGGCTAAATTTCCCTTTGTTAACAAGCAGTCAGTTACGCTGAAGAATTTGAAAAATGCAAATTGTTTTTTGTTATATTCTGGCACCCCAAATTTATTATTTGGGCTTGAATGTAGTGTAATAGTTATATTGAAAATTAAATTGGTTATTTTGTCGCATAAAGTAACCAATAGTAGCAGTACTGGTACCATGTAAATGGAGACTACAAGATTCTGGATGAAATACAAATTGAATTTTGGCATTAAGAGAGGTATTCGGGGTTGCTTAGTGAATTGTGGTATATTGAGGTTTTTTTAAAATGCCAGCAAACATCTAGCCACTTATGACTTAGTGAATGAGACTATGCAAAGAAAATTTCTGCATAAAATACGGGCCCTACAGTTTGGTGTATGAAAATAAATTAATTATTCCAAAATAGCTCATGACATCTCTAAATTGGATGATAGACTTTCCTATAGAAAATATTGAAAGGAAACATTTTCTGATTTTTTCAGTAAAAGTTTCCAACTCATCCCCAAAACTATTATTGAAAAAACATGCTTATTTTCTTCCTTGTATCTTTTTATGTCAAAGAACTACACATAGATTTTAGGGTCAGTGCTCAACTACAAATTCTTGGCAAACCAAGCCTCACACTGTGTGACATACCAACAACCCATGTTGAGAGGCTCCTTACACCTCTTGGTTGATGATGGATGGATGAATGGATGGATCAATATATCAATTGACAGGCAGGCAGGCAGACAATCCAGTTGGTTCCCTTTCTCTGGAAAACCTTCACTAATACAGTAACCTAATTTATTTCTATTTCAACTTGCTTCTCAGGTCCTGGCTCTAAAAATCAAAGAAATTATAAACTATTAGATTGTTTGCTGTGTCTGGCCTTAGATGAGTCAATAAAATATATAGTCAGTCATTTTTTACTCCTTTCTCTTGTTCATATTATCAAATTAATTTGGTCACTGCTTAGAAAATTCTTGAATCTGCTTTGAGTTTTTGTTTTTATTTTTGTTTCCACGTCAGTTAAAATTTGGTAGTGTTTTGCATGCCCAGTATCACTTTCCCTTCTGGAATTAGCACTCTGCCGTTTGCCTTTGAGAAACCACCCTTGTACTCAGCCTGTGTGGTTCAGATACAGTTGGCCTTACTTTGTGGTTGTAGGGTGGGTTTATCACAAGTCCTGGCCTTTGAGAATGTAGCATCTCACTAGCCTTAATAAATGTTAGACGTATGACTGGCCAGGTCAATCAAAGCCAATCAACTTCAGTCCTACTGAGACTAGAGAAAAAGTGATGCTTTTTTTCAATTAGGGTTGCTACGTTTACAGGTTTAAGACCGGGCCTACTGGTGGCTAACCTTGGCACTAAATGAGAATCTGCCTTAGAATGAAAACAACATAGATGAAAGTGGAAGCCAGAGACCAAGACAGATAGAATTTGGGTATCTCGATCCAGTTATGTCTGAAGTCAAACCTGGACTTTTCAGTTAGTGAGTCGATCATTTTCTCTTTTTGCACACGATTGACCGTTAAGTAATACAAGGTAGTGACTAGATGGAAAGTTAGCTCTACTCATTTGAGGATAAAAGGTCAAGAGTAGAATGGCCTGTTTGAAACTCATGCCCTTGGGAACTTATATCTTTTTCTTTTTTTTTTTTTTTTTGAGGCAGGTCTCCTCTATCGCAGGCTGGAGTACAGTGGCCGCGGTGGCTCCTGCAAGCTCCACCTCAGGGTTCACACCATTCTCCTGCCTTAGCCTCCCGAGTAGGTGGGATTACAGGTGCCCTTCCCTGCCTTAGCTAATTTTTTTTTTTTGTATTTTTTAGTAGAAACGGGGTTTCACTGTATTAGCCAGGATGATCTTGATCTCCTGACCTTGTGATCCACCCACCTCAGCCTCCCAAAATGCTGAGATTACAGGAGTGAGCCACTGCACCCGGCCAGGAGCTTTTATATCTTTTAAGGAGAGCAAACAACTGTGACTTACCCCCACATCTTCATTTCAGCCCTGCAGAATCTTCTCATACCATTCTCATGGACCTTAATCTCCTTTAGACAAACGTAGCATGGCCTATGGTAATTTACCATGAGGGTCTGACATTCTGTAATAACAATAAGGCATTTGTAATTAAGTTACCAATTTGGGGTATTTATATTGGTGTTACTTGCTTTTAAAGTGCTTAGCATGTTTGAAAATTGTACCTTGGACTTCCCACCCTCCAGAACCGTAAGAATTAAATTTCTGTTGTTTATAAGCTACACAGAGAATACTTGAATAATTTTCTCTGTCATCCTATGTTTCTTAACTAGAACTCAATCCTAGGTCAAATGAATAGAAATTTTTAATAGCCGTATCTGAATTAAATAACTTGTCAGGCAGTTAAAGGCATATCATTGACTTAAATTGTGGTTTATAACACAGTGCTAGCAAAATGAAGTTTAAGTATCAACAGCTCCTGTTCTTCTTCCCTTTCACCCTTACAGGACCCTCAGTTCTGTGGTGTGAAAGAGGGGAATGTGAAACTGGTTCCTACCAAACAAAAGGGAACTCAGCACACACCTCAACATTTTCTATATGTCATTTCCAGAAACAATGATGCCCAAAAAAATCAAATGCATAATGACTTTCTGATACTTGACTATATTTTATAAAGCTGGATATTCTTAATCATTTGTGATACAGGGATATTTAAATGCTTTCATCTTTTTTGATATTTTAGTATATTGACATATTTTTAAACTTTTTTTCAGTTTTGAAATTACATAAAACAAAATGTAGAGTATATTTGGTTTGGATTTCGTAGGTTCACCTATTTCTGAGGTTCCTGCTTCAGAACATTTTTATGGTGGTATCATTGACTTTCTTGAAAAAATATACAGTTCTAAAATTGGATAAATTTGGATAAATAATTTTTATCATTTCACAGATGAGGAAACTGAGGGCTAAAGAATTTAGATAACTTGCCTAAGGTCACATAGCTTATCAATGGAAGAAAAGGGAATCAAAATAGATTGTTTGATGTCAAAGTGCCAATGCTGGTGGATATTTTTCTATTCTTCTTTCACCATTCATCTTATGCATGTGAAATTCTTTCTGTTCAGTATTCATTGAAGCTATGTGATTCTGATGACTTAGGTATTATTGCAGTTTGGTTACTTAAGGTTTGTCCTGGAAGTAAAGATTTTGCCCACTTCCATCCCCACCACTCAGTCAGCTCCATAAACATGGGTGGAATATGTTGCTCAGCCAATTCTAACGTGTCTTTCTGTTCTCATTCTGCGAATTCACAGTGAAGAAGAAGGTGTACACTTAGTGACAACAACAGCTATTTATTGTGATTGGATACATAATCAAATTGTAGTTTTGTTCTAACTTTTAAAAAGCCTTTGTATCAGTTCCACCATAAAGACACACCACATGCATGTGTATGTTCATTGCAGTGCTACTCACATTAGCAAAGACACGGAATAAATCTAGATGTCCATCAACAGTGTACTGGACAAAGAAGATGTGGGACATATACACCATGGAATACTCTGCAGCCATAAAAACAACAAAATCATGCCCTTTGCAGCAACATGGATACAGCTGGTGGCCATTATCCTAACTGAATTAACAGAGGAACAGAAAAGCAAATACCACATGTTCTAACTTATAAGTGGGAGCTAAACATTGAATACACATGGACACAAAGAGGGGAACAATAGACACCAGAACCTACTTGGGGTGGAGGGTGGGAGAAGGATGAGGATCAAAAAACTACCTATCAGGTACTGTTACAGGTTAACTACCTGGGTGGCAAAAAATTTGTACACCAAACCCCAGCAACATACAATTTACCCATATAACAAACCTGCACATGTATCCTGTGAGCCTAAAATAAAAGTTGGAAGGAAAAAATTTAAAAAAAAAAAAAAAAAGGCTTTTGTATTCATCTTCAATGAATGATACCCATGTGTCCAGAAGAGGGCAATATTTTACTACAAACTTCCAGTGAAGTCCTCAACCACTTTGAAAACAGTATACATTTAGAAAATGAGTATCATAAGGTACAGTTGGAGGAGTGCCATTTGTTCAAGTGCTTTGGGGGTAAAATGTTTCTTCTAAATAATACGGGAAGAAGAGCAAAATTTCCTCCTTACCCACGTCATTCTTATATAGATTGTTCTTTCAATTGGAAATCAAATATTCTACTAAAATACAGTTAAAATGGAATATTCCAAAACTAGTCCATACTTCAATTATAAGTACTTATAATCCAGAGGAAAGAACATGGGCCCAGGTGTCAGGTGAACCTGAGTCTGAATGCTGTCTTCACTACTTGCTGGCTTTGGGACTTCAGACAAGTTACTTGTTTTCCAGAGGCCTCCATTCCCTTGCATATAAAATGTGGAGAGCAATACCTACATTATAGAGATGTATAAACATTAAATGTGTCAGGTTAAGAGCCCAATGCAGGCCAGGAGTGGTGGCTCACACCTGTAATTCCAGCACTTTGGGAGGCCAAGGAAGGTGGATCACCTGAGGTAAGGAATTTGAGACCAGCCTGGTCAACATGGCAAAACCCCGTCTCTACTAAAAATACAAAAATTAGCCAGGTGTGCTGGTGGGTGCCTGTAATCCCAGCTACTCGGGAGGCTGAGGCACAAGAAGCACTTGAACCGGGAAGCGGAGGTTGCAGTGAGTAGAGAGTCCGCCACTGCACTCCAGCCTGGCTAAGAGAACAAGACTGTCTCAAAAACAAACAAACAAACAAACAGGAGCCCAAGGGAGAGACTCAATAAATGGCAATTTCTTATTCAATAGAAATAGAATTGCCAGATAAAATACAGGACATCCAGTTACATTCGAATTTTAGATAAGGAACAAAAATAATGTTTTAGTAATACTTGGAACACACCTATGGCTATTTCATGATATATACTTAAAGGTATTTGTTCACCTGAAATCCAGTATTAATTGTGTGTCCTGTGTTTTTATTTGCTAAATTTAACAATGTTAAACAGAAAACTCTTTGGCACAGAGGGGAAAACCAAAATAAAAATGGCTAGAGACTTTTAAAAACTTAGAATGTGTTAGTAAAGGGCTTGACATTTCTAGCAGCTAGGAAAATTAATATATTCAATATTCTACATTTTTGAATAAGCAGCCAATCTAAGCAAAGTTATTTAAAATTTTTCTTTAAGTAGAGCCTCAGTCATTTCCATTCCTTATTGCATTAAACACAGTGCTTTGTACATAATACACATTCAATAAATTTTGTTGAGTAAAATATTTTAAAATATGGAGAAAAATAAAGTCATACTTTAAGAAAAACAAAAGCATAAAGCAGGAGGTGAAACTGGCAGTGCAGTCTAATTTGTGTGTTTCTACTTTCTCCCCTTCCCCTTGGGGAGAAGGTATGACCCTCCTTTTTTTTTTTTTTTTTTTTTTTTTTTTGATGGAATTTCACTCTTGTTGCACAGGCTGGAGTGCAATGGCGCAATCTTGGCTCACTGCAGCCTCCACCTCCCAGGTTCAAGCGATTATCCTGCCTCAGTCTCTCAAGTAGCTGGGATTACTTTAGTAGAGATGGGGTTTCACCATGTTGGCCAGACTGGACTCGAACTCCTGACCTCAGGTGATCTGCAGGCCCTGGGCTCCCAAAATGCTGGGATTACAGGCTTGAGCCACCTCCTTTCTTTCTCAGTAAGGAAAATGAGTTTAACCAAGTAAGAATAAGGTTTGGGAATGAAAGAAGGGAAGAAGAAATAAAAGGAAGTGTTTTGCTGTTTTTTATTTCCTGTTCAGTGGGTTGGAAGTGTGCCACAGAAGGAGGGCCACACCTTGGGGTCTCAGGAAGGCGCAGTATCCATAGCTCAGGCCCCACCAGGTGACAACCTTAGGGGCTAAAGCAAGTGTTGTCCTGTGTGGCAGCCAGCAGTGAGCTCGCAGAACAACACAGCTGTCTTTACTCTGCTCATCCCTGCCTTCTGTGGGAAATCCTCACTAGGCTGAGCCCAGGACAGCACCAAGGGGAGGAAATAGCTGCAAGTCCTCTCACCTGGCTGGAGTTGCCTTTGGTCTGGACACTCATACCCCAGGTCCTTCTGGGTCAGCTCCCAACAAATGCAGTGTATGAGTTCCATTGACCTAGTCACGCCATGGAGGTCATTGTGACCGAACAACCAGAAAATGTAAATGCTGACACTTCTTGTGGAAAAGAAATCACCTTTAAATGACAAACACACCTGCCATTGGTGTCAAAAGTAGCGATTTTGTACAATGATGTTCATCACATTTATAACAGCAGAATTTGGAAACTGCTTAATTTTTTAACATGAGAAAAACAGTTGACTAACTAATGGTATATCATTATATATATTTTATATTATATTATGTATCAATATAATATAACCAAATACTTTTTTGGTGAATTTTTAAAGTAATGGGGCAACATTCATAGCAATGCTAATTATTTTTAAGGCAGATTATAAAATAAGATAAAGAGAACAATTCCAAATTTGTTAAAAAGCAGGAAAACACCCAAAGTGAGAGAGATTCTAAAATAATAATAGAAGTTATCTTTGACTTCATATGATTTTTCATTTTCTCCATCAAATGTTCTGTAATTTTCAAATTTCCTATACTGAACATGATCACTTTTATAATCATGAAAATATATATAACATTATTAAAAGGTAGTGGAAGTTGTTCGTACTAATGATTTGTATCTCTTTCTTCTCATATAGCAGATAAGCCATGACTTTTGTGGTTAAATGTTGCAGGACCTATGATGAGTATCTTAACTCTTACCCTCACTTACTGCATCCTTAAAATGGGAATAATTTAGGGGTTGAGAGGAGCTTCACGCAGTTGATGTGATGATTAAGCGAGATGATATATGTAAAACTTCGTTTAGCCAGTGCTTCATGCAGAGGAAGCATTCAATAAACTGTAATTATCATTAAAGAGCAGAATATATGTGTGGTTACCTAATTCTAGCCCTCGCTTCCTCAAGATTTTTCCCCCATTCCTTCCCCTCTTCTTTGCTTCCTTGCTTCCTTCCTCCTTTGCTTTCTTCCTTTAGGTCAGAAATAATTGACATCAGCAATTTCGTAAGATTTGACTTTGCTTCTTGTATCACCTCCCATCTCAAAATTTGGGGGCAAAGAAATGTAAAAGGAAGTGCTTTGCTGTTTTTTATTTCCTGTTCAGTGGGTTGGAAGTGTGCCACAGAAGGAGGGCCTCACCTTGGGGTCTAAGGAAGTGCAGTATCCACAGCTCAGGCCCCACCAGGTGACAATGATAGGTGCTAAGGCAGGTGCTACTGGGAAATGAATTTCAAAGGATAAAAAGACAAAGGAATTAAAACAGGAAAGCATGATACTCCAGAAGTGGGAGGAAAGGATAGTCCACTTGTCTATCAGAGACAGAGGTTCTCTGATATCTGAGTACCAAGGAAGGATGGGCCCACACAGAGCCTTGGGTTCTGATGCATCATAGAGAAGCCCAAGGAATAGCCCAAGTACCCAGAAGACCTGGGCAGAAGTGGATTGGGTTGTCCAACTCAACCCTCCACCACTGAGACCTGGAGGGCAAGAGGAAAGAAAATGAATTTGAGCCACAGCATCAGGAATTTCTGTTAAATGCTTCATTTGAAACTCTTTAATAGTATTCTTGACAGACAGAAACTCTAGAGGGAAAGTAATCTCAGCACAATCCCTTCAGAATAAAACTGAAAATGAAGAGCCTCTGTGATGATCTATGCCAAGGCCACCTGAACACATTCTGGCCATGACTTAGTTTACCAAATGCACCTCATGCGGCCTGCTGCCCTGCCTGCTACCACAGCTCCTGCTCACATGGCCCAAAGAGCCAGCTACTATTTATTGCGTCTGCCAGGCCCCATCAAAGGAAACCCCGCCATAATTTTCTGAAAAACAGGGTTTAAAATGGCTCAAAATATAAACAAATGAACCATGAGGTGTTTTAAATCTAGAATGGGGTAAAACATTATTTTGTTTTTATACTAATAAGTATGTGCCAGGTACCAGGCTCAGTTGTAATCCTTAAACAGCCTTATCAGCGAGGTGCAACAATTACTCCTACATTTTGCAGACAAATGGAAGCACCCCGGGGTAGTTTTGTTTTGTTTACTCCTTTGTCTTCAGTACCTGTGAAACTGGTTGACATTTAGTAGCTGCTCAGGAAGTATCTCTTGAATCAATGAATGAAGTTAAGTAATATAAATAAACCACACCCAGGTTTACACATATGCACGTACCCATATTTATGCAGGAATATGCAGGCCACGTCTAGGCTGGCCTAACTCCAAAGCTTGAGTTCTCAATCACTATCTCCAGTAATCTCTTTACCACTGACTATGTGAGTCTAGGAAGGAAGACAAGGCCTTGCTGGTGTAGGCACTTTCCTGAGTGACACAGAGATAATATGTCCTTAAAAATAACTGGATGTGGAGTGCTTTCCCCAGGGTCAGTGTTTAGGCATCACTAATAATCCAGTTGTTTTCTGCATTAGGAATGTGTTTACATATCAGCTATGAAAGCTGAAGACTTCTTTATAATATGATTCTCCAGGCTTTCTGTTATACAGAATGATAAATTACAGGCTAGTACTCACCAAGTCTCTAGATACAGGCAAATGTATTTCTAGTATCACTTTAGCAATTGCTTGAGGGTTTTGAAAGTCTCTTGAAAACAGGCCGTTGAAGAAGTTTGCCCTAAGAAATTCTTAAGATTAGGGCTTGAGAAGTTAAATGCAATTTCTGTACCTTTTAGGGGCTATCTATTCGAAGGTGAACAGATTGAGCTTGCATTTCTCCGTGTGATTAACATCAAGCGCCCTGTGTTGGTTGAAAAGGTTCATTAGCAGGAAAAGAACTTAAAAGGCAGGATGGACAACTTCAATTTAGATAATTGTTGGATGTGATGGAGTGCTCTGCAAATGGGTCTGCACGGGGCTGGGGCGGGGAGGAGCACCATCCACTAAGCACTGTAAAGGGCTCTCAGAAGCCACAGGCAGCAAATGTTTGAGTGGAGGAAGCATGACATATGGGATCAGAGGCTCTGAGTTTCAGTCCCAGCTCCATCACTTACTAGCTAGGTGACTTGAGGCAAAATCACTGTCTCTTTGAGGTTAGTACATCATCTGTAAAAGTGACAAGCATTGTGCCTAACTTTCAGGTTGTTCTGGGGATCCAGGGAGATAGCTGAGGTGCCTTGCAAATGCTCTGTACAAGGGTTGGAATGATTGTCATCATCATCATGGCAATGGTTATTACCAAATGATGTTTAAGAGGTTTCAAACATGACCAAGTACATCAATCCTGGGTTATTTTAGGATCTGAAATTAACATAAGTTTGAATGCTTCTTTTAGAACAAGTATACAAAATTATAAATTGTTGCCTTGAAAGGAGCTTCATTGGCTTCCCAGTAAATACTCCTCTGCCTCCACAAAAAAAGGTATAATCATGGTCAATAGCATGGACTCAGGGAGGCACCCCACCCAGGATTCAATAGTAGGTTAGCTGTGTGACCTTTGGCAAGTTACCAAACCTCTCTGTGCTTCTGTTTTTCATTTGGAAAAAGGTTGTCATGAGGATTAAATAACTTAAAATATGTAGCAGGGCTGGCGCAGAGTAAGAAATATATGTGTTTATCATCACCATTTTAAAAAAAATCTCCTTTCAAGGATCTTTTCATCTGGAAGAATGAAATATAACAAGTGCAACCACGACTTAAGACAGAATGTGGTGAGTGCTATAAAGAAGTACAAGCCATGAGTTCTGGGAATCAAAAAAAAAAGAAGTCACATTTACTTGGGGGGAACCAGGAAATGCTTTGCAAAGGATGAACAAGGAAGTTTTCAAAAAGCAGCTCAGTCTAGGTAGAAAAAAAAAATAGCCCAAGCACAGGCTCAAAGGTGAGACTTGGTTTGGCATATCTGGGGACAACAAAAGTCTATATTTATGGACTTAGAAAGCAGGAGAGGAACCTGGAAAGGCAGATTGGGGCCATAGCGTGAAGGACTGTGGGTGCCTATTTAAGGAGTTGGCAGGCAGCGGAGTGAGGACATTTGGCTTTCGAGCAGGACAAAGTCAGGATTAGCACATGTGGGCTGGAGGAAAATTAGCCCGGCAGCATCAGCCGGAGGGACGGGTGGGTTCAGTGCCACCTACTCATCCTGGCAGAAGGGGACAAAGATGACTGGAGTTCCTCCACATTAACAACCCGAACAATTTGGAACATGCCGCCAACAACATTAGGCAGGGCAATCATTTCTCTGAAGTCTGAAGAAAGAACTGTCACTTTGTAGCTTTTCCTTTTTTTCCCCTATTCATATTGGTGTCAGAGTTTAATTTCCCATTTCATCTCATCAATATAAAATGTGGGGAGGGTATGCCTCTGAGAATGGAGCTGTCACCCACCCATCCCAGTCCACTGCCTGGCACTGATGGGCTCTGAGCAAAGGGCTGACAAAGGCTTATCTGGCATGGCCTTATCTTTTCTCCCAATGAAAACTTCTTCCATCTTCTCTCATTTGGACTAACATTTTGCAATACTTCTTTTGCTACCACATTTTGGAGTATATTTCTTTTGAGAAATGAACTGCTTTTGTGCAGGCACCTTGCATTTTAGCTTTCTCCCCAGACAGGTGCGGCTGCTGCGTACAGCACACTGCACAACCTAAACAACTGTATGTGGCATCCAGTGACCTAGTCAGGGCCTTATTGCAGAGGACAACATTTGGCATCTGCTCCAAGGCGTTCCTACTCCTCTGGGAAAGGCAGTTGCTATGTGTCCCCATGAGGATTCTGCCTCCTTGGTTCCAGTTGGTCCAGAAGTGGGTATCTGACTTCAGCCAAACCAATCAGCATCCTTCCCTGGAACATTCAAAACTAAAACAATAGAGAGAATCAGCACCTCCTGGTTGGTAGAAACAACAGGATTTGAATGGTGGGAGCACACATAAGCCAGGTTCCCAGCGCAGGGAAGAAGACAGTCTACATAACAGAAAAGGAAGCTCTGCCATGAGAAAAGGGAAGTTCTGGTTTGATTTGAGTTCCTTTTCCCTGAGGACGATCTCCCACCTTGTTCTACTCTAGGTTAAGTGTGATGCCCTTTTAGAAATTTCCTTCTTCTTTTGCCTAAACTATTTCAAGTTGCATTTCTATCCATTTTGAACAAAGAGACCTGACTCATATACTTATGCTCTCACCCCTTGCTCATCAATCAAAGTTTACTCAACCTGTCTCCTTTCTTTTCAGTGTTCCAAGGGGTGAACAGAAAATTTTATTGCTTCTAACATAGAGAATAATGTATTAACCCTTAAAAATCACAGTAAGCACTTATATATTGCTTTTCCATTTTCAAAATGATTTTTCAATCAGTATTTCAGTTGATCCAGATAAAGATGCAGAGGAAAGGAGAGCAGATAGTATCTTCCTCCATTTATGGAATAGAAAAGTTAGGTCCAGATAAATTAAGTGACTTGCCCAAGTTCCCCATTATTTTTTGCCAGAGCCTGAATTTCAAACCCTTTCTCTTGCTTCCAAATCCTGTGTACTTTTCCCAACACCTTCTTGCTTTAGGAAGTAACTCCAGGCTTAGACTTTTGGATATTGGTGAAGGCCAGTGAGGAAAATGATGTGGTCAAGAGGACCTTCAGAGGATCCTCAGAATGTTGGTGAAGCAGCTGTCTACTCTGCCTGCAAGGAAGGGGATACTCCTGTGGCTCATGTTCAGTGGGACCAAGGAAATAACACAGGGCCAGAACTAGGATGAGGTAAGTGAAGTGCCAAGGGCAAATGATTCAAGGAGATGCTTATTTTCAGGGTCGTACAATGGCCTGCCCTGGCCCCATAACGTCATTAAGGCCATAACTGCAAAATTCAGACTCTAGAAGTGTGTGAGATTCTTCCTGAAATAAACACACATCTTCTAGGCTGATTTAGTCATAGGAAGAATGTGGGATGGAAGAATCAGAAGACCAGAAACAGGCGCTGGTGGTCATCTTTACCACGCCTAGAATCTAGACACCATTGCCCAACCTCTTTGCTCAGTGCCTGCCTATATGATGGATTCACTTGACTAACCATGCTCTCAAAAAACATATTTTTTCACTCACTCCGACACACAAATGTCCTTAAAAGTAGACTCTGAAGTAAAAGAAAATTACAATCACATTCTGTTGGAAACTTAGTGAAAGCAAAAGAAATGCTTTAAAAAAATCAATATTTTTGACCCTAAAGTAGATCCTAGAGATAATCTATTTCAACTTGGATTTCTGTCACTTCTGACCAAAGGGTCCCAATTACTATACCCATGCTCCTAGGCTGCTTTCATCAATCAAAACTTACTTGTCCTGTTTTCCTTCCTTTCAGTGTCTAAAGGTTTATCAGATCAGAAAATTGAAGCTGATAGAACTTAAGTGGCTTTCTCAAGGTCATCCAGCTGGTTAATGAAAGGTCCTGGGTTAGAATTCAGGTCTACTGAGGCACAGTGCTCATTCCACTACACTGTGAGTCCTACACTGAGTCCTGGACTGAAACAGTTATTTCCCAGCTTTAATACCAATCATTTCATGTATGTACAGTACTTAGAAATTTTCTGAGTGCTTTGCATTTATTATTTCATTTCTAACTCACAGACATTTTGTGAGTAAATTATACCTGTGAGCAAGATAAGAAAATTGAGGCACAGAAAGGTCATATGACTTATCTGAGGAAACATACTGAGGCAAAGGCATAGCGGTTGTCATCCTCCACCACTGTTTATGTTTTTTCCTACCTATGTGACAAGCCAAACATATCTATAATTATTTGTTTAATATTTGTTCTCTTCTACCCTATATTAACTGTTTATTGCCATCTAATAAATTACCCCAAAACTGAGCAACTTGAAACAACAAGCACTTATTATCTCACAATTTCTGTGAGTCAGGAATCCAGCTGCCACTTAGCCGGGTGCCTCTGGCTGAAGGTCTCTCATGAGGTAATAGTTAGGTGTCAGCTGGGGCTGTGGGCTCATCTGAAGGCTCAACTGAAAGATGATTCACTTCTAAACTGTTGGCAAGATTCAGCTCCTCATGGGTTATTGGGCCAAAGACCTCAATTCTTAACTGGTGACTGGCCAGAGATCTCTCTGTTACCACAAGGCTTCTCCACAGGGCAGCTCACAACATGGTAGCTGGTCTCCCTCAGGGTGAACATGTGAGAAAGCAAAACATGGAAGCCCAAAGCAGAAGCCACAGTACTTTGTGTAACCTAATCTTGGAAGTGACATGCCATTACTTTTGTTGTGTTCTGTGTATTAGAAGCAAGTCAAAAGGTCTAGCCCACAACCAAAAGGGAAGAATTGGCAAGTGTGATATCAGGAGACAGAAATCATTAGAGCCATTTTAGAGACTGCCTAACACATGCTCCAAATGAAAATTACACCTTCAAGATGCCTAGGGTAAAATAGAGGTAAGTTTATGATTTTTCTGTTTTTAAGGAAAAATGTTTTTTATATTAAGCATAAAGGATTATGCATCCAAAAATCATAGCTGGATGCTTTTTTGATATTTCGAAGCCATTGTGCAAGGTGGACACATATCCCAAAGGAATAGATCTGTGATTCTGCCATCCATCTCTCCCTCTCCTCAGAGCATGCTAATTTCATAGTTTGATTTTTTTTTCCATCTAAAGTGAAAGTCTTGCCTTCCAGACAACACCAGTGAATGACACTGCCTGCATGTCAGAAATTGCAACTGACATTTCAATTTTGCTTAATTTTTTTTCTTTCTTTGATAGTATTATGGTGAAAATTTACATTTGAATAAAAAGCAAATAGTGCATGTCAGAGTAAGCATCAGGGAATGTCAAATTGTTTTTTTCCAATTACAACTCTATTTCAAATAGGGTAATGCAATTAAAGGATAATTACTAGAAGCACAAAGCCAAGGTTACGATCAGAAATGGTTACCCCTTCACTTTAAGTCCTGTCTTGCTAAATAAAATATTCCTGCGGGGCAAGTTACTGTTTGAAAATAAAATATACTCAGCCAGGACCACCCAAACACTTGGCAATGTTGACCTAAACACCTATTTGTGCATAAATACAAGTGTTTAAAAGAGATGAAAGGACACTAAAGGTAAGTTGCATTTTCCTTGGCTTTATTACTCTGATTAATAATGTGATAAATTAGCTGTAGGATGCAATATTAATTAACAGTATATTAGTTGCATTTTATTGCCAATAACATAACAAGCTCTGAAATAGTACTCAGACTAAACTGCTGACACGGGCTTTTCTGTAAACTGAGCTGTAGTTTGATTTCTCATTTGTCCAAGTGAAGCATCAGCAACTGAGTAAAACCAATTACCTCAAAGCCCACCAAGCCCTCGGCAGCAACTTAGTGCATCTAAGCTTTGCCCAAATGTTATTACTTTCAAATTAGAGCCTGGTCTGAAATGGGCCATCGAAGAATTTCTACTGCTGAAAATAATTCAATATGGCAGTCCAGTTGTGGAACACTTTTCAGGGCCAAATGGAAAGCAAGACTCCTTCCAATTTTGACACATTGCGAATCCATGGCTGTCCAATTCTGGAAGGCAAGCCTGACAGTACAGAAGTCAGATATGAAAAGGGAGGCATTTTCCTGCCTCCTTAAGTAAAAAGGTTGTAGGAAAATCTCCAGGTTGTAATGTTTATTTTTGAGATGAAGTCCTGGGATGGAGGTGGGGGACACTTTAGGAAAAAGGACACAAGGTCAAGGATGAAAACAAATAAGACACTTACCTAATGGGAATTATCTCACTTCACTATGTAAAGAGAAACTACAGCACAAGAGTTCATCAAGTAAAGAGAGATGTTGTTGAGTGAACACTTGGTCAAAGGGATTAAAAGAAGTAGGGCAGAAGAAATACCTGTTCATATTTAATCATTTGTCTCCCCCATAGACCTTCACTTACTATACTCTTTCTTTCTTTCTCTCTTGCTCTCTTTCTCTCTCTCTCTCTCTCTCTCTCTCACACACACACACACACACAGAGTCACTTTTGATCCCCTTATCTTGTTTAATATCTTTCATGGAACTTATTACTGTCCAAAATTAAATTTCAGACAGTTTATCCATTCATTTATTTCTCTGTTCCTGTATCCCCACCAAACTGTACACTCCATGAGGTCAGGAGGTGTGTCTGTGCGCTGCAGAATAGTGCCTGGCATGTAACAGGCACAAAATTAGTTTAATCAAAGAATGAACCCATTCACTGAACTTACATTTACCAAATGGCCAATGTCTAAGTGCAAAGGATTCAAAGGCGATGGTAATCATAACTGCCATTCACTGGAGCCCTCAATGAGCTAAAAGCTTTACATACAGTATTTTATTTGAATCCCTCAACAACCCTTTGAAGCATGTGTTTCTATTTTCTTTTTCTTTCTTTCTTTCTTCTTTCTTTCTCTTTCTTTCTTTCTTTCTTTTTCTTTCTTTTTTTGCAAATGAGGACATAGAGGCTCACAGAGACTGACTTAATACCACCAAGCTAGAAAGAAGTAAAACTATAAATTAAACCAGTTTGTCTGGCTCTGACTCCAGGCATTGTCATATTCAAAGATTAATAAGAGACAAACATCCTCCCCGAGAACCTGAAAGTCTCATGCTTTGGATTTGAAGCATCATTGTCTTCGAGGGTCCTCCTAATCTTTTGTGGCTGGAGAAAGAATCTGGCAATAAATCCTGGAGAACTGGAGATGGGACATTTGCCATCTTGGGGCCTTCGGGAATGTCCTTGTTCATGGCAGGATCCAGTATGCCATGCTACTTTGCCTTTGGTGAGGTCAGATTCTGCTGTAGAGGTTTGCCAGGGCAGCATATATTCTCATATCCTTGGTTCCAGGTCCATATATGAGCCCAGCAGCTGTCAGAGATCCTATTTACTTTTAATAAATCTAACGAATGAATGATAAATAAGTAATGATTCTTCTGCCTCAGAAAATCCAGCAAGGGCAGGACCCAGCCAGGTGCATGGGAAGCTAAACTCTTTTCCAGCCTTCACAACCGAATTTTAAACAGCCAATACCAAACTCCAAAGTCAGTTCAGACTCACAAAGTTTCTATGTATTTTAGGGGTCCAAAACTACCCCTCTCTCTGGTCTCTTGGGATAAAAGAAAGTTCCTCTGCCTATTCATTCCATGAATTAAAAAAAAAAAAAAAAAAAGATTAAAAAAGGTCTCCTCGGTTACAATGCCATTCATATCCTCTGACTAGAAAGAGTTAGAGAAAAACTTCAGGATTGATCTGAGGGACACAGAGCCCAGGTTCCATTAAAGTGTATTAATGCCAAGGTCTGTGCAATTAGTGAAAAGTCAATTCCCATTACTAGTTAACACTATTGAATATCTGCTTTCTTTAATAAAAAGCCATGTCCAGTACAAAGAGAATAAATCAATAGGTTGGCTGCATTTAGATCTATTCTGCCTTCTTCTAAAATGCACAGAGAAACTCCCTGTCAGAGCTCCACTGTCTGTCTGCCAAGCTCAGTCTGTAAACTGGCAGCTGGCCCTGCCTTCTTTGCCTGGAATCTTTCATTAGCACTTTCTCGCTTTAGCTCTCATTTCTCTCATCAGGAAAATTAAGTTTTATCCCATGCCTAAAAATCTTCTCTTAGAGCTTAATCTCGATCTGCCTCTGAATTGTACTGGTTCAGAAAAACCAGCTGCAAAGCCACTGTGGCCATACATCTAAACCTCAGCCTTCACCAAGCATCAGTTCTTCCTCACGCCACGAGAGTAGGGTACACAAAATTTCTAACAAGGGGCCAAAGAATTCCAAGAGCCTGAAAGACTTTTCCCCTCCAGAGATACCCTTTGCATTCTTTTATATCTGGTAATCTTCCTTGCTGCCAATTTTGGAAGTAGCTGGAATGTTCCAGATTCTTAATCGTGAAAAGCAAAAGAAGGATATACCTGTCCTGTGAAGTCTGCAAGCCCTCTCCATTCTCAGCACCACATGTGGAAGGATGCATTCACCTCCTGTCCATGGAGGCTGCCTTTCTGTAGCTAAGCCCATCTATTTATCTTCTTTGGTATGGGCCACTAAAAGGAGAAAGCTGTTTAGACACTACCTTCATTATAATGCTTGGTTTATTAAAGACTACAAGGGTACTTTGAATCCCACTGTTCATGTAAGTTACTCTTAAGTTGGAAAATTGTGTTTCCGTGAAAGCGCATTACTGTACCTTAAATTATTTCATTTACCAGAATGCTCAGTCTTTGATGGGAAAAGGAGGATTGATATAATTTTGCTTTAGTTCAGGTTTACTATGCAGAATTATTTGATATTCTTTTTTAATCCTTTGGTCCTTATTCCGCACCCTCTCTCCCTTCCCAGAGTGTGTGTTTGGTGGGGTGGGTAGGTTTGGTGGTGATATTGGTTTGGGTCATGGTTTCAGTAGATGAATAGATTTGGAATTGCATTCTTTTCAGGACTCAGCAAATTGGTGTGGATCATTCTGGGTTTTTTAATTGGTTCAAGTCTACTATTTCTCCACTTAAGCAGGTAGAAATATCTAATGAAACAAGTGCTGCTACAACCACATCTGTTTATTCCTGTTGCTGGGATCCTTTCGTGCCACTTTCCATGGCCCCATTTCTGGTCCAGAGGCCTGGTCTGCCATTAGAGAGAATCACAAACCCGGCCCTACACTGTGAAGCCAATGAATGATCCCTAGTACTGTCATGGATGTTTCTTGAAGCCATTGGAGTCATCCACAGTGGTCAGAGAACTCAGGGAGGGAATCTCCTGCACTGCTTCCCAGAGCAGCTGTGGGGTGACAGTAACAGGCAAACAGGGAAAATGCACACCATCCTAATACAAAGGTGGAAAGTGTTCAGTTGTGAAGAGGCAGTTGTGTTTACACAAACAGCCAGTTTTTCCTCACCTTCAAAGTTACAGAGTTGGATAAGACAGGCTCACTAAGTGAAAAAGAAAAATTTAAGTCATCAGACAGGCTATCCGCAAGTGCTCCAATGGCATGGATGGTTCTGCCAAAGGGACTAACTGATGAACAGGTGACTGGGTGAGGAGACCGCAGATCTTTGTTATCCCAAGCAGAAGAAGCCTCCCCACTTGACCAGAGGCAGTGATTGAATTCCCATTTGGGGATCCCACAAAGAAATGGACTGACATTGTCAAGCAATTAATCCAAGGTGAAGTACGATAAAAAAAAAATGGGAAATGAATATGTGCAGTCCCAAGCAATCTGGCCGTGTGACGTTGATGCAGGAAAATTGCCTTTGAAGAGGTCGGCAATTGTCTTTGGTCCTTTAGCAAATCCTTCAGATAACTCTGAAATGAATATAAGGAGCAGAATTGGATTAAACAATTTTATATTTTACTTTCACAAAGTATAAAAAAGGTTTAAAATTTTGAAATTCACAGAATCACCTCAAATGTTGCAAACCTTATGAAGCACCGAGGAGCTAATCCGTCTTGTCTTTAAGACTGGTCTCAGGGATTTTTTTCCACTCTGTAGGAGCTCCTGAGAACTGACTTTTGCAAAAGAGTCAATTTTCCAAGCCAGAGCTGGCAGAAGAGTTGCTCCGTAAAATGAGAACAGAATGGAATGCACTCTCACCTTTGAGTTCAAGTGCATGTTGAGATTTTTATCTGAAATGAATTCTGATTAATATCACCTTGGACTAAAGGAGAAAAACATTCAAGCATGTGTTTATACTTGTTGACATGAATAAAAGATACACCTTAAATCTGAGTCATAATACTGGAATAAAAGATGATTATGAAATGCATACCACTGATCTAGCCTCACCAAGAAAGTCAACGTTCAAATTCCCTAAGAGACAGAGAAATTTGTTTCAATAACTTGTCCAATCACTCTTTAGCCATAAGACCAAACTATGGCCCTTGCCCACACCACTTTGTTCTTTTGAGTTATTGTCTGTTTCTCACTCTAATTATTCACTTCCCAATCATATGTGAGGAGAAAAAGAAATGGACATACCTTCCAGCGATGCTTTAAAAGCTTCATTATTGGTACAGAGAGAGGACAGCAGATTGAATTCCATGTTCTGAGGAAAACATTGCATCCATGACGATGTCACACACATACGAGAGCATGAAGCACATCCAGGTAATCAGATGGTGACGCAGAGTCCTGCAATCAGCTCTCCTTATTGACCCTGAAGCCTTGCCTTCAGCCAAGTTAGACCTTTCAGTGGAAATAAGATGGAACTATTTCAAAATAAGATGGAAATAATTTGGAAGTTGGCTGGGTAAGCCCTGTTGACATGGAAAAGCAGGTTTTTTCCATTTTTCTACTCTCAACTCTATACCCCCTAGATAGACACTCTTACATTTCCTACTTCACTTTCCACAATTTCTTATCAAAGATGGCTTTAAAGTGTACAAAACAATGATATCTAATGGCTTCCCCTCTCACTTAGAGTAAAAGCAAAGTCTCTATAATCCCTCATCACCAGGCCACCAGCCAACCACTCACCCAGTGTCATAATTCCTTCTCCAGCCTCCTCCAGGCACACTGGTTTACCTGTGAGTCCTTGAACATTCTGGGCACATTTCTGTTTCAGGGCCGTTGCACTTGCTCTTCCCTCCATCTGGACTACCCTTGCTTCAGTGCCTACATGGCAAAATCAAGTCTTAATTGTCCGTCTTCAGTAGAGACTTCCAGACCATCCTCTCTAAAAATTTAACCTCTCCCACCTGTCAAACAATTTCTGTCCTCTTTCCTAACATATAATATAATTCAGTTTTCCAATATCATTTATTGCCTATCTCTCCACTCGAATGTATGCTCCAATGGGACAGTATTTTATACACTGCTGTATCCTTCGTGCCTGGAACAATTCCTGCTAGGTAGTAATGGCTCAATAAATACTAACTGAATGAGTGCATAAATAAATGAATGAGTATCAGTGATTCACCAAACCCACCTCTCCTTCATTCACACAAAAGCCAGGTCATTTCACAGGGCACTGGAAGGATTGCCACCATGATCTTAATTGCAAATAGTTACTAGCTGTTAGCAGACTCCAAGCATTGTATGAAACACCTTACATACACTATCTTATTTTATCTTCCCAACCAACTCCTGAGCTGGGTGTAATCATCCCCAGTTTACAATGAATAAATGATAAGCCAGAGAGATCAAGTAGCCTGCCCACATTGGCTTACTAGTATGTGATGGAGCCCAAATGAAAGTTAAAGTTTGTCTAACACATGAGGTCTTAACCAGGGATGATTTTGCCCCCAAGGGTATATGTGGCAATGTCTGGAGACATTTTTTGTTGTCATAACTGAGGGTTGCTACTGAATTCTAGTGGATAGATAGCAGGGATACTGCTAAACATTCCTAGAATACGTACGACAGCCTCCCATAACAAAGAATTATCCTGCCCAAAAGGTCAATCGTGCTGAGGTTGAAAAACTCTGGTCTAACTCCATAAACTGCTTTTAGTCACATTGCAGTTTTGCTCGAGTAGCTGCTAGTGGCGGTGCAAACGGCATCAACCCTTTTATAAAGCAATATGACAATATTTCTTGAGAGGGTTGCATGTTTTCATACCTTTTGACTCTGCAATCCAACTTCTGTAAATCTAGTCTAAGGAAATAATCTGAAATGTGGAAAATGCCCCCAAATATTTATCATGACATTATTTGTAATAGCAAAAAATTAGAAACCAGTTAATGTCTGGTAATAAAGGGATCATTAAGTAAATTCTGGAATATCCACTTGCTGGAACATTAAGCAGCCATTAAAATGATATTTATTAAGAGTTCATAATAACATGAGAAAATGCTTACATAGAAATGTTAAATTTTAAAAATTGTTTTCAAAAGTATGTAAGTAGTATGACCATTAAACAACTGACAAAAATTATGCATATAAAATAAGTGAAGCAGAAATACATTAAAATATTAATAGTATGGTAGCACTAAGGCTGGTTAATTTCTATCTTTTATTTTTCAGTGCAGTACTTCCAAAACAATAATATTATAATAATGTAAAAATATAGCAACAATGTATTCATTTTATACTGGTGAAAATATGATTTAAGAGATTTTTTTTTTTCCTCTTAAAAAAGAAAGGAAAAAGAAAAAGACGGGGTGTGGTGGAGTTCGAGGTTACAGTGCGCTATGATCACACCATTGCACTACAGCCTGGGCAACAGAGCAAAACCCCTGTCTCTGAAAAAAAGAATAATAAATACAGCAACTGTGGTGGTGGATTTGCCTCTTATATGGATTAATTAGCTGTTTATTTCATGTTTATTATTCCTCCTAAGTAACTGTCTTTGTTAGAGGAAGTGAGAAATGCTTAGTTATGTAGTAGTAGCTGGAACTAGCTCCATCTTTGCCAGTTTATAGCTATCAAAAACATGTTACTCACTCATCTTAAGTGTTTTCCTAATATTTGAAAAAGGTTTGATTCTATTAGGGCAAAGAATCCTCACACTTATAACCAGGACTGCCATCAATGCAGTTGGGGTTTGGGACCCAGAGCGACACGCGAAAGGTGGGTGCCATGGTCAACCTCCTTCACATGGGCGTCCAAAACAGGGAGCCACGAGTCTAGGACTAAGAGTGTGGGCTCTGGACTCCAACAGGCCTTGGAGCGAATCACAGGTGCACCCCCACCACCGTGTCTTTGAGTGAGTTCTTAACTCCTTTGTATCCTCTTTGAACTCAAAGTCTGTGTTTAAAACCGCTGTGAAATGCTTTTAATGCCTGAAAGACTCCTTGCTCTTTGCACACTGTGACCTGGGACCGTTGACTTGCAGGAACCTGCCCCTACAACTAGCTTAGTCCTTGGTGCTCATCCTTCACCCACTTTCCAGATGTTTTTATCTCAACAAGAATTGAGGCTTAGCCCACAAAAGTTATGACACTAACTCTGAAAGCCTCATCCGAGATGCCCTATCTTTGGACTTGGTTTTAATTTAAACCTGCCTTCACCCTCTGGACTAATAGAGATAAGGTTGACTTTCTGGTCAGCTGTGGACTGCAGCCTAGAATGAGGAAGGAACACAAAAAGCAGCCGCAGAGACAGCATCTTCACTCATTCAGACACTATTTGGGCAATGAAAGAACAGAGAACTCAGTTATTTAATTAACCCTCCGAGTCTCTGGAATGTAAACATTTTCTTTTGTAAAGCTCTGAGACCTCTCTTGTTTCCAACCGGCAGGGCTTTATTTCTGCCTCTCCTTCTGTTTTCTGCTCTTGACCCTCCTGTAACACATTGTTGGATGACTTGTTTGCACAGAGGGACAGGCTTATTTCCCACCCCCCTCCCAAATTCTTGAGGCGTTAGAAATTTTCTCCCTTATCAATTTTCCGCGGACTGGCCCTCTATTCCCTAATGGTGCTGGATTGGCACACACCGCAGACATCGGCTCTGAAACAAAAGGAAAAGCAAGAAGATAGAGATGCACACGGCCAGCCTCCCTGTCTATTCCCAGTGTGTCCCACTGACAATGCTGTGTGGAAGGGAAATTGTTCTATCAGCGACTGTGTTAGATTCATGACCCCACCACAACCTTGAATTGGCCTTTAGTTGTCGCTGATGGGAACTGAAGAACAGCGCCTGTCGACATGATTGCTACTCTCCAATGAATCAGAACATACAGGGCGAGGAGCAGCACATTAAAGTAGCAACAGAAATATATCACTGTACTTTTATATAGATGTATTGCTTTTGCCCAGGCATATAAATGATTGGGCCAGCCACTTATTTTTTTTTCAAGGACTATAAATTAAAAATAAGCTAAGGGTTTTTAAATTATGTTCTTTTTAAAAAACCAAGGTAGCTATTTTAAGGCAACAGTCAAATATTTAAAGATCATCTTATGTGGATATTTCAGCGACTGTCATTGGGAGGAAAATCAGCCCTTGCCACCTGCACTCCAGTTACTTAACACATGGGCACTGATTTATCATGGGTTGTCATTTGCTAATTGATCTTTTTTTTTAAAGTAAATGTTCCCCATGTTTACTTCTCTGCCTGCTTACTGAAGAAAGTATAGTTCACAAATTTAAGTTGTGATTTAAATAGACAGTAAATATATTTGCCAGCCTAGAACAAGATGCTGGAAGAGTCAAGGTGTTCAGAGAAAACTGAGAGCAGGGATCAATGATTCTTAAATTGGGAGGTGATAGGGCTCCATTGAGAATAGGCTGGAGCTGATGGAAACTTTCTCCAGGAGCACACACATGCATGCTTGCACTTCGCAGCAAAATTTTTCCTTTTGCTTCAAGGACTCAGAAACTCTCTGAAGTCCCTCCCTGGAGCCCCTGTGTTTGAGGTTATCTTGTAAAACTATAAATTTGTGACGCACTAGGATGCAGTGATCAGCTGTGATGTATGTCTTAAGTAACTGCTTACTAATAACAGGTCAAATATAGCTGCTTGCAAATGATTTGCTTTTAGAAGTATACACATCTGAGAATATTAAAAGATTTACCAGTAACAGTGTCACTCTCACTTAGTCACTATAACCAATAAGACCTATGTGGTCTAGCCCCTACCTACCTCCCTGATATTACCTCTCACCACTTTTCTCCTTACTCTACAAGCTTTAGTCACATGGCCTCCTTTCTGATTTTCAGCCCACTGAGTTATTTCCTGCCTTGGAGTATTTGCAGTGCAGGGCAATATTCTAGGCACAGACTAAACAAGACCACAAGATCTGTCTTTTGTGGAGCTTATATTCTGTGGAGGGAAACAGGCAATAGACATATGATCAAATCCCTAAGTTTGATCATTTCAAGTGTTTTGAAGCAATTAAAATGGAGTGAGGAGGAGCTAGAGTGTGATGCATGGCCAGGTAAGGCCTTTTTGGGAAGATTGTAGCTGAGATTTTAACTGAGATGGAGAAGTGCGAAATAGCTGCAAGTCGAAGGGAAATATTTGCGGGCAAATCCAGTAGCAAGTGCAGATACCCTGAGGCCAGAAAGAACTTGGTGAGTTGAAAGGTCAGCAAGTAGGTCATTTGACATCTGATATGCTCTCTCAGGGAGAAACTTAAATTATCCATGCTGCTGCCCAAATGATTGATATGCTGTGAGCAGTGATGGTGACTACAAATTGTTTTATTTCCCTGCAATAATTTTGACTTTTTGTCAAATACTTGATATGCAAATTGAAGTCATTTAAGACCTAATTAGAGATGGGGGCACCAGGAAGTCCAGAGAGGTTAGGTAGTTTACCCAGGGTCACACAGCTTATCATTAAATTAGTTTAGTGGACAGACCAAAGGCAAGCCCTGGCCTCTGCATTTGCAGGGTGGTGTCCTTGCAACACTCTGCCTCCCTATTATTTTCATGTAATTTAACAAAGGTCATTGTGTCTTGAAAACTAGTCTGGTGTCTGGTTCCATATGCTGTTGTGGTCCAGAGACACACTATCATTACACAGTTTTCAGCTTTTATAAACGTTTATTAAATATCTAGCTCAGGATTCCTGATTTCTCCAGAGGTTCTTGAAGCCAGTGGTGAGCTAAATATCTCTTACCTCTAAAGAAAACTAAGCATCACTGTCTCCTCTGGGCTGGACACTGAGATCTATGAGACTCTAATAAGTTCTAGGTCCTCACCTTCTTCTGGTGGGGCCTGTGGTTAGGACAGATAGACTCCCAGCTTTGGATGCCCATATCAAGAAGGCTAACAGTGGCCCCCTCATATCACCTTCCATGTGTCCCACTGGCTCCCAAACAACAAGTGAATTGACAACAGTCTTGATATTGACTAAGTAGGGGAAGTATTTGATCTGATGGAACCAATGTTTCTAAAATATTAGAAAAAAATTGGAGATGAGTGAGTGAAATATTTTCAGTAGCTATAAATTGGCAAAGACTGAGCTAATTCCAGCTACTACTACATAACTAATCAACACTGTACTAGAACTGAACACTGTTGTTAAAAAATTCCAAGAAAGAGTGTGGCCCGGATTGATATCAAAATACCCTTTTAGTTAAAAAGTTCAGAAAAATGAACTCAGCCACTTCTGCACTACCTCTGATAAAATCTAAGTTCACAGTCATCTCTTTTGACATCTGTAATCTATCTTCTCTCCAGCTAGTCTCTCTCTCTTTTCTTATACTGCTGGTGAGAATATAAATTAGTCATTCCTTCAGAAGCATGATTTGGCTAGTAGGTGTCAAGAAACTACAAACTGTATAGTCATTGACTAAACAATTATATTTTTGAGATTTGATCATAAGGAAACAGAGATACTTGTAAGATTTATATTGCAAGATTTATATGACAAGATAGTCACAGCAGCATTATATATGATAGTGAAATATTGCAAATTATCAAAAAGAGATTGGAATCTCCCAAAATGTGTTCTGCAGAAACAAATTTCATAAGATGCCCCGGACACACACACACACACACACACACACACACACACACACACACAAAGGATTGTATGATCAAATAAATTTAGGACATACGTACTATATCTATATTTTGAGAAATTACAAAGCATATTAGCAAGAATCTTCTCAGAATTCTTGCAAAAAAAGAAATCTATTATTTAACCTCATTTAACTCAGTGCTTCTCAAATTCCTTTGGTCACTGAACCCCTTTATTACATAATGCTTCTTAATATACTACAGAAAAGAGGCTCTGCAAAATATACTTCAAGAAATATTGAGTTAAATAAATTTACGTATCTGCTTTCAGCTTTTGTCTCGGAGGAGGCCAAGGTGCAACTTTCTTCGGTCGTCCTGAATCCAGGTTCATCCAAGACCAGCGGCCTCCACCATGCCACCGAAGTTTGACCCCAGCAAGATTAAAGTCGTATACCTGAGATGCACCAGGGGTAAAGTTGGTGCCACATCTGGGCTGACCCCCAAGATTGGCCACCCCAGGTCCATGTCCAAAAAAACTTGGTAATGACATTGCCAAGGCAATAGGTGACTGGAAGGGTCTGAGGATTACAGTGAAACTGACCATTCAGTACAGACAGACCCAGAATGAGGTGGCACCTTCTGCCACTGCCATGATCATAAAAGTCCTCAAGGAACCACCAAGAGATAGAAAAAAACAGAAAAACATTAAACACAGTGGAAATATCACTTTTGATGAGATTGTCAACATTGCTCGACAGATGCGGCACTGATCTTTAGCCAGATAACTCTCTGGAACCATTAAAGAGATCTTGGGGACTGCTGAGTCTGTGGGCTGTGATATTGATGGCCGCCACCCTCATGACATCATAGATGATGTCAACAGTGGTGCGGTAGAATGCAAAACTGGTTAAGAAGCACCCAAAAAAAATATTTCAATAAAGGATCATTTCACAATTAAAATTAATTAATTAATTAATTTACATATCTGTATATGGAATGCTTTGCTGCTGCTTAAAACAATATTAAAGAATATTGATTCTATGGCATAAGTGCTGGTGATAGTAAGTGGGTAAAAAAGCAGGTTACATAAGAATGAATATTTTGTTAGCATAATTTTGGAAACGAATGTATGTGTGTTATTATGCCAAAATAAGAACAGATTTGATCCTGTGAAGATGGAATTATTGATGTTTTTTAACAAAAAGTTTGTGCTGCTAAATTTACCCAATTGGCTATAATTAATACGCATTACTTTTATAAGGAAAAATGCTGTATATTTTTAACTTTTTATATTAAAATAATTTTAGAGTTGCAGAAAGGGTACACAAAACAGTAGTTTTCATATGCCTTTTCCTCATGTTCCCCTTGTATTAACATATTGCAAAACCACAGTACAATAATTGAAAGCAAATAATTAGCATTTTATATGGTTTGACTGTGTCCCCAACTAAATCTCATATTGAATTGTAGTTCCCATAATCCACACATGTTGTGGAAGGGAGCAAGTGGGAAGTGATTGGATTTTGGGGGCAGTTTCCCCCCTGCTGTTCTCATGATAGTAAGTGAGTTCCATTAAATCTGATGGTTTTGTAAGTGTCTGGCATTTCTCTTGTTTGTACTTGTGCTTCCTGCTGCCTTGTTAAGAAGATCCCTTTCTTCCCCTTTGCCTTCCACCATGATTGTAAGTTTCCTGAGGCCTCCCCAGTCATGCTGAAGTGTGAGTTAATTAAACCTCTTTAATTAAATTGCCCAGTCTTGAGTATTTCCTTATAGCAATGTGAGAATGGACTAATACATTATTGATGGGATATTCATTTGAATTTCACCAGTTTTCCCACTAATGTCTTTTTTTCTGGTTCAGGATCCAGTCCAGTGTTCCACATTGTACATAGTCATGTCTCCTTAGTCTCCTACAATCTGTGGCAGTTTCTGTTTTTCCTTTTCTTTAATAGCCTAGACACTTTTGAAGAGTTCTGACTAGTTATTTGTAGAATGTGCCTCAATTTGAATTTGTCTGATATGTTCTCAGGTTACATTCATGCATTTTAAAATGTCACAGAACTCATGGTGTGTTCTTCTAGGTGCATCATATCTGGATTACATGATGTCAATATATTTTATTACTGGTCTTATTAACTTTGATCACTTAATAAATGTCCCATGGGAAGATATTTTGAAGCTATTCCTGTTTCTCATCACACTTTTTGTAACCTACTAATTTTGGTATCCATTAATAATTCTTGTCTACCAAAGTTATCACTGTTCCATTTGCCTAATGGTGATTTTCTGTTTTCATCATTCTTTCCACATTGATCGATTGGAAATCTACTGTAAGAAATATTTATTTATTCAAATATTTTATGGGTGTGAACTAATGATTGTTTATTTTATTCATGAGTTTTGATTTTTTTTTCCTTAAACCATCCCAGATTTGGCCATCAAAACCCCTTCAAGTTCATTCCTGCTTCCTTGTAACATGTCCCCATCCTTTTTTTGAGCACTTCTTTCCTTTCTGGCACACAAGATATTACAAGCCATCTTGTACTTTCCCTTTCTCAACCCTGTAATCAAATATTTATCCAAGGAGTTCTGGTTCCTTTTATTGGAAAAACCAATATCTAGGCACTAAGTGTGCTCTTTGCTACTAGGGTATCATTGTTCTAGGCCTTCTCAGTGGACAGAGCTAGAAAATAGACAATGTGTACTCACACACATTCACACGGAAGCATCTTTGTTTTTATCTTTTTATATATTTTATCTCTTTATTTTATATCTACTTTTATGGATATTTTATACTATCTATTCATCTATCTTTTACCTATCTATCTGTCAGGGTTTTTCAGAGAAACAATCAATAGGAAATATGTATCTATATATAGAATCAGCAGGAATTATATATCTATTATAGATATAAATAATATATAGATATAGATAATATATATAAATTTTATAATATATAATAAATCTATATATCTACATATATCTATCTAGATAGATATATCTAGATAGATATCTAGATAGATAGATATATGTTATATCATATAACATTTAACATATATCTATAATATATATCTATGTTATATAGTTATAACATATATCTATAGATAGTTATAACATATATCTATCTAGATATATGTTATATATAGGTATCTATATAGATAGATATTATATATAGGTATCTATATCTATATAGACTTAGATCATTTAGATAATATATAGATATATATCTATATATAAGATATATAATTTAGATAATATATATAGAATCAGTAGGAATTGTATATCTATATATAGATATAAACAATATATAGATGTAGATAATATATACAAATTTTATAATATATATCTACATATATCTATCTATATTTTATAATCTATATCTACATATACCTATATAATAAATCTATATAGATATATGTAGATATATAGAGTTATTATATATTATAAAAATATAATATATAATAAATAATATAATATATAGATACCTATATATAATATATATCTATCTATATAGGTATCTATAAGGTATCTATATAGATAGATATATATTATATATAGGTATCTATATCTATATAGATTTAGATAATTGTGTGAACCAATTCCTTATAACAAATATGTATATATAATACAATAAAACTCTCTCTATATCTATACATATATAGAGAGATTTATTATATGGAATCGGCTCACACAATTATGGAGACTAAGAAGGTCTACAACCTGTTGTCTGTAGGAAAACCAGTGGTGTAGTTCTAATCTGAGTCCCAAAGCCTAACAGCCAGAAGAACCAATGATACAAGTCCAAGTTCAGGAGAAGACTGATGTCCTGGTCAGGCAAAGAGAGCTAATTCTCCCTTCTGCTACCATTTGGTCTATTCAAGCCTCCAAAAGATTGAATGAGGCCCACCTACATTGGGGAGTGCAATGTGTGTTACTTAGTGCACCAATTCAAATGTAATGTCATCCAGAAACATTTACAAATGTATAATAAATAAATTTTAATCAAGTATCTGGGCACCCTGTGGTCCTGTCAAGCTGACACATAAAATTAACCATTACTCTATCTATCTATCTATCTATCTATCTATCTATCTATCTATCTGTCTGTCTAATCTGTCTACCTGGTCTATATAAACCATGATTTTATGCTGATTCCTCTAATTTCAATTAAACTGCAGTGTTCTTTCTAGCCCTCTCCATTGTCTTACTTGTAACCCTTTCTCTGATAGTGAGGGACCTGGTATTCATTATCCACAATATATTTGCTTATTTGTTCAATCCTGGAGCACACATGAAGAGTTTCAGGATTGCTAGCCTTTATCTCTGTGGGAAAAAAACAAAAAACAAAAAACACTTAATTTGCCAATTTGAATACAATATTTGTGTAGAATTCATTTCATTTTTAGCCTTATAATATACAGTCAAAACATGGTTTGACAAAGTTACTTAGGTTAGTTCTTTTCTTCTCCTCTCCTTTGGCATCGTTGTATTATTAATTTGTCATATATTGGAATCACGTTTATTGTTTGTATTTCATTGGGAATCTCCTCACATCTTGGTTGATTTTAAATTTTTAAATTTGTTCTGGAGATATGCTAAATATACTAAGAGTCAGAGCTAGACACTAAAAATGATATACTCGGAGAAGAGTCATTTTCCATCATCCTTGCTACCCCATACCCAGTGCCCCATTCTTTTGACCCTGTTCTCATCGACCCTTTCAGTAACTATTGCCAGTAGTGTCTAGTTTATCCTTCCTGTATTTCTTTTTCACAACTTAGCAGATCCCAATATGTTTTCTGATATCTCTGTCTTTCTTTAAAAACATGAAGGTTAGCATGCTATAAATACACTTTATGCTTTGTTTTTTTAATGTAACAGGATATATAAAAATTACTCTGTTTTTTTACAGTTACATGGTACTCTACTGAGTGAATGAGCCATAGTTTATTCAACCAAACCACTCTCCTATCTGAGCATTTTTCTTCCTAATATTTTGCAATTACAACCAATGCTAAAATGAATAACCTTTCATTTATGTATTTACATATTACTGAACATATATTTTCAGTGTAGATTTCTAGAACTGGAATTCCTGGGTCAAAAGTAAGTGTGTATGTAGTTTTGTCAAGCATTGCCAAATTATCACCAAGAACGGTTGTGCCAGTTTGCATCCTCATCAGCAATGCAGGAGAATGCTTGTTTCTCTACAGTCTTGCCAACAGAATATGTTGTCTGCTTGTTAATTTTCAGCGATCTAATAGGTGAGAAAAGGTATGTAAGTTAAGTATTGGTTTAATTTGCATTTATCTAATAATGATTGGTGGTCTGAACTTTTTTTGTATATCTAAGGGCCATTTTCTATATTTTTGTGTGAACGGTCTGTTCATGTCTTTTTTTTTTTTTCATTTTCTTAGCATACTTTTTGTCTTTTATCCCTCAATTTTCAAGAGTTCTTTATGTAATAAGTAGATCAATTTTTGTCTGTGTTATATGTCGCAAATATTTCATCCCTAGTTTTGGTTATCTTTTGGTCTTTTTAATATGGTGTTTTTTGTCCTGCAAACTTTTTCTTTATTTTTATGTGATCAAATTGACTAAACTTTTATTTTGCTTATAAATTTTATGCATATTTTTAAACATGTGCCTGTCCCATCCCTGAAAGTCTTAGGCATTACTGCAGCACAAAAGAGAGGAAGAGCTGACTTTAGGAGATTTTAAACCAGAGAGAGTAGGGAAGTGGAAAACCCTAGCACTCTGAAGTCAGGTGGATTCCATTCCCACCTAGTTTCAGTGTCTTCTTTTGAGCTGTGGGACCTCTGGAAAAGTATTTAACCTCCCGGAGCCTGGTTTTTCTCATCTGTAAAATGAGATAAAACCTACCTTGCACTGCTATGAGGATTTGAAATGCTTGTTTCAATACATGGCACTAAGGAGACATGTTATTATTATTATTATATTCATAATATATCAAATGCCAAGTGATAATTTAATGAAAACCTCGATAGGTGTCTGATTTTTTTTCTCAACATTATCTCACCAAGGCACCACCACTTCCATAAGAACAAAGAGTCTGAGAGATTTTCACCCATTCACCTGTATGTTCACCACAATTGTTCTTTTTGCCCTCTGAAATACTTTGTCTTTTGAAATACTATCGTGTCTCTGTTCTATAATGAATTCAGAGAAAAGTTATGAGGATAAAGGAGTTAACATCCATAAGGCACGCTGAGCTGGCAGATAAGAGCATCAAAATGAGTTCCAGAAAGAATTCTAATTAACTCAATTTATTATCACCTTATCTCTCCAAAGCCCCTTCTTGCCCCCAGCCTCAAGTTGAAAGTTTTGTGGTCATTCCCCAAAGGACACATACTCCTTCGAACCAGGAATCAGTTGGCACTGGTTATTGTCAGTACCCCAAAGGTACTCACTAGAATTCCTGTTGCCAAACGTGTTCTTCCCTTAACAGGCAATTCCTTTTTAGTTTCCCTATGAAACTAAACAGAAGCCCATAGGGAAGTCTGATGTCACCTTTGATTTCAATACCATTCAAAGCAAACACAACCAAGACTATTTCCTTAATCTTTTGGCAGCTACTTCTTCTAAATTATCTGAACATGATGAAGTTCCCATCTACCAATAAGTTAATCAGGTGGGTGTGTGCCTTGATAGAGTACAGATGTCTTGCAGGACAGAAAGAATATCTAAGGGTCCATGGATCGGAATAGATTTTTTTTTATAGTTAACTGATGTTTGTTTTTCTCATTGCTTTATCCCCAATGGAGTGATTTGGAAATAGTTGTTTTTCTACCTTTTGCAATTCCTCAGAGCTTCAGGGCACATGCAACGGATGGGGAGGAAAAAGACAGGAAGGGAAAAAGGAAAACAGCTAATTTGGATTGCAATTCTACTATAATCTATGCACTACACTAGCTACTTAGAGAATGTATTATTATTATTATTATTGTTATAGGCATAGTCTTCCTCTGTCACACAGGCTGGAGTGCAGTGGCATGATCATAGTTCAGGGTAATCTTAAACTCCTGGGCTCCAGTGATCCTCCCACCTCAGCCTCCCAATGAGCTGGGACTACAGGTACATGCACTACCATGCTTGGCTAATTTTTAAATTTTTTGTAGAGATGGGGATCTCTCTATTTCCCCAGGGTGGTCCCAAACTCCTGGCCTCAAGTGATCCTCCTGCCTTACCCTCCCAAAGTGTTGAGATTACAGGCCGGAACCCCAGAGATGTATTATTTTAGTGGCTCTCAGTCAAAGGGATGCCACCCCCAAATGGCATTTTGAAAATTTGTGGAACCACCTTTTTGTTGTCATAAAAATTGAAGAGTACTGCTGCCAATTATGAGGTGGTATATTATATAATAAAAATAAATATTTTGATTTTTGTCCCCTGTTTCTGGCACATGGCTTCTACAACTCTTAATCTCCCGAGTGATAATTATCTTTTGTATGCTAATGAGATGTTTCTTGGTGTGAAGGGCCAGGGCTAGATAGCTTCAGGATAGGAGCTGGTCACGACAAAGACCAAGCCATGATGAGAGGGTTGGAACTTTCAGCTTACTCCCACCCCTCTGCACCAGCCCTCTCTAACCTCTGGAAAGAGAGAGAAGCTAAGAGATTTCAGTTCAGTCACCAATAGTCAGTGATTTAATCAATCATGCCTCTGTTATAAAACCTCCAAGAAAGGCTCTAAACAACAGGGTTTGGAGAGCTTCCTGGTTGGTGGACACATCAATGTGCCAGGAGGGAGGTGTGCCAGGCCAGAGAGGGCATGAAAGCTCTGCCCCTCCCTCTCTCCCACCGCAAACTTTGCCCTACACATCTCTTCCATTTAGCTGTTTCTGAATGTATCCTTTATAACAAACTTGTAATAGTAAGTATAGCACTTTCCTGACCTCTATGAGTTGTTATAGTGAATTTTGAAGGGTGGCAACCCCTATATTTGTGGTTGGTTGAATAGACATCTGGGTAGCTAGGGCACCCCATTTGCAGCTGGCATCTCAAGTGGGACAGTTTTGTGGGACTACGTCCTTAACCTGTGGTATCTGCACTAATCCCAGATAGTGTCAGAATTGAATTGAATTGTTGGACACTCAGTTGGTGTTGGAAAAAACTATACAAGTGGGAACCAAAAATGCATTATGTTCTATAACCTGCAATGGCTGAAACAGTTGTGCATGAGGAAGAATTATCCTTCATGCTACCTGAATTTCAAAGGGCCCATTGGAACAGCTATGGAGGTAAAAACTTGTTTGCGACTATCTAGGCCTAGAACCTGCATTCATTTTACTTACGAAGTATTTTTTGCCTAGTTTTTACATTCATGGTTTTTACATACATACAACTTTCAAGGAATGCAATATGATGTAAGCTGAAGGAAGACCGCACTTTATTTTGTGCTCTGTGACACTTGAGTATTAGTACTATATGCCCATACTGGTCTCCATTTGTACCTGTCATATATATGGTGAAAAATGTAGGTGCAAAATCACGTCACTTAGTTATATTATCTAGTGTAGTTGTGCCTCAGCATTTAAAATTTATTTCGTTATAAATTTCTTTTATATCTTTATGTCACACGTGGGCACTATATAGATTTTTTATTATGTGTATATGTAGGTTCCATAATTTATGAATTTTCTCTCAAGATAGCAAAGGAGGTATTTGCAAAGCAATTGCAATAAAATTATTATAGCATTTGTTCCAAAAGGGTTGAGACTCACTGCATTCTTTTATCAACTGAACACAACAATTTTGAGAAGATCTCTTATTAGCTGCATCTTGTAGATGCAGGAACTCTAGCTCAAATGGTTAACTCTCTTGCCCAAAGCCACACAGCCAGTAAGTGGCAAAGCCAGGAGTCAAACTGTTTCTGTTTCCAAAGCGCTGAACTTGGTGAAAATAAGAGGATAAAAGACAGAGGGATGAATTAAGGCATAAGGATAGAGGAAGAAAGGGGAGAAAGGGAAAAAAGAGGAACAGTATGAGAAAAAAGATACAAATCAATTTTTGTCTCAATTGTTAAACTCTACAGAGTACTTTAAATATATGTAAAAAGTTCTCATTAATAATGTTGTATGATGTCTGCTATGTACAGGGTATATTAAAAATGTTGAGAATACAAAAATAATTTTTTAAGAATATGACATAATCCTATCCCTGAGACATTTGAAGCTGAGTTGGGATGGTAAAATACATTCTTTTTACAATAAATAAATGAATAAACAATATGACCCAAGATATATTAAGTGCAAAAGGAGAGAGGTAACATCATCTATTCATCTAAATGTATCTAGTTTCTAGATAGCCTTTCCCTTCTCATGCCATAGACAAGAAACAGGAAGCTAAATGGTTATATGCTCAATGGAAATATTATGTGACTAGCACACACATTTTTCCCTCCTAAGTAATATTGATTCTTGAAACCATGGTTGATTCTGGCTTTATAAGATACAATTTAACACCAGTTTTGCATTCCATAGTTAAAGCCTTGAGGATGCAAGGACTTTTACTGGAAGAAGATACAACAGCCCCAAAAGTGTGGATCAGTCAATTTGCGAGTAAATGCATATCATGCTTTCTGCCATGTCCAAATGTCATGGCTATTACGGGGCACGTGACTGGTTCGCTTCCTGATCCTGTGCAAAGCTATTGGTTTTATCACTCCTCACCAGCCCCCAGGACTTATTGTAAGGGGAACTGGAGTCTCTTTGTCCAAGTGGGTTGTTTTTTTGTTTCAGGGACTCACAGGCAGAGGCAGAGTTCTGTGAAGTCAATGAAGCTTAAGATTAAGGACCTCTTATTTACACAGGTCCCTCCTAAGACCTAGGGAGAGGGCCAACAATAAGTTCACATGGTCACCCGTTTTAATAGCATTTCAAAAGTAAGATATTGTCACTACAACTGGTTAAGGCTATTGTCTCTTCCACTTGGGTTACCCCTCCCTCACATGCCCTTTTGTTTCAGAGGACAATGGAGCAGCCATGGGTATTTTCAGCTCCAGCTAGGGAGAACTTGAGATGAAGATACATATAGTTTGAGTGTAGTTTGAGTGTAGTAGGATATATTTTTGTGGTTTACATTCACTTCTGTACACAGTTAAGTAGGTTTAGCTGTCCTGGGGTAAAAATGTCTTCCAGGAATATTTCTTTCCTTGACTGTGCTGGCTCACCCATCGTCAACTGTGTCATGAAGATACAAGACCAGAACTGTGTGCGTTACCAGTGTCATATAGTACCTGACATCAGATGTTTATGACTAGTGTAGAGAAGCAAGGTGTGAAATGTTTAGAGCCAGAAGTTGGTCTATGGAAAATTCTTCCAAATCTTAGAGCTCAAATTTAAAAGAAACATGTAGAGGCTTGCCCGAATTTGACAACAATCCTAAAAATTTACTGATATTACCCATCACAGCTGATGTAGCTAAAAAACCTTTTCTAACCTACCAAAAGTAAAAAAACAAATTCTGATGATAAAGACAAGATTGAATTATCTTTTTATTTTTGCTTTAGAAAATAATACTACAAAATGATTGTTAAATAAGAGTTGATTCAAAAAATGTAGGAAATAAACATAATAAAGAGATTTGTTGGGCAATTAATAATATCATCATGTTATTTTTCTGACTTTTGTGACGTCTGGATTATTGTTAGCTTTTTAAAATCTATACTTCATTATGTTTTTTGATTTAAAATAAAATTACTTTTGCACCTAACTTTGTAAGTACTTTTATATTAGTTTTCTTAAAGAGAACCTCAAACTGTATAAATGTCGGCTCTCATAAAACTTGAATTCATCCCTGTTCGTGAGGCCTGGGTTAGCTATTTTCAAAGTGCTGTTAGGCAAAGACGGTTAGATTTGTTTTATACAGTAGCAGAAGGCTAGAACTTTAATGATGGGAGTTACAGGAGGACAGATTTCAGGTCACTTTAAAAATGTATTTTTATATTCAGAGGCTTCCGAAGATGCAGAGGGAAGCTATAAGAAGCAATGAGCTCCATGACAGTGGAGCTACTTAAGTAGAGGCTGCACAGTCATTACACATGGCCATCGTCTCCTAGGCTCAAGCTTAGAAGACTGGGTGTTAATGAGCTTTCAGAGATACCACGCTGCAGAATCTCTGCTTCTACCTGTCTGTCGTACTCTCGTGCTCTTCCTTATGTCTCCAACTTTGTTCTCACAGTAGAATCTTGGGGAGGGTGCTGAGAGAGATGGGAATAATGAGAGCAGAAAACAAGAAACAACAATCTTTTTAGGAAGAGGAACTGAGGGCTCAGAAGTGAGATTAATAACATCACATGTTCAGCAGTTGAGAGAGTATCCACAGCAGACAGCTTCCAGAAACACCTCTACAAGCTTCTCAAAGACCTAATCACGTCCTGAGGGAAAGGCTCAGCGACTCACTAACGGTGGAGGCAGTTGTTTTGACATTAACCTTTTCAAAGGGTCACTTCCACACCGTGAGCCCAACATGCCACCCAGAAAATGTAACTGAACATCAGTTTTGCTTTTCCTCTTGCTTAACTGTTTTAAATGTCCTTGAACTGCATTTTTCCACCAGGCTTAATTTTATGGATTGTGGATTACATTTACTGCTCAGCACTTCTTACTCAACCCTGGACAATCCCAGACCTACTGAGTTGTTAACTCACATGGTCAGCATTAATGTCTGAGACTAGTTATAGCAAATGACTGTAGCATAGCGCGATTAACACCTGGCCTTACAGCGTCCCAATGAAATCAGCACTTTGGTTCTTCTTTCGCACCCAGAAAAAAACCCAGGAGGAATGCGAGAGTAATGACTTGGGTTAACTGTGCTTGTCTTCCAAAGAGTTCAAATTTCTATCCCAGTCTTACTACCTCCCTTGTCTTGGAAAATTGTATTTGAAAGCTGTAGAATGGCTAGTTTCCCCATCTTACAGGCATGTTGTAGAATTCCACAGAAAGATTGTAACTTCTTCAAAATCACACAGAAAGTCATTATGTTATCCTGCTTCTTGTTTTGTCTTGTTATGTTTTTTTTTTCACTAGGCCAAGTCACTTGGCTATAATAATTCCAAAAAGTGATTGTAGAAAATACAAATGGTTTTTGAATCATAAGAATCGTAAAGCTGAAAAGGACCCTAAGAGATATTTATTGTTTGCACCTTTATGTTTCGAACATCTTCTCAGATAAAGTTGACTACAACTTGCTGCATGTATGACCACCTTCAAGCCACCTTATCTACTAATGGAAATGAAAAACCCACTCATGTCAGATGAATGAATCCAAGAAAGTAGAGTATGGTGAGTACAGCTAGTGTCTGAAACTCACTAAAATCATTACTAAAATATGCCCAGTTTGGTATTAATAACTTTACCAACTTTTCTGTTTTTTTTTTTTTTTTTAAATTTTTTCAACCCCATTTGGTATAGATTGTTGCACTGTGAAAGTCTGTCATGTGCTAGGATGCTCAGGTTAAGAATGTCAGCAGTTCTATTTAGGAGGAGGGGTAGCTGCAGCTGCTGAGGGTGGGGGGAAAATTCTGAATGTCCTCTCTTGATTCACTCAACCATCCCTCCCATTGCTCCCGTGAAGGGGAAGTTGACAAATTCCTGATATCAAAACCAGCTGTCAGAACAACATAGGGTAATAGCTGTCCTTGTCAAATGTACCAATTAATTCACCTGACTGTCAATGCTGGGATAATTGATAGACTCCACAATCTGGCTGAGGAATGAAAGTTGAAGGAATTACTAAGTCCATTTCACCTCTGAACAGGTCTTGCAGTAGAACTGGGGCTGTCAGAGTTGGACTATATCAATAAACCTTTACCAAAACTGAAGCTTGATTTTTAAAAGTATGTGTGTAGGCAAGGGGTGGGAGTTTCTTCAATCAAGTGTATCAGTTACTATGAGACCAGTTCCCAAGAATATTACCAGAAAATGCTCAGAGGAAAGCACGGCAGATAAACATTCTACTTGTTTATTCTGAAGTTTGTCTGCAAGCAGACCAGAATCGACGCCTCATTGTTTGAGGATATTAGTTAAGACTGCAATAACCTGGAACTTCCTGTACTACTTACTCAGCTAAACATGGAAAACAGAAGTTTAGATTATCAGGAGGCTAGGCAAATGATTTGGTAGGAAATATTCCTTATTCCTATATCAGGATAATCCAGAGACTATCATGAAAGAGTACTCATGGCTAAAGATCTTCATTAAGATATGCTGATATAATCTAAAATATTGTGAATTCCAGGATAAGGGTCACAATTAGACAGGGAGGAACAGGGCAGTTAAAATCCTGATTGGTTCCCCAGGAAAACAAAGGGTCATTTCTAAGGAAGTCAGCTAAGACAAGAAGGAACAAGTAGGTACAACAGTATAGACAAGTAAGATGTCAAATATAAGGATCATAAAATCAATATCTATGAACAGGGTTGAACTCTGGTCTCTGCATTCTAACTTTGTTGCTTGTTTCTTCTACTGATTTATACTATTTGCTGAGCATGAACCATCATCAGCCCAAAGGTAATAGTAATAAAAAATGCAATTTATTGAGCACTTGCTGCGTCCAAGCACTTTGCTTAAATTCTATATACATTATCTCATTTAATCGTAACAACTTTATGAGGCAGCTATGACAGCATAAACATTTTTAATGTTCATAGACTTCTAGCCCAACAAAGAGACATCTGTAATAGCCACCTCAACTTTCCTTGTATTCCTCCCTTTCGAAGGAGAAGGATTCTTTCTTGCTGGGAGAGAGGTCAAACACTGAGATAATTAATAAGATGCTGATAGAAGAGAGGGGTAAAGAGTGGAATGACATGGAGACGGTGGTGGAGGATGGGTTTAGTTTTTCATAGTATTTGAGGAGAGAGTCTTTGGAGCAGCTGCAGGGAGTAAATTAAGTGGATGGGAAAGTGCAAAGGTTGATTTAATATTGCTGTAAACCAAGTATTAAATCCTCTATAAAGTCTGCAGGATTCCAGCAAAAAACAGAATATCTTTTCAACAACTTTTGGGCTGTTGAAATCAGTGCTTATGATATGTGACGTTACTCTAAGGCAAAGCTACATGATCTCTGAGTTCATTCGAATTAGGTATAAATATTATCTATTTAAAGACAATGATACCCAAACCCAGAGAAATTATATAATTCACCTAAAGCTTTCAGTACCTCTGTGGAACTATGATTTAGCAACAGGGAAAAAACTACCCATTTTTACATTCCTACCCAAGCCATTCTGGAACAATCTCATACTCCAGGATGTTTTTTGGTCAATTATACAAATATCCTTCAGAATCTCAACTCAGAATTGAACTGCTTTTCTCTCAGTAATAATACTTTCAAACATTGAGTGCTTACTACGTGACAAGCTGTGCCAAACCCTTGACTTGCATCTTCTCACTTAATCTTCACGTAATGCCCAGGTAGATATGATTACCTCCAATACACAGAAGAGAAAGCTGAGGCCACAGGAGATGAAGTAAATTCCCTCATGTTGCACAGCTAGCACAGAGCTGAATCAGAGCTTAAACCCAGCTCTGTTTATATATTTTCATTTTTATTTTTTATTGTACTTTAAGTTCTAGGGTGCATGTGCACAACCTGCAGGTTTGTTACATATGTATACATGTGCCATGTTGGTGTGCTGCACCCATTAACTCGTCATTTACATTAGGTATATCTCCTAATGCTATCCTTCCCCCCTCCCCCATCCCCACAACAGGCCCAAGTGTGTGATGTTCCCCTTCCTGTGTCCAAGTGATCTCATTGTTCAGTTCCCACCTATGAGTGAGAACATGCAGTATTTGGTTTTCTGTTCTTGCGATAGTTTGCTGAGAATGACATGAACTCATCCTTTTTATGGCTGCATAGTATTCCATGGTGTATATGTGCCACTTTTTCTTAATCCAGTCTGTCACTGATGGACATTTGGGTTGGTTCCAAGTCTTTGCTATTGTGAATAGTGCCACAATAAACATACGTGTACATGTGTCTTTATAGCAGCATGATTTATAGTCCTTTGGGTATATACCCAGTAATGGGATGGCTGGGTCAAATGGTATTTCTAGTTCTAGATCCTTGAGGAATCACCACACTGTTTTCCACAATGGTTGAACTAGTTTACAGTCCCATCAACAGTGTAAAAGTGTTCCTATTTCTCCACATCCTCTCCAGCACCTGTTGTTTCCTGATTTTTTAATGATTGCCATTCTAACTGGTGTGAGATGGTATCTCATTGTGGTTTTGATTTGCATTTCTCTGATGGCAAGTGATAATGAGCATTTTTTCATGTGTCTGTTGGCTGTATGTCTTCTTTTGAGAAGTGTCTGTTCATATCCTTTGCATACTTTTTGATGGGGATGTTTGTTTTTTTCTTGTAAATTTGTTTGAGTTCTTTGTAGGTTCTGGATATTAGCCCTTTGTCAGATGAGTAGATTGCAAAAATTTTCTCTCATTCTGTAGGTTGCCTGTTCACTCTGATGGTAGTTGCTTTTGCTGTGCAGAAGCTCTATAGTTTAATTAGATCCCATTTGTCAATTTTGGCTTTTGTTGCTGTTGCTTTTGGTGTTTTAGACGTGAAGTCCTTGCCCATGCCTATGTCCTGAATGGTATTACCTAGGTTTTCTTCTAGGGTTTTTATGGTTTTAGGTCTCACATTTAAGTCTCTAATCCATCTTGAATTAATTTTCATATAAGGAGTAAGGAAAGGATACAGTTTTAGCTTTCTACTTATGGCTAGCCAATTTTCCCAGCACCATTTATTAAATAGGGAATCCTTTCCCCACTTCTTGTTTTTGTCAGGTTTGTCAAAGATCAGATGGCTGTAGATGTGTGGTATGATTTCTGAGGGCTCTGTTCTATTCCATTGGTCTATATCTCTGTTTTGGTACCAGTACTGTGCGGTTTTGGTTACTGTAGCCTTGTAGTAGAGTTTGAAGTCAGTTAGTGATATGCCTCCAACTTTGTTCTTTTGGCTTAGGATTGTCTTGGCAATGCAGGCTCTTTTTTGGTTCCATATGAACTTGAAAGCAGTTTTTTCCAATTCTGTGAAGAAAGTCATTGGTAGCTTAATGGGGATGGCACTGAATCTGTAAATTACCTTGGGCAGTATGGCCATTTTCACAATATTGATTCTTCCTATCCATGAGCATGGTATGTTCTTCCATTTGTTTGTGTCCTCTTTTATTTCACTGAGCAGTGGTTTGTAGTTCTCCTTGAAGAGGTCCTTTACATCCCTTGTAAGTTGGATTCCTAGATATTTTATTCTCTTTGAAGCTATTGTGAATGAGAGTTCATTCATGATTTGGTTCTCTGTTTGTCTGTTATTGGTGTATAAGAATGCTTGTGATTTTTGCACATTGATTTTGTATCCTGAGACTTTGCTGAAGTTGCTTATCAGCTTAAGGAGATTTTGGGCTGAGATGATGGGGTTTTTTAAATACACAATGATGTTATCTGCAAACAGGGACAATTTCACTTCTTTTCCTAACTGAATATGCTTGATTTCTTTCTCTTGCCTGATTGCCCTAGCCAGAACTTCCAACACTATGTTGAATAGGAGTGGTGAGAGAGGGCATCCCTGTCTTGTGCCAGTTTTCAAAGGGAATGCTTCCAGTTTTTGCCCATTCAGTATGATACTGACTGTGGGTTTGTCATAAATAGCTGTTATTATTTTGAGATACGTTCCATCAATACTGAATTTATTGAGAGTTTCTAGCATGAAGGACTGTTGAATTTTGTCAAAGGCCTTTTCTGCATCTATTGCGATAATCATGTGGTTTTTGTCTTTGGTTCTGTTTATATGCTGGATTCCATTTATTGATTTGCATATGTTGAACCAGCCTTGCATCCCAGGGATGAAGCCCACTTGATCATGGTGGATAAGCTTTTTGATGTGCTGCTGGATTCGGTTTGCCAGTATTTTATTGAGGATTTGTGCATCGATGTTCATCAGGGATATTGGTCTAAAATTCTCTTTTTTTGTTGTGTCTCTGCCAGACTTTGGTATCAGGATGATGTTGGCCTCGTTAAATGAGTTAGGGAGGATTCCCTCTTTTTCTGTTGATTGGAATAGTTTCAGAAGGAATGGTACCAGCTCCTCCTTCTACCTTTGGTAGAATTTGGCTGTGAATCCATCTGGTCCTGGACTTTTTTTGGTTGGTAGGCTATTAATTATTGCCTCAATTTCAGAGCCTGCTATTGGTCTATTCAGGGATTCAACTTCTTCCTGGTTTAGTCTTGGGAGAGTGTAAGTGTCCAGGAATTTATCCATTTCTTCTAGGTTTTCTAGTTTATTTGCATAGGGGTGTTTATAGTGTTCTCTGATGGTAGTTTGTGTATCTGTGGGGTCGTAGTGATATCCCCTTTATCATTTTTTATTGTGTCTATTTGATTCTTCCCTCTTTTCTTCTTTATTAGTCTTGCTAGCGGTCTATCAATTTTGTTGATCTTTTCAAAAAACCAGCTCCTGGATTCACTGATTTTTTTGGAGGGATTTTTGGTGTCTCTATCTTCTTCAGTTCTGCTCTGATCTTAGTTATTTCTTGCCTTCTGCTAGCTTTTGAATGTGTTTGCTCTTGCTTCTCTAGTTCTTTTAATTGTGATGTTAGGGTGTCAATTTTAGATCTTTTCTGCTTTCTCTTGTGGGCATTTAGTGCTATAAATTTCCCTCCACACACTGCTTTAAATGTGTCCCAGAGATTCTGGTATGTTGTATCTTCGTTCTCATTGGTTTCAAAGAACATCTTTATTTCTGCCTTCATTTCGTTATGTACCCAGTAGTCATTCAGGAGCAGGTTGTTCAGTTTCCATGTAGTTGAGCGGTTTTGATTGAGTTTCTTAGTCCTGAGTTCTAGTTTGATTGCACTGTGGTCTGAGAGACAGTTTGTTATAATTTCTGTTCTTGTACATTTGCTGAGGAGTGCTTTACTTCCAACTATGTGGTCAATTTTGGAATAAGTGTGATGTGGTGCTGAGAAGAATGTATATTCTGTTGATTTGGGGTGGAGAGTTCTGTAGATGTCTATTAGGTCCACTTGGTGCAGAGTTGAGTTCAATTCCTGGATATCTTTGTTACCTTTCTGTCCCGTTGATCTGTCTAATGTTGACAGTGGGGTGTTAAAGTCTCCCATTATTATTGTGTGGGAGTCTAAGTCTCTTTGTAAGTCTCTAAGGACTTGCTTTATGAATCTGGGTGCTCCTGTATTGGGTGCCAATATATTTAGGATAGTTAGCTCTTCCTGATGAATTGATCCCTTTACTATTATGTAATGGCCTTCTTTGTCTCTTTTGATGTTTGTTTGTTTAAAGTCTGTTTTATCAGAGACTAGGATTGCAACCCAGCTCAGTTTAACTTCAACCCTCTGCCTCTCATTTATTCTTTAGGGTCAGTTTCTTTTGCTCCAAGCAAATGCAAATTGTTGGGAGGAAAACATCTTGAATTTTGTTCATAAGCACCGTAAGCATTCTTCTCACCTCTGCCTGTTTTTTGTTGTTGCTGTTGTTATTGTTGTTTTTTTTTTTTTCTGGTTGTTTGGGTTGTCTGTTGGTCTAAAATGGGCACACCATTTGAATAACCTGTGTACTCAGAGGAGAGAAACATAGAGCAAAAGAGAGAGCAGTGAATGCCAGGCAGGCTGGGGCACAGGGGGTCCAGCGGTTGGATTAGCTTCCTCCCAGCCACCTGATTGATAAGCTGGGATTTGTCTAGGCAGGCAGTCTTCAATTTGGATTTGTCAGGATCAGGAAGATTTGTTTTCTTCTGTAGTAATGTGAGGCTCAGGGTGAGTTCAGTGTAAGATTTATTCACCTTGACTATGATCTTTAAAATCATGACCATGTTTCTTAAGTCACCCATCTGAGAAAACAATTTTTGTAGCATTTTCCAAGGGAAATAGCTTCTCATGAAAAGATAACTTTTTTTTTCTTTTTATACTTCACCTTGAGTGAAGTTATGGATTTATTTAAATTCATTAATTTTTTCAGATACAAGATCTTATTCTGTCACCAAGACTGGAGTGCAGTGGCACAATAATAACTCATGGTAACCATAAACTATCATTATCAAGCAATGCTCTTGCCTCAGCCTCCCAAGTAGCTTGAACTAAAGGCATGTACCACCACTCCTGGCAATTAAAAAAAAATTTTTTTTTGTAGAGAGGATCTCTCTCTGTGTTGCCCAGGCTGGTCTTGAACTCCTGGCCTCAAGCAATCCCCCTGCCTCAGCCTCCCAAAGCACTGGGATTACAGGTATGAGCCACTGTGCCTGGCCTGAAGTTATTTAATAATAATAGTTTTTAAAAGATACAAAGAAAAGAAGAAAGAGAAAAGGGAGATCCTGTCCTGATTTTTGTCCCAAGGATCATGACTACGATATTTCCTAATTAGATTGACGTTCTTGTATGAATGAAAAATAGATGTTTGGTATCCAATAAAGTCATCTTTCTCTTCTTCCCCAATACCTCAATTCAAGAGGCTTTCATTTCATTTCATTTCATTTTTACTTTGGCCAACTGAAGCTGTCATGTTCGGGAGCTAAATGTGTTGTCCTGCGTGGGTATCACATCCATCAATTAATGTTTCTGCCTTCTGTGCTAAAGGAATTATCTCCAAGTTCATCTTGATGAATTTTTCTCTCTACCTCATTACCCAAGCTGGATACAGCAGACTTTTCATGTTTAATGGCTGCCATCTTACACACATTCTGATTCTTTTGAACACACACATGCCTATTTATGGAGGCCCATGAACATTCCATTGACTATTTTTTTTTTTTTCATTAGAAACACTTAAATTACAATAGCAATACAAGTCCCTTATAAAATAAAATAAAACATTGTATGTGTTTTTTTAAGAGAGAGCCCTTGAAGAGATGTTCAATACATAATCAAGAGTGAAGTCATACTATATATATGTGTACTGTACTACATACTCCTGCAATTTGATTTTTTCACTTAATTTTTTTTTTGAATCGGTGTAATGGCAAAACCGCAGTTACTTTTGCACAAATGATACATAGTAAATCAGAACATGAGTAACTGACAGTTTTCTTTATAAATTTTACTACTTAATAAACCTTTACATCTTTAGAGTGCATTTAACTTTTAAACATATTTACATTTAATTTTCTAATTATTCCTCAGATGGACTTATGAGGTTTTATTAAACGACACCCTCAGTCACCAAGATTCTGAGGTAAATTTCTTATAAATTTGCATGTTTACTTGCTCAGTTTCTAACTATACCAATTGAATGTGGATTTTATGAGGGCAAAGGATTTTGTCTGTCTATGCCATGCCTATTTTTCCCAGTGTAGAGTTTGTTATCAATAAATATTTCTGTATAAATAAACAATAATTTATTCTATGTAACTCTATTTTCTGTATAATCAACAGTTCAAGTTTTAAAAATCTAAATGAGTTTATTGTTGAGATATATAAAAGGATTCCTTGCCTTTTAAAATAGAGCATATTGTCCATAATCTATTTCTTTGAGGTACAAGATTAATACTTGGTTGTGTATTTTACTACCATGATTTTAGGAACAAGACATTTCAGTTTCTTTGCCCTTGCCCTAACTGACCTAGACATTCATTTAATCCTATTTGAATCCTCCAGTTTTCTGCCTTAAAAAAAAAGTGACAATTGATGGCATCAATTTTATTTTAGCAAATATCTACATTGAGTGCCTATTACATGCTAGATATCATGCTGATTACAAAAAACAAAGACAGTCCCAATACACAGAGACATGTGATCTTATTTCCTTGATGTTAGTGCATAAGAATCTTTCTCACTTTAAATCTGCTTTTACTCTGTAATGTTATGTAGTAAGAACAGGAATCAATATCCAAGTTTATTAGCAACATGTGTAAAGTATGACAAAGAAGGTATGGAGAGAGGATTTTTCCTATTAGTACCATTAGGAAATTTTAAAATGTGGATTGAATAATATCTAGTTTGGTCTTCGAGGAGGATTTTTTTTTAATTGCATTTGATTCTCAACCATGTTTACGATACCCAAGTTTTTTTATTTTTATTTTTATTTTTTTTTAGACAGTCTTGTTCGGTTGCCAGACTGGAGTTCAGTGGTACAACCTCAGCTCACTGCAACCTCTGGTTCAAGCAATTCTCCTGCCTCAGTCTCCCTAGTAGCTGGGACTAAAGGTACACACCACCACGCCCAGCTAATTTTTGTATTTTTAGTAGAGACGGGTTTCACCATGTTGGCTAGGATGGTCTCGATCTCCTGACCTTGCGATCCACCCGCCTCAGCCTCCCAAAGTGCTGGGAGGCGTGAGCCACCGTGCCTGGCCAGGATACCCTAGTTCTTTTTAAAGGAAGTATCACTCTATGTCCATACGACAAAATGAAACTGGACTTGAAAGAATAAATCTCTTGTCCAAGTTTGCATGGCTAGTTAGAAGCAGAACCAAAACTAAATCTCACTTTTCTTGATTGCTAATTCCATATGCTTTCCACCAGACCACAAAATGACAAGAATTTGTCACAACATGACAAGCCATACCAGTGTGCCCCTTATGTGTCTGTGTATAATACTCCTAAAAGTTTTATAACATAGAGGATGAGAGTCACTTATTTCCCTTTCTACTAAGCAAGTGCCCAAAGTGAATTTGTTAAAGTCAAATCCTTTAAAAGCAAAGAATTGAGACAAAGTTTTGTAACGTGTGTGTAAGGGACAGGAACTTAGGGAAAACAGCAACAGACATAGAAGCCAATTCAAAGGATAATCAGGTGTCATCTCTTGCTTTTCTCAAATTGTAAGCTTTTACAGATTCCCAAAGTACTAGTTTAGGTGAAGCAAACCCCCTAAGCAGGTAGGGAATGTAATCAGTGTCAATATGGTTTTACTTCAATGTGAACTTGTCCTCAACACATGCTTTTTCTGGTCTTGTTTATGTTGCTTTCTAGGGGCTGGGTCTTTGTAGCTTCAGTTTCCTGTTGGCTTGGCTTTCCAAATTTTCATGATGGGTGGGAGGTGGCATTTGTGTTGTCTGCTGCTGTGAGGGATCTTCATGCAAGTGCACTGTTACTGAACACAGTCACCAGATGGGCTTTTCCAACATATCAATCCAATCATGTCATTTGCCACTCGTCCCAAAACCTTCCACTGTCTTCTTATTGCAATTATAATGAAAACTTAATTCTCATCAAGGCCTGCAAGGATGTTGATGAGTTAGCACCTGCCTCATCCCCTATCTTTCTCCTTGCCTCCTCTATTCTCTGGCCATACTGGCCTTTTTTCTACCTTCTTATACAAAAAGCTCTGTACCTGCTATTTTCTCTGCCTGAATACTTTTCTCCCAGGTCTTCATGTGGCTGCCTCATCCACATCACTTAGACCTTTACTTACTGGGTTTCTTATCAGAAAGTTTCTCTGTAGTCACCCTCCTTAATGTCACTCACCCACTCCACCCTGCCCTGCCAGCTAACTTCTATCCCATTACGTGATTATTTTCTTCATAGGGTTTATCAAAATTTGAGGTTTTTTAAACTTATTTTCATTTTTTCTTCTTTCTTTCTCAATAGAAGATGAGTTGTAGAGGGGCAAGGACCCCTTCTTATTCATTGCTTCTGTTAGTTCATTTGCATTGCTATAAAGGAATATCTGAGACTGGGAAATTTATAATTAAAAGGGAAGCAGAGGATAAAAGTTTGGAAAATTCACAAACTGGTTGTGTGGTGGAGAAGGAAAGAACGTTTTCAGGAGAGAAATATGAGTGGGCTGTGGAGCACCCACTTGCTAGACAGATTAGCACAGCTGAAGGGGAGCCAAGTGCTAATAACCAAGACAATGGGAAAAAGTCCTTGAAGGCATTTCAGAGATTTTCAAGACCACCCCTCCCATCACAGGCCCAGAGGCTTAGGAGAAAAGAACGGTTTGGGGGGTGACACTCGGGACCCCACTACTCTGCACATCCTTGGGACACTGCTTCCTGCATCCTGGCAGCTCCAATTCCAGTCTTGGCTCAAGGTATAGATTAGGTTGCTGCTTCAGAGGGTATAAGCTGTAAGCCTTGGGAGCTTCCATCAGGTGTTAGGCTTCCAGAACCGTGATTTAAATAAACCTCTTTTCTTTATAAAATACCCAGTCTCAGGGATTCCTTTATGGCAGCAAAAACAGACTAACACATTGCTGCTTTCCCAGCACCTAGCACAGTGTTGGGGTTCAGAATTTGGATCCCGAATAAATGAATGAACACAACTCAGATCAGATGAACTTCAGTAACTCTTGTCACTGCTGGTCCTGCCCTTGAATTCATTCACAACAGTCAATTCATTCACAACAGTCTGATTATGCTAGATGCATAGGCCATGATTCTTGCCTTCACTCATATTAGTAGGATTATTATATAGGTCACACATAATAACAATAACAAAAGCAATAGTAGTAGTAGTAATAATAGCCAACACTTATTAAGCCCCTGCCAAATGTTGGGCACTGCACTTGCCTCATAAATGCCTAACCTTCACCACAGTCCTGCAAAGTAAGCAATACAATCCATGGCTTGCAGATCAGAAAACAAGGCCACATAACTGATAGTGATGGAAGCAGATCTGAACCCAGGAGCATCTAACTGCACAGAGTGCATGTATATAAGCACAGCTGGATTTCAAAGCCACTATTATCTCATTACTACAATTAATTACTCTGAACATCTAAGCCACACTCTCTCTTTAGTGAAAGACACACAGACACAGTAAAAAACAAACTTGTACAGAGACCTCTGCTGTCAACAGGCACACAACATCTCCATGGCTGAAATGTGAACTCTGAATAATTCTATGACTAAGTTTTCCTAAAATCCACAAGCAGATGCTGTGTACTTGTCAGAATCTTTGAAAATTCCATTTTCAGAATGTTTCATTTATTTGAAACATTTATTATGTTTCAGGGATATTCCCAGTCCCCCATATTCCTTTCAGCATGCTTATCAATATAAATTCCTACTCTGAACAGTTAGTCTTTCAGAGGCTGAAGATAAAGGAGGCTTTCAGGGAGGGATAGGAAAGGAGAGTGGCCTCAGTGCTGCTGACCACATGGGATTGGAGAGACGCCGTCACATGCTCTGCTCCCATCAGAAAAGGAACTGAGCCATGGGAATCAGGGAGCATGTGGGGGTGGTCCCCAAAACACTCAAGGGTTAATGAATTTCATTTTGGGAGAAATATGTGGGAGCTTGGTAAGCATGCCAGCTTCTTTGAGGTTCTGTGGTGCATGTTTCCATCTTCTTTTTTTGTTTATAGTGAACAGTCCCAGCAAAGCCCAGTTTGCAACAGAAATTCCCCCCCCCCCCCACCCCGCCAGGCCTCCACTCCACTGCATTCCACACTGTGACAGTGACAACCCTAATAGCAAGTAAATACCTAGACCTGGCCCTTTTAGAGTTCAAGAGTGGGGACCAGCAGGGGAGGGGCAGCCACATCGTGTCCTTGGCAGATGCCTGACAATGATGCTGGCTTTGTGGGAGGAAGGTGGGAGCTGGGGTGTGCCCAGCTGGAAGCCGCCCGTAATTTAACACTCGCAGATGGAGACTGAGGGTGATATGATACCCCCAGCTGTCTACCACTGCCGCCTTCAAGGCCCCCCTCGGCTGCCTGGGACTTGGGATGCTTTGGGAAGGGCCTGGTGCGGATGGGGGCGGCCTAATAAAGCAGCTGGTCTATTAGAAGATAAGCTTTGTGGAGAATCACACAATCATCCTGAATCCCCCTAATCCCAAACTTTATTGCTCTAGATAATAAGCTTTGGTGGCGACGCTCCATTGAAATATGGAATTGTCTTCAGGCTGGAGGCACCTGCTGTGTCACTCAGCTCCAGGCCGGCAACTGCCACACACAATTCAGGGGCAGGTGCACAGTGCCCGCCTTGGCTCCCGGAGGGAAGGGGGACAGTTAAGGGGGCCAGACGCTCTCCCACAGAGGGCTCCAAACATTCTGTGCTGGGAAGGCCTGCCTTAGGCCTGAGAATGTTCTCTCTGTGGTTTTGGCATGAAGCTGTTTTGATGACTTGGTAGAGAAGGAGCAGGAGGGACTGTTTGTTGGTAGGGGATGCAGAGGCTTAGAGAAGGGACTGGCTCTGTCTGCAGACCTGGGATCGGGGAGGTCATCAGTGACTGATCTGTCTTTCCTTTTCTCCTACAACACCTTATTGCAGTGGCCTCTTATGCACTGACTCCACCTCCCCAGTCTGTTTCCTCTTCCAGCACAGCCCTTCTCCACTGCCTTGCCTATTGTCCACCAGGTGAGCTTCCCTGTCCCCTTCTCCTCATGCCTTCTTTGTCCTCACCAAGGAGAGGCATCTTCCTTCCTTCCTGTGTGTCTCTCTAGTTCTTGATTCATGCCAGGATTGTAACTCACACGATGCTAATTCATCAGATCATCAATCAATTGTGTCTATGGCAGTTTCCTCTAGACTAGGACATTTTTGAAGACAGAGAACATATTTTTGTCCTCACTGCCTTGGAGATGCTCACAGGGTTTACCAAAGGGGAGAGAGAGAAAGCAAGAGGGAGATAGAGAGATGAACACGACCTACATTACTCAGTTTTCTCTCTGACGGTGTCTTGATTACCTTCCCATTCTCATAAACAACCCCTCAGCACCTCTCTGGAGGACGGACTGTGCTAGATTAAGTTCAGAGCAATCTTGGCTTTTAACAAGGCACCTCCACCAAGCAGTTGCCTTGCAAAAGTGATTCATGAATTTAGTGGCCTCTAGCAATGAAGGCTGACCTCTTCCTCCAACAGAGTCTTTTGACCGCTTAGACTAAATTCGGGAGCCTTGACTGAGGTTGGGTATACTCCCAGCTACACGAGATAGGATATGAGGTAGAACATAGTGTGTGTGGTCACCCACAGAACCAAACTAAGAGCTCCACTCAGGCAAAAGTGGCCAACCCTTATATTTGAAAATGATGCCCTGGGGATTGTCTATTCACTGAGGGTTAATGTGAAATAGGAATTCTTTGTGGTCCTCCTGCTAAACTGCTATGCCAGTTTTTGCTTCTATGTTTTCATAAAATACGTACCAGTGGTTATGATTCTGATAGGCAGAAATTCAGGGACTCCCTGCTTCCTTTCCTCAGGTGGGATTTAGGTTTAAAATAATTCTCAATTAACCAATGAAAAATTTAATAATCCTGAAAGCTTCATTGATATATCCTATCATACACTGTGCCACCACAATCCTCTGCTTCTCTAGAAAATATATTGTTACTTTTCTACAGCCACTCTGCCCAATTTGGTTGCCTTGACTCTGGATCAAGGAGTCTCTGAGAGGCTGAGGCAGGTGTTAGCCTTTTCAGAAACTGAAAAGGCTAGATAGGGGTAGATTGGGAGCCCTTAGTTTTGTGGAACCTCACAGCTAATGTTCTCCCTAAAGACCAGATAAAATAACACAGCAATAATCTGGGGCATCAGAGTACAAGTTAATGGCCAAATACACAGAGTTCCCAAGCCCATCAACACACAAAATACCCACAGCTACTGAATATCTTCATGGGCCCCAGATCACCTGCCTTTTAGGAAAAAGCCTCTTATACTATCTATTCAAGAATAACAGTCCACATTAAATATATTTAGTATATAAGTGTTGAAATGCAGGCATCTAATTGGCGTTGATTACATTTCACAGACATTCAATTATTTATTAATTTGGATTCTCAGCTTTCTTTTAAAATATGCCAGAAATATGAATTTCTAACTTCCCACTTGAGTTCAAATAACAAATTCAACAACATTTTTTCAGCACTGGCATGTAGAAGATAGTGATTGACTCTCCTCTAACAGTTTCTTTGTCTAATTTTGGGGTCTTTGCCAGAAGCCACAAAAATAGTAAGCCTCCTCTCTCTTGAAATGTCAAATGCGTTTTTGTCCTTATTGACTGTTCTCACCGGTCTGTCTCTTTAAGGAAAAGTTACAATACTTTTTCTAGGCCTCAAATGTCGACAGCCTAATAGTCTGGGTGTCCACCTATGTTGGCCAAAGTATAAAAAGCCCTGAAACCAGCCTTTGGTCCCTGGAGGAGTTTATGGTAATGGAGGCAGGACTCTGGAGAATATATCACTGCCATTGATTGCACTGTGGCAGGTGCTGAAGTATGTCAACCAAGAGTGCACCCTTACACTGCTCTGAACTTCAAAGAAAGACTGTTTCAGTTAGCCTCTGCTGTGTAACAAAGTACACAAAACCTAGTGGCTTAAAACAACAACTTATTGTTAATATCTTTTAGGATTCTCTGGTTTGACTCCAAAGTTGCTGTGCCAGTTTTGCCTGGCAGCTGCATTCAGCTGCAAGGTCAGCTGGGCCCAAAGGTTGAGATGGCTGCCGCTCTCACGTGTTTGGCAGTGGTGCTACCTGTTGGCTAAGGCGCCTCACTTCTCTTCCATGGGGCCTCTTATCTTCTAGTCAATGAGATCAGTTTCTTTGTAGGGTGGTCTCAGGGCAGCATTCAAAGAGGGTGGAAGTGAACTGATCAAAGCAAGTCACACCACCAGCCCAGATTCAAAGGTGTGGAGAAACAGACTGTAGCCCCGGACAGGAGAAGTGGCAAACTTACAGCGCACAGGGTCCTGGATCCTGGAATGGAAGAAATTTGCAACCATTAAACAATGTACCACAACCAGGCCACAGATGGATTGCAGATCCCAGAAGTGAGAGATGGAACTGTCTAGGGGCTTCAAATAAGCTAGGGAATTGATTCTGAACTGCAGGCCCAGTGGCTGTGGGCCCCACTCCCTTTATAAAGTAGCTTCCCTCTGGAGGGAAGCTCAGCAGCTTTTTTGCTGAATGGTCTAAAAGACAAAGGCTAACTGCTCTTTGGTGTGGTCATTTCAGCCTTTGTCTTGCATCGCTTATACACTCTGTACTTTGGAAGTGATTGTAGACCAGCCCTCAGGTTCCTCATTGAGGAAATCTGGGATAGGCACCTAACTTTATCAGTTGGTGGGGCAGGCAGGAGAAGCCATGATCTCTGAATGAAACAGTTGGTAGGACAGTCGGCTCTCAAATAAAAATGTCTGGGTTCAGATCCTGGCTCTACCACATATTGTCTGTGATATATGAATAAGAATTCTCTAAGCCTCAATTTTCTTTTCTGTAAAATGGAATGATTGTATATGTTTCTAAATGTTTAATCGTATGTGTATATGTGTGGGTTCAATAAGATCATGTCATTTTGCTTCAGTGTCTGGCATTTATTAGGTCTTAACTATTAGTTTTCATTATTTTCCAATCAACATAGAAGTCAAACTGGAAAGTGTTGTTTGAAATGAATTTCATAATATATATTTATAGAATCTAAAATCAATAAAAAATTTAAAAATTCAACCTCCCCAGTTACCTTCACATCTAAAACCCCAACATTAGGCTTTAAATTAATGTGATTCAGGAAGTCACATGAAAAGGGTCTGCATTTTCTAGTCACATCAACCTGGACACTAATCCTGGCTCTGCCAGTTACTAAGTGTGTAATCCAGAGCAAATTATCTCTCTAAGCCTCAGTTTCCTCATCTGCAATGGAACATATAATAGTAGTACATATAACTACTTTGAAGAAGTGGATGTGAGAATTAAGGTAATTATGTAAAGCACCTGGTGTGTGGTAGGTATTCAAACTATACTATTTCTCTTCCTTCCACTTTGAATTTTTAACTTCCCACTTGAGTTCAAATAACACATTCAACAACATTTTTTGAGCACTGGCATGTAGAAGATAGTGATTGACTCCCCTCTAATGGTTTCTTTGTTTGATTTTGGGGTCTTTGCCAGAAGCCACAAAAAGAATAAGCCTCCTCTCTCTTGAAATGTCAAATGCGGTTTTGTCCTTATTGACTGTTCTCACAGGTCTGTCTCTTTAAGGAAAAGGCCCTGAACAGGCTGCTCACCCCATTAATACTAAAGGCTGTGAGTTTTTCAGTTCCACTGAACTCTGTGTGACCTTCGCAGACAATAATTACTTTAACATAGGGTTAGGCAACAGCAACAAACTTGTCTAAAAATAAGCCAGGGCTTAAAATACAACTTAACCTGGGAGATTTAAGTAGGTAAAGAAGATGGCTTCTCTCCGGAATTGCTTCTTGATTAATCACCCCATCTGAGGTCGTTGGAAAAATGACAGTTTTCAAACAGGGCTTTAAATGTCTCCTGCTCTACTTTTCTACCCTGGCAGGAAGCCAGTCCCTGCAAGCCACTGGTTCTTAAAGGGGACGGGTTCCCTTGGATTTCCCTGAGCTGGAGCTCAGGAGTGTGAGATAGTAATGGACAGACAGATGGGAGGGAGTGTTAATGCTCCCCATTTAAGGTTCGTTCACCTCCAAGGTAGACTCAAAGAGCAGTCACTGAGCCAGGAGGAAGGAAGCAGCAATATCTGAGGAAGAAGTGCCTATTTTAAACTGTGCTCAGGGTTTAAGGCAGTGTGTCCACTAGCTTCTTTCCAAACACTTTATCCCATATCTTGCCTTCTATGCTTGGGTCCTGGCATTTTGTCAAGTTGGTTGTAGTCTTCCCTCTGTTCCTCTTGCTGGCTTCTTCCCATCCTAGGGTTCTTCTCAACCACCACCTCCCTGAACATTCACTCCTTGTATTTGGGAACCTTCAATTTGTGCCCAATCTGGAGATCACCTCTCATCGACAGTTGTTTCTCTTTCTCCAATTAACTATGAGTCATGTGGGTCAGAGTCTTGCCTCTCCACCACACCTGCTGGGCACTCAGGACATCACTGGAAGCCCACAGCCAGTGTCCCACCTCTGTGTCCTTCCTAATAGAACCTTCCTATCTCTGCTCTCACTATATCCTGGACACAATCCTAAAGACCAAAGTCTTTAGGTGACTTTGGCTTTCTCATCCAGGCCTAAAGCATGCCTCCAACTCATAGGATTTTCAGACCAGAGTTCATCTTGGCCTTGGGTAAGAGATTTTTCCATAGAAAAGTCCCTTCCCTTCATCTCAAACCAAATCAGCTCTGTCCAGGGATGGTGTGGCATAACCTCCTGCAATTTCCTATCCTGCTTACCGGAGTATGTATATCATCTAAGGTAGTATATAGTTATTATTTATTGTAATGTAACCTCCGAGGAGTTTTTGTTATGTTTAGAACTTCATCCTCTGTGCCTAAAACAATGTGGACACATAGGTAGTGCTCAATAAACATTTGTCCAATAAATAATAAATGAATAAATTATATTTAAAGAGTCCCAGAGTTCTGGGGTGTTATGCCTTGTTTATCATAAGTTAGAATGGCTTCTTGGTGGGATCGTTTTTTAAAATATGTTTAATTTTATCCTGTTTTTAAAGTTAACATACAGTTTATTTGACGTGTTTTTGGTGTGCAGTTCTGAGTTTTAACACAGTATAGATTTGTGTAACCACTACTACAATTGGGATACAAAACAATTTTATCAGCCCCCAAAACTCCCCTGTGTTGTTCCTTTGAAGTCATGCTTTGCCCCCATCCTAACCCCTGGCAACCACTAATCAGTATAATTTTGTTTTCTTGAGAATATCATACAAGTGGAACATACCTTTGGAGACTGTCTTCTTTCACTCAGCATAATGTCTTTGCAATTCATCCAGGCTGTTGTGTGTACTAATAGTTTACTCCTTTTTATTACCAAGTAGTATTCCACTTTATGGATGTGTAACAGTTTGCTTATCCCTTCACCTGCTGAAGGATATTTGGGTTGTTTCAGTTTTTGGTGATTATAAGTAGAGATACTATAAGCATTTGTATGCAGGTTTTTGAGTGAACATGAGTCATCATGTCTCTAGGGTAAATATTCAGAAGTGAGATTGCTAGATCACCTGTAAATGTATCTTTAAATTCATGAGAAACTGCTAAGCTGTGTTCCAGGAGGCTGTACCATTTTTCATTTCTATAAGTAATGCATGGGGATTCCAGTTGCTCTGCATCCTTGATATTATCAGGCTTTTTTTAAATGGCCATTTTAATAGGGATGTAATGTTATCTTGTTGTGGTTTTAATTTGCATTTTCTTAATAGCTAATAAGGTTGAAAATCTTTTCTTATGCTTATTTGCCATCCATAAATCCTCTTTGGTAATGTATTTATTCAACTTTTTACCCATTTTTAATTTGGTTGAATTTTAAGACTTCTTTATATATTCTAGCTACAAGATCTTTGTTCGATATGTAATGCCCAAATATTTTCTCCCACTCTGCAACTTGTATTTTTATTTTTCAAAAAGCATATTTGACAGAGCAAGTTTTAAATTCCAATGAAGTTCAACTTACAATTTTTTTTTCTATCATGTATTGTATTATTGGTGTCATATATAAGAACTCTACATCATTCCAAGTTATGAATATTTTCTCCTGTTTTCTAGATTCATGCTTTACATTTAGATAGATAATCCCTTTTGAGACAACTTACTTTTTTCTACATGTGTAGTTAAATTGTTCAACGCAGTTTCTTTAAAAGACGAGACTTTCTTTGAATTGTCTTTGCACCTTTTTCAAAAATCAACTCGTCATACTTGTGTGGCTCTATTTCTGGAATTTCTATTCTACTCCACTGTAGTATGTGTCTATCCTTTCAACAGTACCATAGTATCTTGATTAATGTGTATTTATCATAATTGTTCAAGTAGCATGAAGCCTCCAACTTTGTTTCTGAATCATTTTCTAACCACTATCATCCTGTGCTACAAAAGGAGGAGAATGTGAAGAGAAAAAAATGAGCTTTTGTTGAGTACTGTCTATGTGATAGCTAATGGACCACGGGGATTTACAGTATCATTTAGATTTTAAAACAATGTATTCCAGGTCAGTACTATTTTCTCATTTTTGAAGACAAGAGAATTGAACCCCAGAGAATTTTAATAACATACCCAAGCCTACTTAGTTAATATAAGCCAGAGTTGGGACTCAATCCTAGGTCAGGTCAGGCTGACCCTCAAGTTCACACCCTTCCTACTGCACAATGGTTCATGTCAACTCTTCTGGATTCTGGAGGTATGGAAGAGACCTAAGAATACCTTGGATGCTCTGCATGGATTCAATTTTTCAAAAATCATTTATATTAGAAAGAAGCCTCTTATGAGTTCCCAAAGGATATTTTGTTCCCATGGTTGAGATGCAAACATATTCCTATTTATACAGTCTGAACAGACTGCTTAGTTTGGCCTCTTAAAAAAAACAGTGGTGAGTTAATAATCTAAGAGTAGATTGTCACACTGGCTACAGGAAGATAAATAATCAAGGATTATAAGTCTTTAATTTAATATAACTTATTCTCATTAATTAAATGCCAATTACCTGCTTGTCTTTCCTGGGAACTGGCCTTTGCAATCAATCTTTTCAGAAACATTGTACACACACGTTCATGGAGGTATTAATATCACTCTCAAGATTTACAAGCACTGGACTCTTTGGCTTAAACCATCCTCAAACACTCTACACTGTAACCGCAGATAATCGTCATAAATTTCCTGATCTTTGACCTAAACGGTTCTTAAATTTCCATTCCCTAACGGGCTTGAGGAGATCGTATTTATCATACTGAGATGCTTGCTTTTAAGGATCAACACATTCCAGCAAGGCTCTGGATTTCAGATCTCTGATCCATCTTCCTACCTTGGGCTTTTGCTATTCACAACAGATGAGAATCCTTGGGGACTAAGAAAGGAACACTGTCCTCTGATTCCCCTGTGCAGGGACATAAAGCAAAATCATTCATTCATGGACAATGTAACCTTGCAAAATATCTGGAGCAACTTGACCCCTCAGAAGCCTTTTGAATGCCCCACCTGCACTGATTTAAGCATTCAACGGCAGCAAATATCCACTGCTAAAAATATTCCCACTCCAGCCTTTACCAGCTGCCTGTATATACCTGCAGTTTTTCGTAAATTTCTTATCCTCTAGACTGCTTATTCCTTATGCTTAGACATAACAATACCTTTTATGGTTGCTATACATTTAAGTCTTGAAAGTTGTTAATAGTTTGTGTTGCAGAACTGGTCTGGAATATGTGCCTTCTAATTCCGTATTTCAGCTCAACGAAACAAGGAGACAGAGAAGGAAACCAAATTTAATGAAGGAAAACCCAGGTTTACTTGCAAGCTCAGAGACACACCTTCCTACATCTGATCAGCTTCCACTCTTTCTTTCCTATAATTTCAATTTAGGTGCCTGAATAGAATTATCTCCATTTCAACCATGAGTTTGAATGCTCTTTTTTCAGTTTATTTTAAAAACTTAAAATAGTAATGCACACACATGCAAAGTGTAGAAAAATAGAAAGGGAAAGTAAAATTCTTCTATTTCTTGTCCCAATCCTGGGGCAACTACTTTAGCAGCAATTAAAATTTACACGGTATGTTTATGCCTCAATTTCTGGATGTATCAAATTAGGTAGTAACTAGTGATTCCCTGCAAAGAAAGACAAGGCCACTAATATGCTCAATCTTCTATCTCTCTTTTTTATTCCTATATGTCACCCCTAATTTTTGTTACATATATTGTTATTCTCACATTTTAAAGGCTTATATTCTGTTCTATAATTCAAGTTTTAGTGCTTTGTATGTAAATTGTAATATTAAAAACCAACAATATTGTGAGTTGTGATTAAGAAAATATTTACTATAAAATAATGTGATTAAATTAAGAAAAGTATAGAAGTTAAACTCTTAAAAGAGAAATTTCTAAGTTTCTCAAATGGATTCTCTTCCATTTCTACCTTCTTTTCCATTTTCTGAGTCATACTTATCAGACATGATTTCTTGTATGCTAGTTTGCTCTTCACTTTGGATCTTGTTATAAGTTTCCTGGAGCATCTCCTCTAGTGACTTTCATATGGAGTACACAGGTGGTAAGCATACTGTAGTTCTTACATATTCAATAATGTATTTATTTTGCTCTTACATTTGGTTGATATTCTTTGACTTCATAATCATTAGGACTCAATTACCTAATTTTGATGATAAAAACTATAATATTGTCTTAACTGTTTCACTGACTGCAGTAAGTTCATGGGATTGTTGTGAGATTCAAGGAAGATAAGTCATAAAACAATCACTGACATTCATAAAAAGATCTATATAAATGCTTGATAGTGGTAGTAGCTCACGTATCAGGTACCTTGCTAAGCTCTTTACATTCGTTTTCTCTCTGATTTCTTTCAACAATCCTATAATATCAGTACACTTATCACTCCCATTTTAATGATGAGGAAACAGAGGCTCAAAGAGATTAATTAGTTGATCAACAAACACCTCATTAACTAGTGGGCAGTAGAGTCTTGTCCTGCTGTTTGATCCAAATCCCATGTTAAAAATATGATACTAAAAATGAAAGCAACACCACCATTATCATCAACTCATGTTCATTTTTTCAACCATGTACCCCGTGAACTGACTTAACCATGTAATTAAAAAATCAGTCTATTATGGGTCTTTAATGTAGACCAAACATCTTGCAAGATCTCTTGGATGGAGATTTGTTATTAAGTCATTATTCTTGCAGATAAACATGGTACTAATGATTCCTATCAGTACCTCAAGGGCTACGAATTATCACAGCTGTTTTTTTCTTCCATAGCAGAGTTAGATTTGCCTCAATTCACTCATTTTCTTTCAACCAATCTCCACAGTCATGCTAATGAATTATTAAGTGATAGGGCCGAAATTGTTTGGGACTGTGGATAAGAATAATGAATAATGTTTATGTGATTAACCCTCAAAACTTGTCCTCATTAACACACCACTCTCACCCAAACTCTACCTACCCCACTCATTCCCATAAAGGGGTAGCTTTAGGTCTTACATGACTGGGGCTACAGTTAATTAGATTGGGGTGAACACATGATCTGGGGGTACCATTCATTCACTAGAAGAAAGCTGATCAGATGATTTTTTTACTAAGCTGATCAGATTGTCAGATGACTTTTTACTAAGAATCAGATAGAAAGTCCATGAACAACTACTGAGATTACATGAGGCTGTGAAGGTGCCTGAAGATTCTTGGTTCTTTCCCTCTCTGGGCTTCTTGTTTCTTGAAATTTATTATGTCCGTATCCTATAACAAACCTCTCTTTTATTGATCAAATTGGAATAACTTTTAGTTCCTTGCAATCAAACATCACCCAGCCAAGAGAAAGCTTTTAAAATTTCCCTAATATAAGAAAAAAATCCTTTGGAAATACAAATATGCCAAGGTCCATCCACTAAGGCGCATAAAATAGTATGTATCAGACTTGAAAGAGTTAACTTGCCAACCAAAGACTAAAGACTTGACTTCCTTCTCTTCAGTTGGGCCCAGGTTAATTCTGGTTGATTATAACGGTTATAAATGGTTTTATATTTGAGAAGCATGGGACATACGTGATGAATGTGAGGACGACCACGTCTTATAAAGAGCTAATTGTGAAAGATGCTCCACCAGTGACACACACAAGTCTGATATAGTCTGGCGGCCAGCTCTTCTAAAACAATTTCATTAAACCAATCACCCTTACACAAAAACATAATGTGACAAAACAGATATTGTCCTCTTTGACCTTGGCAGGATATGGAAACATTAAAAAAAGATCCGATACTTTTTTTTAATAAACAACATTGTGAAGACCTAATCACTTGGCATACTAAATTCAAGCACAGGACTTATAAGCCAACCATTTTCTCATTAACACTGCTGTTAATTTTTCATGCTGCATCCAATTTTCTCCATGTCTCAGACAAACCACTTACTCTAATTTATTAGCCTAAGAATTGCCGAATTACAAAGGTAAGAAAAAAAATATATGTTTTTCTTTTCCTCCAGAATTAAGACTCCCATCACAGAGAAATGGAATTCTTGATTTGAGAAATCATTTCTTCTAATCCTTTAAATTGGTATTTTATCAATTCTCTGCCCTCTGGAATGTTGGCAGGCATCACACAGAGTGGAACGTAATGCACTGTTTTGTGTCTTTGGAAAAATCATTTTGCATTTATCTTCAGAATTATTTTATCCTTTCATGAACAGATTAACATATTTACTTGTGTGCAAATGGACAATGGGTGAAGATTAGAGAGGTTTCATTTGCAGTGAAGACCTCACTCATGTAGAGTCTCAGTAGATAAATTCATAGAAATATGTTGAATTACCAGCTAAAGTTTATAAACTGCGGATACAAATTTATGGTTAATAAACTCTAACCTTTAAGATTTTGCTTTAAACAGAATAGATAAAAAATATTGGGAGAAAAAATTTGTATTACAAGGATATGTACATATTTAAACCTTTTAACATGCTTGTATCCATATATACTTTTTTTTTAGTACCAGCCTGACAACAAAGACAGACCTAAACCTTAACACTGTATTAGAGAAACATTTAAAGTCTTAAGTTTGTAGTAATATCTTTCACTGTAATAAGAGATAAGTATTTGTGGAGGGTTTATTTATTTATTTTTAATTTTTTTTAGATGCAAGAAAGATTTTATGGCAGTCGAAAGATCAGGGTTATACAGCATATTATTTTTTAATTTCTTAGCGATAGGATCTTGCTCTGTCATCCAGGCTAGAGTAGAGTGGCACAATCACAATTCACCGTAATCTCAAGCTCCTGCATCAGCCTCCTGAGTAGCTAGGACTACAGGTGCAAGCCACCACAGCCAGCTAATAAAAAATATATATATATATATATTTAGAGATGGCGGTTTTGCTATGTTGCCCAGGCTGGTCTTGAACTCCTGGCCTCAAGCAATCTTCCCACTCCTGCCTCCCAAAGCTTTGGGATTACAAATGTGAACCACTGCACCTGGTGCTATGGAGAGTATTTTAAGTGCCTTAATGGAATGAAAAGGAAAATACCCTAAAACTGTAGGAAAGTCTGGGAAGTGTCCAAAGCTTTAGGATGATCAAGGTCCTAGTCATTCTTCATATTTGGGTGTCCATTCCAATATTACTTTGCAGATGTCAATGTTAATATTAGCCAGACATGTCCTAAATCTTTGAAGACTAGAGCATGCAACTCATTAACCTGTCATGAGACATCATCCAAAGAGTGAAAAGTTTAAAAGGACTGGAACTTTAATTCCCAAAATTCAACATTACCCAGACTTGTCTGGCTTATAGACATGTACTCCAAACTACACCATTCAAGATCAATTACTTACCATTTATTTCTTTTTCCAATAAAATATATTTATCATCTTTTTTTTTTTTTTTTTTTTTCCGAGATAGCATCTTGCTCCGTCACCCAGCCAGGAGTGCAATGGCACAATCATGGATCACTGCAGCCTCGACCTACCAGGTTCAAGCAATCTTCTTGCTTCAGCCTCCTGAGTAGCTGGGACCACAGGTGCATGCCACGACTCTCAGCTAATCTTTCTGATTTTCAGTAGAGACAAGGTCTTGCCAGGTTGCCCAGGCTGGTGATCCTGAGCTCAAGTGATCTTCCTGCCTCAGCTTCCCACCATGCTGGGATTACAGGTGTGAGCCACTGTGCCCGGCTAAACATTCTTAATTTACTGATACCTTTTTCCTGTTTATACATATCATGGCCCCCCAAAACTGTTATAAAAATAGTGTGGTTTTGAAAAATCAGTAGAGAAGGTCGTGACTGTGTATTATAGGAGAGCAGGTGGAGAAAACAGAACAGCACCACTGATTTTTATTCCCATCTCTTGGAAAGAAACAGGCTCATTTGCCCTGGTGCTATGGTTAAGGCTAGTAGTTAAGGCTTTGGTTGGATTCTCTCTTTGGCCTACCTCTGGACTGAATCTTATGCTAAGTAAAGTGCCCTGCACAGGAGGGCCTTATGATACCATTTACCTGTTGCATGGCTGTGAAGGTACAGATGTCCAGTGCTGACCTCAATGTAACTTCCTTTAAGTGCAAGTCAATGGACACTAAAAGCACCTGAAATGATATGTACTGGGTGTGCCATCGCACTTCTAAGCCTCATCCCTAGAATAGGGCTAAAACTGAGTATTTTTACCTTTCTGTGGGTAGCAAAAGCATTTTCTTACAAACTAAAGGAACTATATCCATAGATTCAACTGAAAGAAGGTCAACTGTAATTTTTCAAAATTTTCTGATGAAAGGGAACTACAATTTTTTTTTTTTTTTTCTGAGACAGAGTCTCGCTCTGTCACTCAGGCTGGAGTGCAGTGGCGCGATCTCGGCTCACTGCCAGCTCTGCCTCCCAGGTTCACACCATTCTCCTGCCTCAGCCTCTTGAGTAGCTGGGACTACAGGTGCCTGCCAACATATCCAGCTAATTTTTTTTTAAAGTAGAGACAGGGTTCCGCTGTGTTAGCCAGGATGGTCTCGATCTCCTGACCTCGTGATCCACCGCCTTAGGCCTCCCAAAGTGCTGGGATTACAGGTGTGAGCCACCACTCCTGGCCTATGTAAGATTTTTAAAAGGGCTAATGTTGTACACCTCCTTTCAGAATTGCCTCTAGGTCAGCACAATAATTAATTGGGGGTTATGAGAGGAGAATGTCTCTACTGAATTGCTTTTAACATTGGTCCAAAGTGGTGGTGATGAAGGGGTTTTTAAAATAGCTTTGAGAATGCTGAGCTTTAAAAACAGTAGGTGATGTCCTCAGCATCCCAGCCAAGCTATTCACTGCAAATACTACGAACAACCGCAGTGCTACTGGCATGGATGTAAATATTCATATCAATAAATGGGATACTGCTGAATCCACAAGTATAGCCAGAATAACCTGCATATTGTCACTTCACTGGAGATACATGATTTATTTCTTGAGAAAAGTCTTCTTCGAGAGTAACATCCTCACAAAACTCTCTTATGTGCCATTGTGTTGGAAAAGCCCATCACAGACAGATTGTGATGAGGAGTCCGCCCCTCCTGGTCCCCCATTAAAGCCAGCAGACCTCGTATTAATAAAACAACCAGGCTACTCACCTGTCCTGACATCGGAGAAGATAAATCTATTAATTTATAATCTTGAGAAAGATAGTGATCAAAAGATGTACAGAAGTCTTGCATATTGACCTGGGAAATCTAAAGGTTCATTCAGTTTTGGGTCAGGACAAGTTTCTCCTTCCTATTCCTATTCTCCCACCCCCATCTTAGCTTTTTATTAAGTAAACTTCTTTGAGTAATCTCTGAACTCAAATACATTTTGTTATTCTTGGATGCTGTACTCATGGATATCTCACTTCTTTGGGAAAATGACCTATTAAATAAAAATGTAAGTACAATGCCAATTTACCATAGTTTCTGAATCTCAGAACACAGATTCCATTCATAAGAAGTGAAATCAACATATTGCTTCCACTGCAGCTTACAATTAGCTCTGGATTTTTAATTTTGGTTATTCAGTCCATTAGAAAACAAGGTAGGAGGTTATTATCCTTTGTACACCTTATTTCAATTTTGCTGGGACTCAGAAATATAGCAGTCACAGGAAAGAAATAACATATGAGACATAGCATCATTGAGGTAGATACACACATACATTCACCAAAAATACTTTAATGCAGAAACAATGTGTGATGAATACTGTTATTTTTCTTGTTCCTACAGAATTGACTTCAACAAATTTTCTCAGGTGAAACCTTCCAAATTACATTTTTCAGCTGTTTGAAGCAAGAACTAAGAAGGTAAATATAGTATTTCAAACCTCATCAAAATTTATTAATGCTACAGAGAGGAATACTGTGTTTAATGTCCAAGGATCTCTATGCCATTTGATGCTTCAAACCTTTTATCTTCATTATCACCATTGTTTAATGAGACAAAAGCTATGTGGAGTGGCCCCTTCTGTTAATTGAGACAGTAGTAGATCCTACTTAAAGATGCCATGCTTTGGCTTCTCTCAAGGAATCTTTAGCAGGTAAGAATTATCTTGATGTTCCTATTTATTTTCCATTTCTGATCCACTACTATGCAAAACTCAGAGGAAGAAGGGGTTATATGTCTTCAGCATGGGGAGATGGAGTTCAAGGAAGTGAGATGAATTGAAAAAGGAAAAGAAAATGCACTCAGATATGTAACACCCTTTCTCTTCCTGTTATGAGTTCCAGAGAGCTCATGAGGGAATCTCATTGCTTGTTCAAATGCCCACTCATAGCCAAAGGCCAAAGCCCTGGTTTTCATTTCCCATCATCCAACCCTAGTAGCCATACCCAGAAGAATACAAGGTCTTGCATCCAGGAGTTATATACCACCATGGAGACCTGGCCTAGCTTCCCGGGAAACATTGGTCAGGAAGATACCATTGTAGCCCAGACCAAAGTCACACTTCAATACAAGTTGAGAGATGTACAAAGAAATAAGCGATCAGGGCAGTATTTCTCCAGAGAGCTATTTTGGATTCCACATAAGAGTAACTGGTGGCCTTGGATAAATCATTCCTCTCATTTATGTGCTGAATGGGAGAAAACAAGTCAACAACTGATGCATGCAAAAGCATTTGGAGGTGATGGATAGAGACATTATGGTGCATTTCGTCAACGCATGCCATTAGAGAAAACCATTTCATAGAGTAAATTAAAAAACAAACCAGCTACGTGACAAACTTGGAATTGCCACTGGCCATGCTGGGTTTTCTCCTTCAAGAATGAAGCTACATGGGACTGACACTGACATTAGCATGCAGACACCCTTTCCTAGGCTGTCTGTGCTTGTCTGAGTTTTATGCCCCACCTCGCACGTCCCCATACCTATGGCCACTCATGTAACTGGAGAAACCTGTGTATTCCAGACCTCAACTTTCTTTTATTGTTGTCTTAACTTTTATATTTTTCATTACCATTTACCTTCATGTGTCAATATCTTGTTTTCTTCACCTAGTTATAAAGACTCTTTCATGGTAAATACTGGGTCTTACAAATGAAGCTTACCAGCACAGCACCTGGCTTATGGTGTTCAGTAAATATTTGTTGATTTCATCTGTGATTGATTTTGCCTATCTTTCTCGCATACCCAGCCGTTATTTGCCAAATAGTGATTAATTCATTAAGAGGGTGTTTCTCTGGACCTACATGCTGGGAATGTGGATAGAAGGCATCGTCACTGACCTTGGGGTCTCTATGCAGACAAGCAACAATCAGAACGTGGCACAGCTGGACGTATGTGTGGGAGGTTATGGCAGCACCAAAGGGGGGTGTTCTGGGTCAAGGTAGGTTGGAGGATCCAGAAAAGGCTTCCAGAAAATAGGAGTCCCTTTCAGGATTATGCAGTTGCTACCTAAACATGATAGTCCATTTGTGCAAAGGCATTTGGTGAGCCCATGCAAACAGGGAGCATTTGGGTTCCAAGTCATTTGTGATTTCAGGATCTCCAACTGAAAAGCTCAACCTATTCCCAAAGTCATCAACTAAGGTCAGGACAGAAATGGGCTATGAAATCACAGGCCCTTTCCCTGTGGCAAGCAGGCGCTGAGAGTGTTCAGATGTACCTCATGGTAACTGTGGCTTCATAAAAATCTAAGCTGATTGATGGGCGGAGGCTCTCTGTGTTCATGTGTTTAGTCTATCCGTGCTTTTAGTTCCACTGTGGCTGTGCTTCCTAATGGAAATGCATTTCTCTCTCTCACCATTACCCAGATATAGATGCTGTCAGATATGAAAGAGCCTTTTTACCTCAAGATTTTTGTCTTGTAAGGCATCCTTAATTCAGGAAGGAAATGAGGAGGAGTTGACAAAAACCCACCACAAATATTTTGTCAGATAGTTCAGAGACAGAGAAAGTTAAAGAACTCATTTTCTGTATAGTTTCTTACACAGTCCAGTTCAAGGCATTAGCTTTCTCTCATGAAGGGCTGTGGTCATCAGAAAATAATATAAACTTTTGTTTTTGCCCTCTGCTCCTGCCTTTTTTTCTTTTTCTTTAGGAAATTATAATTGACAGAATAAAAATCCTCTACCCAGGGTCCTGTCGATATTACCATATCAATTCTGACAAATCCACTGCAAAATGGGAATGATTCCTTTTCTACAAGTGTGGAATCTGAGGCTGAGAGAAGTAAAAGAGCACATCCAAGGCTACCCAGCATGTCTGATTCCAAAGCTGGGTGCTCTTACCAACACCCAACAGCTTCCAGACCTGATATACACATGTATGTCAAAACGCATGTCAAAGAGCCATCATGTTCTGAGGTAGAAAAGGTAGAAATTGAGCACCCATCTCTCTTGTAGAAGGAGGAATTGGAAGCCTATCGGAATTGTTGCGGGTGGACGGGTTGAAGAAAAGGAAAATGAATCCTCATGGGAACATTAATGGGAAACCTCAGATTCCGAGGTTTCTTTCAAATAATCTTGTTCTCTCTTCATAGATTGGCAGCTTGTCCTGTGCTACAAAATCACACTATGTCAGGCCAAAACTGATCTCTCCATCTTTGATTATTTCTGAATGTCAAGCTGAAAAATCAGTTCATGCTCAAAATGGAATGTCCAAATGCCAAAGTGGAGCATCATCTTTGAATTGCTCTGTGACCATGGTGATGCCACTGACCCTCTCTGAACCTCTCCTATCTCCAGAGGCTGACTTTATAGGGGCACCAGGGAAGACTGGAGCTTCTCAGGGAGTTTTCTGAATCAGTGTTTTTCTCTCCCATGGAAGAGCAAAGTAGGAGGAGGAAGGTAGAGGGGACACTTAGAAAAGGAAGGGAAAAGTAGCTCTAAACTTCTGGAAGAGTGATGCTAGAAGGCCAACACATCCTGCCATTTAATGCAAGATAGGAGAAAACAAAACAAACAAACAAACAAACAAAGTTTTGTGCTAAGAATCTGATATCCAGAAGTGGTCCTGGAGCCTTCTGTGAAACAACACATTAAGATTGTCCCATCCTGGAACCTTCCCCACAGGCAACTGTTCCTACCCCATACCTAGCAGTGTTTCCAAATGCTCAGCTCATGGCCAAATCCTCAAAACAAAGGAGATCTTAATTCACTTTTGTTTAATAATTACACAAAAAGCATCTTAAAACTTTCAGGAAAGTGGGAATAGAGTATGAAAAGAGACTAGGAAGCAAAATAGTATCTGGATGTTGACTCTGCCAAAGCTGCACATCCTTGCTGGATGAGCGTGGGGAATGGGGCATTATTGTGAGACACAGCAAGTGTTTTTTCCGCAATTGACAAATCCCAAATCCTCCCAGCTTCCGTTTCTCCCTACTTAAGACCTAGGTCACGGTATTTATTTACTTAAATGATGGAGATGAAGGCAGGCTTAAGGCTGGCCACCTGTCAGAATAACAGTGACCTGTTTCTAAAGGGATTTCAGCAACCTCCCAACATAAGACAAAAGGGGATTGTGTGAAAAACAGATAGAAAAGAATTCACTAATTGCAGTAAAAGGGGATGGTGAGGTGGAGTGGAAAGATTGCAAGGGCAGAGAGATGCTGTGAGAAATAAGCAGATCTGTGGATGCCCTTCCAAGAAACTTGAAAGACGAGAAACCCCCTCCTCTTGGGAGATTAGAAGTGATTTTGCAAAGAACGATAGCCAAACTGGGAAGTCAGGCTCCCTTATCTGTCTCTCACTAATGTCCTTGGGCTTCTTCCTATCCTTATGAAGACAGGCTTGTTACAGTTCCTAAGCAATGCAAACAAACTTTCTCAGAAACAATACCACTGCTGCTTTGTAGGTTGGAGAGTCAACAGACAGAACCCTACCTGGAGGCCAGGAACGGTGGCTCAGGCCAGTAATCCCAGAAATTTGGGAGGCCGAGGCAGGCGGGTCACCAGAGCTCAGGAGCTGGAGACTGGCCTGGGCAACATGGGGAAACCCTGACTCTACAAAAAATACAAAATTAGCTGGGGGCGGTGGCACAGGCCTGTAGTCCCAGCTACTCAGGAGGCTGAGGTAGGACAATTGCTTGAACCTGGGAAGCGGAGGTTGCAGTGAGCTGGGATTGCACCACTGCACTCCAGACTGGGCGACAGAGTGAGATACTGTCAAAAAAAAAAAAAAAAAGTACAGAATCCTGCCTGAGGAATCTAAAGACAAAGCGTGGGTGACCTTATTTAACAAACACATGTGCAACACTTACTAGATATCAGACAGTCATCTCCAACTATGAATTCATATGGCAGTTAGAACAACTTCCTCCTCCTCATCACCCCCATTTTACAGAGAAAGTGAGTACCCAGGCGAAGAAATAAGCACGAGTCCGAGGTGGGGCCAGTATGTGGGCAGGGATGCTGTCCCAAGGGTCTGTGCCTTTATCCACCGTGCTGTGCTGGGCCTCTGCGGAGAGGATGTGGTGCCATTGCGGTTGTCATAGAGCCACATTGCAGGGTGTTTCAGGGAGCTGCTACTTGAGGGATAGGATATATCCCCAGGCACGTGCCAGTCTCTCTCTCACTCTCTCTCTCCTTTTTCTTTTTTTTTTTTTTAAGACAGAGTTTTGCTCGTCGCCCAGGCTGGAGTGCAATGGCACTCTCTCGGCGCTCACTGCAACCTCCGCCTCCCGGATTCAAGTGATTCTCCTACCTCAGCCTCACGAGTAGCTGGGATGACAGGCACATGCCACCACACCCAGCTAATTTTTGTATTTTTAGTAGAGTCAGGGTTTCACCATGTTGGCCAGGATGGTCTCAATCTCTTGACCTTGTGATCCACCCACCTCGGCTTCCCAAGTGCTGGGATTACAGGTGTGAGCCACCGTGCCCAGCCACCAGTCTTATATCAGCTCTCAGAGGGCATCAACTTATCCAGTCCAGACACAGAATGATTAAAAGGGCATGGGCTATGTACAGATCTGCTTTTGAACCTTCCATTTTTCCTAGGGAAAGTTATTTAATTTTGGTACATCTTACTTTCCTATCTGTAAAGTGGGGCTTATGTGACCTTACCCAGGATTCTGTGAAGATTAGAAACAAAATACACAACCTGCTCAACAGAGTGCCTGGTGATGGAAGGATAGGAAGTGCCCAATTTGTAAGAGCTGTTTTGAATATTTCCTTGTTGTAAGGCCCAGCGTAGAAAGCTCTGGGCATCTGGACAGTGATTACGAATGCTTCAGAGGCAGTTCGTGCATATGAAATGGTGGACTGGCTGAAGAAAGCTTTATCCACAAACGAGTCTGCCTTCTAGATTTAGTACACTGGGTAGCTTCCTGCCTCCACAAAATGGAAAGCAATTTTAGTAAGTGCTTAGCTCAATTAGTTTGTGTCCAGACCAACTCTCAAGGGCTGTGCGTACACACTTGTCATCATGATTACCCACCTATGTCTGGGAGGCTTGTTTTTCCAGAAGCCACAGGCCTGAGTCTCACTAACCAGATGAAATTGCCGTTCAGTAGCTTACCTCTCACTCCAACCCCCTAGGATGTGGCTTTACGTGAACACCCTCTTCTACTGATGTAGAAGGTCAAGGAAGGGTGGTCCATTTGTCATAGTACCTCTTTTGGTCCATGTTAGCTGCGACGGTCATGAGCTCCCTCTAGGAAGCCCATGGGAAGCTCAAGCATCTGCTCTGCAAGCTTGACCCAAATGTCCACCACAGCCTATGGTGACATCCAAGATACTTAATAACTATTAATAACTACAACAGACCAAGATGGTTACATGTGAATCTGAGCGGGAATTCTGGCCTAGAACATTCTCTCAAATTCTGCTGGTACCGAAATCAAGAATTCCTTTCAGAAATTGCACCAAAGGATCCACAATGGGTAGAAAGGAAGAAACATATATCCAGAATATAATCCAAAGAGCCCTGACACATAAGACTTTGGGGGTGCACTGCAGATCCAAGATTATGCTGTTTTGCTTCAGTGGTTCTTCCGTGTGATGTTTTTTATTTTATCTGTTTTTCGCCACCCTTCTGCCTATCCCCTCTTGGTTGCCACAGCATTTTGTGGGTGGGCATCACTAAAAACACCAGTGAGAAGGAAATGGTGACTGCTCTTGGGGAAGATGAGAATGTATAGTGATTACTGTGTCATAGACTGTTTCCCTAAACTCACTATCACAAACTTGCCCAAAATACATCCACAGCCTTAACTGCAGTCTCTCTGTTCCTGTAGAAATTACAACAGCCAAAGATGAAATCTAAGGCAAGAGAGATGACAGCATGATGGAAGGAAAGAGTGCACTGAGTGCCTTATCGATCTATCTGCCAGCCTGTGAATGGTGGGTAATAAAAATTTATTGAAAATTAGGGGAAAAAATCACTTATTCTAATTCTTCTGAAAGGCATTACTGATGCTACATATGAATAAATCCCTCCTTTCTCAGGACGAAACTACCATCCTCCACCAGCCAACCCTCCAAACAGCACGAATTTAAAAATCTTGCAATTTTATTTGCATATAAAGGCCGCTAGATATAGAATATCACAATAAATTTAAAGAAACAACTGCTTTCCTAAATTTCATTAACAAGGTAACGTAAAATAGAATAAAGCTCAACAGCATTTACAATGGGAAAACAGAAATGACTATTAGCGACAATATTTTGTGCTAGCGAAGATTGCATCGACACACAGTGCAAAATGGGAGAGGGGAGAGGAAGTAAGAAGACAATTCGGGGTATTTAAATAGAAAGGACAACTAAGCCTTATTTTAGTTAGCTTCCATTGCATCCATTTAAGTCTATACACGCCTGTAACTGTACCTAGATTTAACTCAAGCTCTTTAAGACCTTGAGTTCTGAGAAAATATGTCAGTTCCTTCCGACTTCTGATGTGCTGCTATACAGCATCCCTTTGCAGTTGTACTGTCCTTGGCAATATTAAACTCCTAACGTAGTCATAATACACAAAAAATACTTATATATATAAACCCATATTGAAAAGGAGTCTGCATGTTCATTTTTTTAACCGTATGAGATACCTGCTCTTGACAGATTCCATTTCTGTATTTTTAAAGCTAAAATAATTTAAAAGAAACAAACAAACAAGAGACCTTGTATATCCACAATAGGAATCTCACTAGCTAAACCATCCTTTAAATGACAGCCATTTTCTTCTCAATGCAGCTTTCTTTATAGTGAGTGTGAAAAGACGTCTTTTCCATGCCAGCTTCTGTTGAGAAGATTGCTATAAATCGGGACCACATCTGCAAAAAAGAAGCATTACCAAGAAAACAACAACAACAAAACATCGAAAATTAAAATATTTCAAACAATACTCTTAAACAGTTGTGCAAATCTCTGTTGGTTTTTAAAACACTGCCTACCTGTTTCTTATTTTTTTTTCAGCTTAAAGCATATTAAAATAAGACTTTTATCACTTTTTAAAAGAAAGCTTGGCTGTCCTTTGGCGAACACTAACAATTTACAATGGCATGGCCTTTGAGAAAACAGAAGTCATTTTACAAATTCACAATGTTCCTCTGATTTCAAATGGATGCCCCATTTAAAATAAAATAAAATAAAGAAGAAGCACAACCTCTAGCATCATTTGTGTTCCAACAATTTACAAAAAGAACTCACAGGGTTTGGAAATGAGTAAGAGAATGTAAGTTTATAATTAGAAAAATGGCAGTTTATAGACCTTCCCTCACATTCCAATAGGGCATTTAGAGCTTCAGGAACCCTGTGGGTTTGGAAGGTCAAATATAATTGGAGGGTTGGTCGGTTGAAAGCTGACTGTACACGTCGAGGCATTGATGTACGTTGTGTAACCGTCGGTCATGATGCCATAACCTGTGGGGAGAGAGTGTCACATTTACTGTAATATATACAAATGAGAGTGACGGAATGTAGGGCTGTCAGGCAAGGAAAACAAAAAAATTTTGTCAGTGGACAGTGAGATGAAATTCAGTTGAGCCTCCTCAGATATAATGACTTTCAGAAGCTACTGCCCAATTTTACTCTATTTTCTTTAAACGGGAGAATCTTCTTCAACTAAGAGCGATTATTTTTTTCTTTATTTCCATGCTAAACTTGTTGAAGAAGGGCTGTGATTTCTTTACCAGGGAGAATAAAGAAAAACTTTTTTTCCTCTTTTTAAAATAAGATTTTCATTTCAAAGCCTTGTGTTAATGGTTGAGTTCTAGGGAATAAAATGAGTGATAGAAGGATTACTCCTCAGGGGCAAACACAGCCAAATTCCAAGTGTGATATGGGGTAGGTGAGGGAGAAAGGATACTGCATTGAGAGTTAAGAAATGTAGACACTTAATTTACTTATTTATGAAATAATCTCTTAACTGCCTTTACGAAAGTTAACCATACATGATTTTTGAATTGTGTGGCCTTAATACAATTCCATTTCATTCGAAAGTGTCCACTAATCGCATGCCCAAGTGATGTGTAGAAATATCACCCTAGGTCACTGTTTCCTAAGCCTACCTGGATACTAGATCAAGCAAAAACACTTCCCATATGCAATATAAACCTTTTGTGATTTATTGGGAGAAAGCTGTTTCCCTAGGTGTTTGGTATATATGTTCCCTTGATAATTTTTACTATGTTAAAATGTTTAGCATGTTTGCAAGTTTGCACATTTCCCTTAATACCTTATATTTGCCTTATAGCCTCTTCAACTAAGATTGTAATTCTATGTGGGTATCAGGCTCTTGTGGCGCATAAAAATATAGCTGTGAAAAAAATAAAATTACCAAGATATATAGAAGTAAATGAAAAGGCTTTTTTCCACATTTGCTAAAATTTCTCCAAGTAAGCCTGTGGAGAACTTAATGAGGGTCAATGGAAAAATCCCTTAAGAAAAGAAAAGAGGCATTTAAAATCTGCGCTGTTTAGTTCTGGGGTCATAAAGTCTTGTTATCTCTCTCCATCAAGAGGTTGGTATTTGCCCTCTTCCTGCCCTCTTCAGCTGTCTTAAGTGAATAAAAGTGAGACAAGTTTATTTGAATATGATCTCCTCCCTTTTAGGCAAGTTTATTATTTTGGGGCTTTGGTGGAATTCCCCAATTGTCTGGCTAGTTTAAAGGTAATTAATGATTTTTTTTTTTAAGGATAAAATGCAAACTCAGAGGCATGCTGCAGGAATTCAGATCTGTTTTCAGAATAACAGTCCCCCAGAAATGCTGCTTAGTTTACATATGAGGCCCCACCTCCCTAGTCTCCCCTTCAGGCACTCCCCCATCACTGGTGTTCCCTCCATCATACCTTAGGGCAGTATCCTCCTTTACAGGGAGCACAGCTCAAAGCCAGGGCAGGCTGACATCCGCTCTCTGGGAGCTGCACCCTGCTTTCCACCCACTCAGCTGGTACCTGCACTTGGAGCAAGCTGAATTTTCTCTGGCCTCAGTAGGATGATTTTCAATATGCTCTTTATTACCCACCTAACCAGGAAGCCACTGGATTTGTGGGCTTCGAAAAAGCCAACTTTGCTTTTTGCTTCCTCAGGCACACAGCCTTAAACACCTCAACCTGACTGCAGATTCATAAATAACTCCAGAGAGCTGCCATAAGCAGGAGCTGGAGAGAATATAGCGGCTGCCCACGTAAACATGGCCATTGCACACAAGCGTGTGGAACTGGGAAAGTTGGCTAGGGACAGAAACCCTTAGGCTTGCTGAAAGAAGGCTTTGTGTCTGTCCCAAAGCCCAGTTACCCATGATTTGAAAAAGGTGGGTTGGAGAAAACCCAGCTCCCTTGAAGGTTCCTGTGAGGCTTTTGGTTCTGTGAACCTGACTCAGCTTACCTTGAAAGGCAGAAAAACGGCAACTGGACCAGTTCCCATTTAAGACAGATTTAATTATTCTGCTTAACCTCAGCCTGAGCTAATAGCTCTGTTGACTTCTGAGAAGTCTGAAATAGTTTTCTGAGGTTAGTAAGGAAAAGTCTACCTGCAAATGTGCAGGTTCCCGCCACTTCTGTTACATACCTTTCACTGCATGTCCCAAGCTATTTTTCAGAGAATGCCTTGTCTTCCTGGGTCTTTGTGTTAATTCCGTATGAAACACAATATTTACAGGTAGGAGGGGACTATACAGGCTTAAAATATCTTCTAATATCCAGACCTTTTCTTCTAACTCTCTTAAGGAGAAAATGACTCCTTGTGTACCTCGGAGTTGCTCTAAAGCAGTGGTTATCAAACATTCCTCGTTAAAGCCCTGAGATTCCAGAAGCTGCCAGGGGGAATGCTGGGTTTGCAGTAAAGTAGACCAGACGTGCTTCCTACTTTCCACTCTGCTTACAAGAGAGAAGGTCCACATAAAATATTTATCAGCTTTATATGCAGATATTTCTCATAAGACTTCATCTTATAAGAGGGTCCCGCTGCTAAAAAGTTTGAAAACAACTACTCCAGTTATTCCTAGTTGTAGACTGAGATCATGGATAGAGACATAACATGTTTTGAATTCTTTTCCGCTGTTCTTACCTTCATGGATTCCACCAAACACATGGAGCTTGGGCCGGACTCGCCTCTGAACCGTGTTTAACAGCTCCACACAGCCCACTCTTTGAAGCTCCTTTGGAACCCAGTCTCGAAAACCTAAGGGCAAAATGCAATCAATACACTTAATTTTCTTTCTTCAGGTAAGGTTTCATTTAGACTTTCAGGAAGCCATAACTCACAGAAGGTTTATTACATTATCTGTAATCCTAGCCCCTCCATTAAAGCTCACAATGGCTTTTAAGAAACTTTTCACTCGTCACTTTGTCTTCTTTAGATTCTTGAAATTTTTTTTTTGGTTTCCATTTTTTTTTCTTCCTGTTAATTAACATTTTTTTTTTTTCTGTAAGAGATTTGATTTATTCAACCATGGGTTTCAAATCTTCTTCATGAGCTCAATGACATTTATTCCCGGCAGTCCCATTAATATCTCTTTCTCCGTCAATTCAGTTACTTTCTCTTTTTTATTATAGCTTTCTTATAGCAGTTTACTTCCAAGATGATTCAAAGAAGAAGGTCTGGGAGGGGCTGCCTGTAAACTGGTCACAAGATACCCAGCTCTCTTTAGATACACTAAGTCTTACCTCTTGTGGTTCCCGATGACCAAAGCTTTGGAAAGCCAGGTTGTCGCTGTGGTCCTGTCCTCTCCAGCGACAGGCAAAAATGTGACCTCACAGTGGCATCCAGCAAGCTGGGGCTAATTGACTACTTTTAAAGTAAAAGCCACTTAGTTCTACACTTAATGCAGAAAATCCATAAAAACTGACATCAATTATAGCAAAAGTCAGCTATCTGGATGATTATGGCCTGGAATGGAATCCATACGCCTCAGCAGGATAGGGCATAAAGAAGGCAGGTAGGATGAAAGGCTAAATTGTAATCTCTGGAAATCCATTCCACAGCGCCATTAGGTTATTTCTATTATTTAGAAATAACTGGGGAGTAAGGAACAGCTTTCTGCTTTGTCGGGCCAAACTGCACACATGAACGTTCAGTGTCTCTGTAAAGACACATTTGCGGGGGTTTAAGGAGTGACCAGAGAGTCTGAGAATAGATGGAAGTGAGGTCGCTAGCAAAAATCTATTCAGCATTTTCAAAACTTTTTAAATGGTGGGGCAGAATCCTTAAGCTACATTGACTGGCATATTACCTCATGCATGTGTTTTTCCTGAAGGGGGAACATATTCCATTTCATATGCAAACATCTGAGAAAGCATCTTACTCATACCGTAATAGTGAAGTCCCACAGCAGTGTGGCGCCCCTCACCAGTAGGAAGAAATTCAAAGCCAATCTTTCCACTCCCCTCTCCAATGTCACGTTTCCACAAGAATCCCGATAGCTGTATCAACTAAGGTTCAATAATACCTTATGAAAACTTTGCCTGACCTTTTATTTGGGAACTCCTTGATGTAGCTGTCACTATTCTCTACTCACAGCCACTCTCTCATTGACTCCACCTTTACCATAAAGAGAGGGATGCTAGCTTCCCTATTAAGAGTTCCTGGGATGTCTGAAATCCTTGGAGTCTACAGTTCAGACTTACTCCTATTGCCATTGGCTTTTATACCAAAATCAATGACTTGATAAGTTTGTTCTGTTCAAAGTTATATTTCAAATAATACCCCAGTCATGTAAATGTTTCTCTGCTGAAGATGGCCAAGTCCCTTGAAATAAACACCAAAGGGAAATCATGCCTGCACCCAATTAGGCTGCTCAGACAAAAGGATGAAGGTAGCTGAAAAGATAACTCTGTAGGGTGCTCTCACTGGGTAACTCGTGCTGATCAGAATATTTACCTAGCAATTTAATGATGTAGCTACTCTAACGGTTGTAAAATAGGGAACTTAATTAATTATGACTTGATAAAGGTTGTTGACAAGTGTAATATTTTAAAACATGGGTTAGGGTGGTCTGGGGATGATGAAAAAGCATGGGAATGGTGATTCTGAAGTGTTAAAAAAGTGAGGAACTGCTGATCCTGTGCAAATCTGTACAATTCCCATGTCTGCAAGAGAGCTGGCTCTTCTTCTCTTACTTCCCCCATTACTAAAATGTGCCACTATGGCCTCCGCTGTGGTGCTCACTTCCACTGTTTCTTTGTGAAACATGGGCCACTTCCCTTGCAAGAGAAGGAGAGAAGCACCAAGTGCCTTGGAGGAGAAAATATCTACAAAGGTTGAACCTGCATTAGGAAATGAGGGTTAGTTTTTTTCTTTTTCTTTTTAGGGATGACAGAGGAGGGGAGTAACATGAATAAAAACCCCAAACCACATGAAAATTTGTGGAAATTATTTATATTTGTAGAAAGTGTTTTTCCCCTCTCTCCAAACCAACATGATTAAGAAACTCTTTAAGCACTGTACACTGAAAAATGTGTTAAAAGGGTAGATTTCATGTGATATGTGTGTATGTGTGTGTATTTAGCCACAATTTTAAAAACAAAGAAAAAATCGAACACTCTTCTATTAGAAGTGGAACATCTGAATTTCTTGAGCACACCTTAGTTGTTTAGAAAGGGTCCTGGCGTAATGAGTACTGAGTAGATGTGGAATCAGGGTGGTAGTCCTTGTTGAAGAATGTTCTGTAGCTAAACCAACAGATAACAAGTTCGTGAAAAATTAGAAGATAATAAGTCAAATGATCATTCTCTGACCCGTAATGTGGCTCACTCGTGGGTAGGCTTTGAAGCACAGACAATATAAATCTGGATGCAGGCTCCATGTGCCTGTAGGATAAGTATCCTTAAGTAACTTTCAGTGTAAGTTCTTACTGAAATACCTCAGCTTAAAAAAAAGGATTCTTTTCTAAAATTATCAGCTCAAATGTTAAACTTTAAAGGTCTCCCAGGTTCCAGCATTATATGGAATAGGAAAATGAGCTCCTTTGAACAAAAATTTCCATCATTTCATTGCCATTCAAAAGTGCTGTGATTGGGAGGTCTGTATCTTCCTTCCTTTCTCCACCCCACCCCCTTACTCCAAAGTGAATACAGTTCTTAAAATAAATTATCAAGCTCAAAAGACTGTGGTGCACCATACTCATTTGATTTTTCCCTGACTTGACTAAATCAAAAAATTTAATTTCAAGAACACCTGTAAGCCCAGCAGAACTGCTGAGTTTAATTATCATACTGAGTTTCTTTAAAGACATTGACTTTTCTTTTCGTATTCACTTTTTTTTTTTTTTTTTGGAGGAAAATGATTATGTCCCTGAAGCATTATTCATTATGCCTGGAAAAAAAAGGCATCTGGATGACAAAGGACAACCTTTGCTTCACTTACCTAGAGGAGGTCCATGTGTCATGAGTATGTCAATGCCCTCAGGGATGAGGTTCCACTTGTCCAGCAGAGACTGACCTCTGGGTAGGTTAAAGCCCCATCCATTAAACCACGGGGTCCTTTGGGGGAGATAATGCACATGGTATCAGGCCAGCAGAGCCACGGCTCCGCTCTGCAATATTTCTCTCTCGCACATTCCCCCACGGTTTGCATTGCTCTCTTTTCTCTTTTTGATGGTTGGCCCTGGCAGCAGGATGCTTTTTTGTTGACTGCTTCAAAACCAATCCATTTGAAAGCAAGCGTGGAGCCTACGAATTGTTCCACTAGAAAGGGGCACAGGAGCCTTTACAGTGGAGACTTTCCCAGCAGGCCTCTATCAAAATCTTGACAATGCTTTGTCTTCCCCCAAATCTCAGTGCTTCCTAAGATACCCAGCCCTGATCCAAAGCATTTCCACCCTTCCTGTAGTGCCTCACAGCTAAGAAATTCTGCAGTACTCCTTCTCCCTCGCAATCACTGTGGAACTACTTTTTCAGAAAGATTCTCACTAAGTCCTTGGAGAAAAGGATGAGGGCTCTGATACAGACACCTCTGTCCATTAAGATGGTTTGCATACCCTGGAGTGAGATTTCCAAAAAAAATGGGGGCTCTGAAAAGTGAGAAGGAACACAGTAAACAGAAAGTAAATGTAGAACTTTTCTCCTGCCACCAAAAGGAAGATTTGGAGACATCCCTGGTCACTCTGGAATCTACTCTCCTGACAATGGCGTGAGTTTTTTCCAATCCCAGGAACTTCTGCTTCAGGAATGAGTTTTTGAGATTGATGTTCCAATGTAGAAGGAAATGAGTCTTTGTCCATCCACTGAGCATTTCTGATTGGTGCTGAAAATGTCTCTACCATTTAAAATACAGGTAATAGGAGACTGATCAATTTCTCTCTGCAAATACTACAGGCTAAATCACATTAGAACTAAGTAGTTCCCAGTGTCATCCTATTCCAAAACGTCTAGATCTTATCAGTGTTCTTTAAAACTGTTCTATTTTGTTCTGTGGGTAAATTCTAATTTGCTAAGGCATACATGTAACAAACAAGTTGGTCAATTTTCTGGCCAAGCCCAACTTACCCTTTCAGCTTAAGCCGCCCCTTCCATGCCAAATGAAAGAGGTAAACCTGTGTATAAGGTGACCCTAACCTTGTCAGTCACAGCTAATCAAACGGAGTGCACCCTTATTTAAAGCCAGTCACTGGCCAGACTAATCAGATTCTTTCAAGAATTTGAACTTACAAACACTGACACAGCATTCATTTGGTGGTGGACACATATAGTCAAGACCAGAGGGAGAAGAATGGTCATCGAAAGCCATACAAAAATCTGTGGTACACGTGCAAACCTCAGTTCATGCTGATATGGTGGAGAAAGTTCCAGAGAGGAGACTGTGTAGCCCTAGCCAGAAAAGGAGAAACCAGGAAAGTATCAGACTTGCTTCCTAACCACTTTCCAAGTCCTTAAGAACATGCCCAGGGTGCTTGTTCATAACAGAAATAAGAATATGAGAAGAAGAAGAATTATTATAGCTATTGTTTTATTTAATGCTTTTTCTGTGTCAAGGTACCACTCTAAGCACTTTATTTGTATTAACTCATTTAAGCCTCGCAGCAAACTCATGAGGTGGGCACTATTATCATCTCTATTTTACAATGAGGAAACTGAGGCACAGAGAGGTTAGGTAAACACAATTAACAACTTGGATATAAACCCAGGCAGTCTGGTTCCAAAACCAATGTTTACCACCATGCAATTCCTCTTCTTATATACTATCTGAATTAATTTTCTCCTTGCTCTGGGTGAGACTCTTCTGTACTCTTTCAGGTTTGGGTATCTTGTTGCTTGAAGCCTAATGAGCTCTGAACTGGAATAATGTATCAATTTCATGGTTCTGAAATCCAGTAATAACATGGTGGAGTGGACACCTATTGCTTTTGCCTGTTCAGATCTTTCCTCCGTCTTTTGGTGACAACATCTGAGTTCGTTTGGAGAACCACTCCCTTTCCCACTCAGTACATGTGCTTCTGGTAAAATTGATTCCATCGCTGCTCTAGACTGAGTCTCAGGGATGTACATATGACCCAAGTTGTGTCAACGAGAGTCACCCTCAGGCTTTGGCTGGTGCTATCTAAGAAGCGGTCATGGTTTTTCTCTCTGGGATCCTGAGTCTTAAGACTTATATGAGCCTAGAATTGCCAGGGAGCTATTTTATCTGTCCTATAGATAGCCCTTGCTTGAGAAACCACCACAAGAAACCCCAGACAAAAAAAGAGAGGACTCTAATGATGTTGTTGAACACGTGGATCCAGCTTTACCCAAAGCCAACTGAACTTTTCCTTCTACGAGCCAATAAAGTCTTGTTCTTTTTATTAACCTTAGTTAGATCCAGTTTCTTGAAACGTAAGAAGTCCTAATACATACAATTATTATATGTACTTGGGGTAAGCAATAATGTCTCCTCCACTCCAAGATGTCCACATCCTAATACCTGGAACCTGTGAATGTTACTGTACATGGCAAAGGGAAATTAAGGTCACTGATGGAATTCAGCTGACCTGAAAATAGTAAGATTATCCTGGGTTATCTAGGTCAGCCCAATGTAACCCCAAGGGTCCCTAAAAGTGGAAAAGGGAGGTGGAAAAGAAGATCAGCGTGATGCAATGTGAGAAGGACTCAACCTGCTATTGATGGCTTTGAACACAGAAGAAGGAGACTAGGAGACAAGGAATGTGGTCAACTTGTAGAAGCTGGAAAAGTTAAGAAAAACCCAGATCTTCCTATAGACCCTCCAAAAAACTGCAGCCCTGCTGACACCTGGATTTTAGTCCAGTGAGATCCATGTCAGACTTCTGACCAATGTATTTGTAAGATAAATACGTGTTGTTAGAAGCCACTAAAGTTGCTGTGACTTGATAGAGCAGAAATAGAAAATTGATACAGTACCTACAACATCTGAGCTGGCTATAAAATGCAGGCGCTGGGAGTGGCCCTGGGCTTCAGCTGACATATGGCACATGGTCAGTCAACACAGCCCCGCCCGAGCCGCACTGCCTTGCTCAGTTAGATGCAGTGCTTTTAGAGAGGAGAAGGTAGTGCTCTCTTTCCTACCTCAATTTGCTTGGGAGGCATCTGGCATTGGAAGCCTGGGGATAATGCCAGGTAGACCCTTTTAGAGTTCAACGAATTGGTCTTTCTCTCTTGTCCTTTAAGATTCTTCACCTTCAGGTTCTTAAACATTTTTATTAGAGTCTAAAATAGAGCTTTTCTCATTCGGGATGCCCATCCTTCCCCTTCATTTTACAGTGACCCTCTTCAAAGGTTTGTCTTAAAAGTAAAAACAAAACAAAAAGGCAACTTCAAAATCCAATGAAAACTCAGTGAACATTTTGGACAAAGAGAGGCAGAGAAAAACAAGCAAAAGCATCTGTTTTGCTAGATTTTGAAAACAAGTTTCTGGGCCTATGGTTCTCATCTGGACATCTGATAAAGAAGGATTTTAACAAGTCTCAAACACACTCAGGTAGTTGGTACAACGAGGGGATCTGATTTTGCTGTCAGCAAGGACAGTCAACATTTGATCCCACGGGACACCCAGGGGCTTCCAGAGGCAAAGGAACAGGGCTTAAATTTTTCAGTCTTTCCGGTTTTCCCTTGCAGAATTTTCTCTTAAAACCCCAAAGCCATATTCCCCCAAGAAATCCTCAGTTTTATAAGTGCTCTGTAAAAGATAAGACAAACCTATAGCCTATATTTACAGAGACCCCAAATTTCATTTGGTTAATGTTAAGCTGTGACAAAATCCAGAAGTTTCCAAGTTAAGGGTGAACTTTAACAATGTCTGTCTTTCATTTCAACTCAGATCCTTAGGTGTATGAGAAGAAGAACAGTTATATTCCGGGAAAAAAGAAAAAAAAGAAAAAAAAAAAACATTTATCATGGCCTTGATGTGCTTTTACATAGAGCTTTTACATAAGTTATTGAATTTAGTTCTTCACAGCAATTTTTAAGGTAGGTATTATCAACTCTATTTTTAGTTAAAAACTTGAACATCAGGGATATCAAGTAACTTGCCCATATTCCCAGGACCAGTAAGTAGTAGAGCCAAGATCTGAACCTGGATCTGCTGGCTCCAAAGCTTGGGTTCTTCCCTTGCACAATGCTGACCAAAACCTACTAGCCAAATTTCAGTTTTTGCTCTCACATAGGTAAAGTAAAAATAAGGCTGTTTCATACAGTATCTTAGTCTGTGTACTGTACAACTCCAAGAGGTGCCATGGAATGTGCAACTGCGGTGGCCTTTGGTAAAACATAGTATGATATGGCTGTTCTGGGGGCTTTCCAGTCCTCTAAATCCTCTAGGTAAGGTGTTTCCACAAGACAGTGGCAGGCAGTGGGAAAACCAGGCCACTGATGGATTCCAGAATTATCTCAGCGTGGCATAACAAATGGGGCATACAGAAGTGGGGAGATGTGCGCGCTAATTCTCGTGCTATTAATTCACTGGCTCACCTGAACCTTAGGTTAGCAAAAGCTCCTCACTGGTTCAGTTTCCTCACCTGAGAAATGAATGAGTGAATGGACTCAATTACTGGATTTCAAGATTGCTTTTAGGTTGTAGAAATCTTATGCAGAAATGCAATGCACAAAGCGGGCAAATGCAAAGGTGGGGACTGGGAAGAAGAAACTTGGAGCCTGCTCACTCACTCAGCTCCCTCCTCCTTTCCAACCTGCACCTCTGAGCACAGCTGGCCAAACCTGCCACTTGATGATCTTTCCATAATCTAAAAATCCTAATATTTTATAGTCCTGTGCAGATTATCCATGTTCTGAGTAATTGCAGTGAATTGCTCTCAGTGAATGACCTAAACTGCTTGTGAAGGACCAAGTCTAGTGTGAGAGAAATATCTATACAGAGCAGAACACTGAATGTGTCAGTGCCAATGAATAATGCTTTATCCAGTTGAGTTTCAACCTGAAACATGAAACCCCAGCAGTGAGCCCATCAGGGGTTCACTGGAAAATACGTGCACAGCCAACCTCCAGAGCCCCACAATGGGTTTTGTTGTGTAGCAATAGGGGGCGAGGGGGGAAAGGAGGAGGGGGGAATCCAAGGGAACAATGTCTATTGCTTCAGCCAAAGGACTTAATAATTAGCTGTGACTAACAAATACCACATGGGAACCAACTTGTAAGAAAATGTCCCACAAAGCACCCTATTGCCAGTGGGCCAATTTGAGCCTGCAACCTCTTCCCTTCTAGGGAGAGATTCGAAAACTAGAAGGAAGGGGAGCAACTCCATCTGCCTGAAGCCACTGGACCAAAGACTCAGATGGATGGAAGCTGGGGATGCTTTCAAGGCACCCTCCCCCTTGCTCTTGAAATTGCAAGCACTTCGCCTGTCTGGGCTGAAATTCCAGGGGCAGGGGCTAAGGGAGTTTAACATAGGCAGAACTTACTCCAAACAATGTCAATACAAAACAGGTTTTCTTTATGGAAGCAAGTTGGGACGAAATCGCTGCAAAGGTCATCTGTGTTTGCAGTACACAGTACGGTGGTGCAGGCAGAAGGGAGCTGCCAAGCCATAAATCCAGGGAGGCTTGGACAGGTGAATAGCTATTTACTCCCCCAGAAACTTCAGTGGGGGCTGGGTGCGTCCTAGGAAAGCAGGATTTGGAAACAGGACGTTGGTGCCTGTTATCCTCAGGTGGGCTACTCAGCGTCACAGCCCTGGTGTTACAAATCAACGTCCACAAATTTTCAATGCACAGACAGGTCCTGAGCTGGCTGCATCACAAAGACTTGGGTTCTTATTATTATGGTCTCCTGGGCACCTTCTGCAGGGATTACAGCTTGGAAGCCTTGGGGCAGCTCTGCTCGGATTTGGCACAGAAGCTGTGAAGGGGAAAGTGCAAAGATCACATAGCACCCAGACTTCAGGAGCTGGCAGGCTGGCTGTGCCACTTAGCGTAACGAGGACCTGCAGGCTCTTAAAAAGTTAGCCATTCTTATTCTGAAGGCAGTGGTTAAAAGCATGGATTATGGAGTCAAACAGACCCACGTTCAAGTTCCAGACTGGCCAATTATTGGCTTCTCTGGACTTCAGTTTTTACAAATAAAAACAGAATGTTTGCCTATGTGGATAAAATGAGTGAACTTTTGTAAAATTTTTGGCACAGAGGGTTAATGTACCGCCTTTAATTTACATATGATATATATTAACACGCATGTATGTGTGTGTACATATATACAGACACACACAAAATTGCTCACATTATTTTTTTCTTCCTAGAATTTCCCAAGCAATGGCTCATCAAATCATAGACCCTCCTGCTCCAGACTTTTGAAAAGTCCCCAATGAATAGGCAAGCATTACTGGATGGCTAGACAGAGCCTGATTTCCTCTGGCTGATTACTTATTAAAAGGCACTTCCTCAGTTCACTTTTGAGTGGAAGTTTTTCAGAAAGTCATTCGCTCACTCGCTCACTCGCTCGTTCCCTCACTGGCTCAGTCTTGCATAGACAATCCTGTGGAATGCAAGAGCACAGGGCAAAACGGTTAGTCAAGGCTGCTTAGCCAGCTAGTACAGGTGGTTAGATTTTGACAAGATCTTAAATTGGGGAAGTTCAGACAAGGGGTTACTTTGGGTCCTTGGAATATTTATAATAGGGGGCGCAGAGAGGTTCACCGAAGGAATTGACAAGCTACTAATTAATGCCATCACTGCTGCCTGGCACCTCTATTAGGCAAAACTCAGAAACGGAGAGCCAATTTTCACATACACTTTCTTTTCTAAATGGTAGTAGCCCTTCTGAATTGCAACCTTCTTCACGCCTGGCACTCCCAGCCGCCATCGGCCCCTCTCCGACTGCACATCACACCAGGTCCAAGAGAAGCTAATTTAACCACCGCTGGTTAAAATCATACTGCACTTCACAGCGCCTTTCACATGCCATGAAGCTGTCATGATAATTCTTGATCTCTAGCTCACCTGACAGCTCAGCCCTCCCTTGACTGCAAAGCTTCCCCGTCAGTTAGAAATAGCAGTTTCCCTGGCACCAGATGTGTCATCCTGAATATCCAGATGAAAGGCAGACACCTGGCCCCTGCTCCCTCCCCTCCCTGCCTCATTTTCCCTTCTTAGCTCTGGATTTTGTTTGGGAAGGCAAGTACCACCCCGCCCCCAACTCCCAAGTCCCTCCTCTGGGCAGCCTGGAAATTCCTCTTCTGCACAATGCAAAAGATGTCTTGCATTAGCCCACAGAGCAACTTCACACCTTGTGCAGCAAAGAGACACACACACACACCAATTGACATCGCTAGGAGAGGGAAGGAAAACTTAACATCAGGGCAAGATTTCCACCCTGTGCAGCTGCTTGGGAAGCCTGGCGAGCCCAAACCACCGGCCCAGCTGCCTCCAAAGGGCAGTGCTGGCTTCTCTTTCACCAGCTGTCTGGTCCCATCTCTTCACTACGACTTTGTAGCTTGGTCTTTCGTTATGAGGTCCTTGGGATGAAAAGAGATATTGTTTTGATAAAAGGCAGGCCTGAGTGAATAATGTGGTCTGTGTGTCATGGACAGGAAAGGAACAAATTGTGCCTGAGGTGGTCACCTGAGCCCCATGAGCTACTCGTGGGGGCTTCTTAAACCCAGGCAGCACACGCGGACATCTTTACAAACACACCCGCTGGGTCCCTTTTTTGGAACTAATAAAGAACAAGTGTCAGAATTAAGCCTCTGTTACCGATTTTCCTTTCCCCTGCTGGAAAGGAGGTAGTGTAAGCAGAGTTTGCTGTAAAAACCAAGAAACAAAAGACATCATGACCAGTTTTCGAACTTGGTGTGCTCTGAATTATTAAAAATAATCCTAGAGTGTCTGCCCAGCCCTCTCAAGCATACCTGCCTTTAATCTTGTAAACAAGTTCATAGCAGGAAGGGGAATATTTTCAATCTGTTTCCTTCTACGCGGCTGTAAGAAACGCGACACCCATCCATCATGCAAAGAGAGCCTGACAGGGCAGAAGAAAGATCATGGCAGGACTTCTGTCTTGGTGGACAGGTGAGGCAGATTTTGGACATGACTTGGTGCTTACATAAGTGGCTCTTTGTTTTGCTGCTGCAGAAATCAAAGGACAGCATACCAGGGTACCCTCAGTTAAAACAAGGGCTGGTCCTGTTCAGCCCTGGGACCCTGACAAGAGGAAAGGCTGTGAACTTAGCAGCCCCCAGTGGGACCTGCACTGATGTCCAATCCTCGGCAGGGAGAATTCCTCAAAGAGGAATCTCACAGCTCCCATTATCCAGGTTTGAAAGAAAAAGGGAGGCTTAACAGATGGAGAGAAGTAGATGTAAAGAAAAGGGATATTTGTCTTCTCTTCTCCTTTTTTACGTGGCAGTCTTTTTATTGTGGTAAAATATACATAACACGAAAGTTACCATTTTAACCACTTTTAAGCATATAATTCAGTAGCAATAAGTATTTGGTTGGTGCAAAAGTAATTGCTGTTTTTGCCATTACTTTCAATTACTTTCACCACCACTATCCATCTCCAAATTCTTTTCATCATCCTAAATAGAAGGTCTGTACCCATTTAACACTAACTCCTCCATTCCTTCTTCCCCAGCCCCTAGTAACCACTATTATCTTTTGTCTCTATGAATTTAACGATTCTAGGTACTTCACGTAAGTGGAATCGGACAGTAATAGTCCTTTTGTGTCTGGCTTATTTCACCTTGCATAATGCTGTCAAGGTTCTTCCATATTGTAGCATGTGTTAGAAATTCATTCCTTTTTATGGCTGAATGATATGCCATTGTATGGGTATGCAGAATTCATTTTTTTCATCTAAGAAGGTTTCTGAATGCCCAGTATGTGCCAGGCACTAAGCTTAACCAAAGAGAGACCTGGATAAGAAGTCCCAGTCCCTTTCTTTGTGAAGTGCACAGTTACTGGATTGTAAGCCCAGTGGGGATTGACTCAGTAAGGTGCCTCCCAGGGTATACACTCCTTCAACAGACATCACCTGGATGCCTATAAGGAGCCAGGTTCTGGCATGGTAGGTGCTGAGAAAATGAAATTGAATACAGTTTGCAGAACAAATCCACAGCCAGCCAGTTCATGGGTAGCACTGCCCTAGACAGAAGTCTTTAAACTCTGGCCTTCTTTTTTAAACAAACTAATTTCAGAGGAGCTTGGGGAACGTCAGAATGATGTGAAAATTAATCCAGCAGTTCTAAATGCAGACAGGCCCTGAGGCCAGGAGGTGACCTGGGGCATCTGTGACAGGACTGGTGTGAGCGGGAGGGAGGTCCTTCCATTTCCTCCTATACATTCCCTAATAAGGCTCTGCAGCTGCAACTAGGGCTACAACACACAAAAACCCACATCCTACTAGAGACTGAGCCTGCAAGGGTGGCGTGTGTCACATGCCTGGCTGGCTCCAGAGCACAGGATGAACAGGACAGGGGAGGAGGTGGGAAGACCGCCAAGTACTCAGGAAATTCACGGATAATACCTGTGCCTCCCCTGCCCCATCCCACCTTTAGGCATGTCACGGCAATCAGGCAGGTGGATTGTTTTTCTAATTTAGGTTCCCCAACAAAGTAAGAAAAAGAGGAAAGGTAGGTTCAGGAGTAGCTGAATTTTGTCTTGTTACATAGTGAACTCTCAAGAATTGAGTTAATAAACAAGTAGGAACTGATGAAATCTCTGCCTACCAATACAGGAGAATTCCCAATTTTATTATGTTTGGTTTCATTTAGAATGTGTTTGTGTGTGTGTTGTTACACATTTATGTTGCTAATACTGGTTTCTTTTGTATGCTATTTAATATTCTAGGGTATCATCAAGGGGATACAACTGGGGAGCATTTTCCTGGTAAGAAAGCCCGCTACCTGAAAAATAGACCCAAAGGGGACATTGGTAAGTGGACAATAAAATACCATACAGCCATTAAACGTAAGGTCGATTGGAAACTCAATGAGTCTGGCTCACTACTGTGTCCCCATCACCTGGCACAGAGAAGATGCGTATTTGTCAGCTGAATTGAGTTAAGAATGAATGTTCATGAAGAGTTTGTAAGTTCATGAGAAAATGCGTATTCCCTGACGGTCAGTGGAAAAGCAAAGTATTACCTTTCATGTATCACTATGAATTCAAGCATGTAAAAATCGCTTTGAAGAAAAAGAAACACACGGACATGCCTAATGGTTAGGTGAAGGAAGAGGGGAAGGATTATGGGTGATGTGAATTTTTTCCCCTTTCTGTTTCTTTTTTTTTAAATTTTTCTATAATGACTATATATCATTTGGGGAAAAAATTTATTCAGTGTAAAACTCTCCAGATGACTAAATGCAAGTGGAGCATGGATGGAAGAATTTGGAGAATTCAACATCTACTTCGACTCGACTTTTTCTAAGGTGGTTCCTTCCCTAGCTACATCCCTTTAATGCCCTGGAGTATTAAGGGGGTAGGGAAATCAGTGGGTTTGGGGACTTTTGCTCAGGAAGCTGACATACAGCCTGCCTTCTTTCTCTCTACCGCCCGTTTGCATATGTGGCAATAAAAAAGCATCTTCAGCAACGGAAGTCATAAATTCATCCATGGCATGAATATAAGCCACATTATTGAGCACCTGCTTAGTGCCAGACATCACTCTGTTGCTGGTATATATCTCTCATCTGATTGAGAAATTTCAGTTTAAATGTACACATTATATATCTGTATGCCACTTTGCTACTTACAAATAATTCTCACATTTATCAGTTCACCAAGAGGTGAGCAAAGTATTAATTTTGGGAAAAACAGTCTACATAAATAGGATTTTGGGGGCCGGGCATGGGGGCTCATGACTGTTGTCCCAGCTACTTGAGAGGCTGAGGAGGGAGGATCCCTTGAGACCAGGAGTTTGAAGATGCGTGAGCTCTGATCACACCACTGCACTCCAGCCTTGGCTGTCTCTAAAAGTAAAAGATAAATAGAAGTTATAGTGACTTGTCTAAGGTCATCCAAGCTAGGTTGGCATGAACCAGAACTTTGTAGTGCAATGATTAAGTTAAGAGGGTTAGAAGTTAGGTCTGGATTAAAATTCCAACTGCTTTCTACTTGGCAACATGACCTTGGATAAGCTCATCTGTTTGATCTCAGTTTTCCCATATATAAAATGGACATAAGAATAACAACCATACATGTGTGTTGTGCAGATTAAATGTGATAATATATGTAATACATTTAGCAGACAGATTAAGAATTAAATGGTGATTGTTATAATCATCATTATGAATGTTAATATCATTATAGATATTGATATCACCAACCCTTTGGTTTTTATTCCCTAACTTATCTTCTCCACACTTCATATCACCTCCAAGTTTACCTTTTCTCTACTTTTCAGTTGTAGGATGTGGCTACCAAAGAATTGAGTAGATCTGTCACAAAGCAATGGAAGATGGCATTTGATACGGGTGGGCCAACTGCGAATAAAAAGAAGACGTTGACTTGGGAGATAGAAAAGAGAAGTTCTAGTGATGACTTTTCTAATTTACTTGCTATGTAGCCTTGAAGAGGTACCCTCTCTGAATTCCTGTCTCCTTACCTGTGGAATGAAGACAAAAATTCCTAAGGCTCTAGCAAGACTGTCAAACAAAGGCCTGTATGTGTGAGTTGCAAACAAAAAGAAAGCACCTTCTGATAAGTGTCTTCTAATTCCCATGTCATTTCTTGTCCCTGTGGCCTGTTTGTGCCGTTTGAAAGCTCGGGGGAATTGGAATAAGTGACAAGGAGGTCAGATGTAAGTTAAAGTGTTAGCCCCCATTTATCTACCATTTTGGCTCTAAACGACTAGTTTCAGTCCAGACCGATTTAGTAAAGTGAGAAAACTGTGACTGCAAACTGGCAGTACACACAATCAGAGGAATGAGTAAAAAGCTTAGGCTGCCCTTCAATTCAGAGGTTAAAGCAAGCACACAGACCCGGTGTCTCCCTCACTGTGTGCCAGCCAACCATATATTATTAATTGGGCTCAACAAACATTATTGAGCACCTTCTACTGCAAAACTCTGGCAGGGCGCTCTGGGGAGATCTAAATGCAATGTGAGGCAATGCCCCACTCTTCACCAACCTGCCATCTGGTTGGGATAACAAGATCGTCACAGGCAAAACTGTTCTCCCCTATCTCGGCCCATTAAAATTTCACTGAGCCCTCAAGGCTCAGCTCATAATTAGATTTTCCCCAAGAAGCTTTCCCCAATCCCCTCAGCCCTTTGTTTAATCCTCATTTCTGGAATTTGTCATGCTCTGCATTATTACTTGCTTGTGTGTGTCTTTTTTTCAAAATTATTTCCCACCTCATTCCAACAAGCATTTGAATCCACGTCGTGTTATGGGTATGTCTATATTCTCCCAACGGGTTGCAAACCAAGTCCTATTTATCTTGGTGTCCCCCAAGATCTAGCACAGTGCCTGACACAAAATAGAGGTCAAGAAAATATTCATAACAATGAAAAAGTCAAGATAGCTTAAAATAAGTGCCCAAGGGAATGAGCCAGATAATATGTGTGACTGGAGGAGGTTAGGAAAGGGCAAGGCAGATTAAGGTTCAGCTTTTAAAAAGCAAAGGTCATTTAAAAATACTGGATTAGACATATCACAGGCCTGTGCTGTCCAATATGATAGCTGTATTATGTGGCTACTGAGCACCTGAGATGTAGCTAGTCTGAACGGAGATGTGCAGATGTGCTGTGAGTGTGAAACACACATCATATTTTGGATGCTTCATAAAAAAAATGTGAAAATACTTTAATAGTTTTTATACCGAATACATGTTTAAATGATTGATTTTTGATAATTGTGTTAAATAAAATATATCATTAAACCAAATTTCATTTTATGTTTTTACTTTTTAATGTGGCTACCAGAAAATGTAAAATTACATATGTAGTTCACATTATATTCATATCGGAAAATGCTGTCACAGGCCATATATAATGCTTATACTATGATTCAGTAATCCCTGTCTAGAAATTACATCCTAATGAAATAATCCAAAATTAAGTAAAAACACCATGCACAGAGTTGTTCACCACAGTGTAATTTATAACAACAAAATACTGGGAACAATTCTTTCTGAATTCTGCAGAAAAAAGAATGGTTGAAAAAAATTGCCATGGTTGGAATATCCAGTAAAATACATATTATGCAAATGTTAATTCTGAAGACTAGGTGGCAACACAGAAAATACTTAAGACTTCACACTGCTTGAGAGAAACCAGCACACAGCACACACTGCACACCATGTTAGAGTCTATGTACAGTCTGCATCTGGACATGCTCTTCCATTCACCCATTGTACACGTGCGGAACTATGACTTCCCACCAGGTTCTGTATTCAGGAAAAATCAAAATTAGAGATGAAAGAGGATGAGGAGGCAGCCAGGTAAACACACAATTGTGTCTAAAATATATGCAGTATATACATGCAAGGTGAGATGAGCACACCTAAGTTTTCCGAAGCTAAGAAATGGCTGCGAAAAATGTGAAGAAAAACAGGAAAGTCATTCTTTTTGTCATGGATGATATGGATTTTTTGGGGGGGATTCCTAAGCTTTCTTGGATTATTACGATAAAAAGGCAGACTAGAGATCAACCTCTGTCTCTACATTGAGCCTCTGACACAGAGCGTGTGCGTATTCTCTGTTGGTTCACTGTTGGCTCTGCGAGGAGCCAGGTAGCACTTAACAGTGCAGCCCTGAAGTCAGACCTGTGTCTGAACCAGCTTTAACGCCTCCACAGGTTTGAACTTGGGTAAGCTGCTGCACCTCTCTGAATCTGTTTCCCAATTTGTAAGACGGAGATAATAATATTATCTATGGCAATGATACATTGTTGGGAACACTAAATGAAATAATCCACATGAAACTCCTAGCAGAGTGTATGGCACACAACCACCCCTAAATAAATGTTGGCTTTATTGTTATTGTAAAGATTAGGAAACAGCATGATACATAATTGATCAGAATGATAAAACAGATGGTGGAAACTGCCTGCTTCCTACATTACATTCTAATTGTACTGGGTCATTACTTTCAGTTTCTAGAATCTTCTTTTTTTTTTTTTTTGAGACGGAGTCTCGCTCTGTTGCCCAGGCTGGAGTGCAGTGGCCGGATCTCAGCTCACTGCAAGCTCCGCCTCCTGGGTTTACGCCATTCTCCTGCCTCAGCCTCCCGAGTAGCTGGGACTACAGGCGCCCACCACCTCACCCGGCTAGTTTTTTGTATTTTTTAGTAGAGACGGGGTTTCACCATGTTAGCCAGGATGGTCTCGATCTCCTGACCTCGTGATCCGCCCGTCTCGGCCTCCCAAAGTGCTGGGATTACAGGCTTGAGCCACCGCGCCCGGCCAGTTTCTAGAATCTTCTATAGCCATTGAATTTACTCAACCAAGGTTTCTTCTTTGTTTTTCCAAGGTTTCTTCTTTGTTTGTTGTTGTTGTTGTTGTTGTTGTTGTTAATGCCTTGAAGGATGATGAAATTATAAATGTTCTATATAATGTGATATTGAAATAACCTGATAATTATTTAGGTCCTCTGTTGCTTACTCAGTGGCATAACTCATAAGAGAAAGACTGCACCTTCATTTCAAATTCCACTTTTTTTCAGCTGGGCATGGTGGCTCACGCCTGTAATTCCAGCACTTTGGGAGGCCAAGGTGGTTGGATCACCTGAGGTTATGAGTTCAAGACCAGCCTGGCCAATATGAGGAAACCCCATCTCTACTAAAAATACAAAAAAATGTGTGGTAGCAGGGACTTGTAATCCTGGCTACATGGGAGGCTGAGGCGTGAGAGAGAATTGCTTGAACCCAGGAGGCAGAGATTTCAAGGAGCCAAGATCACGCCACTGCACTCCAGGCTGGGCGATAGAGCAAGATTCTGTCCCAAAAAAACAAAAAGCAAAACAAAACAAAAAACTATTTTTTTTCCCAAGGGTGTTACTCATTAAGCTCCAATCTACTCAGTTAGAATATTAAGCACAATTTATCAATCTCCAGGTAACCTCTCATTAGTCAAAACTAAAACCAGATCAATTGCTTTGTTGTGTCTTAAAGAGATGCTGATGAATTCAAGGAATCTTGAAAACAGAAACATTGAATTTTTCGGTACTCAGTCTTGCTCTTTTCTCTTATTACTAAGCAACTTTGCATGAAAACAGACTCTGTTTTATAAATAGAACATTGTGCAAGGTTTTCTAGAGGTGTCTGCTAAAAATAAAGCGGGTTATAGTTTACTTCTTTATAGCTTTCAAAACAAAACAGCCTGAGCTTGACTAAATTTGTTATATTTCATTTTTGAAAGGTATCTTTATGTGAGCCAGGTCTGATTTCTTGAAATGAAATTCCCCAGAAGTTAGATTTCCTATATTTATACAAGGCATGCCTGTGCAAAGTAATGACACTAGTGTTTTCTTTTTTTTTTTTTTTTTTACCATATGCCCCAGACTGAATACAACTTAGCGATGCTATACTTCCACTCTATAAAATACACAATTCTTTTTTGAAAATTGTTTACTTCGAAGAGTAAAATAAACATTTTGATGTATATATTTCTAGGTTATCTGCTCACAAATCAACAGCATTACTTTGAAGTTAAACTACAGGTCCCCAACTTGTAAACTATATTCTAAACTATTTCTAGGTTGCCTGGTTGGAACTAAAGTGTCATTGTATGGAAACAATGCTAGGTTCCCAGGCAAGTCCTCAGGAGCCAAACTAATTGATATGATAACATACAATGTTAGAACAATGTGAACATGGAAAAGAGCCTCTAATCTTCACCTCTTGATACTAGGGACATGTTTCTCCTTGCACTGTTCTGATGGGGGTCCCCAGTCTCCAGTTCGGTGATGACTCTAGAAGCTGGGTACAGGGACTATGAGTTGGAGAGAGGTGAACTAAGGTTTCCTGGTGTAACTTTCCAGGGCAGTACTTCTCATACTATGTCCAATAAATCTGATTTGCTGAGATTGTTACAGATCAGAAAGTGTTCTATGGTTAAATAAGTTTGAGAAATGTTCTTGCAATTTTCCTCCAATTTTAAGGCATAAAGTGAACATTACCATAGTAAAGATTCTGAGAAACCCTGCAGAAAAGAAGTCTGTTTGATGTAATGGATCATGTTCCAAACATATTGGACCCCCTATAAATTCTGTTTCACTTTTTAAAAATAATGGCTATTCATAAGAGCTAATATTTACATAGAGCTTGCCAGTAGCATGTACTATATGAAACATTTCATGTACATGAACTCAATACACACAGCATCTCTTTGAGGTCAATGCTGTGATTAACCTTATTTTACAGATGAGGAAACTGAGGCCAAAAGAGGTTAAAGACTTCCAAAGTCACAGGGAGACCTGTACTTAACTACCATGCCAGAATAAACCCTGGAAGCCAATCTCCTTGAAGGTCACTTTAGGAAACATTATCCAAAGGGCAGGTCCACCCTTGTCAATGCTCTTTTCTTACATTGGTCCCTTGCTGTCATGTCTCAAGCCCATGGTTATTCTGAAGCTGGAGTGGGAAATTTTCAACGGGATAAAAGTTTCTCTCTTTTGCAACAGAGAGAGAGAGAGAGAAAATTCATTCACATTTTAGAGGACATCTAGGCTTACTCTATCCTACTATATTGGTTTCCTATGGCTGCTGTAACAAAACAACCCACATTTATTATCTTATAGTTCTGAAAGCCAGGAGTCCAAAATTAGTCTCACTGTACTAAAACCAAGGTATTGGCAACGCTGGTTTCTTTTGGAGGCTCTGAGGGAGAATCTAATTCTTTGCATTTTATAGCTTCTAGAGGCTTCCTGCATTCCTTGGCTCCCGGCCCTAAATTACTCTGACTTCTGCTTCTGTGGCCACAACTCCTCGCACTCTGACCCTCCAGCCTTCCAGTTGTGGGGACCCATGTGATTACACTGAGCCCTCTCCGCTAATCCAAGATAATCTTCCCATCTCATGGCCCTTAATTAAATCACATCTGCAAAATCCTCTCTTCCATGTAAGGTAACATTCACATATTTCTGGGATTAGGATGTGGGCATCTTTACGGAGGGCGTCATTATGCTGCCTACCACATTGGCATGGCACTATTGATGAGCTGAAGAGGAGGTGGGCAGGGATCCAGAATTGGCAGGGGAAGGAGGAAGAGACAAGATCATGGGGCATATCCCTTCCTCAATTGCCCCTCTTAACATCATCAGCTCATCCACCATAGCCCCTGAACAGCAGAGGTGAGATAAAAAGAGGAGTGCAGGGCTGTAATTCTCAAACAATGGTGTGTTAACCCCCAGGAAGTAACATCTGGATCCATAGATCATCTTGGAGCAATAATTTTCATTTAAGATAATGAGAATTTTCAACTTTAAATCATAATTTTCATATTAATACAAGCTTGTGCATTTCTAGTTCTGCATAAAAACATTTAAAAGCTCTTCCTAGTTGTCAGAGTATATGGAGATAACAGTCTATCTCCAATAGTAATAGTGATATATAAATAAATTGATACCTATGAAACGCTTAGATCAACCTCCTGGCCCATAAGAAGCTCTCGGTAAGTGATACCTTTCTGTTTTGTTGCTATTCCACTATCACTGAAACAATTATACAGTTATCTGCTGGGTGCTTTCAATACATTAGCTTCACAAGAACTCTGGAAGATATAAACTGTTAATTTTTTTTTTTTTTTTTTTTTCAGTTTTACAGATGGTCGAATGAGGAAAGGTACACAGTGTTTAATCACTCGATTAGGGTCATGCATCTGACTGACAAAGTTGAGATCCAAACTCAGATCTGGTTGCCTTTGGAACCTCCAGTTTCAACATTTCTTCTTCTTCAAATTTGCTACCCAGGTTTCTCTGGGGCCGGGACAATGTGTCAGAATCATGAGTTAACCCAGAATTAGCATAGTTTGCGAGTACGTTCCTAAGAGGCCCTTGTTTGTATGCTTTCTGAGTTATTAGTTCTGCAAAGAACACATTTCTTCTTACTTCCTTCTTTTGCCAATGTTTTAGAAGGCGAGGGACCAGAATTCTCTTCTCTGGAAAGTGGGTGATTACTGCATGATATCCCACTCTCCCCAGTCCTCTACTCTTTATCCGGTGACACACCATCTCTTATGTGAAAGCCAGTCAAATACCTTCTTCTCAAAGCCTTTTAACAAGCATGCTATCAAAAGTGGCACTGTCTGCCTTTTTCAACAAATGGAAATTTCCAGAAGTCAGGTTTTTGCTGGTCTCCCTAAAACAGAAAACTTTGAACCAGTGGCAGTGACGCTCGATCACGATGGCTATACATTTGGAAGCATATCTAACATACACACAAAATCTATGCCGCTTCTGAGGACTCTGGCTAAGCATACTGCAGTGAGAAGGAGAGAAAACCGTATTTCAAAATCTCACAAAGTTGAAGAGCAGGAAGTTTTGTGAGTCCAAGAGCAGTGACAGACACTGAACCAACAAAGCCTGGCCACCCATCATTCACATCCCTTCCCTGGACTGGAATCTCTCCCAATTTTGTGAGCTGGCAGGAACTGTGGACTGGAATTTCCAGCTCTGTCTCTACCAACCACTGTTAACTCTGCCCTGCAAACCCCAACCCCATGTCAATCTGTGTGCAATGAAATCAGTAAGTGGCAGAGCTGGGATTTGGTCTCAGGTCAGCCTGTCTATAAACCTCATGTTTTTTCCCCCTAACAAGACACAGGGCAAAGGAGGTGAGGAAAACATGCTCAGCATAGCACAGGAGAGACGCCAAGATCAGGAACCAAGAGACCTGAGTTTGCAACCTCAGTTGTGTCACCTGAAGTAAGCTACTAAACTCCTTTATGTGGCGTTCCTTCCTCTGGCTATTAGTGTTAAAGTTTAGCATTTTTTTTTTTTTTTAACTAACTGAGAATGTAATCTGCCAACCTGAAATAAGAGAGCTTAGAATTTGAATTACTTAATTTTCTTTAGAGTCTGTAAATTCTCTAAATTGTAAACCCCCAGAGGGGAGGCATTTTTGCCTTTGTTTTATCTCCAATAGTCCCTGTCACTTATTGGGTACTTGATAAATATTTATGGAATGTAAGAACAAATTCTGGAAAAGTAGCATCCTGTAATGCAATGTTTTTCAAACTTTAGAGAGCATCAGTCACCTGAAGCCACTCCAAGGTTCTGTGGCTCCAGGATGGAGCTGAAGAACCTGCATTCTAACAAGGTCCCAAGAGATGCAGATGCTGCAGTCTTGGGACCAGAGTTTAAGAAGCACTGTTGTCAGGGTTAAGAGCCAGAGTCTAAGGCAACTCTCCTGAATTCAAATCCTGGCTGTTAGCTTCATTTACCTCTCTAGGCATCAACTTCCTCATCTGTAAAAATGCAGATAACAAAAACACTTACCGCACAAGGTCTATGAAGAAAAAGACTTTGAACAACCTGGAATTTAATAAGCATTTTGTTTGCTATTATTATTACTGTGGGAGTTTTCTCTCCTGCTTTGATGTTTTAGCCTGTGCTGTGTTTATATTTGTTCTTCAAACAACAAAATGCGTATGTATAATTCAAAAATCCTGGACACTGCTGGGGCTCACATTTTTCCCATTAAGTCCTAGATGGATTTAGGTCTAGCTGAGTAATGGAGGAGATTTCATATTCAATAAAGCAATATACTCTTAGACTTTGAAAGTGAGCACCTATATTTTCCAAATCAGGGAACTTCTAGGTTCCAGAGATAAATAGAGGCATCATCTCCTGCCTAAAGAGTGTGACATGATGGCCATTCTCTCGTTGGTGAATGCCATGATGGCTGTCACCTCTCTGAAACTGCCTGGGCTGGCTGTGGGAGGGGAAGAGAGCTTCCTCTATTTAAGCGAAGGAAATTAGCAGTGAAACAAATTAAAACAACAATCAGATTTAAGTGTCCTCTATCAGGAAATTAACTTTAATGAATATTGTCATCACCAGGCCTACCTCAGCATCACTGGGCGCAAGCATTGGGATGCAATAAAAAACTGTGACCTAAACACTAAGTTACCTACCCACAACTCAGAATGAATTTTCTTTCTATTCCCTTATGTTTGTTTTAATACATCCCATTCTCTGTTCATTTAGGTTTTTCTATGATTCTATTAAACTGCTTACACACCTTTGCAAATATGTAAAATTAAAATACCTGAAATAGAAGCTAAAAAAGGGACTGGGAGACAGATTTCCTTGTGTTGTCATTGACTCCTAAGTGAGACCTGAAAGCTTCTATTTTCCCCATCCAATTTCAACCCTAGAATGGCAAAGAAGACTCGGAAGGGGCTGCACTCTGTTTCTAAGTAAGTCCTTTCCTTTTAGGAGAATAAAAAGCTGGCTTGTCACCTAGGCATGACTCTGTGAGCTGGGGCTCTTCTGGATCCACACTTATCTGAATACTAGCCTAAATCTAGTTGCCAGCCTTCCTCTACCCAGCTGACTTTTGCACAACCTTCCCTCTTCATTTAAAACACCTCTAGACTCTGTGCTTTGAAATTTAGTCCTACGGTTCAGCTATCATCTTGACTTATTATCCCTGGAAAATCAAGAGCAGTAAAAGGGAGGCAGATAGAAGAAATCTGACCTCACCGAAGAATCCTCTGACTTGTTAACAAAATGTGCTTCCAGGGCCAAGGAGCAGGAATCTTGGGGGAAACAAAGCTGATGGGGCCTGAACAACCTAACCCAGTCCAACTGATAGCAGCCCAGGATGAGTAACAGCATAGACTCTGGAGCCAGACAATTGGGTTTGAGTCTTAATTACACCACTTAATAGTTGGGTGAACTCTGGCATATCTTCCTGGGTCTCAGTTTCCTAATCTGCATAATGGATATAATAGTAGCTCTTCCACTTCAAGGGATTATAATAAAGCTCAGTTAAAATATGCAAACCACTTAGAATGGTGCCTGACACACAATAAGCACTAGGTGTTTGTTCAATGAACAAAGCATATTGAGCCCTACTATGTGTCAGAGATGACCAAGAAATGACTCTTATTCTCAAGGAGTTCAGATCCAGTAAAGGAGACAGACTTGAGAAGAAGTGTGGTGTGTGAGCATGGACTGATATACTCACTTATAACAGCTTCCATTTATTATTTCATTTATCCTGTTAGGTACTTTCACATTTGTCCTCTAGTTAATCCCTACAAGAGTCCTGCAACTGACTTATCGCAGTCTCAAATTACCTATGAAGAATAGGAATAAGAAAGTTTAAGTTAAATTACTGACCTAACGGTCAAACCAAAGTGGCTGAACTAGGTTTTGGATGCAAAGCTGTCCAACTTCAACGTTCACACTCTTTCCCTTGACAAGATAATGGGGTGAGACACTTGGGAAACTATGTGCCATGTGCTGATGCATCCCAGTTAAAAAAAAAAGCTGGATCAGGGGGCAGAAGACCTGTTATTATTTTTCAAATCCGTACATAACTGTATTAACTTTAGAGAAATTACCCAACTCTTCTGAGCTTCAGCTTCTTTAGGTGAAAGACATTACTATTCTCGATCATATCTGCACTACCTGCCAGAATTATTTTGAGATCAATGAAGGTAACAAGGGCAGCCCTGAAAAGCAATTAAAGTGCTAGAGAAGAGTAGGATGCCCTAACTCCAAACCTCAGAGCACACCAGACTTAAGTGAATGATCTGCCACCCTGTCTCTTCTTTGGCTGTCATCATGAAATCATGTCTTAACGAGACTATAAGCTCCTAGCAGGCAGGGATACCATCTTCCCTTAGCATTTGGCTCAGGGTTAGACTCAGAGAAGGAACATGCTAAATAGTTGTTAAAGTATAAGACTCCAGCCAAGGAGAAATGTCTAAGTAGAACAAGACAAAATGCTTACAAGAAACTCATGGAAGGGTGTGGAATTTGGTGGAAGAAGACAGATAGGACTAAAACAAATGAATTGGGAAAGGAATGGAGTCTAGTTATGAAGTTTCCTGGGTTCGGATAAACTCAGATTAGGCCCTTGTACTTCCAAATTCAGAAAAGAACAAAACCTTCAAACCTCTAAAGGTTTGCCAATCACTAATTATATGGCAATTATTCTATTTTAGGCATTTGCTAATGAGATCTGGGAAGTGTCTTAATTACCCAAAATTATGAAAATAATTTCAAACTTGACTCTAGGGCTAGTTTTACTCCACTTAGGAAGTAAAATCTAAGTGGATGTACACAGGGTTATTTTTTATTAAGAAATAGTCTACATTTGCTGGAACTGTAGGCTCAGATGTTTCCTATTACACACTCAGGTCTACAGCATCCTGGCACCTTAATGTCTGAAGGTTCGGGCACATTTGCAGTGTCACTATTATGTTCAATAGGCTGCTAGTGGATTTTGGTAATTTCCAGAAAAAGGCAATTTCTTTGATTTATGATGCCCTAGAAATCCCAGTCATTGCTGAGTGAGGAGAAGATGAAGCACAGTACAGAAGTGGTAGTGGAGACAAGAGGGCATAGTAAGTATACTACATAATACTTGCTGCTTCTCATGAATTGCCTCCTATAGCCCAAGTAAAAGAGAACTTCCTCAGATAACACTACATCGTATCTATATTTATTTACCTTTGTAATTTGTAACCTGTTTTTTGATGTCATGAGAGAAGGGAGTTCAGTATGGTAGCTAAGAGCACAATCCTTAGACCTACTTATTAACTATATTGCCTTAAGCAAGTTACTTAACAGTTCTGTGCCTCAGTTTTCTCTGGTATAAATCTAGGCATTCTGTCAATCCTACAGGCTGAATTAGCAGTAATGTAGGTAAAGACCTTGATATACGTTAGAACAGCAAGCTATAGCCCGTGGGCCAAATCTCTCTTGTTTTTATAAATAAAGTTTTACTGGAGCTGGGCATAGTGGCTCACACGTGTAATCCCAGCACTTTGGGAGACTGAGGCAGGTGGATTACCTGAGGTCAGGAGTTCAAGACCAGCCTGGCCAACATGGCAAAACCCCGTCTCTACTAAAAATACAAAAATTAGCCAGGTGCGATGGCAGATGCCTATAATCCCAGCTACTCAGGAGACTGAGGCAGGAGAATCGCTTGAACCCGGGAGGCGGAGGTTGCAGTGAGCTGAGATCACACCACTGCACTCCAGCCTGGGCGACAGAGTGGCGTCTCCAAAAAAATATAAAAAATAAAAAATAAATAAAAGTTTTATAGCTGGGACACAGCTATATCTATTCATTTATATATCGTCTACAACTGCTTCCACACCACAATGGCAGAGGTGAGTAGCCATGACAGAGACCATATGGGCCGTAAAGTCTAAGATATTTATTACACCTTCTAGTCCTTTACAGAAAACGTTTGCTGACCCCTGTTCTGGACTCTGGAGCACTGAATGAGTGATGGTTTTTAGGGCAGCTGTAGGGCAGGTAATAGCCATTTTACAGAGAAAAGAGAAGCTCAATGAGGTTAACCTCTTTACTCAAGGTAGCAAAACTGGTAGTGCCAGGCCACGAATAGGCTCTGATCATCTGACTCCAAGTCCAGTGTTTCTTTCCACTGCAGTCTACTGCTGACATGTTCATTTCACTCAATAAACAATCGGAGCTGCCACTAAATCAGTGGCTGAGGCCTCTCCTTTGACTTCTGCATGAGGCATACCTGCTGATATGCTGTATACCTATCAGCTCAGAGTCACCACAATGATGCATGCTAAGAAATACCATTACTACCATGTTTCCCAAAGTGTGTTCTGTGGAATGGTAATACGTCTTGGCTTAAAAACAGGGTGCCTTGTTCAAACATTTATGTGAAAAGTTGAGTTAAAGAGGTGTCTTTACTGCAGGACTTCTCAGAGCCTTTAGTACATTAACAAACTCGTGCATCTCCAAGAGGAGAGAGTGAGCAGCAAATCCCAAACCGACCCATTTCCTGGGTTACCAAGCGAACTAGTGGTCTTCAGAACACTCTTTCGGAAATACTGCTTTTTGGTCTCAGAAATCGTATTTTCCCACATCTAGGAAGGGACTATAACTCCCCCTACACAGATGTCATATTTTTTAATTAATTAAAAGAAATTAAAACCAAGGAAATGCCCTTTTAATTACAGCTGAAGCATGTACTGACCAAATAGTTCCCAGGAGTTATTGCTGGAAACACATGCTTTCCAAAACTGCTGAGAAAAGGTTTAAGTAGCAGTTTGTTCTCCTCCTAATCTTCCCAGACTGTCATAATTCTGGGTTGACCATAAGACAATCAAGATCATCTGTTCTATGTGGAAAATCAGAAACGGAACAAGTGAGAGGTCATATTTTTAAACAACGTCCTCCACAATCCCCTTCCATGAAACCAATCACTTAGAAACATCTGTAATGTATGAAATACTAACAATTGACAATAATCTTGTGGTAATGACTTAATTATGGCTCCAAAAGATGCCCCTTTATTCCAGGAGCCTGGCAACAGATCTGTGATTCTGTGGTTTAGGCTCATATTTCTCTCCCACTGTGTCCTTTAATTCCATCCCAACTCTGAAAGTAGGAAACATTTCTAAAGCTTTGGCCTCAGCTTTTCCAGCACCACAGCCTTCATTCTCTTGCCCCTTTCTTTTTGCATAGGTTTCATCATTCCTGATGCCCAGTGGGAACAAGTGCTGAGGTCTCATCACAGTTGTCACAGCCCATTCCCCAGGCTAGGTTAGGCTGCTTCTTATTCCTGATTTATCCCTCTGAAACTCTTATTCACAACCCATGAAACTGCTCCTTCACAGGAGTGTAAGTTCTATGGGGCAGAACTCTGTCTTGTTTACCATTGTGTTCTTACAGCCTAATTCAGTGCCTGGCATGCAGAAGATGTGAAATAAAAAGTTCAGTTTGTTGATCTCTGGCTCACAGAAAAACTGGCTCAGAGATGGCCAGAAGGGAGCATTTTGTATCCTTTCAAGACACATCACTTAAGACAAAATGCAAAAATTATTGGAAAGAAGGTGAGAGGAATGTGAAGAACAACAGAGAAGATCTCCCAAAGATGGCAGTTTAAGAAGAAAATTCTGAAACTCCAGAAGGAGAAGAAGATAGAAGAGTGGTCTCCAGACTGAAATACTCAGGGAGTCTTTTAGAGAACAGAGAAATAGAGCCCAGCTAATTAGATCTACATGTGAGTATTTCGTCAAATAAAATCTGAATGTTTGGAGACATGTCTCTGATAGGAAAGAGTCTACAGAAAGCAATAGGGGAAGCTTTGCTGATTGCCCACTGTGTGAAAAAGTATGTCAGGACAGCAGGGAAAAGGGGAGAGACAAGACTCCTTTCCAGATCCAACAATATCAAGGTCTGGTCAGGGAACCAAATGTGAAAATATTTTAAAATAAAGTGATGTATTGTCATTCACTTATTATTTCACTCATTCAGCCACATAACACAAGTTACTGAGCATTCATTGTGTATACCTATCGAACACTGGTTAGAGTGACACAGAGGCTAGAGTGACCAACTCCACCTAGGAGAGTCCCAGAAAATATCACATTATAGGTAACATTTCAACTGAGTATCAATTGGGGCTCTTTAAAAAAAAAAGTTATCACCATTAAGCCAGGCACGGTGACTCACACCTATAATCCAATACTTTGGGAGGCTGAAGCAGGAGGAGGATAGCTTGAGCTCGGGAGTTGGAGGCCAGGCTGGGGAACATAAAGAGATCCCGTCTCTACAAAAATTGTTTTAAAAAATTAACTGGGTATGGTAGCTTGAGCCTGTAGCCCTAGCTACTCCTGCTTGAGCCAGGAGTTGAGGCAGAGTGAGCTATGATCACACCACTGCACTCCAGCCTGGTCGACAGAGCAAAATACTGTCCCAAGGAAAGAATTAAAAAGTTACTGTCATTAAGTCTTCATCCTTATCTTTTTTGAATCAAGTCACATAAGAAATTCTTCAGACACAATGTAAATTTATACTTTCTCTGCTCATAGACACACAGACTCCTGAAACCAATCCTTCTCCAAACCTGCTTCCCCATCCACTCTGCTGGAAACCTAGTGGGAAATGCTACTTTAAAAAAATAAATAAATAAACAAAGCATTTATGATGGGAAGATTATAAACATAATAGCAGTTAACACTAAGTGAGAGCTTACTGCTTGCTCCATGTCAGGCATTGGACAGAATGCTTTAAGTGCCAGAGCTTATTATTATTACTTAAGTATCAGTATCTTCTGTTTTCAGTGGAGGCACCGGGGTTTAGTAAAGTTAGATAACTTATCCAAGGTCACCCAGCACAGGTGAGAGTCAAGCTCTGGTCTGTGTGACTTCAGGGTCAGGCTTTTGTCTTATTGTCTTCCTTATATATCACTTTCTCATTGTAGGAGGGGAGGGAGGGAAAGAGAGAAGACTGGGTAGGGATTGCAGGTGGGAGGGTGGGGAGTGAAAGCAGACAAATGATAGACTAATCCAAAAGGTGTCATGGTAATTGGAAAGTATCCAGATTGCAGTAATGAGGACCTGGGTTCAAATCATGGCTCTGTAGAATGAACTGAGGGAATAAGAAACACTTTGTAGGCAGGTGGAGATAATACATACTTGTCTCCTCCCCCACTGTCTTCTATTCCAAGAAGATGACCAGTAACTAGCGTGATGGATTTTTCTGTCTACTTGAAGACAGTATGAATTACTGACAGTTCTCACCATAAGAAGGACTGCATAACTAAACTGCAAACTCATCTTAAGCAGGGATGAACCTACCTTATGCTTCTCCCTAGCAATCCAAGGCTTGGAACAGTACATTGCCCTCAATCCACATTTGATAAATGGATGAATGCAAATTGTTAAGGGACATAAGACCTTCTGGAAAAAGCACTAGTTTCAAAGCAAAATAAATGTCTTTTTTGTGTTATTGCTATCTCACAAGAGTCAAAGCAAAAGAATTATTTTAAAAGAAAATTGACTAAAGCTTATTGTAATGAGTTCAAAAACAAGTCGATAAGCAAATGGTTATTCACTGGAAAAGCAAAAAAGAAACCAAATGGATAGAATCCTTGTGTTAAGTAAAAAGTTTGCTCTTAAGGCACAGAAAAGTAGAATAAACGATACTGAGAGACAGAACTGACTCAGCATGATCTGCATTCCACCTGCGTGATAACGTAATGAAAATGAAGCCATGTGCTCAGGGCAGGGTTGTCACTTTCAATTGCTCCAAATTGTTTTGCTTGTCTCACAAAATGCTTCAAACATATCAAATGCACTTGCCTTCCTGAAGAAGGAGTCCATAACAGGACTGGAAATTAACAGTGGTTTCTAAATTACTCTCAAACACACAGAACTTCATCTTTTTTTTTTTTTTTTTTTTTTGTAAGAAAGAACACATTTTTCCAAGATGACCTAATTCCATGATGGCTAAATCCATTTAAAACAAACATTCCAAATACACTCACCTCAGAGTTGAAACAAGAAATAAAATGTACATTTACTGTGATTTCAAATAATGTTACAAGACTTAAAAAGAGGAAATAAATTAACTAATTAAAAATACATTTATTATAATCTTGCTCCCTTCTACGTTATTTTTTGGTTCTTTATCTGCACATTTTGGGCTGTGTTGGTTTCTGAGAATTTTCCCCACTTGTTTAATTTCTTCTAGCTAAAAAATATTTGCAGTAAAACATTAAACAATTTTAGATGTACTGACAGTAGCATTATTATCTTAACTTCCCATCACCATGTGTAATATGGAACCAGCACCTGCACTACCTTAATTAAATAGATTTCAGCATATTCTCCGACTTATTTCTCAGGGATTTCTGGGAGTCAATGATCATCCACATTGGGATAAAAGAAGAGGACACATGGCAATTTCTTAACAGCAAATACATTAATTTCTTTTCCTCTTTGGGAATTGTGAAATTAAGTTTGGGAGAGATGAACAGTCCCTTTAAAGCTTCCGTCGTGTCTTTCACTCTTTTCCTCTGACAACACCTAGTCTAGGTATGCAGTCATTACCTGAATGACCTGTGACAAAGAAAAAAAAATAAAGTGAGCAAAATCCAGGCCGGCTTCAGGACAATGTCCACTAGGAGACTCCCTGCCAGAGGAAGGGCTCTGGGTATGTAAGACTGGCAGAGCTGGAATGTTGTTCAACCCTCTCTTATAAATGGAAAACAAGGCTCAAAGTGCTAACATGATTTGTTGAAGACCTTCAACTAATACAAAGGAGCTAAATCCCATGCCTGCTGGCTCCCAGATCAAACATCTTTCCATTCTATTGTTTGAAAGGTATTCAAGGGATTTGTGTTCTAGTCCAGTTGTCACTAATTAACCTTTTTTTATTATAGTAAAATACACACAACAAATAATTTATCATTTTAACCATTTTTAATGTAGTTAGTGCATTAAGTATACTCCCATTATTGTGCAACTGTCACTATCATCCATCTTCAAAATTTGTTCATCTTCCCAAACTGAAATTCTACCCATTAAATAAGCCCTTTCACCCCTCAGCCCCTGGCAACTACCATTCTACTTTCCGTCTTTATGCATTTGACCACTCTAAGTACCTCACACAAATGGAATAATGCAATATATGTCCTTTTGTGTCTGGCTTACTTCACTTAGCATAATGTCTTCAAGTCTCATCCATGTAGCAGTGTGTATTAGGATTTCCTTCTGTTTTAAGGCTGATTAATATTCCATTTTAGGTATATATGTTTTGTTTATTCATTCACCTGTCAGAGGACACTTGAGGTGCTTCCACCTTTTGGCTATTGGGAATAATGGTGCTATGAACATGGGTATACAAATATCTGTTCAAGTTCATGCAGTCTTTAAGCAACTGCCGTCTTCCCTAGTGTCACTATTATCATCTCTAAAGTGGTGACAGTGGTATGTGTACCTTCTTGAGGGTCCTATTTCTAATACCATCATTTCTCCATGGATCACCCAGTATTTCACTCAGCTGGTTGCAGATAGCTGCAAACTCAGCCCAAATTTAGACCAATGTAAAATGAATAGCTTTGCAGGCAAAATCAAAGGCCGTGAGTTCCTTCCAGGCCCTGGGAATTCTGAGTGCGGTTAGAGGAAACTGACAAGTCCCCTCTCCTACTCTCTCTTTCTAGTGTTTCACCCACTGATAATTTCTCCTGTAAAGACTCATCATTCATCTCAGCCAGCGTATCACTTATTGAGCACCTAGCAAGTACCAAGCTCTGCTAAGTATTCACTGGCTTGATCTTGGCATCATTGAAATTATTTTTCTTTGGAGGAAAACACTGTAATAGAATGGCATGTTTCTAAAAGTGCTTGATGTTAGTAGGCATGCTTTAAAATAATAAATTAACCCACTGCAAAGGGAAAATACACAATACAAGTAAGCAGAAGAAACAGACAGCCTTCCATCTCTGGGCATCTTTGTCCATGTCTGTTCGCCTGCTGCAGTCTCCACGCTCTGCCAGGCTGTTTCATTCTTCTTTGCAGGCAGGATTTTATATACCTACAGAGCCTGCTCAGTAAAGCAATTAGAGAGCTCCCTGTATATTTCAATCTGGTTAATGGCTTCCCAAGCCATTCCCTCACTAAAGAAGTCATAACAGCAAAGGCAGCCAACGAGCACCCCTCGGATTCCACACTCTCTTAATGGAAAGCAAGCAGCCTAATTTGTTTGCCAAGACTGTCGGAGCCCCTGGACGCCAAGTCCCAGTCTAAAATGACTTTTTATGTCCAAGTTACCAATTTCTCTGAAAACAACAACTTATAATGGAAATGTGGACATTTAACTCAAGTGCTCTTTTGTAATGGTTTGCATTAGCGTTCTGAGAGGCAAAGCAACCACAAAGTTAACGTATTGTGTTTTCTAGCAGGGAAGGAAGGATGGAGGGAAAGAAAAGCTGTGGAAAACAAAAGGTCATTTTATTTGATAATGTTAAAAGAACATTAGATTTGCACTGTATGAACTGGGTTGCATAAATAAGAGGTCATTCAGGTAGACAGGCGGCTGTTTGCCAGGTGGGTTCTCCCCTGCCCTGCAGTGCCTGACATTCAAGTCCTATCTGTATGTGACAGATTCCACTGGACGAAAAGCCATCCTAGGCTGCTGCTGCTGCACGCCATGGAATTTCATACAAGTTTGTAACTTCCGACAGTCTAATTTGATAAAAATCCCAAACCCACAGTAGCCCATTATATGGGCAAACTATTCATTTTATATTCACCTCCTTGTCGTGTCAGTGCGGAGGTCATCTAAAGAGGAGGCCTAATTAATCAATCTGTCAGAGGCAATGAGGAGGAGCATGTTAATAGGACTTTTATTTCACCCAGGAAAGCAGTGGCCTGACAGGCACCGGAAAATATGGCTTTGGTGTTGCTGTTTATTAGCAATGCTGAGACCAGTTGTAATAGGAGCCAAGCGGTGTGTGGGTGATAAAGTGTGGGGTGTCAAGAAGCGGCAGCAACCAGAAATTAGACTGACAAGAGCCAGCACTCGCTGGATATTGATAGCTGATAAATAGGAAGCCGGGTGCAAAGGGGCATACAAAAGAGAGTGGCACAGCAAACAAGGCTTTGCGCAGTCAAACGGGGCAAGTAAGAAAGACCAAGTGTGGATTTTGTACTTTGCTGATAGCTAGAGGGGTCTGCTTCACAATGAATCTTTACTTCAATCAACCAGTATTTCCTGAGATGTTTTGTGAGTACCTGCCCTAGGTGCTGGAGATACAAGGATGCACAAGACGCCACCCCTACCATCCAGTGCTGCATGTATGATCTTAAGGAGCAGATCCCCTTAAGAATGTGAAGGAAGGGCCAGGCGCAGTGGCTCACACCTGTAATCTCAGCACTTTGGGAGGTGGAGGTGGGCGAATCACCTGAGGTCAGGAGTTCAAGACCAGCCTGATCAACATGGAGAAACCCCATCTCTACTAAAAATGCAAAATTAGCTGGGGTGGTGGCGCAGGCCTGTAATTCCAGCTACTCGGGAGGTTGAGGCAGGAGAATCGCCTGAACCCAGGAGGTGGAGGTTGTGGTGAGCCGAGATCGCGCCATTGCACTCCAGCCTGGGCAACAAGAGTGAAACTCCGTCTCAGAAAAAAAAAAAAAAAAAAAAAAGGAATGTGAAGAAAGCTATAGACCCTCAAAAGAGAAAATTCATATTTACACCAAGGACACACAATTTGCATATAATTTCAGGGAGTTTACAAAACTGAAGTCCACTCTGAGATGTTTTCAGAGACAAGCCCTGGCTTACGACGAGGGAAATCACTGGCTGTTGTCACCATTTACTATACAGGGGGTATTTTTTTCAGACGTGAATGAGCATCATTTCTTGGGGGGAGAATGAGTCACATCACAAGGGCATGATTTTCCTAAGAGGGGAAACGGTTTCCAAAGGAAGACTTAACGGACATCTTGATGTCACTCACATCGATCCCCATGCATGTCATGCTTTCAACAGCAACATCCCTGTTGTTGGGAGGCAGCCATGATGTTCGGCGAAGTCAACCAGCCAAGAAATCAACAGCTCCCTGGAGTGAGCTGGGCGCTCAGACTTGAGCCTGCAGCAGGAGCAACTGAGGATTTCCACAAACAGACCCTTGCCAGGGCCCCACTTAGGAGCCTCACTATCTATGGGCTGAAGCCCAGGCTTCTGATTGTTACTCGGGTTCAATAGATTATCCTGCTATACACTAAAGTATTATGGCTTTATCACATCTATCCTTACAACTGCCATTCAGGAGGTTACTGCTATGAGTCTATTTTGACCTACAAGGAAATGGGCTTTTTAGGATAACTTTCTTCAACAAGGATGAAAAGCAAAGGATTAACATTTTTATCTTTAGAAGGCCTTTCTTGATGACTCAGAGAAGCACTCCCCACTTTTTTTTTTTTTTTTGAGAGTCTCACTCTGTCGCCCAGGCTAGAGTGCAATGGCACAATCTCGGCTCACTGCAACCTCTGCCTCCCGGGTTCAAGCGATTCTCCTGCCTCAGCCTCCTGAGTAGCTGGGATTACAAGGCATGCACCACCACACCTGGCTAATTTTGTATTTTTAATAGAGATGGGGTTTCTCCATATTGGTCAGGCTGGTCTCAAACTTGCAATCTCAGGTGATCCGCCTGCCTTGGCCTCCCAAAGTGAGCCACCGCGCCCGGCCACTCTCCTCTATTTTTAACCATGTGCTCTTTGTGGCCTTCATAGCACTTACCATAATTCATAACTGCGTTATTTTGTTTTAGTCATCTGTTTACTTGCCTGTTTTTCAGTCTTTTCTACTAGATTTTAAGTTTGCCACAGCAGGGACTGTGTCTACTTTATTCCTCAATCTATATCCGCTGTCAAACACAGTGCCTGGAACATGGTAGTTGCTCAGTAAACATTAATGGAATGAATGAATGCCCCTATGTATAGCTAAAAATTACATTAATCAGAATATCATAAATCTTAAAGTTCTGCTGTGTTTGCATATTGAAGGAGTCCAGAATATGCCACCCCCAACTATGCCGCTTTGTCATAAGGAGTATTTTGAGTTGAAGGCAATGGAGAATCAACAGACAGGACAGGTGCAATGGCTCACACCTGGAATCTCAGCCCTTTTCGAGGCTGAGGCAGACAAATTGCTTGAGCCCAGGAGTTGAAGACCAGCTGAGGCAACATGGCAAAACCCTATCTCTACACAAAAATTAACTGGGTGTGGTGGTGTGCGCCTGGGTCCCAGCTACCTGGAAGGCTGATGTGGGAGGACTACCTGAGCCCGGGAAGTAGAGGCTGCAGTGAGCTATGATCATGTCACTGCACTCCAGCCTGGGCAACAGAGGAAAACCTTGTCTCAAAAAAAAGAAAGAGAGAATCAGCATATACAGGAAAAGTTCTCTGCTCTCCCCTTTTCTGCCTAAAAACAGGGCATAAACTTCCCTTTGTGATGGTGGTATAAATTTCCCCTCCTCCCGAACCAAGATAAAGAGAGATACCCTATCATGAGAGGTAAGGAGCCAGCACCAAGGTAAGTCTGCTTAAACAGACCTTACTAAAATTGTCCTTCTCTTCCATTAGTTTCCCCCAAAATTTCCAAGTCATGTTCCCACAATTCATCTGCCCTAGATGCCCAAACTCCCCTTCCTCTGTCTAGTCATATCTTCACAATTCACTGCCATTTGTTCAATGGTATAAGCCCCCCAAAACCACTTTTTTGGGTTTTCAATTTCCTGTGGAGCCCCTGTGCATGTAAAATTAAAAATATCAACTACATCTGTATGCTTCTTCTCCTACTAACCTCTCTGGTGTCATCTGAATTCACAGGCCCCAGCCACGAAAAATAAGAGGGTAGAGGAAAGGGTTTTTTCTTCCTTCTTTATTCCCCTACAATAAGAACTCATTACTTTATTCCAAAATATTAATTGAGCATCTGCTACTGCCAGGCCCTGTCAGACCTGAAGATGCAGTGGTTAATCAAAGAGCCTAAGCCCTGCCCTCATGGGGTTCCAACAGTCCCACTCCTTGTCTGAACCAGAATAATAAAGACAACAACTAAAGCAAAATGAGTAAACATAGACATTGTGTATAAGTTATTCTTTTATTTCAGGTGTGACACAGAGTAATTTGTATATATTATCTCATTGATTATCACAACTCTCTTATAAATTAGATGCAGTTATTGGTCTCATTTTACAGATGAAGATCTCAACTTGGAGAAGTAAAGTAAGCCACTGATAACCAGAATTAAGGGGAGAACAGGGATTTTTGACAATAGCTGGTTCTGGTTCCAAAACCTGCATTCATAGGATAAGCAATACGGCCACTCCTAGGTGCTTCTAAACACTCAATAAACAAATTCACAGAAAAATCACAGCTGCATATGTGAGCTTCCTAGGGGCCTGCTCAGCACCCAGGTTTTATATTTAAGAGTTTAACAGCATATGTTTTAGTGGAGTTTTCCAGTTTGCACAGCATTTCCACATTAAATGACACATTTTACCCTCAGAGAAACTCGGTATAAGGTACAGATAGAATACTAGCCCCCTTTTTCAGGAGAAGTAATAAGCTCAGAGGAGGTCTGGCTCAGGGCCACACAGTCGGTAAACAGTAAAAATACCGAACCTGGTCTCGTAGGCTCTCTGGCTGCCCAGTAGTATTTAATTTTTGCATTTAAAGGATTCATAAACTATCCCAGTGGATCCATGAAAAATAATCTGTGAGCACCATTGTATCATAAGACATGAGAGCAACAGCTTGGTGTGGTGACAAGAGCCACATGGCTTCCTCATGCTGGCATCACCCCTAACTAGCTGTAGGGGTCTGAGCAAGACAGTTCCCCTCTCCGGGACTAGTCTTCTTTCTCTGTAAAGATGGGGATGGGGACTTTGACTACATGATCTATATGTTGTCTTCCAGCTTGGAAACTCAGTGTGAAGCTGCATCTCACCCCCTTATTTTTTTCTCCTTTTAGGCTTCCCTTCTTCACCTTTTAGCTGCTTTGGTTACATTCGGGGGTTAGACATGACAAAACTTAGGCCCCTCTTGTCTAAGGACCTTGGCTGTCAGGCCTTAGAAATGCAATTCCCACTGCTAACCTGGCCCCCCCTGCAGTTTGAAGTGAGAGCTCAGACTGAGGGATGTGGTCTTTGCCAGCGGGCAACATTTGTTATGATGGATAATGGAGATTCCAAATGCCCAGCGTCCTCTTATTTATCATTTAAACCTGGCTGATTCAAAGATTTTGCTAATAAGGAATCTTTAGGGCCAGAAGTACAATCTACTTGGATTCTCAGGAACCCGACCACTACCACCCTCACTCTCGCTCCATGGGAGACGTTCTTTTAATGTTAAAAGAAGCCTGTGTTACAAATGTCCACTTAACTTTTACCATTTCCTTGTGTATTTCAACAACATTAGAGAAACTTTTGAATGAATACAATTGTTTTATGCTGTGGGACTCATTATTATGCAATTTGAGGGGTGGGAGGGGACATTTTCAGGTGCCTGTGAATGCCTGCCGATTAATTTCACTGACTGACGGGCTGCAGTGGGAAGTCAGTTGGAGATCTGGAGACAGCAGACCTATGCCCTAGTTCCAGCTCAGTGCAATTGTAGGCAAGTCATTTAACCTTGATTTCTTAAATTGGGAATGGAATCACACCCATTAATTCGGCCTCAAAGGAATGTGGGAAGTAGGAGGGAGCCGTACAATGATTCCCATTTCCTGTCTCTTCTCATTTTGCCCTTTTTGTTCACTTACAGCTGCCCAAAGCCACTTCAACTTCACTTCTGGTCACTATGGAAAGAAAGCAGAAAGCAGATCGCAGATTATTTCTCTTCTCTACTTAAACATCTTCAAGGGCTTCTCACTGCCTAAGACTGAACTCCAAATTCTGGAGCTCCAAACAGAATCGTCCCTGCACCCAGCGCTCCGGCTGCACTGACCCCTCACATGCCTTTTCCCCTTTCACCTCAGTCACCTTGATCTTGTTTCCTGTTCAGAAGCCTTCCCTCTAGCACTGCCAAGGGGCCACAGTTGAGTCATCCTTCAAGATCTGGCTTAAACAGGATCGTGTCTGTGGGCCCTGCCCAGGCCCATCCCGTGGCACCCATACCTTCTCCGTTCCCACAGCACTCCGACTTTCCTTCAGGCAGTTCCTGCAGTTTTGTAATTCATGATGTTTCTGTGCTTCCTCTGCCTCACTACATCAGTATTTCTCCTGAGGTTTTTTGCATCAATATCACTGCAGTGCTTGTCAGAAATGAAGATTTTGGGGTCCGACTAAGTCACACCTGTAGGGGTAACGTATGTACTGTACACGCTAAAGCTTGAGAATGACTGTACTGGTTCATGAGCTCTGGAGTGGCAGGAATTATGCCTGATTCACTGTTGTGCATCCAGATCTGTATCCTTTTCTTGAAGAAGCTGTCTTTGTTGGTTGTCTCGAGAAGGACATTCCGTCTAGCAGTGTGGGGATACACAAACCGCTATTAGGATGAAAGAGCTAAGAGAGCATCGCTAAGTTTCTTTGCCAACATTATTCTGTGTGGTTCTGCAAAAAGGATGGTGGAAACTTACAGCAAAAGAGGGATCTGGGGGAAAAAAAAAAGCCTTGCAGGGGGCAGCTTAAAATGGAGACATTGTAGAAAGGGCCCTCCTGGCTAAAGCGGATGCCTAGCACATACTGCACCTTGTCCAAATGTGACTTCCTGATGAAGGTAGCAGGCATTTGCTGCAAGGATGCACAATGAGTTATGTGCGGTGAGCACTGAAGGGAAACACAACCCTTGAACTTTTTTTCCCCCTACTGAGAACATTAAATAAATATAAAAGGCTAATCTCTCGGCAGCTAAAATTAAGCCTTTGGTGACCACCAAAATGGAAGCAATATATTCCCTAAGACCTTGTGAGTTTGGGGTTCAAGCTTAAAGGGATACACTGTTGTGTCAAACTGAAGACTCTGTCAAAGAAGACTCCACACCTCCAAAGTGTTCCAGGTTCAGAAAGATACTAAGGAAACTGCAGATGTGGATGGACTGCCTCTAGACCATCTATTGGCTCTCAAGATATCCTTCAATTTAGTCTTTTTCAACACTGATCTCTTTGAATTGAGGCTTCGCAGGAGCCCTAGCAAAATGAAGATGGAGACCACTTAATTTTATTTCTGAGACAATCAAATTTCTCTCCAATAGGGCAATTTCAAGACTGCCTATTTTTGTAAATAGTGTACTGCAATCCCAATGGTAATGTCAAGCCCTATGTACCTACTTCTGGCTGCATATGGAGACATTCTCTCTGAATTCGTTTCCTTAGACATTTGAGAAATAACTGATTTTTCCTTCCCATGGGGAAAATTGAATGCACCAGAATTTCTGGTCATTTTCTACAGTTTGTTCTGTGATTTCAAAATGGTAGATCTCATTGAACACTGATAAGATCAAGCAAAGAAGCCTGGCTCTTCTGCTCTGTGCTTCCCCACTTGGCTTGAAAGGGCAAATGCCCTCCTGCTATGTCTAATTTGATTACTCTCTTCAAAGGCTGGCCAGGAATCTCAGACTCAGTCTCTCTGAGGCTGGCTTTACCCTCCCTGAGGAGGGGACCGGGACCACATTTGAATGGCATTTGCATGCAGCAGCAGGCATTAACAAGGAGGCTTTGGGGGCTCTAGGTGTTGCTGTGACATACAAAGGAGTTCTGAGGAGTGTCATTTCTTTCCCAAAGAAGTCATCCCCGATCTTGTCATCTCCTGGCCACACACCTTTGTTTCATGCATTTCTCTGAGCAAACAACAACTTCCTCAAAAGATTCATTTAAAAGGGGGAGGCTTCTTTTTACCTTGGCAAGGAGACTATTGTTGCTTGAAAACAAAAGGAATCTGCACCTTAATCCTGATGACATTGCTATAGGAACCTTATTTACAGTATGTCAAAATCCCGTTCTGTTCTTACAGCCTCATTAAATCTAAGCCTCATTTAACTAGTAGGACATTTTTACAATGGGTTTACTGGCGTACTGTGATAAATGGCTGTCTAACATCCTTCAACAATAGCCGGGCTACAGCCATAACCACGATGTGTATAAACACTACATCAGTTTAACAATACACAGTGCTGAATAGCAGGAAGTGAAGGCAAACATTTTCCCTGAGCGTTTTGTGTGTGTGTGTGTGGGGAGGGGGAGGGTTGGGGGGGGTGGGGGGAATAAAAGAAAAAAATCACCAGAGGAAAAAAAATTATAAATTTTTTTTACAAGTTTAATGTTTCTGCTGAGGATAATAAAGATGGCCTTTGAAAGTCATGACCTAGTTTAAAAAAAAAGTTGCCTGAAATTTGATAATTTGATCCCTGAAACATAAAAAGCGTTCGCAATAGAATGAAAATGACCCTGTTCTCTCTCCTTTTTAAAAAATCCTGTATCTGAGAAATGAATAGAATGGTGTGTGAATATATGCAGCTCAACCTTCTAGAGCTGAAATCCTGCTTGCTTATTCAAGAATATGGGTTAGGTTGCTGGGCAAATCAAAACAACTAGTGCTGGGCCAGATTCTGAAGACCAAAGCACTTAAAAAAAAAATCAGAAAGCCTATAAGCTCTTCATTTTTTTCTCTGTGATGGAGAATCTAGCGATCACATTCCTATTCAAGACTGTTAGGGCCTCTTCCAGGTATTTGTCGGTGCCAAAAGGGTGAAGAAGCACAAGGTTTCCTAAATTAGAGGAGAAACTTAAATGTACTCAACACATTTAGATCCTGCCTGGATTTTCACTAGCCTCTGATTTAATTTCACACCAAATGCTACAGCATAACTGGACAGAGCAAAGCCTCTAGTATTTACACTGGAGGCTAAGGTCTGACATTCTGTCTAAATGAAATTTCCCAGTTGTCCCAAGAAGTTTTTACCCTGTTTCCATGCTAGCAGTTTGAAATGTCACTACATATTGCTGCAATGACAGGTGAGCAAAAACCAAACCTGCCTTGGCTGGTGCTCAGAGCAAACAAGACTGGGAGCCAGCCTAGCGTTTTCTGCCCCGTCCCTGCTCGGGCACTGGCCCGTGCTCTGTCCCACCAACCAACATTGCCAAGGGGGCCTACAAGCTCTGCCAGTGACCCTGTCAAAAGGCCAGTTAGCAGGGACTACAAGCAATTATCATGGAAAAGAGAAGACACTAGATCTCTCTTTCTCGTTGTGCTTTAAGAAAAAAGGCTGCCTTCTGGAGTAAATGTTGGCAATAGTTCTATTTTTATTATTAAAATATACATTTGAAGCATAAAACGTGTTTTCCATTCATACATTAAAAAGAAAAAGCTAAGTATATATCCTTATGTTACTCCAATGTGTGCCCTTTGTTTTTTAATGCCAAAAGGCAGCTTCTACAACTTATGCCTTACTCCCCATATGGGATAGGACGCAACCAGAATTCATGTCTGTGTGCTTCATCAACAGTGTAAATCCATTAAGCATCCCTATTCTCCCACTGGAAGGTGTCCCTTTCCAGATCAGCTTGGCTTAACTTGATGAGGTATGGGAGCTCCCCACTCACAAAGGTAAAGAGCCCTCACCTGGGCAGTCCTACCATGCTCAGAACTGCCTCTGGGCACATGCAGCACTCATTAACCTGACAGGCATTCTGCTCTGCAAGATTGACATAGTGACGCTTTGACCAAGAGGCTCCATGACTCAGTTTCCCCACTCTAACACAGACAAGACACTGTCCTGGGTAATGTTTCATCACAGCTTGCATTCAAAACCTCTATGTCTTGCCTTTCAAGTGGAGCATACTTTCTAAGAATTTCACTTCTCTGCAGACATGTCTTTATCTGTCCTTTATAAATATCGTTTCTCGATGGAAAAGCTGCACTATATAAATAATGGAAGATACCTACACCCATTCCTTTAGTTTTGCTGGTCATTCTCAAAAACAAGGAGTGAATGAAGAATCTGGGAACATTCAGCTGCAGAAGAGATGATTAAGGAAAATGCCAAGTTCCCTTTGACTATTTGAGGAGCTGTCTGATATGTGAACAAAGACATTAGATGGATGTGGGTTCAAAGAAAGGGGGTTTGAGTAGGACACATATCCTTACCTGATGAATGGTTCAGTTGAGGGGAATAAACACATGGCAATGAGCGGAAGAGGGACTGGTACCCAACCAACAAAAATCAATCTTGACTATATATGGGGTAACAGGTGTTGGGGTCACATTCCATACATCACTTGGGCAGTAAAGCAGAGTTGATACATTCATTCATTCTCATTTTCTTTCTCTCTTTCTCTGTGTTTCTCCCCAATCCTGTGTGTGCGCGCACGTGTGTGTGTGTAGTACAGGACTGTTGTAAGAAATCCATGTACTTGATGGTTAGAAATCTTTAAGCAATATTGAAATCCTGAGATTCTATAATCCTAAGAATCAAATAGAGGAATAAAAAGAAGTGGCCTAGCACTCACTTTCTGTTTTTTATCCCACTTTTTTTCTCATGGGCACAGAATATTCTGGACCTTTCCAATGCCTTAAACAGTGCCATAATGGTTTCATATATAAGACCCTTTACACTAGCACTGTCTTTCCAGGAAGGTTAGGCTCTTAAAGCACTCCGTGGGCACTAATTATTCATGCAATCACACAGCTAGCAATAAGAACAAAAATGGTTTGGAATGGCAAATACTTCACAATAGCAACTAATTCACACCTGGAAAAAAGTGATCTATATTCCTGTTAAAAATTAATACTTCATCAAGAGGAGTAAGCTATAGAGAGAAAATTCCATTCCTAGTGGGGGTCAACCTTCTTCTCACTCTTTCTTTGATAAATTTTCTTCTCTGTCCTTTAATGGAAGGCATTTCACTTATATGACTTCCGTTGGTCTGGGGGAAAAAAACTCATCAGCATTTATGGAGTACAGCAACATGCTTTGAGAATGCATATCCAGCAATGTTCCCTGGACATGTTCTAAAGGAGCTCTGAGAACAAGAAAAAGTGGTGACAAAACAAGGGAGAGGTTTCCTGCCCTGATCTGTGACAGGTTCCAATAATGAAGGGGCTGATCCTTACTGATGTCATAAGCCCATACTATAAAAGCTCAAAAAGAGTTTCGCATTTATAGATGAGTCTGGCATTTTGACTTCCTAATTTTCCAAAAAAACCAGTTCTTTCTTTTTAAATTGCTGAAAGTTGGTATCATGAGAAGTTTAAAATTACCCCCTTGTATTTTCAAGTTGTTGATGTGTGTCCCAAGTTTGCAAAGTTTCAAACTCCAATAATACCAACAAGTAAAGAAAGATTCATGAGCTCGTATTTCCTTGGTGCCCACTAAATTCCAGGAATCGTTACATGTAAGATTGTATTTAATCCACAAACTAGTTATTTCACAACCTTTATGTTGATAAGGCTCAGAGAGGTAAGGTAACCTGCCTAGGATGCCACAGTTAATACATTCCCAAACCAGGATTATAACATAGTTCGAAGTGCAAAGGTCATGCCCTTTCCAGTACACTGCAAAAACGTTCGCGATATATGCTGTTTGGGTATTCTAGAGTTAGTAACAAGAGTCATCTGGGGTTTACTTGTGACCAGCCAAACTCATATGTGAGTCTCCCCAGAATCTCTGTCCCCAGATACAATTTGATGACACATATGAACCAATCCTAATGCATTAAATTCCTAATGTCCAAATGTTGAGAGCAACCTCTGCTGCTGCTGTACCAAATACTTACCGGGCAGGGCTGGAATGCAAGAAATGGAGCCCCACATATGATAGACAATTCATGCCACAGTGCAAGGAGCTCTACTGTGAGAGCTGAAGCCCCAGGCTCGCATGTGGGCTCTTTCAAAGCAGCATCTCCAATTTGTTCCTCAGCTTATTTTCTCTTGTGCCTAATGAGAGATTAAGATGAAATGATCTCAAAGGGCCTTTCCAGTTCTATGCATGGAGAAAATGTTTTCAGGGTGGAAGAGAAAAAGTTCGAAAATAAAGAAGGGAATCATAAGATGCTAGAGATGGAAAGAAACACTGAGATCAATAGTACAACGTTCCCATTTAAGTGCAAAGAAAGTGAAAGTCAATAGGAAAAGATGACATCCTAAATTATGGAACTAGTAAGTGAACTATGTATATAATTGGAGTCCCCCTAAGTTTCACACCAACCCTCCTTCTATAACACAGAGCAGAATGCACTTGAAATCCAACAGATCATTAAGGGAAAATATTTTAGAAATCAGCAAAAAGATCTCAATTATCCATATCCCAACCAACTCAGAACCTGAATTAACTGGCTATTTTAATTTAGTTTGCCTTCCATTTTGGAGGAAAGAAACAGAAAGATGTCCTCATCAGAAGTCAAATTACATGGAGCAATTCTAGGAATAAATACGCCACCAATCTAAACACCTACAGCTTCAAAGTCAATTGTTCTCACACATTAGTGGGCATAAAAATCACCCTGGGTGCTAAAGTGCCAATTTCCTGCTCTACCACCAAAGGTTCTCATTCATGTCTAAGAAGGGCTCAGGCACTGGGTTAACAAGCACTGAGGTCAAAGCTAAGACTTGTATTCAGGAACCATATGTTCTAAAGCTGGATGAGTGAGAACAATAAAATTATGTTAACTACGGACATCTAGAGACTAGACTGACTTAATTTTTTTTAGGACCATTTTGCACAGTTCTTAAGGTAAAGGAGTTTTTGTTCAATCCTCAGAAATATAAATTTACCCAAACACCCCACCTACCAAAGATGCCTGTTTATCTGTATTGTGCTACTTTGTGTGCACAATGTTAGCACATTCATAAAGAAACCCATTTCCTAAAGTGGGACTTTTCTGCAACCATGGAATATCTGGTTTGAAATACACAACATCACTATGACAACTCTAATTTTATAATAAGAAAACCCACAAACATCCCAGCCTAGAAAATAAAACCTAAACTATGGCTTTTGAAATACTGAGTCTCTTGAGGTTTTTCTGCAACTGCAAATGTTCAAGACTTCACAAGATGAAAGCCATGGTTAGCGCCTTGAGGTCACATGATAAGGGGAGGCCTTGACAACATCATAAAATATTCAGTATAGCAGTTTTCAAATCCACAAAGCTTCACGTAGAAGCGCTCTCTCTCTCTCTCTCTCTCTCTCTCTCTCTCTCTCTCTCTCTCTGGTATCATATTATTCCAAGAAGTAGAACGAGTTAACAGTTACCTGAAATCAGAACTAATGTCCTCTTGCTCCCTCCTCTTGGCCCAAACCTGCCATATGTGTGGTTAGGTTGGGTAACATATACCAGTATCAAACATTTCTTTCTCTCTGGAAATCCTGAGCATGTGTATTGTAGTTAATTAGCTTTGCTCAAAGGTGGCAACTGTTTTCAGAAAGCCAAACTGACATTCTTTTTTCCCAAAAATGAAAGGAAATGGCTTGAACTATCTGGAGGCAAACAGCAGCAAGGAAGCTTTATTTGAGAGTCAGCCTGGCGTCTGCTTCTCTTTGTAGACCACATGGCCACTGTGCGAATGAGAAAGCACTGGGGGCTTGGCCGTTACAAAGGCACACGGGGCATTTTGTACTTGGCACACACGAGATCAGGTGCACCCTAAAATGAAGCAGCAACGGACAGATGGGAGTTTCACACCCTGCTTATAGCGTTTTCTGCTTAAATCCAGAGGACCCTGTATCCTTTGTGACTGCTGGCTTTTCTTTTGCATTATGCCATAGTTTTTGCTTTTTTCTTCTTGTCTTCTTTTGATACATTTCTGCTTCCCTTGGCAACAATATAAGTCCAGAGTCCAACTTTCCCCCTCGCCCCCAAAATGGATAAAAACCTTTACTGACAAGAATCAGGCTGAGTGTGGTAGCTCATGCCTGTAACCCCAGTACTTTGGAAGGCTGAGGCAGGAGGATCACTTGAGGCCAGGAGTTTCAAAACCAACCTGGGCAACTGAGTGAGATTCCTGTCTCTACAAACATATTTAAAAAAAATTAGCCAGGCATGGTGGTGCACCTATAGCCCCAGCTACCCTGGAGGCTGAGGAGGAAGGACGGCTTGATCCCAGGAGTTCCAGGCTGCAGTGAACTATGATAGTGCCACTGTACTCCAGCCTGGGCAACAGAGCAAGAGCTTGTCTCTAAAACATAAAGACATTAAATAAATAAATAAATATTTAAAAAAATTTTAATGTTGAATAAAAAAAAGAATCAGTTGAATACTGGTTTTATATTGTTGAGAGTAGGGTGTGGTGGGAATTATGTCTGCTAAAAAGTAGCTTACAGATTGCTGGTGGGAATGTAAAATAGGGCAGTCACTGTGTACAGTGGTATGACAAACCCTAAAAATACTAAGCACAGAATTACCATGGAACCCAGCAATTCCGCTTCTAAGTATATACCCAAAGGAAGTGAAGGCAGGAATCTGAACAGGTATTTGTACAAGCACAATCATGGCAGCATTATTCACAATAGTCAATAGGTGGAAGCGACCCTGGTGTCCACTGATAGATGAATGGATAAACACAATGTGGTATATAAACACAGGGGAGTGTCACTCAGCTTTAAAAAGGAAGGAAATTCTGACACATGGATGGATCTTGAGGGCATTTAGGCTAAGTGAAATAAGCCAGACACAAAAGGGTAAAGATTGAATGATTTCCCTTTATACGAGGCACCTAAAGTAGTCAAGTTCGTATAGACAGAAGGAGAATGGTGGTTTCTAGGGGCTCGGGTGAAGGAGGAATGGGAGTTATCGTTTGATGGATACCGAGTTTAAGTTTGAAATAATGAAAAAAGCTCTGGAGATGGATGGTGGTGATGGTTGCACAGCAATGTGAATGTACTTAATGCCACTGAACTGTACACTTAAAAAATAGTTAAAAATGGTAAATTTTATGTTATGTGTATTTTACCAATAAAAAAATGAAAAGAATCTATTAGGAAAACGGTGACGCTGCACCAGAGATGCCACAGAACTGGCCTCGGTGAGTACTGCATTTGTGCCACAGCGAAGTTGAGAGCCAGCAAGTCTACCCTTGTTGGAGTGGAAAGCACTCTGTAGCTGCTGTGACTCACACTACAATGTCTGCACTAAGAATAGGAGTCCCAAAGACTGTCAGGCCTGTTGCAGGATAAAAAGATGGAGACTTGCCTGAACTTACAGTCCAAAGTTCAGCACCCTGAGGCAGGCATACGATAAAAAAGGCCATGAAAAAATAGAGATGTTCCCTGGAAGTTGACTATGGAGGCTAAATATTATTTATGAAGAGTAAATGTTCTTCTGGCCCTCACATATTTAAGCAAAAATCATCCTGACAATTTCATCTCTAGAATTTTTTGCCTAATCTTATTTCAGATTCTGAAGGGAAGCAGCATCTATTTCTTATCACAAATGAAAACCTTGCTACATTTCAGGAGATTATCCTGTGTAAACATTGAGACAGAAATGCTGGGCACTCACTCTCTTGCATAAATTCATTTGATCAACTTATCAATTGTAAGTCAGCAAGTTTTCATGGCTCCTTCAAGTGTTGTCAGACTTAGAGGCTTGGGATATGGGTTCTGGAGGGAGACCAAGGGAAATACTGCAGCTATCAATACAATAATCTGCACTAAAATACTTGGAAAGCTTTGCCCTAGTTTTGGGCACAGTTCTGAGAAAATAAAACTGAAAGTTCATATTGAACACCTGTTCTTCATTACCTCCTGCTTTCCAGGGTAAAGATGTCCCCATTACCAGGGAGTAATCAAAGATAGAAGCATTCCTTTAACCTAACAATACACTGAAAACAGCAAAAAGCAAACAAAATGGAAAGTCTACAAGCACTAAGCCCCAGTATGAACTCGTTTGTGTGATTCTATGACACAGCTGGAAAGAGAGAAAAATCACCCCCAACTTATACACCCAACTTGGGCGGGAAGGAATAATAGACTTCAATATATGCTTTGTGTTAAAAAAATCACTGCATAATTGTAAAATAATATGAAGACACCAAGAGTCTTTTAAAAGTATGTTCAAAAATACTCTTAAAAAGGAAAGAGACAATTAGTCTCTTTAAAATTTTTAAGTATTATTTTAAACAATGACTTCCTTTATTTAAGGAAAAAAATGCTGTTTCTATTTCTGGCCAGCAATCTATTTTCCTGGACTGGATCTCAAGAGAAGTTTACTAATGTCCAAGTACTCGCAAACAAGAAGTCTAATAACGTTCCATTCCCATCCCGTCTAACTTCCATATAACCGATTAAATAAAAAGCCACTGTAGTATTTTTAATTGATGGAAAATGAAGTAAATAGATGTATTTATTACCCACATGGCAAAAAGTATGGAAAAGGGCACAGTCCCTATCATCTGGTATTTATTTGATGAATGGAAAGTTTAACAAGATGTTTTAAAAGGCACATATGAAGAGATTTTAAATCTGGAAAGAAAAGGGTCATACAGAAGGGGAACAGTTGGGGAAAAGAGTATTAACTATTGGAGGGAAAAAAGTTGACTTTCCTAAAGAACCTGTGGTTTTCATAAAAGGAAACATAAGAGTCAGCAATAGTTCAGTGACTTTGGAATTGAATCTGTCCATTTTTATTCAATTGGTAAACTTACAACAGGGATACAAGAGGTTAGAAATCTCTATCACCTTTTCTTTGTATAGATTTATGTCACTATGAAAGTTTTCTCTGCCATCCACTCAGGGCAATTCTGAAATATCAATTACAATGTAATCCTGGTAACAACTGAAGAAAATAAACACCAAATGATTGTAATTGTATAAAGAAAGTGAGCTTCAAAGACCAGCTGTTCATTTCCTACCCCCAGTAAACAGTTCGTAGTGGACATTTGTTGATTTCCCATACTCATTCCTCCATTTCCTCTACCCGACAACCCCAACTTCCATTTGGGGATCCACAGTGAAGTGGCTGCACTTCAGGCCCAGCAAGGTGGCGCTTGTGACCCAGGTAAGGCCATTGGAGCATTCCACCCCTTTAGCCCTGGAGGTTGGTGCAGGCATGAGCATAGGAGCCAAATCAGCCAGCAGGCTCAGTCTCTGGATTTTGCTCTTTCCTCCTGGCTTAGTTCTGCAAAGTGGCCAGCAGCCATTTTGAAAGCCTGAGGAGACAGCATGCCTGAGGATGGAGCCAACCTGTGAGAAACGGAGCTCCGAAGTGTAAAAGAAGAAACAGCATCCGGGTTACATGTTAAGGCCACATTAAAACCTCTAAAGCCATATCTACCTTTGAAGTTTTAAAATATGGAGACAAAAGATTCCATTTGTACAAGGCAGTTTGGGTTGAGTTTTCTTAACACAGAATTGCTTGGAACATAAAAACCCTAACTGATATGGGATTATGTCTAAACTTTCTCTCTCTCTCTCTCTCTCTATATATATATATAGTGTGTGTGTGTGTGTATATATATATATATATAAATGAAGTAACACATAATTTGAACCCTACAATAGTGAATTTCAGAAAATACAAGTCAAGGAAGAGCTAGGTTGAAATTTACCCATGCAATACCTAAAAAAAACTTCAAAGGAACCTTTAAACTATTTGACTAAAAACTGGTTTATAGCAAGTGTTCAATAAAAATTTGATTAGTTATATCGACATATATCTATAATACTTTAATAACGACGTAAACATTATCCTAACAAGTAAGTGATATGGTAAATACATCAGCCTGTTTAAGTTGATATTTTATCAGAGGCAGAGGTTATCAGACTTGGATCTCATGGACTAGTAAAATTTCAAGGAATGTTTAGGTACTAATAAGTAGTTAATTTCTATTCTACCATGAAAGGATACTCTCACACACACATACACACACACACACACACACCACTTGACTATCATCTACACACACACACACACACACCACTTGACTATCATCTACATTTCAATTACAAAAAAAATTAAGCCTAAAAAGTAGGATGGACATAATTTCAGAATAAGAGATCATCCTTCCCAAGAAAGAGAAATTGATAACACTACATTGAAAACACAACCTACTTACACACATCATCCTTGCTTTCTCACTTTTCCATGGTAATGTCAAAAAGTTTACCTTTAGTTTCTTGTTGTACTTGATTTTAATAAGCCACTTTGAAACTCAGGCTTCACTACTTCAAACTGGCTGTTTTCCAATCATCTAGATAAACAGTTGGCATTTCATGTGTCTGTTTTGTGCCATGGGGCAGAAACCTGCTAAGTTATTTTGCTTATCAGAAGAATCTCTGATCAACTTCAGAGGCGAACCTGGGAATATTCAAAGCTATGACTTGTTGTTTATCTCCAATCAATTCACTTTTATGGTTTATAATTTTATAAAATTATAATTTCATAATTCGAGTTAGTTTCTATTGTGATAATGCAGGGATTTAGATGAGTAACTAACTCCTCTTCAAGGAACTTATCAGATTGGGGAGGCATTGCTAACACAAATAAGACACCATGGATATCTATCACAGGCTTACCGTTCAATCCAACTCAGTTAAGAGATAGGTTTTGGTAGTAAGCAAACAGTCCAATTTCTACTACTCACTAGGTATATAATTTTAGGCATGTAATCTCTAGGTCTTAGCAATGTGGTCTGAAAATGAGCGTTAGTATACCTTCTTCACAAGGTATGTTGTGAAGTTTTGAAATTTTCAGCAGTATCTGGTATATGGTAGGTTCTCAAACAGGAGAAGTGATGCTAAGCAATTTAAAATGATCTCAAATGGTTCGCGTTGGAACTGCATTTGGAGTTCATGTAGATATGGTAAGCTGGTGAGGCTGTAATATAAAACAATTGGAAATAGTGACGGGAACTACTACACACTGGAAAGTAAGTGTTCCACAAGAAGACCTTTAAACTTGTTTGGTTTTTTTGTGTGTTTTTTTCTTTGGAGATAGGGTCTCACTCTGTCTCCCAGGCTGGAATGCTGTGGCACGATGTCAGCTCACTGCAACATCTGCCTCCCAACTCAGCCTCCTGAATAGCTGGGATTACAGGCCCGCAACATCATGCCTGGCTAAATTTTGTTTTCATTTTTGGTAGAGATGGGCTTTCACCATGTTGTGTAGGCTAGTCTTGAACTCCTGGGCTCAAACAATTCCACTTACCTGGCCTCCCAAAGTGCTGGGACTACAGGTGTGAGCCACCATGCCCAGCCCAGCCTTTTCTTCTTTGTTTAAATAAAATACTGCACATGGAAAACAACATATTTAAATTCCAAACGTAGCCCTAAATTTGTGACCTTTGGCAGGTAGAATCTGAAGTAGCAGCAAAAACAGTACAGCTGACCCTTGAACAACACAGGTTTGAACTGTGTGGGTCCACTTACACACGGAATTTTTTCAATCACACACAGACTGAGAATACATTTGCAGGATGTGAAACTCATGAATATGGAGGGCAGACTTTTTGTATATATTTGCTGATTTGAGTATATGTAGGGGTCCTGCAACCAATCCCCCACATATACTGAGGGATGACTGTATAAGGTTTCAGTGTCTTTGAAAGCTACACCCAAGCTTATAGTAATTACAAGGCCTTCCCCAAAGCAGCCTATCATTAAAATATCATCCTCTTTTACTACTTTGCACAGCACTTCTCAGTGTCTGATATTCTTTTACTTTTCTTTTCAGTCGGCCTGTTCCTTGCTAGAATGTAACTCCATGAGTGTACACTCTTTGCTCTTAAGCCTGCAAAAGGAGGTGCTCTTAAGCTTGCAAAAGAAGAACAGATCTATAACTATTGAATGACAAAAATGAAAGGTATTATTATTTGTTCCTGTGGATTTCTACATAGAATCTAAGCTTCTGAGCTATAAATTTTAGTCTCTGAAACTTAATAGACTTACCTTCCCCCTTTGAATCAGGATTCAGCTAGGAGAGCAAGGTATGATAGAGTCAGGTAATTCAATCTAGGAATTAATATTAACATGGAACATTACTTTTCAAAAGTGTTAGAAGAGGAATGTGGATTTAGCAACTGAAGGATGCTGCTCCCTGCCATGGGGCTGGAGTGATGAAGGGAAGAGGTGTTGCTCAGCTGGAGGCCAGGAACACCCCGACATCCGGGCCAATGGTGGGCTATCCAGCTGGGTCCATTGAGGAAAGGGCTCTTCAGGGATGGCTGGACCCTAGATGGCAGAGGCCAATCTGCCCTGTGATGCAGAGGGGAGCAGGGCAATGGAGAATGTGCCTGAATGCAAAGAGCCAAGGATCAGGGTAGCCATTGAGTTTTAAAACATCAATACTGAAGGGGCAGTGATGCAAATGAACCTAAGGTTAGACCAGAAACTGGGCTGATCCTCTGTTATTTTCTCCCAGTTCGAATGCTTTTGCAAATTCAACTGAAACAGGGCTTTCTGGCCCCAAATACCTACTGCATTTTTGGATAAAATGCATTTGGAAGATATAACTGTTAAGGCCTATACAACCATAACATTCAGATGCTATAATTCCATGCCAATTCTGGTAACAACGGGAAACCATGCTTAATACATATGCCTATTTGAACACACTTCTGAGCCTCTGAATTGAATGTGTGTATGTATGTATGTATCATATTATAACATACCCTTTATGCATACCCAAAAATTTCAAATTTTTCCTTCACACGACAGAATTGTTGATAGAGATACTAATCTGTGTTTGATTTTCTCTCCCTTATTCTAAGAAGACCTCATGCCCCTTTGCCTCAGGGGTGTTTGTATGTGATGGTTTAAACAGAAGTTGCAAAAACACCCCACCCCCACCCTTCCTGGCTTTTGCTGTCACTGAGGGCACAAGGCTAGATCAACACATATGGGAGGAGAGCCAGGTGTGTGCCTTTGGGGACAGGGTTGAGGGTAAAGGGCTTCCAGACACAGTCAAGATTAAGCAGGAGGGGGACTCCTCTAGAATGAAAAGGGAGGGACTGTCTGGAGTAGTGAGGACTCAGCTGGACTTCCCGGCAAGCCGTCAGGCTGGGTGGGGAGTGACAAGCCCTCAGCTGAAGCAGCTGTGTGATGTCCTAAATCATGCCATCACTCCCAGCTTGAAAAGAGATCCCCAAGCCCATGTGAGTGAAAACAGAGACATTGCCTGATTTCAAGGGCCCACGTGATACTAACAGAGGACGCATCAGCAGTGGCCAGTGTGGACCACGGTGCAGAGGGCTCCCACCAAGTGGCCTGGATCTCCCCCAGGCCCTGGGCTGGGAGCCAAGGTCGAGCGAACCCCCATCACAAGTGTGATCTAATTCTTTCCCACGCCAAGGGACGAGGCTCAGATTTAGATTTACTTCCACTCTAAAAACAAACAAACAAATACATTGACGTGAAATTTCTTGCATCTGCATATCATAGTAGAATAACATTCACACCTGCTACACACATTTAAATGTTTAAAAACTCGAGTTGCTGGTGTAGAGTTATTGCTCACGCCTTGGGCTTTCATCAAGAGATGCAGCTGTGGAACTGTTGGGGGTAGGAGGGGGTTGGTTTTATTCAGAATCCTTAGCTCCGAGATGCGTTTACTGATGCTATGGCAGAACCAAGGCAAAACAACATGGAGGCTCCTTGGAGATCACTTGGAATGGACCAACAACCACATCCTACAGCTCTCCCCAGAGGCCCTCGATGCAAGTAAAAGATGCCATGTATTACAACAGTGTATCCCAAGCTTCAGTCCTCATGTACTAGAGTCATGATTCATTAGCTACATCTGCGTAGCACCTGTACTAATATTTACTAAGTATTTCTCTACATATGGTATCACTTTTATTACTTAAATAAATTTATCCTTATCCTAAACAAGAATATCCATGAAATCACAAGTGTGGCATACTACACACACACACACACACTCTCTCTCTCTTTTCAATATGCATGCAATAAATACATAATTACTAAGGAACAAATGTGCACCTGTGCACCACCTAAGATTGTGTCACACTTCACCATGTGGCATAGCCTACCACTGCATGCATTGCTGTAAGATCTATAGTTGTTCTGGATACTCTAATCTCATTTTCTCTTCCCTTCAATCTCAGTTTACAAACTTTGATAACTTTTTGATGATGGTTAGTCTGAATATAAAATGGCACTAAGGGAGAATGAAAGAGAGGCAGAGGGGAAAAAGAGGGTAGAAGGAGGAGAAGAGGTAAAATAACTAGGAGAGAACCAGAAAGAAGAAAGGAGAGAGAAAAGAAAGAAAAGATGCCCAGGCAAGACATACAAATAAAAATATTAATCATATAGGAACCTCCATATTGTGTCTGTGTGTGTGCAACACAATCACCCCGGGAAGTCTGTTCACCAAAACCACGGCTACCTCATGAAGGGGAGGTATTATCTTCAAGGATTACACAACACTGGTCCCAAGCATAAACCTGAAAATAGGAGGCATTTATGCTCTGATCCTCCAGATTCTTCCAGGGACTCTTGTAATTCACTCCACCACTGGATCTTTGCCTTTCACACCATGCAGACTTAACAGCAAGCTGCATAGCCAGCCCTCCCTACATCTTCCCCACCTACCTTCCTTATCAGTTCAGGAAGAAATTTCTGCAAAACTCTTCCCCTGGTCACTGATATCTCTGGGAACCAAATCCATTAAGATATTTTTGATCCTTACTCATGCTATTTTGAATGTCTGGTGCACAGGAAGGAACCGATAAAAATAGAATTACAATGCCCTTACCGCCAAAGTAGCAAAGGAGCTGATTAAGATTGATGTCTGAATAAATATACAATAGCAGGCCCTACATTTAATAGCCTTTGATGGAAGTGGAAAAGAAATGTAGTTTTCACTGACTTTATGTGCCTGCATTTCTGTTTCCTTACTGTCTACTTTTTTCTTAAAATATGGCCTATCTTTTTCTAATATCAAAAATATTGAATAGTAATGACAACAATAATACAAAATAATGGCTAATATTCATTGAGCACTTACTAGATGACAGACATGGTTCTAGAAAGTTTACATGTATTAACTCATCTAGTTCCCATAGCAGCAAACAACCTAATAAGGATGCATGCATACTGTTATTCCTTTTTAAATGAAAAAACTCAGAATCGGAGACGTAGCACCAGCGTAGTAGAAAAAGCCAAGTTCAGTCCTACTTCTCCAATTAAGCATATTCCCCTATTAAGTACATTACTATATAATATCTCTTGTACCTGGCCTCCTCTTCTGTAGTTAGAGGTACCCAAGGAGCAGGTTGAGAACTAAATAGAGAGGTGTGTAAAGCCCTTTAGAGAGTGCCTCCCACAGAAGTAAGCCCTCAAATGCAAGGTGTTATTATCATTATCATTATCATTTTCACCATCATTATCATTATCATGATCACTCCTTTCATATCCTCCATTGATTAGCAGGCAAATGGCTTCCCTCTCTATACCTATTAATTTGATAATACAAAACCAGTAAATTTCCCTAAAGGAGCATGGTCTGATTCTTAAGAATTCTTCAAGGAAAGGACTTAGGGCTCATTATCACTGTGTCATGGAAGGTACCAAGAGAACTCCATGGAGAGTAGCTTCAGCCCAGCTAGAATCATATCATTTGACCAGCAATATCTAATTCATTATTTGCTGCAACTTCAACTTGTGAGTGGTTGTACAAGTGCTTGGTGACTGAATTTTTTATCTGTCCATTTTAATCATTTTATCCGCTTCGATTTTAGCATGTTCTTTCATGAAAATTTATTATTCATTTTCATTTTTAAGGTATACATAGGATGGTGCATCATGAAGTGGACAGCTGGATGGTCAGCTCATGATTCTAATATAAGAGGTTTTAGAAAACCTCCCTTCACTTATCCCCTACCCTACTGACCCAGTATGGTCAGTCAAGCAAACAAGTCCCCATAATAAGCAGCAAGCACCACTTAAAAGTTGATTGAAGTATGTATACATTATAGTTAGATGGGAGGGATTTTTTTTAATGTGTCCAGAATAGACAAATATATAGAGACAAAAAGTAGATGAGTAGTCGTCTGGTGACAGGGGGTAGAGGGCAGAGAAATGGCCATCAGTAGAATTAGAGAAATGAACTACTCATAGTTATGAGGTTTCTTTTTATGTGATGAAAACATCCTAAAATTGACCGTGGTGATGACTGCCTAACTCTGAACATACCAAGAATCACTAAATTATACACTTTAAATGGGTAATCTGTATGATACATGAATTACATCTCAAAACTTTTTATAGAAGTCGACTGCCAACACCTTCATATCACTTAGTCTTATCTAAATTATCTGTGCCCTGAGCTACTTTTATCTACATCCCCCGAATCTCCCAGTCTTCCCAGCTAAGGGCCTGGTGGCTTATTTCTACTTTAAGACTCACGTTGCTACATTCGTTAATCTAACCCGTAGTACCAAGTTCTAGTTTCAATGGCCGCTTTTCTCCCTGCTTCTTCCCCATCTCTTCTGCCTCTAGCCATCCTGCATAGACCAATTTTTAACCTCTAAGATTCTCTCCATGAATATGCCTCTACAGATAATGGAAGAAAGAAGCTTGCAGGATGTGCCACGTAGAAGGGTGCCCATAGGGCTCCTTGGAAAAAGACTCAATTAGTGGTTCATTATCAGATTACTAGAGAATCATTTAATATTAGCCAGCAAGCCAGAAATCTAATCTTAACTTCTCCCTTGCCCTCAGCCCATTAGTTCTAAATCTTTCGATTCTATCTTCTCCGCTTCTCTTGGGTCTTTCTTTCCTGATCATCTCACATGATGATGCTTCAAAGTAAGATCCTAAACATCTTGTTCCTGGACAATTATAACATTCCTGGTCTCACTTCCTTCCCATTCCCTTCATCTTAGTCCACACTGCTGCTAGAGTTCTTTCCAAAAGATAAATATAGCCAAATAATTGTCCTACTTAAAACCTATCCATGGTTCACCAAAACCACAGGATACAATCCAAGCTCTCTCACCCAGCACATGAGGCCTTTAAGGCCTTCTCATCCTACCACACATGTCCTGCATTCTTACTTGCTTCTACTCATTGGGCATGCTGCCCTTTCTGCCTTAAATATCCTCTTTTGGATTATTCTTAGTCTTCCTGAAGCTTGTCCTTACCCAAGCTGAATTGGGTGCTCATCGTGTCTGTCTCCCAAGTCATCTTACAAAATTGCTGTAGCACTTGTGACAATCTATTAAATGATCTACTTCTCTCTCTCTTTTACTAAGAGGCTTATAAAGGTTTTCTAGGGTCAGTATTTTAATTTGTTCATTCCCATATTCCCAGCACCTAGGACTGTGCCTGATATTAAAGTGAGCAGGCGTTCGATAAATGATAGCTAAGTTAACGAACAAATGAAACTCAAGACATAGGAATAAGTTTCTACCATTGATGCAGGGGTGTGCATGTATCCTAATTTGCTATCTTTTTCTCTTGGAACTATAACCCATGGGTTTTTGAAGGATAACTAATCAATTTAATGCCCAGACTCAGAATAATCTCATAAACCACATGCAACTAAATGACAAAAAACATTTTTCAAGGTTAATAAAGTCAAAGTGTGATTCTTGTCAATCCCAGCTACAGTGCACACCATTTGTGCACAACATTTGGATATGTCTACAGAATATGTCTCTCAAATTCAGCATAAGGCTAGGCGCAGTGGCTCCTGCCTGCAATCCCAGCACTTTGAGGGGCTAAGGCGGGAGGACAGTTTGAGCCTAGCAATTTGAGACCAGCATGGGCAACATAAGACCCCGTCTCTACAAAAAACTAAAAAACTAGCCAGGGTTGTGGTGCATGCCTGTGGTCCCAACTACTTGGGGGTCTGAGGTGGGAGGATTGCTTGAACCCGGAAGGTCGAGGCTGCAGTGAGCCATGGTGGTGCCACAGCGCTCCAGCCTAGGCAACAGAACAAGGATCTGTCTCGAATAATAATAATAATAATAATAAAGCATAAAAATCAAGGGAGAAGAGGACCTTAGTTGCAGCGTAGGGTACTGTGACTCAATAGAGATTGTCAACCTGATGCTCACAGAGAGGCTTCACACTTTTGCTCCAAGTACCTTCACAACCCAAGTGTCCATCAACAAATAAATGGATAAACAACATGTGGTATATACATACAATGGAATATTATTCAGCCTTACAAAGAAAGGAAATTCTAACACATGTTACAACACGGATGAACTTTGAAGGCATCATGCTAAGTGAAATCAGCTGGTCACCAAAGGACAAATGTTGTGTAATTCCACTTATATGAGTTACCTAGAGTAGTCATATTCATTGAGACACAAAATAGAATGGTGGTTACTCGGGGCTGGGTAAGAAGGAAATGGGAGCTAGAGAACTGAGTTTTAGTTGGAGAAGCTGGAAAAGTTCTGGAGATAGTGTGACAGTTGCACAACAATGTACACATACTTTATGCCACTTAAAATGGTTAAAATGGCAAATTCTACAATATACACATTTTACCACTATAAAAAATTTTGTAGAATAGAATTCAAAATATCAAAGTGCATATTATGTACAATGGATAAACATCCTCTATGAAATTTTTATTTCGGTTCCAATAGTTATATATACTTATTTTTGGTATAAAACAGATTTCTTACTGTGAGTTGTGGTTAAAAAAAAGTTTAAAAGCCACTGTTCCAACAAAATATCTTTAGTAGCTACATGGTATTCTATCATATGGATACACTGCAATTTGTAAACTGTTTCCTTGGTTTTGGACATTTTTTGGCTGATTCTCTCTGTGGTGAACACTTTAAATACAAGTCTTGGCATGTATCTCTATTTTACCTCTCGTTACACATTCACTTTCTCAGCTTGTTTCCATAATCATTTCTGTACTTCACAATCAAACTCTCTAATAGTTTCAGTTTTGTCTTTTTATCTGGTTTGCATTAGTAACCATGAACATAAACTCCATCTTGCCAAAGGTCCTACCTAGCTTCTGGAAATGCCTCTGTCTGCCTCATGTATCCAGTCCATGATTTAAGGCTCTCAACAGAAAACTTCAATGTCAAGAGGTATTAGCAAAGTATTTCCTCTGTTGCCACTGCCACTGTGATGGGCAGCCTCTAAGATGATGGGTAGCCTCTAAGATGTTCCCAGTGATCTCCCTGTCTGGTATTCATGCCCATATGTAATTGTTGCCCCCTTGGGTATGGATATGGGCTCGATCTAGTGACTTGCTTCTAATAAAAAAAAAAGTTCAGCCAAAAGTGATGGAGTATTACTTCTGAGATTAGATTACCAAAAGACCTTGCTTTCCATCTTCCTGCCTCTTTCTCCTCCTTCTGATTCAAGCCAGTTACCATGTTGTGAGCTGCCCTGTGGAGAGGTCTGTATGGCAAGGAATAGAGAAAGGGCACTGGCCAATAGTCAACAGCAAACCCAGAAAACCGTGAGAAACTGAGCCCTTCAGTCCAACAACCTGCGAGCAACTGATTCCTATCAACAGCCACCTGAGTAATGTTGGAAGTGAATTCCACCCAAGTCAAGTCTTGAAACGAGACCACTATTCTGGACGACATATTCATTACTGTCTTGTGAGAAAGACTGAGCTAGAGGACCCAGCTTTAGCTGCGCCTTGGTTCCTGACCCATAGAAGCTGTAAGATAATAAATGTTTGTTATTTAAGCAGCTGCATTTTGTGTTGATTTTTTTACATAGCTATAGCTAACCAATATAGCCACACTCAGATTGCTGGGCTTAATGGAAGTTTAAGAAGGCATTAACCATTCCAGGATTTTCAATTCATCATCACCACCACCACTATTGAGAGTGTTCTAACCATGAACAGATGGCCATGGTCCTAGGAAAAAGAGGTTGGAAGACAAATAGGACCAGGAACTTAAAAATGTTACCACCAATGAGATTCCTCATAGTGACATCACTCACCTCATGTGTTTATCTTTGAGAGAGAGGACAACTGTTATTTTTGCCTGTGGAACATTTAAACCACCTTATTCTGGTAATAGCACACCAATTTTCCCTTGAAAACTCACTCCTATTCCACTGTTAATTTGTGTGGTATAGATGGGGTCCACTCATACCCTGCCCGGCTTGGGAAGGAGCACATGACTATAACTTGCCCATCAGTGCATTTCATCCTCCTTCCCACACTGATTGGTCCAAAGAAAAACATGCAAATCAAGCTAAAACAATGAGAGTCTCATGACTGAATGGAAAGCTCAAACTGCCAGCAGCCACCACAAGAGGCGTCTGTCTACAGATGAAGCCAACACTTAAGGACCCAGCCAATAATACGAAATAAGAAGTGAATTCCAACAGTAACATTGGTATCTGGATCAAGTCATGCTTGATGTTGGTTATCCCTGAGGACTTCTAAATTATGTAAGCCAGTAATTTCCCACTTTTTGAGTCATTTTGAGTTGATGTCTTGTTACTTGCAGCCAAAAGAGTTTTAACTAATATGCCCCTCTTGCTTTGCTGCTCCAAGATTTCAAGCAAAACAAAACAAAAAACTGCATAATTTGACAGATTAGCGAATGTTGCTGATACAAATTGAAGTTTTCCCTTATTACTGAAAGCGATAATAGCCTTGAATGTAAGTTATGGTGAGCATGGTTCTAGAAAGGTTATTCTTTGATATCTAAGATGGATAGATATGAAATCTACAATTGGATTATTTTGTTTAAGAAGACTTGGGTTTATTTTCATCTTTTTTCTCTCCGATGACAGAAGTGACTGACATAAATGTATCTATCTTCCTTCCTTCATTCTTCAAATATTTGTTAAATCATGTCAAATAAATGTTTAATGAAATAAGCCCCAGAAGATGACATTCAGCCGAATATCCTTCTCAAAACAATTTTATTGGGATAAAATTTATGTACAATAAGCTGTATCTATTCAGATTGTACAACTTTACAAAATGTTGCAGATATATACGTACTATAATGAAGACACAAGGCCATAATTAATATACCAATCATTTTTATCACCCCCAGTATATTCCTCATACCCTTTGCAGTCTGTGTCCTTCCCTCTGTCCCCAGTCCAAACAATCATTGATGTTTTGTCACTTTAAATTAGTTTGTGTTCTCTAAAATTGTATACAAATGGAATCAGAGTAAACGTACTCTTTTGTGTCTGGTGTCTTTCATTCAATATAATGATCTTCAAAATCATTCATGTTATCCCATGTTTTAGTATAGTTCATCCCTTTTATTTGCTGAGTAGTATTCCAATGTACAGGTTGTTTCCTGGTGTTGGTTATTGTGAATAAAGCTATTAAGAATATTTGTGTACAAGTCTTTATGTGGACATATATTTTTATTTGTCTTGAGTAAATAGGAGCAGAATGGCTAGGTTGTACAGTAGAAATGGGTTGACTTTTTAAGAAACTGCCAAAAAGTTTTCCAAAGAGGGTGTTCCATTTTACATTCATATCTGCCTCTATTTGTGGATCCATATATTTGTCATTCTTGGTATTGTTAGCTTTTTAAATTTTAGCCATTGTATTGTGTGTGCAGTGGTATCTTGCTATGGTTTTAATTTGCATTTCAGCCATGACTAATGATTTTTTAATATCTTTTCATATACTTATTGGCCATTTGCATATATCCCTTTATGAAGAGTCAGTTCAAACTTTTGACCATTTTTATTGGGGTGTTTTTGTCTTTTTATTAGTGGGTTGTAAGACTCCTTTATGTATTCTGGATACAGATTTATGTAATATCCAGATTTACAGGTTGAAAATATGTTCCCCTAGACTATGTTCCCCAAGACTGTGGACTGCATTTTGATTTTTGTAATGATGTCTTTCAAAGACTGAAAATTTTAAAATTTTGGTAAAACTCCTATTTGTCATTATTTTCATCAATGGTTTATGTTGTTTATGTTTTTTGCGTCCCAATCTAAGAAACTTTGCCCATTCCAAGGTTGCAATGATTAAGCTTTCTTCTAGAAGTTTTATAGGTTTCATTTTTTAAATAAATTTTAAGTGTAAGATCTATTTTGAAATTATTTTTGTACATGGTATGAAGTACAATGGTTTTCCATACTGATATCTACCTGTCCAGGTACCATTTATCGAAGACTACTGTTTCTTCATTAAATGGCCTTGAAACTGTGCCAAATTCATTTGGCTGTATATTTATGGGTCTGTTTCTGGACTTACTTTTCTTTGACATTGATCTATGTGTCCACCTATTACTTTGTTTTGAATAATAAAAGCTTCATAGTAAGCCTGAAATCAGATAATACGGTCTATCAACTTTTATTTTTTTAAACTCATTTTAACTATTCTAAATCTTTTTTATTTTCAAAAAATATTACAATCAGCTTGTTTATTTCCAAAACCCAGAAGCCTGCTGAGATTTTTACCCAATCAGTAGATTGAGCTGAATCTACAGATCAAGTTAGGGAGAAATGAGCAGTTAGCAAACATAATAAATCTTCATTTATTTAGGTCTTCTGTAATTTTTTCAGCAATGTTGTTTGGTTTTTCAGTGAAGAGATTCTACATATATTTTGTTATATTTGCTCCTAAATATTTTAAGGTTTTGGTACTACTGTAATTAACATTTTAAAAAATTCATTTTAAATTTTATGCTGCAATTATGAAAACATACAATTCGTTTTTGTGTACTAATCCTGTATCCCATAACCTCATTCTTATTCACTTATTACTTCTAGAAGCTGTTTTGTAAATTCCTTAGAATTTTCTACATTGACAACCCTGTCATCTGCAAAAACGGACAATTTTACTTTTTTGTCTCCAATCTTCACTCCTTTTATTTCTTTTTTGTGTGTTTATTACACTGTGGAGGACCTTCATAACAATGGTAAACAGGAGTGTCAATCCAAGAATCCTTATACTGTTTCTATCTTAGTGTGAAAGCATTCAATATTTACCATCAGTTGTGATGTTAACTGTAGGACCGTAGTCTTTTATCAAATTGATGAAGCTTTCTACTCCTGGTTGCTGAAAGTTTTTATTATGAATAATATTGAGTCTTTTTGGATGCTTTTTCTGCATCTATTAAAACGGTCACATAGTTTTTCTCTTTTATCCTGTTAATAGGGTGAATTAGATAGATTTTTTTTACACCCATCTTGTATTCCTGGTATAAACTCACAATGATCATAATCTATTAACCTTTCTACATGTTGTTGGATTTGATTTGCTAATCTTCTGGAAAGTATTTTAGTTTCTGCTCATGAGGCATGTTATTGTATAATTTTTTTGGTAATATATTTTTGTTAGTTTTGGTATTAATGTCATGCTGGCCATAAAACGGGTTGGGAAGCATTTCATCTTCAAATTTCGGAAAGATTTTCTGTAAGATTTCATTACTTCTTCTTTGAATGTTTAAATGTTGATATCTATGGTGGGCAGTAGCTCGGATCTCAGTTCAGACACTTTCAATCTGCCCCTACGTGCATGGCTCAGGGGCCAGAGACTTTGTAGAATTTACACAAAGAATTTGGTGTTTCTCTTATTTGTCTCTCTCTTTTTTTCCCCTAGGATTCTCCCTCACTCTCTGGTGGCTCTGGTTACTCTGAGCTTTTTCAAATGGATTCCCCTGCCAAAAAGAGTACGGGCTGTCTGTCAGAATTTTAGCTCTATCATGACACTGTTATACTCAACTGTGGCTACCCTCCAGGTAAACCCACAGAAATGAAAAACTTTATTGGAGTTGCTTCCTCTAAGTTTCAACTCCCCTCCAAAAGCCTACTTGCTTCTGTGCACTCTCCAAAGCCCTTGGGTAGTTATTCTATTTGTTATTTATAGTTATTTGCGGGAGACTTAATCTGTTAGGAGCTTATTCCTCCATAACTAAAGTAGAAACCCATAGTATCTTTTGTATAAAGTTCAAAATCAATAACTATATATTGTTTAGACATGTGTATTATAAGAAGCATCTAAATAAGCAAAGTAATGTAAAAAACAAAATTCAGATTAATGTATACCTGGAGAAAGAAGGCAGGAGATAAGAGACAGGAAAGCACATAGATAAACACAAATTATTGTCAATGTTCTAGTTCTCAGGCTCTCTGTAGGTTAATGGATGTTCACTACATTACTCATAAACAGAAAAAAAAAAACTAATGATAATAAAGGCTAGGCATAGACCAATAATGGCAATGCATCATAAACAAAGGATTTTGATTAATTTACTTCTATCCATCTAAAAACAAATGCTGTCAGAATCCCCATCTTGTTCCTGGACTCCTGAAAAGGCTCTAAACCAACAAGATTCTGAGACGCTGTAGTCACAGGGTCTATGAAATGGCTAAGGATTTATGAGATTCATTTATAGGTAAAATTTATGGACCACTCAAATTTAGGCATGTCTTAAAACACGTGGTTAATAACAACAAAACACCTTAAATAACGTTGTCGTTTTGAACGGAAGAAGACGGAGGAAAACCATGCCTGTGTGTAGTGTTGTGGGGTTTTTATTGTTGTTCACAATATGAGCAGGCTGGTTGACAGAGAAAAAAGTTCTTGATGCTTTAGATGAAAGGAACAACAAGAAAAGAGATTGAACTCAAGAATATCGAAGCAGTCTCAAAGCAGGAGAAAACCTCAGCTTGCATGCCTAAAAGCTTATCCACATGTCAAGGGCCGTGGGACATTTTCCCAGAGGGGCCTGGACAAGAAGCCTCCCTGGTCTTATTATCCTAAACTAGGCTGAATGGAACACCAGGGAATATGCCGGAGGGAGGGAGATCACACTGGCCAAAAGGGTGGAAAAAGTGATGCAATCAGAGAGCTCTTTCCCATCTCTAATTTTATGACTCTAAAAAGGAAAGAGAATTCAAACCGCTTCAAAATAAGATCACTGGAGAACTGACGTAGATGACTGGATCTGTTGAAAAATAAGTTTATAAAGATGCATTTTTCTGGTTGATAATTACATATAATGCCAAAGGATATCTCCACTTAGCTACTGCTTCATATCAAATAGAGAGTACAATTTTAAACTAAAGCAGGATAATTTCTCTGGCAATTGAGAAGAGTAGGGGGAGAATCTACAAACAATAACGCTGAAAAGTAAGGCTTCCCTCCCCAACAACTGAAAGCTTGACAAATCATGCTTGTTGTTTCATTGCTCAGGATGTTTAAAATAGTGTAGGCAGAAAAGTCTCTTCCACCTGCTTGCTATGAGGTTTGATTTTGAGGATAGTGTACTCCGAAAGACGTACTTCTAAAGAAAAACAATACCATTTGATTTTCTTTCCATTTTTAAAATCTGATATCATTAATAATAAATTTTATGTATTTTTCCCAAGTCAAAGAGAGAAATACCTTATTAGTGACTGTCTGTTGCTTACACTGAAACAGCCATAAAAACATATTTTAAAAGCTATGCCTTCTAAAAGTGCCTTTTTTAGAAAAAAAAAAAAAGAGAGAGACTGAGAAATTTGCTAATTGCTCTCAAATTCAAATCTCCAATCAGCTGAACACAATTGTAAGTAAATAGGGCTTCTTTAGGGGAAGGTAATCCTAATTATGTGGCAAGCTACAAGGACACCCAAGTTTATGTCAGTAGCAGATTCTGATAAGATATGCACCAAAGGAATCATGTCTGGACTGTTTCAACTGGGAGGGTGTTGGTGTAATGTTGGTATTTAGCTGTGATCTAGAGATCAGCAAAGGTCAGGCTGGACAAAACAGCGCCTAATGAAGCTTCTAGTGTTTGGGGTGAAAGAGCCACAAAGCCTTTCAAATTAGCAGCTGAATCCTGACACTCATTAGTGATTATATATGCAAGGGCTGCATCTTCGGCCCCAACCAGTAAAACAGCCTAGACACTCTGCATACACACAAAAGAAATAAAGTACGTACAAACATAAAGAACTAAAACCTTTTAAATGCCTTTCCCTTCACATTCTGACATTTTCTTTTCTTTCTCGCTTTCTTGTCTTTTTTTTTTTTTAAAATATTAATGACAGGACTGCAGTGTGCTTACCTTCCAATTTCATGTTAAAATAATTACCATCGCCGTGACTAAAATGAGACTTTCAGGTTTTTATTTTAATCAAGGAAGGTCTAGTCAGAAATTGCTCTGCTAAGTTCTGTACAAGACATAATACACTCTTGTTAACTAACAAAGCCAATAAATCAAGCTGAAGCACTTATTAAACTATCTCACAAGACTAAATTTATCACTGATGACAAATTTAATTTGGAGTTCTGAAAGTTTGCTCCTTGCATATACTTCAACAGATTTTTTGGAGGGGGCAGCTATTTCACAAGTAATGAATGCTAAATTTACTTGAAATTTTTAGAGATATAAAAGACAACTTCCAATAAAAAACTGTGTTCTTCCTAGAGTGTCGCTATCACTAGAAAAAAGTTATGCATTAAAATTCTTTTCCAGTGAGGCTATCCTTTGCACATTAGAGTTAGAAGAATTTTTTAAATGGTGATAATGAGCATTTTACAAAGCAATTTATAACCATCACTCAGCCCACACTCTATCTCCACAGGTAGGTCAGTTTTTGTCCCTTGTTAATGAAGATAAGAAAATTGAGATACAGAGTTTTCCCTACATAACAGGTAGAATAATTTTAATCTGCGGCAAGGTCGTTTGGTATAAGGGAGGGTGGAAAGAAAAAAGTGAGGAAACGCACAAAATTATATTGGATCTTCTTACAGTAGCTAATACTGTAGCTAAAAGGATGATATTCCCACTTTAAGAATCAAAAGAACTACAATTCAAATCCACATAAAATTTTATTAATAGGCGACCCTTCCTTGACACCATGCTTCTAGACTATAATATAAATAATGCCTTATTTTCTGTTCCAGTCAACTGCACCGTGCAGTTTATTATACACCACAGCCAGGTTACACAAGTTATATTTTCTATAAACTTTTCCTCCTCCTAAAACATCGCTCTACGATTCCACATTAGCATTTTCCTATTGTCTTTTCAAACAGTATTTTCTTTCTTGACAGTGCAATCAGCGTATAAAAACCAAATTTCACCACCTGGTCCCGTTTAAAGCAAACCGAGCAGCCTGAACCACAGCCTGACAAGGAGAACGCATTAAGCTCTTGAACAAAAGCATCCAAGTCGACCTGTTTTGCAGACTGATTAATAGAAACAAGCTCCAAGGACTAATCACAAGTCGAGCCCTGTTTTGCAGATTAATAGAACAAAGACACACGAGAGGAGGGGAGCTTACAGCACTAGAATACAAATAAGCAAAGGTAGGCACCAGGCTTTCCTTGACTGAAGTCACGTCCTGTAAAGCCAGACCCAGGAACCCAAGTATTAGGGTGTCACATTCAGGGATGGATCAAAACACAGCACCAAAAAGGTCTGGGTTTTATCATTCAGCCCAGCACTGGAGAGCCATCTAGGTTCTACTATCTTAGGAGACTCTGATTTAAAAAAGAAAACACATTTTTTCGGCTGAATAAATGCATGGTTCTGGTGCTTTGGGGGTTTCCTTGCATGTCAGCCAGGCAAACCACAGTACTTATTGAGGACAGACCCTTCCACCTTCCCATCTTTGAATGGGGTAATCTGTGAAATATGTACATATGTGCCAACCCACACACACACATGGATCATATACGTGATGACGGCATCAAGTTTGAAGGACAGGGTTAATTTCCAATTACTCACAGACACACGTTTTACGGCTACAGAATGTGGCCTTTCTTCCTGACTGTAAAAATAAAACTTACCCACTGTAAGAACGTACTAAATCCCAGGAAAAGTAGAATGAGAGAAAGAAAAAAAGAACATTCGTAAGAGAAAATCGCTGTATACTTGTGGTGCATTATCTCTGTTTTTGTTTTCTAACTATATTTGTATGTTTTTATAATGCAATGGTCCATCTGTACATTCTTGGTGAGGATATGGCTTCTAAAATGCTTCCTGCTAAGTGTAAGAAGAAAAACATACCATTGCTTTCCGATGACTGATGCTAATTCTTCAAGGGACAAAACCATTCAAGGTGAATGTAAGAATGCTTTTACTGGAATTGTGAAATCTTCATCCATGTGAGTATGTGGTTAACTGAGGAAAGTTTGCACAACTTGGGAAACATAATTTTTAAGAATCGAGATGTCTACTTTTTGCACGATTTCTATTTTTGATGATTTTCTACATTTAACTATTTCCCTTCAATTGTTTTTTCTACTCTTACTTATAGAAACTCAGATAAAAAGCTTTTTTGGTCTCGTTCAGATTATTTGATGCAATATTTTCAGAGTGAGACAAAGAGAATGGATTTTCTCTGGTATATTTTTATTCTACTTAACCAATAATCCACTGATTCTGTTTATTGCAACAATCAACAAAGCAAAAATGCATTCATAATTATACATCAAGAGTTACAGAGTCTCAGAAAAAGTCTCAGAACTGACTTTAGAGCACTGTTAAGCCTGTGGTTTACAGGCTAGCCAAACTTCAAAATTTCCTATGAACTGTTTCTTCTATTTCTCTCAGACTTTTCAGAGCAGAGTTCGAACTCTATAGAAGGTAATTCCTACAGCAAATAACCTTAAATACCAATACCCTCCTTAAAAACCAACATCTTCTGATTTTCCCTTTAATAGTAATGCTGAACGGCACATACAGTGTGAATGTAGCAAGGCACTCAATACCCTCAAAATTCGCTCGTCTTTCATGGACCTGCCTCTGAAGCTGCTGTGCAAGCCGGCAACCACACAGAATTCGCCTCCGGTAAGAATTATTTAAAAGCATAAAGGTCAGACCCAGCATCGCAGACACACATTTGGGTTTTCCATTTTTCTACTTATTGTACTGCCCAATAGGTAAGTACTTCTTTCAGAACTTATCTTTCTAAGGGAAAGGGCTGAATGTGGATAAGAAAAGGAACTAGTCTTGGCTATATCTTCTGAAAAACAGGAAGCATTAAGTAATGTTTAGTAACAGAAGCAGTAGCATCAGCATAGCCTAAAATCCTCATTCTCAAATGCTTCCTAAATATTATTTAAAATATATATTTAAATGCAAAACCCACAAGTGAACCCTATGAATTTTTAAAACAAACTTGTCTTCCATAATTTTTCCCCTTAAATCATAACACCAAAGGAAAAGAAGAAAAGTGGGAGGGAGCGACTTCTGCCAACAGCCTATTCCAACTAGTTAGTTTTGCCATCAGTAATTTCTGATTAGGTTTTAGTCTAGCATCTTTTATTTTGTTCTTCAAAGATCAAAGCAAGAAAGGTTTTTCTATTGATGACTGACTCAAAATAATAAGAGGCCTCAATTATGGGTAGTGATTTAAGAGCTGGACTTTTAAATCATTAAGACAATAAAACACTTTTTTTTTCCCTGAGTGTCTGTCTTTGATGATCCTCTTTCTAGAGCCGTGATACTCCAAAGCTACTTCCCATGGCTCACGAAGCCTTGTGTGGCATGGAAAGTCAGTATATCCTATTAGGTTTAGCTTTGAGACTGATATATCCCAGAAATTCAGTACATATGGTAGCTTGAAATGTAGAGAGAAAAACAATAATCACAGTTTATTAAACCAGGCAGCCATCAACGGCACGTAGTTCTATATGCAATCATTGTGTACATAAAGTATAAAAGAAGTGCATAACCAAGTTTAGGAAATAATGAAAAATCAGTATGTTGACTCTGCTCTTTTTCTTCCCTTTACAAATATAGCATTGGTTTTAGTCTTCAATGTTGACTTACTGTTGATTCATATGAAATTTTAGCACCATTTTTTATTTAATGTGATCCATCCTGTAAACCCACCACACCAAGACATTGGGCCTGAAAATATCTAAATTAATCATTAAATATCACTGGCACCTTCAGATGCTGTCTTGGGAAATTTTATCCTAGGAAGACTATTAATTAAGCTAGGTCTTAACCACTTCCTCTAGTATGCCCTTCTATACCAGGTACTTCTCATTGCCTTTTTATTTCTTTTCTTGCTACAAATTTTATACTTAGACATTATTAGTGATAGTAACTGTATTTACACTTTAACCAAGCTGATCTTTTATATTTGAGCAAAATAGTCTTCCCATATCCTCTCCTGAATTAATGCAGATTTGTAGCTCACCTTTGCAGCTCTTTGCAGAATGCATATACATGTTGCTAACCCAGAGACTTCAAAGTTTGACACTCACTTGGTGTTGGAGCAGCCCTCATGGAACAGTCCACATGTAATTTATAGTCACCATCCAAGATTACCCTTATTCTTCCTGGGTGGAAACACACTGCCAACATTACTCATACACTGAAAATGATCCTCCATGTAAGTGACCTTCAAAATGCCCATATGTCTTCATTTAACAGACATCTATCCACTCTTCCATGCCTTTTGAACAAATGCAGTTGAATATGGGGTTCCTTTCCTAAGTTGTTTCTACTTATCCAGATCATAAGCAACCTGCCATGAAAAGAAACTGTGCAATATCCACTTTAAAACATTTTCTCTCTTTCTTTATTCCCCTGCCCCCACCAACACATAAACAAGGGTAAGCATTTTCCTAGACTAAGTTTACTATTTATCTCATTTCTACTCTTTTTGCTTCTTCTCTTCTACCATGGTAATACCACCATAGAAACTAAGCAAACAAAACAAAACCGAAAAATAATAGCCATTACAAAACTAACAAGTGTTACCTTTTGGGGGAAAAAAATATTAATTGAGCATTTACTGAGTGCCAAGAACTTAACATACATGATCTTATTTTAATCCCATGAAAAATATACAGAAGTAGTGAAGAACATAAAGGGTTTGGAGCCAAACAGATTTGGGACTGATTTACAGTTCATTGCAAAATAAGTGTCCTTGGGTCAATTATTTAATTTCTCTAACCTTTAATTTTCTCATCTGCCAAATGAGGGTAATATTATCTTCTTTATAGGGTTGCTTTGAGGCTTAAAAACAATTTTACAACTGGAACCTGTATGTGAATGATGCTCAATAAATAGTAGTTATTATTATTACTTATATATGCATTTGACAGATGAAATTGTGGTTCAGAGAGATTGCATAACATGTATAACCAGGTAAATAACAAGTGTAAATGTTACACATGTAACACATAACATGTGTAACAAGGTAAATAAGTTCTAAATGATCAAAGTGAGACCCAAGCTTGTTGGGAACAGTGTTTCTAAGGCCAAAGCCTGCGGAGCTCTGTACCACTGCCTCCTTCCTTCTGTGGGTAGAACAGAGTTGTAGATGTTTGAGCTATACCCGATGTGGGGAGCACATGTCTTCCTGCTGGGGAAGCCCTGCCAGAAGTTTTGTAGCCTAAGGAACTGCTTGTTTAAGGGAAGAGAGAATTAGCAATAATTTTTTCGGAGAACAGTTTCGACAAAGCCTTCACCATCAGAGGGGATGTCCCTAGGCCCATGGTGGGTCTACAAGCCCGACCAAGTCTCCCATGGGCTTATAGATGAACCCTTGAGAAGGTGGGTGACATCATGCCTTGACGTTGCTCTCACAAAGCAGCCTAGAAGGCAGGGGGCTTCTCCTGTATGAAGCACAGAACACAACATGGCTTTGATTATTAAGGCTGGGTTGTGAAACCACTTTGGCAGCGTGCAGGCTCATCAGAAGGGGCGGAAGGATGTCCTGCGGCTCTGCAGATGTGGTGCTGGCAGAAGAGGAGCACCCGGTGGAAGAAGCAACCTCATCTGTCCAAAGCTATGTGTGCTCCAAAACCCCTCTCACCTTCATCAGAGATTAGGGGAAGGATGAAAGGATCCAGTGTGGTTACCTAGACTAACTTGTGAATACATCTGAGCCACAGAGGAGAAATGCATCACAGGAAGACAGAAGCAGCTAAGGCTGAAAACAAATAAATACAGGTTAAGACTGTCAGTGGGACCCTAGTGGGCTCACTGTCTGGCAAGACTTAGAGAAGTTCACCCTACCCTTACAGTTTAGAGGACAAAATAAGTAATCCATGTTTGTCAAGTAGCCTGAAAATAAATGGTACAGAATCTACATGACGCTAAGAACCCAATCACTGAGAATTCAGCCACTAAGAAAAGGGAATACTGCATATTTGACAATTGGTTTTAATGTCCATAGGATGTTCTGAGGGCCCACCTGGTCTAGCTTCCAACCAATCTCAAACTTGACGCCAATTACTTTGACTGCAGCCTTGAAGTGACGGTCTCTATAACTAAGAGTAACTTCTAGAGCTGCGCACAGTATGGGAATAAGGTATCTGAGCTGAAGAAATGATACCAAAGAGCCTAAAATTACTGATGGAGGCTTTCTTTGAAAACTCTCACTGCCTTACTATGAGGTTTAACGTGAGGTTTGTCCTACTCCCATTTCTCACTTTTATTAAACCACGCTCACCTGGAGAGATGCTAGATTTCTGAGTGTTCAGGAAAAATCTAGGTATATGTACCTTGTTACACATGTTATTAAAGCCCATGGACATCATTTAGGGCTTTGCTTGGTTCCTTTTTGCTCTGTCATCTCTAGTCTTCCATTTTGTATGACTGTGCCTGACTTTGTATTGGAAATGCTTTCTTTCCTTTTGTCACTGGGTGTCTAATCTGTGTAAATCCTCAGTTCACCAGTCAGAGACCTATCTCTACCACCACCACCCTGATTCATTCATTCATTCATTCATTCAGAAGACAGGGACTGAGCATCTACTATGTGCCAGGCACTGAGCTTGCGTAGGGTATGCATAGAGGACAAAGTACAGGTCCCTGCTCTGATGGAGCTTGTAATCACTTGATACTCTCTTTCTATCCACCAGCAGTAACTCTGGATTAAAAGGAGCCTATTAGTGTAGCAGGAGAAAATGAAAGAACACCCAGCAGCCAGTCAGCCATATCCCAAAGTGGAGGTCCAGGTCTTCTGTGGAGCACAGTGTGGGCCCATGGCAGGTCTGACTGCAGCCGAAGTACATTGCCAGCAATTCCCTCTTGGTGCATATGCCCAGGGCTGCTCTCTCTCCACTGCATGGTTCTTCAGAGGGAAAAACTCACATGCAACCTATACTTGCCTCCTGATATGTGTTGTGGAGGAAGTTGGCTCTGTGGTGCAGGAACAGCAGGAGCTGACTCATGCCTTATAACACATTAAGACACAAATTTATGTGTGTGAGAGACAGGGTGTCACTCTGTCAGCCAGGCTGAGTGCAGGAGTGTGCTCACGGCTTATTGCAACATCGACCTCCCAGACTCAGCAATCCTCCTGCCTCAGCCTCCCAAGTAGCTGGGAATACAAGCACACACCACCACACCTGGCTAATTTTTTTAATTTTGTAGAGATGGGGCCTCACTATGTTGCCCAGTCTGGTCTCAAAGTCCTAAGCTCAAGTGATCCTCCCACCTCAACCTCCCAAAGTGTTGGGATTACAGGCACAAGCCACTGTACCTGGCCAATATATTTTTTTAGAATCCTAGTCTCTGGGTCACTTGTTTTTGGTCTTCCCTCAGTGATCCCATTTTCCCCTAGAAGCACACCTCACCACTTAATCCTGAGAGCCCCTGAAGGGTGCTGGCCTGGATTTCTGTACACCCTTTTTGCAACTAGATGAAAACGGCCAGGTCTTCTAAGATGAAAAGCAGCTACTTCCTGAGTTGCTCAGGCCAAGGAGTAGACAGACATCTAGGATATCCTGGTTTAGTCTAGCAAACTCCACAAAGGAAGCCTGAATTCTAGTCCTATTTTGTCCTCAACTTAAGTCTGTAGCTTTGGGCAAGTCACTTTCTCTATCAAAAACTCTCTTTGTTGGTCTCTGTCAAAAGGAGGCAATAATGAACAGCAGCTGACACATAAACACTTGTAAATGCTGGCTATTGTTAATTATTATTAGTAATACATGCCCTGGTTAAAGAATTGTTGTCAGCCCCGAATGAGACAATACATATGAAAGTTCTCTGAGTGAAATACACCATCCAAATGTAAATTTATTATTGTTGTTTGCCGAGTTGCTCTCTCAGAAGGTGCAGGCAAAAATATAAATTATGCCAACGGTTGCTATGAAGCATAATTGAATGCAGACAAATACTTCTTTAGCACCTCCACATTCTTTCATACAACCACCACCAACACATCAGATAAAGGCACCCAGCAGGCTTTGAAGGCTGAGTTGGACAGAGCTGGCAGAAAGGGGCGAGTGAGATCCCACATGACCAGCTCTGCATAAACTGGCTTTGGAAATGGTATTTACTGATTTGGTCATCAATGGGGAGGTAGGAAGCAAAGTGATCGGTTTTGCTTTCTCCTAAACAGGGCAGTTGTTAAACCAGAAGTGAATCTGATCCCAGCTTTAAGAGCAGTCAGCTGCATTCTGAAACAGGCAAAAATGTAAACAGAGCCCTGTAACTCTAGACTAGGGCAGAACAGCCATAGGTTTCATAATGGGAGAGTCTATGGGCCCTGTGCCAAGAAAAATGAAATGTTACCCTGGGCCTTTAAACAGAATCATGTAAGAGCAGAGTGCATATTTGTTTAACACACACACACACAAGACCTTTTTCTCTACCAATACCTTTCTGAACCCTCCTGAATAAAAGCTGAAATCCCTGAAAACATGGTACAGAACCAATATTGTTTGCATAGTCTCATTCTTTAGTGCCAAAGGATTTTTCTCCTGAACAGAGAGCTGTCTCTTTCTTTTCTTTTTTCTTCTTCTTCCACTTTTTTTTTTTTTTTTTTTGCCCAAGTTAATTACAAAGTATGACTGAGAAAATAAAATAAATGAGCCCATTCCACCCATCCCTGTATCTGAATTCTATCATGTGAGTTGCCAATTGGTTTTCTAATCCTCTCATTCAATATCTGCTGTTAATTTGTTTGCTATTTCAAGAACTTGAAGACTGTCAGCAAAATACATGATGCATTACAAAACTTATAATTGGAAATAAAAACATCTGACACTTTTCTGACAGAGTAAACATAAAGTACTACTATTGCACTGATCAGAACAAGGGAAATGTGAGCAACCTTGTAGCTATTTGTGTGCAAACACAATTAGAAATGCTGCAGAGAGTGAAATCAACACTCAACTCCCACTTTGAAAAATGCTGAGAAAATTACATCTAAATGAATGAATGAATTCAACATGGTTATGATAGGAAATGAGGGGAAGAGAGGAAGGGAAAACAAATCCTGCTCACACTTCCTTTGAAAAAGCGACTCAACGGACTTTCTCTTCCTATTTCAGCCATTTTAGAATTGCACTGCCTAGGCCTGATCTAATTTTCCTGCTGGAGAAGTTAAGGCACTTCCTCCACAGTTACTAAATCTGACAAATTACACCTGGGTCCACTCTAACGTGAAAAAATGTGCTCTTTGTTGCTGACCCCTTGGTCAGCCTAGAGATCAAATTCCTGGACATCGGAAAGCCCCACTCATATTCATTAAAAGCCACGGGAGACCAGCTCTGTATTTCTGTTCAAGAGAAGAACAAGGTGCGGGCTTTCGCTGAACAATACAACTGCTCTGCTTCAGTCGGCACAATATACACCTTTCACTTTCTGCAGCTTGGCTGCTGATCAATTAGTATGTGGATTTTTTTTTTTTTTCCCCTGCACAGCATCTTAATATCAAAACTAAGTCCCACGAGTGAGTTTACCCCAAACTGCTTGTGTTAAAAAGCTGGCTACAGATTCAGTAATCAAAAATACAAAAATGATTTCAAAATTCTACCTTCCCTCTACTCTGGCCAGACATGCCATTAGTTACCACAGTGGCTAATATTTGACAGATTAGAATTTTGTCCCCTTTCTAACCACACTCAGCCTTTGGGAAAGATGTTACAGTGCTGAGAGTGAGTCACAAAGACAAAATTGGGCACCACTGGTGGCAGAGAATCAATTTTAGGTATGCAAGCAATCCACAAGCTCTCCCACAGTACGAAGTAAGTATGAGGCTGACCCACCTGCCTGACAACACAAAACCTTCTTCCCCTGCACTCCCAAAAAGAATGAGAAAATAACGACAATAGCAGAAGTGAAGCAAATCTGTGGCTGAACTGTTAAAAAGATGCCTGATGCCTTTATTCCAGATTCTTGGAAGAATGAGATGGTGAAGGAATACATACAGATGCGATAAAACCTGCCTTAAGGCCTCCTGAGGTAAGGGTGCCCCCAGATAATCCATCGACTCTTGCCCTCCCATCTGAGGGAGCCTCTTTCCTTTCAGATCTGGCATCCCACTTACAACATCTTCAGTTTAGGCCACTGAATTTTCCCAGACCCATCAAACCACATTCAAAGCCTCTTCCTTGGGGATCCAGTAAGCACTACAGAACATTACGGTTGCAGACATATATGAATGCTCTGGTGTGTTGTAAGTTATTTTCTACGTACCAGTTCCTGTTAAACTGTAAATTAGAAAACACTACTTTAATTCTCTCTCGTCTTGAGGTAGCTTTCAGCTGTGTTGCAAGTTATGAACGTGTAACGAATACAGACTAATATTCTTTTTCTGTAGCTAGACCAGGTCACAACCCATATTTTCTAAATACACGAATTACAGCTATTTTCCTAGGCTGATGGCAATCACTTTTGAGAAACCTGTGAATCCTTAATATCAGGGTTCTTATTTTGATTTCTAGTTTTGAAACCACTAGTGCTATCAGCAATGCAGAACTTAATATTTCCTCCATCATTTCATTTGCTGTCATCATTTCAGCAATGATGCTGTCATCATTTCAGCAACTATCAATCCAGGGACCTCTGAACATCCTGCTTGCTCAGGAATAGCCTTAAATGTCCTGTACCTTTTAAGGATTTTTCAAAAGTAATCTTAAATTATTTTTAAACAATGATCTTAACTTGCATGTAGAGCATCTCTGCCAATCAGAGGTCATTCCTCAACTACTTCACTGACATTAAGAACTGGGCTGTGAAGCTGGAAATGCTCTCTCTCCTGCCCTTTACCCAGAAATGCTAATATCAATATCCTACACGACCCCAGATTACAGTTTGACAGCACTGATTTCTGCTGTTTATTCTCTTGCCCTTTACCACGTTCTCACACATTAAAAAAATAAATTGATGTACCTTACTAAAGCTAGGTATAAACTGGATCTGCAGATTATAACCACCAATTACCACATCCCCACCCCCGCCATCCCTCAGTCATGCTGTATACCCTGGAATCAGACTCGCCAGGTTCAAATCATACCTCTTATTATCTGTGGCGATTCTTGAGCAATTACTTAACTTTTCTGCATCTGGATTTTCTTATCTGCCAAATGAGAATCAGAATAGTGCCCATCTCCTAAAGGTATTTTGAGGATTAAATGAGACAACACATATACAAAAAACGTAGGACAATGCCTGGCATATAGGAAGTACTTAATTAAGAGTTCAAAATCATTGTCAGGGTTGATTTTAAACAGAGATGTACTTCCTGTACCCATTCATCAGTCCTTCTGGATACCAACTCGTATAGCTAGAAAAAAAATTATAGAAAATATCTCAACCTTTTAACTTACAGAGGACAAGCCAAACTGTCAAGTAAAGAGGCCAATCTGAATTCAGTCTGCTTGTCTGTTTCCAGTCCTATCCACAACTCCTAGTGAAGGACTGGGGTACTTTCTGTATTGAGTGAGTAAAGGTGAGTTCTTCTGCTCTATATACACACACACAGGTTAGTTTTGCTCTACATACATCCTCAAAAAAAAAAAAAGTCCTAGAACCTAAATGATTGACAATCATTTAGTCTAACATTCTCACTTTAAAGATTTAAAAAAACAAAAAAACAAAACTTGCTCTAGGGCCTAAATGACTTGCCTAAGTTGACATAAATACTTAGTGGGAGAGCCTAAGGCCAGAAAAATTATAATTGATATCCTAAGCAAACTATCCGATATTCTCTAAAGTCCACTGCAAACTTTACCTATTTTATCCTCACCATAACCCTCTAAAATAGATATCATCTTCACCATTTTAGAGATATGAAAACTGAGGCTCAGACACTGTGAAGTAACTCCTTTAAAACCTGACAACTGTCAACTGATAGAGTCAAGATTGACATGCTTCTTGTCTGGCTTCCAAGGATATGTACCTGTTTCAAGTTTTCCAGAGCGTAGTTCTGAGAATTCTAGCGCCATTTCTCAACCAGTAACTTTCAAACCACCTGTGCATCAGTCTTGCCCACGGAACTTTAAAAAATAGAAACTGCTGAGCTTCATCTCAGGAAGGACAATCAGAGTCTCTGTAGGTAGGGCTTCAAAATCTATATTTCTACAGAGACGGTAATTCTGACGTGTAGAGAGATTTGAGAAACCCTAATCTAAGCAGGATATTTTATGACGGCTTCCAGTACAAAATGAGAGGGAAATGAGTTACCTAAAGCTGATGGAATGTTCAGAGTAGCTGAGTCTGTGTGAAGGGTAGCATGGCGACCTCCTCTCAAATCCTTTTGTGTCACACAGACATACACCCAGCCCCAGTAGCATAAACATATACAGCCAGCCCTCCATAATCAGCGGTTCCACATCCAGGGACTTAACCAACCAAGGATAGAAAATATTAGAAAAAGGGCCGGGAGCGGTGGCTTATGCCTGTAATCCCAGCACTTTGGGAGGCCGAGGCAAGCCAATCACCTGAGGTCAGGAGTTCAAGACCAGGCTGGCCAACATGGTGAAACCCTGTCTCTACTAAAAATATAAAAATTAGCCGGGTGCAGTGGCGTGTGCCTGTAATCCCAGCTACTTCGGAGGCTGAGGCAGGAGAATCACTTGAACCCGGGAGGCAGAGGTTGCAGTGAGCTGAAATCACACCACTGCATTCCAGCCTCACTGACAGAGAGATACTCCATCTCGAAAAAAAGAAAGAAAATATTGGAAAAAGGATTACATCTATGCTAGATAGTTTTTTCTGTCATTGTTCCTTAAACCATGAAGTATTAACAATGATTTATATCATATTTACATTGTATTAGGTAATATAAGCAATCTAGAGACGATTTAAAGTATACACGAGGATGTGCATAGGTTACATGCAAATACTATACCATTTTATATAAAAGACTTGAGCATACTGGAATTTTGTTATCAGCGGGAGGTCCTGGGCCAATTCCCAATGGATACTGAGGGAGGGATGACTGTATATATCTAGGAAAGCCTTAACTCCCATTGATCTTACCTAAAGGGATCTCTATCACAATGAAAACAAGTGTTGCATTTTGTAGCAGTACAGAATGTATTTTGTTGGAAATACAGCAATAAGGTTTCCTTCCATCCTAATCATTTTCATTTAAAGCATCTAAGTCTGAGCCATGATTTTTCGGTACTGAGCTAAAAAGCAATGTGGAAAACTGTTTGAATCATCACTTACCAAGGTGCACCGTATATCCTGAATCCCTTCACTGTTACCTCCGAATCTTGTAAGTAAATACTGTTTGTCAGGAGGGACTGAACATTGTCAAAGTCCTCTGGTTTCAATTTGGACACAGAGGGGAAACGGTAGTAGTCCTGTTTAACAAGGTCTGCCATGAATTCCTTATCAAATGTCAGTTCATGATTCCCAGCAATCACTATTTTATATTCATATGGCAGGTTTCCTGAAATAAGAAAAAAGAGCACCAATTAGCACGTTCATTTCCCATCAAAAGTACAACAGCCGAGACTATGTGATTAGCAGACAGCTCACCCAAATGAAATAGCGCACACATTCCTTTACATTTCCATGTGAACTGGAATTTATGATTAGTCCTTTATGCTAACAAAAATGACAATAACAGGAGATAGGAAGCTGCTAAGTAGCTAAAACGTTGCTAAAAAGACATTAAATTTTCTAGTTCCATTTCCCTCTTCTGTATGCTACGTATTCATTGTGATGAATCCACAGGGTAGTGAACCCATACTTTATATTTATCCAGTAAAAAGCACATTAATCACGATCCTTAAGAGAAGGTCTCGACCTAGTTTGGTTCTCAAAACATAATCTAACCAACTATTCTTAACAACTGGGATAACTACTAGATTTTTAGTATATCCTTCAGACAAAAGACATGGCATAGTCAAACATTCCATAACTGACATACAAGAAAGGAACCACATAGTACAATTTCATATTTCAACTCTAATTTTAAGTTTACCTTTTGGGTTGTGAATAAAAAGAACATTAGGAAGGGCCCCCTGATTAGAAGGCTAACTTTCCTCCCATTGGGATAGGAGAAGAAACTGTAAAGCTTAACCCACTTTTAATATTTATGGTATGGAAATGTGAGTTCTCGGTGTGTGCTTTTTATGCAAAAGTTTCCCGATCAAAATGAGATAATTCTGGGAAGAAGAATGAAAGCTATAAAGGAAAACCCAAACACCAGACTTCTGCATAGATTTATAATGTTTGAATAAAGTACGGGTCATACATATTAATAACTCACCATGATGCTATAAGAACCAAAATCCAAAGGGAGAGAGTGCTGGGCAGCTGTCCCCACCTGAAATTAATGTTCTTTTCTTTACGCTGTCACTACCCATCCCACAAGCCTCACTGTTCATCTGCTGCTTATTTCATTTTGGAGGAAAAAAAGAGTGGGACAATGGCACCTATAATTCCAGCTTTCTGAGACCTATGGATCTGATGCAAAATTAATGTTTCCTGCTATTCCAGGAAGAATTAAAGTTACCACTAGCAGGAAATTGGATACAATTGTTGTAAGAACTGGTCCTTACCAGCAAGCCAGAGTCTCAATGATTTCATTAAAGAAGCTTAGTGGGGAAGAGAATTTTGTGGGGGAGGTGATGGGAGCAAGTTCTGTCGTCAGTCCACTTGGATTTCAGCAATTCAAACTGTAAAGATTACATTGTGAAGTCCACACAGTCTCAGCAGCACATCACAAACATATTTGCTAATATTGAAGCAGTTTTCAAGACTGTCAGATCATGTTTTGCAAAATTACTGCCTTTTCTTTAGCTATTAATTGTTAGATTTCTGACAATAATAAAATTGCTTATATAGCTTGGGCAATAATGGGGAGGCTTAAGACAGAGATGAAAGCAGTCTGATAGAAAATAACACTGAAGAGAGAAGAAACCAGAAATGCTGAGGCCAAGAAGCAATGGATATCTTTGACTACTAGCCCACAGTGCTGTATGTCATGTCGTTGGCCTCAGTTATTTGCAAGGTTATGATGAAGAATTCAGAAAAGAATAGGAAGCCTCCCTCAAATGCACATTCTGGTAATTAAGAGTATGATGTACACAGCATGTTGCTTGGATAGAATGGTGGTATTTTGCACAATTCCTGAACTTCAAGTGAAGATGAAAGACGCGTTAATAGGGCCACAAATTCCCAGTACTGCGCATGCTGGACATTTGTGAGAGGCCCTACAACTCTAATATCATGGCTCTGTTACCCTATGAGCCTAATACTCCTCCCCGCCCCAATTCACCTCTGCTCCCAAAGCTGGAACAGGCTAAAATGTTTTCCCAGACAGCAATCTCTTCCAAGGCAGGTCCTTACTGTGTGATTCTTGGAGCAAAAGATTTTACCTGTACAAATCACACTGTAGTTGCCCAGTTCCCCTTTAATCATTCACAATGATGGACTCACTGTAAACCCTTTAATTATGTGCCGCCGCTCTTGCAGGAAGCCTGGGTTTCTCAATTTATCCTCGTTTTAGGGCTTGGGTTCAGGGACAGCATGGGTGAGACTAGCCACTATGGCAAAGGAAGTATATTTTCCCCCTTCAGACTGGGTTTTTTCTTTCTTTTTTCTTTTTCCTTTTTAAGTAAAGCTGCTGCAAAGTAAGTCTTTCTCAGGAAGACAAACATCTTTGGTGTCTTTTAAATCAAATTTTGGAGACTCAGCATAAAAAGGTAGCCACCAAAATGAAGAGCCACAGAAAAGGTGATGATATTTACACATCACCAACAAACTCATCTCTTTCTGAGAATCCAATAGTAGCTTCCAACTTCCATCCTCTGTTACCGATGTTATGAGATTGTCTGACATATTTTCTTTTTTGCTGAACTGACCTTTCATCTATAATCTGCCAACCTTTATGTTTTATATGAAAAGTGTAAACAGGGCAGCTGACAAATCTCCTGTTACTTGATGGTATTTTCGTGGGTTTTCTTTTTTTTTTTCCAGACTAGATTAATTTGGAAGGCTCTGCAGTCCAGCTTCAAACTTCTTGGTATTCAAATAGCAACACTTTAAAATTGTCAGGCAAAGAGGTGCCTGCCTTTTTCCATTTTATTCAGATCATGCTAGCTAAGCTGATCTGCTTGTAAAAAAAAAAAAAAAAAAAGGCCATATATATACTCTAACATGAAAAAAAAAAAAATTCTTGCTCTGAATGACCCAAAGAACTCTACTGGCCGGGCATGGTGGCTCACACCTGTAATCCCAGCACTTTGGGAGGTCGAGACAGGCAGATCACCTGAGGTCAGGAGTTTGAGATCAGCCTGGTCAACGTGGTGAAACCCCATCTCTACTAAAAATACAAAAATTAGCTGGGCGTGGTAGCAGAAAAATTGCTTGAACCCTGGAGGTAGAGATTGCTGTGAGTCGAGATTGCGCCATTGCACTCCAGCCTGGGTGACAAGAGCAAAACTCATCTCAGAAAAACAAACAAACAAAGAAACAAAAAAGAACCCTACCAACCAACCAGTTTCATCGTTCCTAAGACATGGTATACGTTCTATGTCAGAAAAACAAACAAACAAAGAAACAAAAAGAACCCTACCAATAACTGGTTTCGGCATCGTTGGTGATTCCCTCGCAGACGCCACGTTCTAAATAGGTACAAGATTATTTTGGAGTGGGAAGGACTAGCTGACTGACAAAGATATGGAAACAGTTTTATGTTAAAATGACTTTTAAGAATGCATTGTTTGGACAAATACAATATAAAAGTGTAAGGAATGATATATAGCTTCCTTTTTTCTATCTTTATATGTAAAATAAGAGGTAATTTCAAGAAAATTACTGAGCAAATAGTAGAGGTAACTTACAGGTACAACAAAGTGACTATGGTAGCAAGTGAATTAATGAAATGTGGAAAACTTGCTCATCAGCTCAGGTTAGAGCTACAGAATGTGAGTGAGACCATAAACTCATAAAGGCAGTTATTTGAGTTTTATCTATTCTGTATCTTCTGCACTTAGTGGTGTCACATAAGTAGATACTCATGAACTGAAAGTCAACTGGGTCCTCACCGTTACTGGACAGTTCTAAGTGCGCCACACTCTAGCCACTACCTCCCCAAAACAGCCATCACAAAATGTGCCCAGGTTCCTCTCTAGCTCCCAGGCTCCAACCGAGTCCCTCTCAAGACATGCAAAATATCCTCTAACCACATGTGTAAAGAAGGAGGAAGTTTCTCTTCACTTCTGCCTCTTCACTTTCCCATCACTCCATCTGTTTGCACCTTCTCATATTTCTAACAGAGGTTGAGCATCCTTTATCTGAAATGCTTGAGACCAGAAGCACTTAGGATTTTGGATTTTTTCAGATTTTGGAATATTTGTGTCATACTGATTGAACATCCCAAATCCAAAAATCCAAAATCTGAAATGCTCCGGTGAACATTTTCACTGAGTGTCATGTCTGTGCTCAAAAGGTTTCAGATTTTGGAACACTTTGGATTTTGGATTCTCATAGTAGGGATGTTCAATTTGCAAACTGGCCCCTTAATCAGATTCCTCCCACTCCCACAAGCACCTTCCTTTTCCAAGCATCTCCTCTCTTTGATATTTTGGGTCTCTCTCTATTTATACATTGAATCCTCCTCATCAGTGAGTTTATATTTACCCACTCCAAGAAAACAAAAACAAACAATCCTTGACACATACACACACACATACATGCCTCAAACATGATCTTAAACATTCTTTGACCTTTTTGCTTCTTTGAGATGCTTCCTCATTTCACTTCTAAACTTCTAAAAAGAGGATTCCATAAGCTTGCTGCTGGTAGGACAAATTCAGCCCTCAGATGTGTTATGGTTAGCCTTCGACTGAGGTTTTGTTTGTTTGTTTTGTTTTTTATTTTGTTTTGCTTTTGTATTTAACTAACATCTAGAACTCAGAAAATATCACCCAAAAGTTTCTGCACTTTCAGCTTCTTGTGAAAAATGAAAAGATCAGGCAAAATTGATCTCCAGTCTGCCAACAGACCTCCTCACTCTGATTTCTTCTCATACAGCCCACTTACCACATTTGTTTTGCCTGATGGGCTACTATATTAATAGATTTAACAATGTATAGCCAAATGGTTACTCAAAAGTTACTCAATGCAATCTGGCTTCTGCTTCTACTCTCCTTCCAAAAGCTTCCTTGGAATGTGACTAATAACTTCCTAATGGCCAAAGCCAAGGCTTTTTCTGAATTCTGACCTCTGTTGAGCACACTACAGTGGTGTGATCCATTCCCTTGATTACTGCTATGGCACTCTCCAAGTTATCCTCTTCCCTCTCTGATATTTCTTCTCTCTCTTCTTCTTCCTCAGCTTCCTTTGCATCCTATCTCATCTGCATGCTTATTCCATGACACTCTCCTTCTTCATCTTTACTTCTAAGGGCAGTATTTAATAGTTGCTTACTGTGCTTCTCCCATTTCTACTCCTAATGATTCGATTTTAAAACTATTACAATTTAAACTATGGAGGCAGCATGGGGATAAGAATGGGGACTCTGTAGTCTCTGCCACATGTTAGCTGTATGACCTTGGAGATTCCTTATGTTCTCTAAAGTGCACTAGCAAAATGGGGATCGTAACACCTACCTCATGAGTTTTGGCAAAGATAAAATGAAATATAGCCTCTGAAGCACATGCATGGTGCGGAGTAAACCGTCAGTGCATGTTCACTATTACTACTCCTTTTTCGAGTTTTGCTTTTGCATGTGACTTGCCTCCCCATAGACTTGAAGACACGGATCATGGCTTGTTGTTGCTTACTGACCCAAAGTACCTAGTCCCATATCTTCAAAATGGCAGACACACAACTCAGATTTGCTGAGTAAGTGAAGGAACGTATGAACCTCCACAAGATTTCCTGGGAACTTCCATAGAATTCCAGGAACTTGGGTTGTCATCTTAGGCTATGGCAAGGTTTAAGCCAATGTTACATTTTCTTCCAACTTTAAGCCCACATGAAGTGTCCTGTTCCTTCTCCCAAACATCCAGTCTTCCAGTCTAGCCGACTAATCTCCACTCTTTTTAAACTACAGTTTTCTCAAATATAAATAGGGTAAAAATAAAATACTGATTCTAAAGTTTGGTGAGGATTAAACAGGATCCTGCATATAAAGAACCTGCACAGTTTCTGACACTTTATATTCACTCAATAGACATTGGCTGTGTTGTTATGTTATTGTCATGCCCATCGTTCCCAATCCCCATCAATCAATCACTGGTTTATCCACAAATTGGACCACTCCCTGATGCCAGGCACAACATCACTACTCTCAAAGCAAAGCATCTGAAGATGAAAAAGAACATTTTGATTTTTCTCATGGCAGAAACTGGCATGTTCCAACATGTCTTTCAGACTAACAAAAGTATTATTAGGGCCAATAAGCATTTGGATCTAAAAGTGAAGGTCAGTGGGCCTATGAGGCCTCCAACCTGCACACAGTGCAAACACAGCACCTCTTTTGAGATAATCCTAACCTCGCACAATGTATTCCCTTAACACACAACTTCTTGCCTCCTTCTCTTATCCAGGTATCTCTCTCTTCCAGTATTTCTCAAATACCAAAAAATGTGCCAAGAGTGGCCTCTCATTCATGAATGATTAGTATAACCTGTGATAGCTTCCAGACTGTTTCTCTCAAAGAGGGACTACTCATGCAGAATATCCAAAACTTCTTCTTAGAATCAGGTGGGGGTATTCCTCTATGAGCATGTAGCAAGGAATAGATTAAAAATTTAAGATCTCCAGCTATGCACATGTCTGATGAACTCTATAACAATGTTAAACACATAGCAACTTATGTCAAAGTCAGCATAACTCCCTTATAAAACTCTGGACATTTAACATGGTACTTATAATGGCTTCGATGAATCACAGCACGTGTCCTCCAAGACAATCTGGTGGTTTGAAGTTGTGCTCCGTGAAGCCTCCCCAGGGATGGAGAAGGGCAGAGGGGAACGACTTTCTCTGAGGTCCACCAGAGCAGCTATGCTTTCCTTGATTTTACCATCTGGGGAAAGATGTCATCATTCAAAGAAAGTTAACCCTGGCTTAAAAAAATTAAGAGGAAACCACTGATTCATGCACTTCCATTTTATGGATGAAGAAACTGAGTGTCAGAGAGGTGCTGCCACTTACTAAGCACAGTCACAGGCCACAAGTAGGGCCAGAATCTAGCTCTTTGGCTCCCAGACCAGTAGTTTTCAGATGACCCCAAATATGTGACAACTTGATAAAGTTTGACTTAAGGCCTGGTACATAAATCCTTCTCATACCATTCTCCATCTACAGTAATCTTTTATCTAATATTAGGCACTTACAGCCCTTTTTGTTTGTGCCCATGAAACAGAACTCTCCATTCTAGATGCTTCTCTGGCTATACCATAGAATTCTCCTGTATGGGACATGAGGCAGTGTCAGCCTCACACTACGACAATTAAAACACATCCTCGCTCGATTAAAACATTCCCCGAATGCTACTGCAGCTGGTGGTGTAATTTCTTACCTACAGGCTCCCAGGAGAATGTGGGAGCCTACCAAATGAAGAGAAGGCCAACTTTATGTGAGGTCCCAGAATCTAAAACTTGTTGGCTACAATTATGAGGATTAGGATGAGACTTTGATAGGAGAATGGAGGTCTGAGGTAATAAATTCAAACACCTACATGGACTAGGGAGGTAAACAAACAATGTGAATTGAGCTGAACTAGGTGGAAGATAATAGAGAACAATGAGGACTGGGGGCACATGTGCATCAGCATTTTAAAATAAACATACATAAGCACTGCTCTAGCCAAACATGATTTCCTCTCTAGCTTGCCCTTCTCCCTCAATACAAGTTAATGTTCCTCAAAAATAAGTATCATACAACTGCATTCAGGTTTTCTGCTATAAATCCTTAGAGAATGAATACCTCTAGAAAACTCAAGTTTAGGTCAAAAACCAAAATCCAAGGTCAATTCCAGAACATTCATTTTTCCCAGGAATCTGCCTGTGATATGGTTTGGCAGTGTCCCCATCCAAATCTCATCGTGAATTGTAGTTCCCATAATCCCCACATGTTGTGGGAAGGATCTGGTGGGAGGTAATTGAATCACGGGGGTGGTTATCCTCATGCTGTTCTCATGATAGTAAATTCTCACGAGATCTGATGGTTTTATAAGGGGTTTTAACTCCTTTTGCTCAGCACTTCTGCTTGCTGCCACCACGTGAAGAAGGACGTGTTGGCTTCCCCTTCTGCCATGATTGTAAGTTTCCTAAGGCGTACCCAGCTTTGCTGAACTATGAGTCAATTAAACCTCTCTCTTTTATAAATTACCCAGTCTCAGGTGTATCTTTAGTAACAGCATGAGAACAGGCTAATACAGCCTGCCAACTGTTAGAAGAGAACTCTTGACCCATACTCTTCATTCCTCATGAACAGGGAATATGGAAAACAGGGGCAACCACAATGGTTCATCAGGTCATGGTTAACACCAAATATCCTTTCTCCACACCCTTCTTTTTTAAATCAGAGATCTGGTCGGCAAGGCTAATTGATCACTATCTACTATTTACTCCTGCTGAAACCAAGAGAAAAACCCCAGCATTCAGCAGTAGTTATTTGTGAAAGAGAGCCTCCAAAAGCAAACATGGCTTATTGTTTTCCTGTATAAAAGAAAACCTAGATCCATAAAGCTGACATATTTTAAGACTGCCAATCCCTATGCCCTCTCCCCTCTATTCTTCCAAATTATAGGTTTTTAAAATATATAAGGAAATCAAAACCAAAAATGTCTGTGGCATAACACTCACAGTCAGTAAAGCTCATTCTATAGCAGGAAGAAAAACAACAGAGGTGACAGGACAGAAGAGGAACTTGCTATGGCTCCCAGGTGCCCAGGAAAATCCAATTCATAAGGCACAGCCTTCAGGCTCACTTTCCCTTGGCAATGTGCTAGGAAAAAAAAAAAAGCTAAGTTGTTGGGATCTAAAAGAATCAAACAAATATATAGTCAGATCTGTTATCACAGGACTGTTTCTAAACATGAGATACATAACAATTTGAACACATTTCTGAAATCTGCCTGCAATGGGGCAGTGTCAGGGGCCTGTTTTAAAACACTGTTCCCTAATGCCAGTGATATAAAGTGACTTCGTTACAAGGCAACAGAAAGAGGAAATTTTTCCTATTTAAAAGTATGATTATATGTTTAATATTGTAACTCCAGCAGGAACAGGGAAAATGTTAAAACTCTTGAAGCCTCTCTATTTCACTGAGGAATGAACAAGAATAACCTGGGCTTGAAAACTGGCCAAGCAGAAAATTCTGCAGGAGGATGAAAGGAAAAAAGTCATACCAACTGCTAGGAGCATGGAAGAACTATGAGGCTCAGGATGGGCTAAGGAGACATTTCATCTAAATTCCTTCCTTGGCAATTACTGGGGGCTGATAGCAGAGAAGGCTTGAGGCCAGCCTGGAGGTGGAGAGGGGATTCTATGAGCTATGAGGAGGCAGAGCCAACTTTTTGCTGTTGTACCCCCGGCACCTAGAAGAATGCTTGGCACGTAGTTGGTACCCACTGCATACTCCAGAAATCCCCCTTGGCTCCACAGTTTGCACTCACTTGCCTCAGCTTCAAAAACACTGGAAACATTCAGTCAGGGCAAGCTCTGTCTCTGACCTCAGTCTATCCCCCGTCAGGCTCCATTCATTTTCACAAGTCCTGACAGCTCTAACATTAATACTCACACTTGCTGATGGAGCCACACAGCAGGTTCAGACTGCTACCTTCTCCTCTGAAACTCATGCATTAGGGTTTCTTCCATGCTTGCAATGGGAAACCAGGTCTAAGAAATATTAAACACAGAAAACTATATTACAATAATGTCAGGGCTGAGCCAGAAACCCAGAAGAAGGCAGGGGATGCGGAGTGAAAGCCCTGGGGTCCACCGCAGGAATTAGGACCGGTGTAAGACACCACAGCAGAAATGCTCCCTCCTCCGCTTCAGCCTCCTCCATGAAGAGAATCCCAAGGCACCAGGAGATGTGATAAACCTTAGTCCACACAAAGAAGACAGAAGTCCACTCCCCTTCCCTTACAGTAGTCACTACTGCACCTCACCGATGGCAGGGAACAACTGAGAAGTGCAAACGATGGGGAAGCAGGCCATTCATAGCCACACTTTTTAGACCATGAAAACAGCCCAGAGATTTTATTGCTGCTCAGCAACTCCTTGTTTGTAAGCATTCTTGCCTCAACCATGGCCTTATTCCAACACAACTTTTTGTGACCTAAACACACACATCTACACACTCGCACATACTCATTCACACTTATATATATGTTTAAGATAACCGCAAGGTAGTATAAATGAATGACAATATTCTCCTTGCTTCCCAACCGAGTATCTCTAAGTTGCCACCCAAATCAACATGGCATGCTCTAAATGGGAATCCCTAGTGGTAACTGTCCACCTAAATGCAACTCCAATTGTATTCCAGTATTGCCATCTCGCCGGACAACAAGAATCGTAAGGTAGACCCTTCCACTGTTTATTTTATCCAAACTTTCCTTTACAAATGAGGGCCTTGGCTTGTTAAAAAAGATTTATACAACAAATCGATCTGAACAATCAGACTAGCTTCTAAAGACCCTTCAATCTGCTTCCTCAAGCATTAGAAAACTGCATCCAAATCAAGCTTCCACCGGATAGTCACAAGAAAAATTGGTAAAGACATTGTCAGGTTTCATCTGGATCAGCTGTGCGCATGTTTATACAACCTGAACTTGTAGGAATATATGAATACATGGCATGAAGGAAAGAGCATGGACTTTGGAGTCAGACAGATTTGGGATCAAGTTCGTGATTCTGTCACTTATTACCTGTTAAACTCAAACTCCAAACACACTATTTAAGCTTCACATTACTCATCAGGAAAAAAAAAAAGAAGAAGGGTACAATCTACCTTATGAAGTGGGTATGGGGAATAAGTGAGAGCAGGAAAGGACCAAATACAATACCCCCCACATAAAGGATGATAATTATTATTGTTATTATTACTAACAATTTTCGAAATGCAGTCTCACTCTGTCACCCAGGCTGGAGTGCAGTGGCATGATTTCAGTTCACTGCAACCTCCGCCTCCAGGGTTCAAGCGATTCTCGTGACTCAGCCCCCCCAAGTAGCTGGGACTACACATGCCCACCACCACCCCCAGCTAATTTTTTATATTTTTAGTAGAGACAGGATTTCGCAATGTTGGCCAGGCTGGTCTCAAACTCCTGACCTCAGCTGATCCCCTCAGCCCGCCTCAGCCTCCCAAAGTGCTGGGATTACAGGCGTGAGCCATCGTAGCTGGCCTATAATTGTTATTTTTATTCTGTCTTCTGTTTTGCAGTGTAACTTAGGTCAGAGAAAGGAGCCCATCTCCTACTTCCCACCTCTTTAGAAGAGTATTTAATAAATATCTTTAATAAACTAGTATTGTTGACTGACAAAGTCTCTGATGAGATGAAGAATGATATGTTTATTTTTTCCCCACAAAGCCTTTAAAAAGCAACTGAGAAAAAGGTGTTCCTTCCAGCAATAATTACAAAATAAGTGGCAATTATTCTACTGAATAATTAGAGGAACAAATGCAAATCCTCTGTGTTTGCATTTTAAACCATTAAGTATGGCGATGATCAAATTAAATAAAAATAACATAAGGCATAAAGGCCATATCTTTTAAAAGAAATAACAATTTTAGAGGCTTTTTAAATTCCTCCCCTCCTTAAGCCTGCAAATAAGAATTTTAAAAATCTTCTTGTAATAACTACTATTTTTTTTGCATGCTGAAATAACATTTGGGCAGATGATGCAGGATTTCGGTATGCAGGAATTCTGCGGGGCAGGGCTGCAGAAGCCAGAATGGAGGGTTGACAGTGAAAATAAAATCTCTGCGTTAACAGCGCCACTGGGGCTAGATGAAAATGGTCTTCCAGAACTTGATTAAAACTAAATTGAAAAAGAACATATTTGGCTAATATTACATTAGACTAAAATATAGAAATGAACCCTAATACTCTCAAAATCTAATAAGAAAAAGCCATCTCAATTTCCAAACTTTCAAAGCATCTTCTTTAAATGCATCACAGATCAATTTACATGGTACTTTTGTCAATAAGCAAAACCAAATCACGGGTTCCAATTGGCTTATATTGGAAAGTGTAAGAGCAAATGCCAGAAAATGCAATTACTGCAAACAAACTCCATTTTCTTCCCTCTGAAGGGAATTTCAGGGAATATTTTATTGCCATCAAATAATATTTCTGAAGGCATCAATACACAGTTCTATTCTCCTTTCTGAGTCCCCACTCACTGTATAATCTAATCCACTCTACAGAATATCCTGAAATTTAGAGAAGTGCCTACGAAAGGGGATATTACCTTGCACACACATCCTATGTCAATTTTAATAATATTCACTCTGGACAGGAAGCTGCATAGAGCAAAATTTAGGATCCAATAAAATTGATTCTTCCCATTTTATAACTCAAAATTTCAATGAAGCATTTCAAGTATAAAATTTACAAAGAAACCCCTCAGAGAAGGTTATTTTGATCAATAGTGACAGTGACAAGATAGAGGGAATGGAAACCATATTCATTTCCTCTTCCATTGTGCTTTCTCCACCCCTCAATGGGCAACATTTACTACTATAAGAGAGCTCCCCTGAATCAGAGCTACTAAGACTTCCTGGGGGGTGTGAAATCATGAAGCCTCCTTTGGATAAGGTTTTTGGTTCCACTGGAACACCAGTTCCAATAGTCTCCGATATTTCTTTGGCAATGCTTTTGTGGCTTTATCCCACAAGCCTCCCACTGGTATGAAGAAGTAAAAAGTATGTAGTATAATTCCTCAGGAAGAAAGGATTTCTGGAAATTCCATCATGGCCCTTGGTGCCCAAGGTTCCAAGAAGCAGAGTTGGAGGTCTATTTTACTTTCTACATTTTCATTCCTTACTCATGGGTTTTCTAATTTCTAGAGATCTAGGCCGCAGCATCTTAAAATTTATCAAAAGATACATTTACACTGTCTTTCTAAATCTGTATTTTCTCCTAATTAGTATAATTAAGGCATAAGGTGTTCCACAAAGTTTTTCCTTAAATAATTTGAATTAAGTATTTTAAGGAATTCAGGTAATCAGAACACAGTTGGAGAGCATACGCTGCTGAACACTGTTCCAAAGCAAGACAGCAAAAATAAATAAATAAATGAATAAACAAATAAATAAATAGGTGTTTGGCATGACAGTAAAATGAAAAAAAAAAAGTGTTTGCTCTATGAGGGTCTTTGTTCCTAGACATGTGAAGTCAGGTAAATGCATACTACGTTCGCCTTAAATTGCTCATTAAAAAACATGTAAATTTCTCTCCCTCTTCACACATATGCATACACTCTGTTAAGGAGCAGATAATCCCCTACTTTTTGGTTTGCTTCTGTTATGGGCTGAATTGTGTTCCCCTAAAATGCATATTTTGAAGCTTTCATCCCCAGTATCTCAGAAATTGACCATGTTTGGAGATGGTCCTTTAAAGAGGTGATTAAGTTAAAATGAGGCCATTAGGGTAAGCCCTAATCCATTATTACTGGTGTCCTTATTCAAGACACTTGGACACACAGACACCAGGATGCGCATGCATGGCTGAAAGGCCACGTGAGGATATAAGGAGAACACAGACATCTACAAGCTCTGTAAGAGAGGCCCAAGGTGAGACCAAACCTGCCAGCACCTTGATCTAGCCTCCAGAACTGTGAGAAAATAAATGTCTGCTCTTTAAACCACGTAGTCTGTGGTTCCGTGGTTGACAACCCTAGCAAAGTAATACCCTTCCTAGAAGGATGCCTTGGCTTAATCCTTCCTACACTAAAGCTAGGTGATCTCATCAAAATACAAATCTGATCATATACACTCCCTCACTTAACAAGGGTTTATTCACCCAACTTAGCATCTTCCCAGATTCTCTATTATTGCCCACAGACAAAGGGCCAAATGCTCCATGGTATGGTGTGTAGAACTCTCTGTGATCTGGTTCTGCCAGCCACTTCCCCACTTGTATCCAGAGCTCTGAGCTTGCCAAGTGCTTGCAGTTCACACAATGAGGATTTGTCTAATGAGTTATCTTTCTCCCACTTGACTATGGCCCTCAGGAGGGTTCGAACTATATTCATCTTTGTATTCCAAGAAAGTTTCAATCATTATTTATCAAATAGATGAATGAATGAAGAAATAATTCTATATTGCCTGAGAATCATGTGGCTATGACTAGCGAGGGTCTCAATTTTGGATGCAAAATGACCTTTAAGTGTTATAAATCCTATTTTTATTTTATTCAAGGATGACACCCATTATATACATCACAAAGTATACTGTTAATTTTCTATTAATAAACTAAGTCTGATTTTCAAAACCTGTTATACAATGGCTTTTTTTACTGGGAAAGGCAAAAGGGTGCAAAGAAATTGGCCCGCCTGTAGTAAGGGCTCCATTTTGTTGAAGGAGTGAACAAATAAATGGATGAATAAATGAATAAATGAACTATATACATCACACAAATAATGTTACAATTTCAAAAGAGAAGCGAATTATTGCTGCATGGTTGACACTATGCACTTAAAGATTTTTCCAGCCTTTGTTCCCGGTAGCTCAGAGGAGTAATCAATAGATGGAGTTAATGGAATAGCCATTCATTATTTGAGGAAGCTGCCTGTATTTCTTCATGATATCCCTTCATCTGAAAGTTTTCACCCGTCGGCCTCTCAGGAAAATCACTGCTGTTTTGACAGCTGGCTTTGCAGAGGCCACTCTTTATAAATGAGCCTACTGCCCAGGCCCAAACAGGACACGTGTGTGCATCTTCTCAGGCCCCCAAGCCACTGGGTCAGATGAAAGAATCCATGCTAATTTATGTGCAAGGCTAGTTCTATCCTTTTGCTTCCAACAGAAAATCAAGGGACAGCAGGGGGCTCCTGACCTTTTATCCTCTAATTCCAGGCTTACCGAAATTCCAACCTAGCAGAGTCCTCAGAGATTTGAATCATTCCTTCCATGGAATGGGAAACTAAGACCTAGCAAGGCTAAAAGGATTCCTCCAAGGTCACCCGATGACTTAGTTGCAATATAGAACTTCTGATTTTGCAGACCAATCCTCTCCTTCTCCCATATCACATAATCACCAGGTCAGAGATTCAAAGGATTCACTTTGCAAATCAGAATATTTAGGTTCAGAGAAGCTAAGAAGCTTTTCTAAAGACTGTGCCTACAATCATGAATCCTGGGTCCTAACATTCATCTGCCACTACCAGCAAGAATCACGCAGTAACACCCAGGCATATAGTCACTCATTTCTTCTTATTTCATAGACACAGAGGGCTAATCAAATTGCATTGTTAGGATGTTCTTTTGTTTTTAACCTGTACTATCATGGTTTAAGGCCATTTTTTTTTTTTTCATTTGACTCATGGAAGGCATCTATTTAGCCATCTTAACCATGAACTTAAATTGGGGAGTAATTTAAGATGATAGAAATTATCTCTCTGGGTCTAGCTATTGTTCTTCCAAGTTTTTCTTCTGTCTCTGACACTATCCCTGAGGTACCTTTAATGAAACTCAATGGTAAAGTTCTTCCATGATACGAACATCACAACTTTTACTTTTATTTTCATCAGTAGCTAAGGGGCTACATTTGCTTATCCTCAGCCAATACAGCACCTCTTTTTCATATCAATACCACCAATGTGGTTTCTCAAGGTTGAGAGCAAAAGATTTTCCAGATTGGTATCTTTGTATAATATGTAGGCTCATCTCTAGCCTAGTATTTCATTTCTACATGTCTCTAAAATGCCAGCTTTCATTTTTCACTAAGATTATTTTCCTCAGAGTGGAAGCTAAGGCCCAGATCATTGACTCTTAAATGGTGAAAATGAAGGGTGACTTTCTTTGAAAAGGGCTACTTTTATTTATTTTTTAAAATTGAATTACTTTCGAGTGTTTTGACCAGAAACTGGAGATTAGATACACTTGTTTAAAAAGAAGGTATTTTTGCAGGGTTTAACTTAATTCTCCAAAACTGAGAACTCCAATCTCTTCTACTCAAACCCATCCAAAGCTTGTAAAGTTGATCCCTTACTAGGAAAGTGTGGCCAGATTTCAGTTCTTCAGGTTAAACTGTTTTTACTTTTTAACTCTGTCATGTGGCATTTCACTTTCAACCCCACATTCTCAGATTCACCCACTTAGGGTTTAACTCTCTCTTCCTTCATTTTTCTTTACATTTTGGCTCATTTCAAGGGTTTTGCGAAGTCGGGTCTCAGTCTAATTTTCTAATCCAGTAGCATTGGATAAAAGAAATCCCATTAGATTCCATTAAATCCCACTAAGCTTCTGACTCTCTCAAAAGTCAGGATGAGGTTTGATAATGAAATAGGGCCCCAGAATGCCATGAAATGATCACAGTCTTTCTATGACCTCCAAGAAATATTCCCCGGGGTCTTAGGATGTGACTGGCAGTATGATGGGGCTCGCTGGGAATATAATAATGCAGCAAACAGAACAAGGTCTCTGGCCTTATGGAACTTATATTCATGTGGGAGTAACAGATAATAAAGAAGTAAATAACCTGCTAACATAACTCAGATTATAACTGCAAGGAAGATAATTAGCAGGTCCTATAAAAGATAGTAACAGAGAAAATTACCAAGATACGGCAATCCAGGAAGGTGTCTTTGAGGGAGATCAGTCAATATTTTGTCTGCCTAGCCCTTTATCAATGAACAGTAAAGAGAGCTAAGAAATAAACTTCCTTGATCATGTACAGCACAATGTAAGAAGGCAGGAAATACATGCATGCACACCACACGTGCACGTGCACACACACCTCTCCCCAGAGGTGTTAAGAACAGTATATCAAGCACATAGTTCCTTGTAAATCTCAATTTTCATTAGAACACTCAGTGCAATTGACTATAATTGATTAGCTGACAATTAACTGGATAATAGTTTTTAAAAATCTACCCTTGTAAGGAAAATTTTTTCTAAAATATTCAATTTTCTACCTTCGGAAGGCAAGCTACTAATGGTCTAATGTTGAAGCAACTTTGAGGAGATTAAAATGCAATCCAATAGCAAGATTGGGCTAAATGTGTGTATACTCTGAACATCAATTCCTGTTGTTGCCCTTGTGGTTACTGTCTGGGCGTGGTTTGGAATAGTTCAACAAAGCTAACATATTTGTTTATTTTCTTAGACTCTACTTTTGTCTCCTTAAAAATTCTCATTATTATAGGGAATTGGACTCTGGGGAGTTGAGGTATGCCACAACACAATGACTTCACTGAGGAGACACCAAATAGGCAGTAGTAACAGTGTCCTGTGAGGACTCTGTTGTCATTAGGCTCCCAGAAGTCCTGAGGGGGAAGATGTCCTCATGACTAGGGCCATGCGCCTTGGTTCCAGGGTCCCCTTCCATGGTCATTCTACTTGGCCACCATTGACTTTCCATATGTTGCTCATGTGACATCAGACATTCAGTGCCCTTGATGGGATTTTTCTCTCACCTCTGCCAAGATGGCCTGGATAATGACATTAGGAAGCCATGGCACCCTGTGTCTTGGCCCAGAAACAGATCATTTCTCTTTGCGTACTGGGGCAAGTGGGGTAAAGGAAAAATTTTGTTTAAAGAAAAGTTTATGAAGAAGTTTGAATTTACAAAAAAAAAAACCAAACAAACAAAACCTGAAATTAGGTCTGCTGTTGTTGTTGGGGGAAGGAGGGAGGGATAAAGTTTTACCCCACACCACCATATTTCTAGCCTCTCAGGGCCCTTGGAAAAATCACTGCCCTAGAACCTGTATTGTACAAACACTTTAATGATTATAAGGCCTAAGATAGTCACTTTAGGCCAGTAGTTTTCAAACCCGTTTGATCTTCCAAATTATGTACAAGTTAAAAAGTAAATCATGGCCAGGCGCAGTGGCTCATGCCTATAATCCCTGCACTTTGGAAGGCGGAGGCGGGCTGATCACCCAAGGTCAGGAGGTCAAGACCAGCCTGGTCAATATGGTGAAAACCTGTCTCTACTAAAAATACAAAAAATTAGCAAAGTGTGATGGTGCACGCCTGTGATCCCAGCTACTTGGGAGGCTAAGGTGGGAGAATGGCTCTAACCCTGGAGGCAGAGTTATGCTGAGCCAAGATCACACCAGTGCATTCTTCTGCACTCTAGTTTGGGACAACAGGGTGAGACTGTCTCAAAAGGAAAAAAAAAAAAAAAGTAAATCAATTTCCAGGCTTTATCCTGAAAGATTCTGTTCTCCAGGTCTGAGTGGGCCATGACCTTAAAAAAACACATTCTTCCATTTTTTTCTTTGCATCTCTAATGAGAGATAAGATCTCAGTGACCAGCATTATTCGAGCAAGGAGGGAAAATGGGGGCCTACTGCCCTACTTTTATTCTAGTCCAGAGACAGAAGGAGTCCTCAGTCCACCCATGGTTAAGCCTAGTTCCTCTATAGAGGGAAATGAGCTCAAAACCATTAAAATAATACAGATGACTGTTTTTCTTTCTCTTTTTTGGTCAGGCCTTGTCTTCTGTGCACATCTCTCTTTCAAGAGGTCTAGCCAGGGATTCTTGCTACACTCTACCAGTGGGCTCAGATATCAACCAAGTGTCTTTCCATCTCTTGGTGGCCAATTGATGGTGACAGATAATTAGCTTGAATTATTAAAAGTATAGTTCCAACACTATCTTCAGAATCTCAATATGCCAAATACGTGATCTTCAGGAACTAAAATATTCAACTCTAGATGGATATGACAGAAGGTTAAACTGCTCCAAACAGCCATGAAACATGACAGGTGATGATAGGTTAAGCCTCTCAGAACTTTGGAATCTGACCACATAATAGGAACCTGTCATCTTCTCTTCTGAGATGATTTCTATGGGAAAGGGACACAGGTGGCTAGAAGTCTCTCCTACACATGGATCCTGGTATAACATGGACAAAAGAGGAAACGGAAGAAGGAAAGAAAAGAGAAGAAGGAATAGAAGAAAAGGAAACAAGAAAAGTAAAGATTTCAGGATGAAAATAGAAAACAAGATGACAGCCATGATATTTTAAAATGTTACCCAAGCCTATCTCAGTCACTGGCCAAGCCTCACTACAGTGCTGTCCCCTGCCATGCCCAAGGGACTCCATTCTAGGAAGACCATAGGCTACTTTCCTCAAGGTGCCATGCAAAGGTACTTCGTTACGAGACTCATTAAGCAGATGCTATTGATGGCACACTCAAATCCTCACCCCACCTTTCCTCAACAGCACAGCCTCCAGTTTTATTCATGTATTCATCTTTCCCTGGGAAGCCAAGTGCTCCAGAAAGGAAAACTTATTCATAGACCCAGACGAGCTTATCTTGATTAGTTAGGACCTGTATTTCCCTTGCCAATGACTGGTTTAACGAGGTGCGGTCACCCAATCCTGGCCAGCGAAACATGAATTAAAGTCTGTGGATGGGCTTCAAGGAAATGGTCATCACCTATATACAAAGAGACATACTGGAAGAAATGACCTTGTTTTTCCAGTGAACACTGTCATTACTTCATGCTACACCTGGAACTTCGGCAGCAGTCACTCTCAAACCTTTGGGACAAGGCCACCATGTGAGAGGAATACTGAAAGAACCTGAATTCCTAGTATCATCACTGAGCCCCTGAATTACCAGATGCTGAAAATTGCTTTGTGCCTGGATATATATTTTTTTTTTAATGAGAGACTAAATTCCTTGTTGCTTACAGCATTTTGTTTCTTACAGTCAAAAGCCTCCTAACTGTTCTATGTTTACATGTTCATAAATTCAAAAAATAAGTGTTTCAACCAAACAAAGCTCTTTGTATACCTTCTGCTTCTTACAACAGCCTGGTAAGAGATTATAATTTGATTTGCTGCCTCTGGCAAGGATACTTAGTGTCCCTGTAAATGAAATCAAATGATGATGACAATTATGAGATTTGGAACCAACACATCCAATATTTACCTCTGTCAGGCACCATCCTAAAAAACTTTAGGTCTGGCGCAGTGACTTAGGCCTGTAATCCCAACACTTTAGGAGGCCGTGGTGGGCAGATCACCTGAGGTTAGGAATTCAAGACCAGCCTGGCCAATATGGTGAAACTCATCTCTACTAAAAATGCAAAAATTAGCTAGACATGGTGGCACACGCCTATAACCCCAGCTACTCAGGGGGCTGAGGCAGGAGAATCCTTTGAATTTGGGAGGCAGGGGTTGCAGTGATCCGAGATTGCACCACTGCACTCCAGCCTGGGCAAAAGAGTGGGACTCTGTCTCAAAACAAACAAACAAAAAACCTTTATACGTTTTACAGTAACCTTATGAGGCAAAATCTATTATCCTCTTTTACAGATGAGCTAAATGAAGTCTACAAAAGTCATCACGAAAAGAGAGTGGAAAAGAATGGCCTGGTTTAGGATAATAGGAGTATACAGAATATATCCCTAATCCTGGCAATCCATTTTATCCATAAGCAAGAAGGTGGTAGTGCACTGGCTGCCTGAGAACCAGGGAAGAGCTCATTAAAGCTCCAATTATGAGGACTTATCAGTAGAGAATTTGATTTAATAAGTCTGAACTAGATTCCAGGAATCTGACTGCTTAACCACCTGCCTGAGAGATTCTGATGGGCAGTCAGACTTAGGAGATAGGAACTAGGGGCTAGAGAAAACTGAGGTGCCCAAGATTTGGGGGATATAACAGGATAAATTGAATTGAATTGTCTCTCCTGGTCTCTGAATTCCTTTCCAAGTAGGTATGCAAAAGGCTTCAAAAGCTAACCACCATCAGAGTGGTTGTACAACCTTAATTCTTGCTATAGATTTAGCATCATAAACCAAAGTTAATTTGCTTCCTAAATCCTATAGGACCCCAAAAGTTGTATGTGTTTTCTTGTCTTCTTGACAACCTTACTAATGCACTACCCCCAATTTGCCTCATAGACAGCTAAGAACCTCTTGGAACAGACACAGAATAGCCTTTAATGTGAAGAAAACTTTAAAATCCCATCAAGCCAAAATCAGTCATTTCAAGAACTTTGTATTGGAGATATTCCAAAGTCTAGACGGACTCTGAAGAGTTAAAATAAAGTAGGCATACATTTCCACCACAGCAATTTTCTGCCTACCACAGTCATAGAGCGTGAATATGAACAAAGATGAATGACACCATAGCAGGCACAGCAAAGGCATGGTATGAGTAACCACACCCCTACCCTATAGCATGAGAGACACTGCTGATAAATCCTAACATCTTTCCCACTGAGTTTGGATATAGCATGAGGATCCTTCCTAACAAAGTGCTTCAGGGAGCCACTTTAGATTGATCAGAGTTGGCAAATGTGACGAACTCTCTCTGCCACACCTGTGCTGAAACCCCTTCAAAACAGGAATAAAAATTAAGCTCGCTCTCTTCTAGAAGGAAAAAACAGCGTGCATTCATTTTTCCAGACACTCTTCTGAGGCATCCGAGTCTCATTATTATTATGTCTATAGGTCTTCATTTCTTGTTCTTAAAGGGTACTGTTTGCTGAATTTAATTTAATATTTTCTACTACTTTGGCTAAAGGACGTAGCATTTCCCTAACATGAATATTAAACTCAGAAGAACCCATGAAGCACTGGAGCCAAAACAGTTAATTAGCAAGTCACCAAGGCTGGTAGCAAGAAGCAGGAGGCACGGCTTAGGAAGCTGCCCATTTTTCTTGCAATAAAGAAAATAAAGACAGTAATTCTAAGAACATTTATTAACCCCCCAGTATGGGTAACTGCCATCAGATGTGGGTCTGTCAGTCTTGCATTAACATAAGCTACTTCATCTTGATTTTCAATGGCACTGTAATGCCCATGATACTGTAGATAAGTGCTAACGCTGGAATTTTGAGAACCAAGCCCTGTGTCCAGCAAATGCTTTTAAAAGAATTTCACTCTCAATGGTTGCTTGCCCAGAAGAAATTCATTTTGTGTTTTAAAAAAAAAAAAAAAGAAAGAAAGAAAGAAAGAAAACAAGGAGGCATTCAATTGAGCAAGTATTTTCTTAACTCATTTTAAGATAAACTCTTACATTCCCCAGCAATTTCTCCAATGGATGCAAATGTGGAAAGAGACTGTATGGGTGGCTGTATGCTCCATTCTGTATTGGTATACGAAATAAAATAATGGAATGGCGATAAAAACAACAACAAAAAAAGAAAAGGCTTTATAATAGTCAGGACACGCCAACCAATTTTAAATTGAATTACACAGCCTGCTAATCTTTATGATGGGATGGAATTTATTTCAACATTAGGCATTATACTAAAATTTGCAGCAATTCTCCCTCCCGACTTCTTAAGCTGCTACCCCCACATACTCCCCACACGTCTCCCCAGTGGGAAAGCGTCCCTTCAACCCCAAAAGCAGTATTCCTGCTGACTAGGAAGGCAGGGCACAGCTCTGTGCAAGATTTCATTTTTATAGCTATTGTTAGTTGGTGTATATCTATATTCCGTGCCAGGGCATACACAAACACTTTTATGAACACTAGGCATATTTTCCTAATAATCACAAGCACAAAATTTTTAACAAGGTAGATTCAAGCCTATGTACACGGTAAAAGAGATTTTTTAAACCAACAATATTGAGAAGCTTTGCTATATTTTACAAATGAATGGACAGAACACTGTACACTATATATTTGATGAAGCAATCACACTTCAGAAATTCTGGACTATCCACGTCAAGAAGACATAATAACCCAGCTAAAGTATAGGCCTATGTGCCCGGGACGTGTCCTTCCTCATCTTGCGTGTTTCTCTCTCTCTAGGCAATGGAACAGGGTACTAATGAGAAAGGAAAGAGCTTGTCCTGTAAGCACGAACACCCTCATACTTCAACCCATCTGGCCCTGATGAAAAGAACTACAAACGGATGAAGAAACAAGTGCCATGCCAAGCTTCTTGATCTTTCCTCCTTCTGTCATGGGAGAAGGAGTCTCCATAGTTACCTTACTAAAATCACGTATAAACTATTTCTAACAAATAAAACCCTTCTTAAAATTTAAGTTCCTCCCTGATACCTTATACTATGGATTCTTACTCTGCGATGCATTTTGGTTTACTTATAATAAAAATGAGGAACTCACCCACCATGTACACTGACTTGTGAACAACAAATTCATGCTATCACTGAACTATATCCATCCATGGTATTTTTAAAAAAACAATTCCCAGGCAGGCAAAGAGATCATACATTAGATCTGAGAACCACTAAAAGAGTTTATGGTAAATTATGAGCCACAGAACAGCTACCAAGAACCATACACAGTCTCTGCTTAGGATCTTTCTATCTTTCTAGATATTCTAGACACTCTTTTAACGGACAGTTTCCAGTCTCTCTGAGACACATACTGTCTGCTGCCCAACATGCACTTACTAACAGCAGCCAGAGGCTGTCTATAGTAGACACCTGTGCTCTTCTGCTCCATGCATGGTTGTCCTAGAGCCACCTGTGTTTATCTCCAAACCAGTTTATCCAGCTGTATTTTTTATAAATGTAATCATCTCATGTAATTACAAATGACTTTAAAAATCATAGCATTCTAGAAGGATTCTGCACTCAGATTGTTCCACAAGCATCTTTATGTTCACCAATAAATATGCCAAAATGAAGATGTGATAAATTTTTAATAAAGATGAGAAATTAAATGTGTGATTTACCCAAGAAAGACAGTGCTGACCTGTAATTACTGTGTCCATACTTAAAGGGAAGGCTTCAGTTCTACCCCAGAACACTGACCAAAGCATGCACATCTTATGCTTCACATTAACATAAAACTATTTAGCCATATGATTATCATTTGTATGGGTTCCTACACTAACTGACTTTTTTGATGAACTGAACACTTTTCGTTCCTTCTCAGGTTGGATAAGAAGGCTTTAACTGGACTAGGAGCTGCGTATGCACAAGACTGTGAAGACGGAAGTCTTTCCTGCCTTCCCACCACCCTTAACTCTTGCATGGCCTTTTCAAAGGACAAAACCTCCAGGCGCATTACAAAAGACATACATTTTGGTTTTGCATTTTTGGTTTCTATCTGTTTTTATAGATGAATGATTAGTTTACTCACTTTCATAGTATTAAATGTGTATGTTTAAAGATTCATTTTGGAATTCATATATAAAATCACATTCAGGGCCAGGCACGGTGGCTCACACTTTAATTCTAGCACTTTGAAAGGCCAGGGTGGGAGGATCATTTGAGGCCAGGAGTTCGAGGCCAGCCTAAGAAACACAGGGAGATCCCCATCTCTACAAAAAACTTAAAATATTAGTCGGGCATGGTGGTGTACAATTATGGTCCCAGTTACTTGGGAGAATTGCTTGAGCCCAAGAGGCAGAGGTTACAGTAAGTGGTGATCATACCACTGCACTCCAGCCTGGGCAACAGAGCAAGATTCCGTCTCAAAAGCAAACAAACAAAATATACACGTACAAACACAAAAAAGTATGTGTGTGTGGGTGTGTATATATGAATACGTATGTGTGTGTATATATCACATATATATGTGTGGGTGATTAGTAATAGCCTATAAAACACACACATATAATAGTACTGATGGTGGTGGTAGTGGTAGTAATAGTAACAGTAGTACTGGAGCTACTAGTAGGAATGCTAGAATACACATATATATGAGTGTAAAATCATAAAAACGACTTTAAGGATATACACACATACATACATACACATACATACACATTTCAGGCTCTGTAGTTACACTGCTTCCTAAATCCAGGATTTCTATGAATAATGGATTCACAAAATGAATAATATACAATGAAAATACTAAAATATCTGTTAGGTTTCGTAAATTCCTAAATTACAGCTAACTATTCTAGTATTCCTACTAGTAGCCCCAGTACTATTATTACTATTACTACCATTACCGTCACAATCACCACCATCACCATTACCATTACCATCACAATCACCACCACTAATAACATTATTATATGCTCTTGGTTGATTAACAATTCCAAATTGAGGCAACAAAGGGAAGAACTACACAGGACTTGGTGGGCACTGAGTCTCAAACGACTAGGGGGTATGATTAATTTAGAGTCAGCAAGTTAATTTAGAGTCAGAAGAACTTCCTAACATTGTTCTCAACATTTTACTGCAAATCAAGGCTCAGAGGTTGTGTATTTTATAGTGACATGTCTGCCCTCACAGGGGCAAGTACAGCCTCTTCAAAACCAAAAGGAGTTTTACCTCCTATTTCCCAACAAAGAAGGATAAGTGAGATTCATAAAAATGGCAGTGAGAAGGGAGACAACACAGTTTAATTGTACACGTTTACCCTGAAATTAGAAAAAAAGAATGCTGCTTCTTTCCTGATCTTAAAATTTGAACATTTAAAAAAATGTTAAAAATGTAAAAAAAGTTTACTTCAATTTCATGATGTACATAAAACTTGCTGCAGTAACATCTATGATAGGTCAATAATGCACGTTATAGTTAGCTGTTTAATTATTCATTTTGGGTGTACTATAAATATGGCATCAACACAAATTCCAGATGTGAAAAAAGCTGGGAAATTCAGGCAACGTAACCAAAATTAAAAGTCATTTTCTCCCTACATAAATGCTAAAATAAGGCAACCAAAAAGAATGTTCATTTGGGGGACAAATCAAGATAGAAGACTTCTTTTTGTTTGCCTTTTTTTTTTTTTTTCACTTTTTATTACCTATCTTTGGTTAATGTTTTGTGCTAGCATTTATTTTTATTTGTCACCTATGACTTTTTGATACTGTCTCATATGTCATTTTCATATACAGTAAGTATCTGGAAATGAGGGGAGCATTTAGAGCATTTGATTTGAGCATTTGTATAAAACATACATCATTTCTTAAAGGAACTATAAATTTCCTTAGTCAAAATGTCACTTTTTATGTTAAAAAATAGGGGAGATTTTTATAATGTTCCAGAAAATAATTATGTTGGAAGAAATGACTTTTCATTTTGGTTACAAAGGTTGTTCACGGTGCAAGAAGAGTAGCAGCCAAGGGAGTAAGTGGGAGCTATCTGCCATCCACTGAGTATGTCCCCACCAGGCCCAGGGGACACCTCTTTACACTTTGTACAAAAGCACCTTACAGAGAAGCAGCAGCCCCAACCAGAAATAACATATTGGAAAAATACTGAAAAATTTTACAATGAAAATGCACAACTACCCCCACTTCCTTCCCCAAGTGGTGGTGATGGTGGTGGTAGTGGTAGTAATAGTAATAATAGTACGGGGGTTACTGGTAGGAATGCTAGAATAGTTAGCTGTAATTTATGAATTTTGGGGGAGATTTAGGAAACCTAACTGGTATTTTAGTATTTTCATGGTATATTCTTCATTTTGTGAATCCATTATCCATAGAAATCCTGGATTTAGGAGTAAAACAGAAAGGAAAGGAAAAAAAAAAAACAAGAATAAACAAAGCCAAAACCAAATGTAGGGATGTAACCGTAAGTCTGGAACTGAATCACCCCACCAGCCCCATTCAGGCTAAATTATGAAAGCTTGCTCATCAAATGCCTTTGTAAGGGCCATTCGATTCACAACTCTAGAACGCGCCTTCAAGTTTCCACAAGGACTAACAGCCAGGCCAGAAACACACAGAGTATCTCAGCGTCCAAGTGTCCAGTACCACAAGCCAGGTTATTAAGGCTCTTTGGATTTCATTATTTAGCACTTTCTGGTCAGCAGTCTAGCAGCATTCCATTAAACAAACCTAGTTTATTTGACATTTGTTACAAATTTCATTAATTGTTAAAGTTAATTAGGACACCAGGCAGTATCTTCTGAAGCCAAAATATATATTAGGTAACTTTCTAATGTAAAATATCTTCTGATCTTTGCCAGTAAAATGTAAAAACTAGAAATGAAACAAATATAACTTCAATCGATTCCACATGGCTACTAGTCTCTAGGATCCTGGAGTCCCACCCTTCTTGTATGCCACAGAAGAATGCAGGATGTGGGACATAGATACTGCCCCTTGGAGCTCTGTGACCCAGAGCATGGTAACCTTTCTGAGTTGCAGCATCTGGAGCTGCACATCAAGAATAACTTCCTTGTATGTTTGCTAGGAGGACCGAATGAGATAAATGTATTTGTAAAACATACACCTAGCACGTTGTCTTATCATTTAATATACAGTAATTCTCATGATTATTAGAAATGTAGGTCCAAATCCTAACTTCACAGGACCGTTTCCATTAAGAAATCTTCATTCCTTAAGGCAACAAAGTAAGAAACAGTGTTTTGATTTTTAAAACTGACTGCAATGCATGATTCTGTATAGAAGCCTGGAATAGAAAAAAAAAAAATGTCATAAATGGCATGATTAAGATAACTGGAAAATTTTGAAAAAGGTCTATAGATTACAAAATAGAGTTGTATTAATTTATATTTCTTGATTTTGATAACTGTAATGAGCTCATGTGAATGAATATCCATGTTCTTAGGAAAGATACATTGAAATATTTCGGGTAAAGGGGCAAGATGTCTATGACTTAAATTCAAACGCTTCAGGAAAACATACATACACATGCACACCGCCCCCCCCCCCCACTGCAAACACACACACACCTGGAAAGAGAATAATAAAGCAAATGTAGCAAAACATTAACAATTGGGGCAATCTGTGTGAGGGGTGTATGAGTGTTCATTGTATTATTCTTGTAACTTTCTTGAAACTTGAAGAAATATTAATTTAAAAAGAATTAATCAATGGAGGCCGCCCATCTGTGTGAGAAGTGCTGTCTACACATTTAACAGGCCTGATGCGAGGCCCTTCTGGGACTTAACCTTGGACTCCACTCCACTTTCACCTCTCTAGGCTAGTGGCCTGCCCTGCGTGTGGGAATGGCTGCACTGAATTACGTGGACAGTGCTGTAATTATGTCGTCTTCCCTTTCATCTTCCTTGCAGGACTCCAAGTGAGAATATGTGGAGTGAGCTGATGATTTGCCACATATCTCTGATGAGTACTATATTATTTGCATCATAATATTTTCATTTCCTCCCCCTGCACATAACGCCACATTGACAGCAAGGTCAGTTAAGTTACTATAAGGGATTTTTAATGAAAACAATTATAAATTTAAAATAACTGTGTTTAAAGCATTTAACAGTCACTAGGGTCAAGTGATTACAGCAGTTACAAGCCCCATGGGACATGTTCACACCAAAACAAAGTGAATAAATTACCTCAGCTGGCGCATGTAATCACTAAGTGACCACAGGGGTCAGGCAGAGTAGAACCCTGAAGACTTTCACGCAAAACCAATAATGAAAATTTATCAGTCAAAGGTGGGGGTGGGTGGCGAACGTCAAGAATTAGTGAGTCCAGTGATAGACTGGAAGCAGAACTGACTCTCCATACAGCTTGAAGGGCCAGGAAAATGGTATTCAAAAACCCAGCAGACAGATGGAATCAAGATTCCTGGAAACAATATACAGGCAGGCTGTGGGGAGGTGGGGAATTAAGATGAAAGGGATCTATGGAGTACTGGGAACTTCAAAGCCAAACCAAATGCCATGTTGGTATAAGGATGACTATCCTTATCCAGAAACCTGTTGCAGGGACTGGAAGCACATTGGGAGGCCTCCCACCTAGGGCAATGAGGGATAGGACAGGTTGTTAACACCAAAATGATCATGTCTAACATTTACAAGACATTTGACATCTTCCAATGAGGCGCCTTCAATTTCATCCTCACGACTCTGTGACAACTCCCCCTTGTTGTAGAAAAGAGGGGGCTGAAGCGCAGGGAAGCAACACATCTTGCTCATAGAAGCACAACTGTAAAGTGAGGAAAGCCAAACATTTATTGCAGGTTGCTATTTGCTACAGATTCCACTGAGCACATCCTCTCAAGTGGCTCATATCAAAAGAAGAAACCAAAAGCTCTAAAAGTACTGTGTGCTAACGGTCTGAACATACTGTGCAGGGGAGGAAGGTATGACGACCCACTGGGAAAGCGAGGGCCACTTTCACAACAGAGATTACAATCTCTGAATTGGGCCTTAAAGAATGAACAGAAGTTCACAGAGAAATGGAACAAGATTGGCAGCAGACAGCGGGACCAACATTCATTATTCAGCAAAAATGAGTTCAGTATTTACTACACACAAGGCATTGTGCTTGTGATCTCATCAACAGCAAGGAGCAAGACAGACACGTGTCCTATTCTACGATGCATGCTTTCACTCATTCATTCACTTAATACACATTTTTTGAGCAGCTCTTGTGTCAGGCACTTTTGTAGGTAGAGGATGCAATGGTAAACAAAACAATTCCAGACCCTCGCAGAGCTAGCATTCAGTGGAGGAAAACTAACAATAAAGAAGGATATGCAGAAAGAGGTAAAATAAGAAGGCTTCACCAAACAGGTGGCATCTGAGCAGAAACTGACAGACTGAGGAGATGGTTAAGTACAAAGGTTCGAGGTGGGAACAAACTTGGACCAGAAGGTCGCTGTGGTCAAGAAGAGAGAACAAGGGGCTGGGTGCAGTGGCTCACGCCTGTAATCCCAGCACTTTGGGAAGCTGAGGCGGGTGGATCACCTGAGGTCAGGAGTTCATGACCAGCCTGGCCAACGTGGTGAAACCCCGTCTCTACTAAAAATACAAAAATTAGCTCAGCATGATGACCGGCGCCTATAATCCCAGCTACTCAGTGGGAGGCTAAGGCAGGAAAATCGCTTGAGTCAGGGAGGCGGAGGTTGCAGTGAGCTTGAGATCGTGCCATTGCACTTCAGCCTGGGCGACAAGAGTGAGACTCTGTCTCAAAAAAGGGGAAAAAAAGAGAGAGAGAGAACAAGGGAGAAAATAGTAACACACAAGTCCAAAGAGTGAGGGAGAGGCCAGAAAGAAGTGTGGTGGGAAATTAAGGTGGACAGATAGGTTGGATCAGTTCATGAAGAGCTCTGAATGCCACAGTAGACTCTATTCCATCTGTTCACCGTTCCTAAAATGCATTCCACAAAATATCAGTGCAATGGGAGGGCCCATAAGAAAGAGATACCAAGTCTTCATCAGTAAAAATGATGATAACAGCATCAACAAGCCTCAGAGTGTTGTGAGGATTAAATGAGTTAATGCAGGTACAGGGTCAGGCAATAGTGGGTGATCAACGAGTGTTAGTTATTAGTATTGGGGGATTCCAGGAGAGATGAATGGCAGGTTGGGGCTTGGCGGTCTTTTTAGGCACCATAGAGGTCAGAAAGACACACAGGAAGTAAAACGAATGAATTGTAGTCATAGTTCCAGGAGGTTTAGGTACCTGGATTAATGGTACTGTAAGTCAAAAGGGGAATTTAAAAGAACAAGCAATATTTGGAGGAGATATATTTCACTTTGAGGTATTATTGGTTTTGAGGTGTCTGTGTACCTTCTACCATCTATGTCAAAATATCTGGTCTCCTGTTAGATGCAAGTATTTGGAAAGAGAGGGAGAGATTAAGATAAAACCAGCACTCCATTCTAACAATAAAATCTCAGATAATTAGAATAATCTCCTAGGTTTTGATAGGCAGACTTAGCCTATGATGAGAAATGGCATCATATCTGAAGGAAAGACAAAGTCCCCAGTCCTAGGCCTCCCACTGGCAAATCTGTGCAAAATTGGGTGAGATCTTTGAACTCACCGAGTTCTAGTTGCCTCATTTACAAAATGGGAAAATAAAAAATGACAATCAGAGGCTTGATGCTAAATGCAGTGACTTCGCTTCCGCATTCTCAGTGTCTCCCACAAAGCAATACCTGGTCCTCAGGAGACACTTAGAATATACACAAGTAATCTTCTGAGGATGAAGTCTCTTCATGTGCTGGGACAAAAGGGTCCCGCTCTAGGATTTGGGGGGCTTCAGTGTTTCCTCTTGGACCAGATAGTTTGGAAAAGTTGAGGACTTTTTTGTTTTCAAAGAGCCACTTTTTTTTGTTTAACAGTGATACAATTTTCATACAGTAAAATTCCTAAAACGTCACCCTTCTCAGGAAAGTGTTTTCCTGGCTTTTCTGCTAAGGTGATGAAGTAATAATTATGCATGCCTTACCTATTTTTTTTTTTTTTCTTTAGGAGATGGAGAGATTTCAGGAAAGGAGAAAGTAGGAAGCTTAAGAATTAAAGGCTGGAACACAGAGTCAAGTCAGTGACTTCAGCTCTCATGGTGGCTCCAATGTGACCCAGCCTGTCCTTCCACCTTTCTGGATCTCCACCCATCCATCAGTAAGACAGAGATAACACTATCTGCCCATATCAACTCCCCTGAAACAATATAAGCATTAATGATCTAATATACTCAAAAGGTACTTTGAGTCCTTTGGAGGAACGATGTCATATAAATTAAAGGCATAATAATTAATGTAATTTAAGAAAATGGCTGCCCATAACACAGAGGATTGGGTTCACATGGATCACAAAAGACCTCGTCATCTTGTTCCCAGGTCACTAATGATCCTTTCTAATGGAACAAAATCCAATCTTACTTATTTGAGCATATTCAACCATGCTGTGTTTTGGTTCATTATTTTCCCCAAGTACTTTACTTAATTCTGTTATCAAAATTGAACTACACTTTAAAGTTAATTTCATCCTTATTGGAAAGATGCACTTTTATATAAATTAGACCAAGAAGTAATTCATATAGGAAAAAAAAATATTCAATGTAAAGAAAGACATACAGATAGTAAGCATGAATCAACTGTTACTTGTAGTAAGCAAATACCCTTATCCTGTACTACCACAGACAAAACAAGCTGTGTTACAGCTACCTGACAGAACATACAGGCAACTCATAGACACCTACTGAAATCCTAGAATTACACACCATGACAAGCACAACAATGATGATGAAAAAGAGGAAAGAAAAAAAATAGAAAAACAGACCCTAAGTGGATTTCTTGAACTAGAAAGAGAAGCTTTCAATAAATCATAACTCTAGGATGGTTGCTGGAAAACCAAATTATGAATCAAAAACTTAAAGTACAGCATATTAGGTACTGTTTTTGTGAACAAGCTAAAGACTAAGAAACTACTTGAGTATTAAACTCTCAACAGTAAGAATCAGATATCCTGACTCTAGGGAACCCTCTGGCATATTCTCCTTTGTAAATCATGAGAAGAGTTATCTTATCTGCCCTTCCCAAAGCCTCCTACCCGCAGGAGGTTCCAGTGAGCTGAGGTCGTGCCACTGCACTCCAGCCTGGGCTACAGAGCAAGACTAAATCTCAAAAAAAAAAAAAAAAAAAAAAGCCTCCTACCTTTACCTCCTTATTAGATATGACTATTAGGTAATCATAAACTTGCATGACCATAAACATTCCAGTGAGGCTGCTCTGCTCAACTCCTTTCTAATGTGATTCTTTGGGAAGTGCCGGGTACTTTACTAGAGAAAAGTTGCCAGCTATCAATCTCTATTTTCTATTTAAAGTGGCATCTCCTACCTTGCCCAGTTCACCAGCTCTAGTTCCTAATATTTTTTGTTGTTTCAAAAAATCAGAAACCTTAAATGTGTGAACCATGACTGGAAAGTATTATGTAGAAGAGGTTTTTTTAAAAAATTAAAAACTGTCCTTGGTAACCTGGCAAATAAAGCCTGGTGCTGGAGATTGTAAGACAGGAGCGGGTGGGCAGGGGTGGTTTCTGGAAGGAGGGGTGGCGATGCTGGAGGGGAGAGAGAGTAGGTCAGAATAAAGAGGGGAATGAAGGGGAGAGGACACGAAATGGGGGAGAAAGGGAAAGGAGAGGCCCTGTCCCCGTGCTTGTGTGGTTCAGACGTTAATCAGAGTCTAAGGAGAGGTCGGGGGTACTTGGAAGGGGACAGCATCAGGTTTCTGGTGGCCAAGTAGGGCCACTGTGTCACCGTTTTCTCTGTTGCACAAGCAGAGTGGGCCACAGGCCAGCAGGTCACTATGACACAAGAGACTTCAAGGCCACTTTCTCTGAGTTCTCCCCTCCCCATGTCTCTCCGATTTCTGCCCTCCCCAGGAGTAACAGAACCTCAAAAACATAGCATGAAAGAGCTATCACTGCACAGCATGCTCGGAAAATGTCATAGCAGCAAATAATATTTCCTGACTATTCACTATTTGTATACATTGGGTGTCCTTTATCTTATTTAACTTCACAACAATCCTTAGAGGTTGGATAGATACACTAAGCATTAATAAGTCTCCTTTTACAAATGAATACATTGAAGATCACAGAATTAATAATGGCAAAATCAGGATTTAAACACAGGCAGGCTCAATCCAATACTCATGCTTTTAACCTGATACCACACTGCCTTTTTATACACAATACACACACACACACACGCATGCACATCTACTACACCACAGGATACACACCAACCATTAACAGTAGTACCATGTGAACTGTATAGGATATATTGGCAATTTTAATTTTTTTCTGTATCATTATTTACATTTTGTTTTTTGAGACGGAGTCTCGCTCTGTTGCCCAGGCTGGAGTGCAGTGGCACAATCTTGGCTCAATGCAACCTCTGCCTTCCGGGTTCAAGTGATTCTCCTACCTCATAGGCACACACCACCACACCTGGCTAATTTTTGTATTTTTTTAGTAGAGACAGGGTTTTGCCATGTTGCCCAGGCTGGTCTCAAACTCCTGACCTCAAGTGATCCACCCTCTTTGGCTCCCAAAGTGCTGGGATTACAGGTGTGAGCCACCGTGCCTGGCCTCATTATTTACATATTTTTACAATGAACATGTGAGCTTTCGTAATTAGAAAATCATTTAGTCTTTCATTTATTTATTTATTTATAATTGAGACAGGGTCTCACTATGCTGCCCAGGTTGGTCTCCAACTCCTGAGCTCAAGTGATTCTTAGGCTTCAACCTCAAAGTAGCTCAAACTACAGGTGTGTGCCACAGCATCCAGCTATCATCATCTTTTAAAACACTTTAAAGGGTGACGATTTGCTGCCACTGAGGCTACTCAAAAATATGTGACATGGACTCTCAAATACTACTGAGAGTATCACGGAGAAATTGCAATCTTTATAAAGAGAAATTTGACAATACATAATTTTTTTAAAATACACATCATCTGAAGAAACAATTCTACTTCTAGGAATATATCCTGTGAGTATAATTAAGGATGTTTGCAAAGAGAGAGCAAAAAGGATGTTCATCACTCCAGTGCAAGTAGAACAATAAAAGAATGGAAATACCTTATGTATCTAGCAATAAAGATCTAGCTAAATAAATTAGAGTGCATCACTACAACAGAATGTTATGCTGACACAGAACATGATGTGTTCTTCTTTTTTTTTAAGTTACAAGGTTACACGCATAGTTTCATCAATTTTAAAAAATAGTCCTTAACAAAGGCCCTTAATGGGTGAAGATTTCCTGCTATTGAGGCTATTAAACATAGAAACAGAAAGTAGAAAAATTTTTGAAATGCTATACACCAAATAGCAAGTAATTACTTTGGAAATAGGATTATGGAGGAATGTATATTTTATACTTAACACACATCATATATTTGGATTTGTATAATGTTATGTGTATCTTACAATGAAAGTATTCTTGGGAAAAAGTATTTTTAGCCACATTCAGTGATGTGAAAAGTGGTTCATGATATATTGTTAAGATGAAAAACAGACTACAAAACAATACTACTGTAAGACTTACATTTTGGTAAAAGATACTTGTGTGTATGTGTGTGTATCTATAGAAGACTTTCCATAGAATACACACTAATGTTAACAGTAGTTACGTCTATTCATAGGTAATTTTGTTTTCTTCTTTTCACTTATCTCTAAGTTAAAAGGAATGCACATGTATAACATGTATTACAAGAATAAAATAAATAGCTTAAGCGGTGAAGGTTTCTCCTAAACACCAGCTCCAAAACTTTGGGCCAACAGCAGGATCACTAGAAAGGGAATATAGTCTTCTGAGAGGGGCAAAAATTGATTTGTGTATCTGCAATCTAGGATGTTGGTTACAGTCACACTCTGTTACAGCCATGTCTAACAAAATGCTCTTACAAATATGAATGACCCTCTTCTTGAGATTTTCCTTGAAGCATTTTTGTTCTCCCTTTTAGGGCTGGAGAAACTGAAGCTCAGAACTATTAAATGACAATCCAGACCAAAGAAAGGTCATAATTAAAAGTTCATGCCAATGATGCTGTGTTAAAAGGAATTTTTGACTGACCGGATTGTTATACATAAACTTTTCACTGAAAGAATAGACCACCCAAAAACCCTGTCTTTCTAATTATAAAGTGGAAAACTAAACAGCAACAATATACCCTTCTTATTTCTGCACAATATATAGGAATCACCAACAACAGCCAATGGGATATTATAAGTTATTTGAGAATAAAATAAAAAGGAAGGGGAGGGAAGGATTAGGCACTATACATACAGTGTGACATAATTTTAAAGTTTGGCCAAAGGTGCAGGCAGGAAAAAAACATCTTGTACCTTTATGTTCATCCACTCACTCAATGATTCAACAAACATCTGTGTACACCAACAATGTTCCAGGCCCTATATTCAGAACCAGGCGTACCAAGAGCACTCATTATGCACACTGCTGTCTGGTGGGGCAGAGAAACAAGTAAACAATGGCATAGCCATGGGAAGGGATGCACAGATGGGTGACTGATGTGTTAAGGAAAGTAGCTTATTATGAAAGATAACCTGTAATAAAAGATGAGTTCTCCTAGAGACGGTCGTTCCAGGAAGTGAGAACAGCGTTTGCAAAGGGAAAGAGGTGTGAAGGGACATGCTGCATTTGAAGAATGGGAAAACTGAGTATGGGCATAAGGGAAAATCAGAAATAAGAAGGTGGATGTGCAATCAGACGATGAGATCTTCTAATGACCATTTGTGTAGCATCCATGAGCATAACTGCAATATTCAAATATTCAAGAAGGCTACCAAAAGCATTCTGAAGATGAAAGCACAACAGGGACGAAATCGAGTGAACAGTAAGTAATCTCAAAGAAGCACAGGTGGGAGGAACACAGGGCCAACATGCGGGAAGGTCACACATAGTAAGAGGCCTTGCAAAATGTACCTTTAGGGAATGTGGTATTAGAAGCCACTGATGTTCAAGGCAATAAAAATAATCACATTTTAACTGACAGGTACTTTATCTAGTTCACAAGTTTATGTTTAAGCCAAGTCTGGGATTGGTATGCATTTTTGCCAAGATAAGAAGGAAAATGTTATTAACTGTTGGGTGGCAGGGTCCCAGTTCAACTCACCAAAGCCTATCATGGCTTACCTAGAACACATCTGAGCTAAAATGTTAATGAGACAATAGGAGCTGACTATCACTTTAAAAAGTATTTCTTTAAGAAAGATTCACCTGTACCTCTTTCCATACACTCTGGCAATAAATCTTTGGCAATAAGAAGCCACCTGCCCCTCTGACCCTGGACTGGATCCCCTGAAGACAGCACTACGGGCAGCAGCCAGGGGGAGAGAGGCACAGGTTGTCTGAGCGAATGGAGAACCGGAATGTCTGATTACCCAGACTGGGGAGAGATGGAAAACAGGGGCTCTGTCACTCCCTCCAGCTGTCAGATATAGGGATTCTAAGCTTCATTCCCCAATCCATGGCAGAGATTTGGGAGGAAAGGGGTCAATGGGGTTGTAGCTGCAGTTTTTAGACTATCCTGATCATTTCAAGTGTTCATAAGTGGGAAATACTTGCCCAAAAAGATGATATTTCCAGGCTACCATCAGTAGCTACTCATTTCCAGGACTGGTCAATGAAATGCTAATGTCATAACATAATTTAGACTGTTCTTTGGAGCTTACGTGACTGGCTGCATCTGTAGAATTCTTTACAGGTATTTGCTTTGTTGTAATTCACTGCCACTGGAATTGTCTACGCCAAATGGTGAGAATACTTCCCCACCTCACAATGCTCTTCCATTGGCCAGCTTACACAGAGAGGCTGTGCCACAAAACAGCTTTCACAGGAAGTAAACCACCTTAGACCCTGTATGTATGTACATGTAAATACTTGTGTTAAAAGGAGGCAGTTGTTTGAAGAACCATGGTTTTACCCAGGATACGGTTCCTCCAACAGATTTCAAGCCCCACTCTGGGAATAGAGCTGATAAGGAAATACACTTGGGACTTGGAGTCTGATGGACTAAGTTCAAATCCTGAAGTCACCGCTGAACTGTTAAGTTCACCAAGGCTCAGTTTCCTCACGAGTTAAAAGGAAGCTAATAATACCTACTTCACAAGTTATTGTGGGGGTTGTATGAAATGACACATGTAATGCAGGGGTACAGCATCTGGACCTTACCTCCCACAGACAATACATGTTAATACATGTTAGTTCACCCACCCCACCCTGCCCCATCCAAATTCTATCCCAACTTGGCTATCAATTATCTGAGAAACCATGGACAATTCATTCAATCTCTCCAGTCTCAGTTTCCACTTCTATCAGATTAGGAAGTGGGACTCCATGGCCTACAAGGTCTCTTCCCGTCCTAACATTCTGTCTGGTTAGTGTCACTGTTATAAGGGAGGCTCGTTTTTATACATTTTGGTGTTCCCTCTTTACACTCTGGATCTCTCTTTAAATGCCCAGGGCCAGCTCCTTTTAACTTCTGCTTTTGGGATTCTATGACACTAGCTCTGTTGGTTTCCTCTACTCTACTAGTTGAAAGTTGTATATAGGCCAGGGGTTGTTCTAAGAACAGCATGAGCTTTTTCACAGAGCATATCCTCACAAGCACCGTAAGGTGTATTATCATTATGATGCCCATTTTAGAAATGAGCAAATCAAGGCTCGAGAGTTTATGCAACTTATCAAAGGCAGTGAATTCAAAACTGGCTGGGTCTTCCCAGTTGCTCATAATCATTACATGTTATACTCCCGTTCCATCCTGTAATGATATCTGGTTTGAGTTCAATGTTCTTATGACCTAAGATGAAGCTGTGCTCGATTATCTGATAAATTACCCATATTAATAACTTTACCTGTTACACCTGCTAGGTGACATACGTATAGATTAACCAGGGACCATAATCTCTGAACCAACAGAGAACTCATGATGGGAATCCCAGGCCTTGCAGCTGCTAGGTCAAGGGTGAGATTTAAGATGGGCAGAGCTTAAACACATCTTTCAAATATGTGCAATATTAGCACATAGTCAAACAGCTACTCAACTTCCACAGGAAGCTGCCAGAAGCTACAGCACTTCCTAGTGCAAGCTTCAAATCTGCATGCTTCTAGATGCCCTGTTATAATACCACAGAATGACAAAGGAAAAGGGCTCACACTTGGGATCAGACAGCCCCAATTCTACTAGCTGAGTGAACCTGGGTGGATACTCAGCCACTATGAGCTTCTTACATACTAAATGACCTTGGGTAAAATGGGGATAACATTAGCAACTTCAGAAGGATGTTACAGGTATAGAGGGAGTGCCTGGCCTGTAGTAGAAACAAATTAGCTCAGACACAGAATAAAGGAGCTTGGGGGACAGTCAGATTGTTTTCAATAATCAGGGTAGTCTACACTAGAGTCGAAAGGTAGAAATCAGAGATTCACTGGACTCTAAATGCCTACCAAATCTGTGAGACCCATGCCCCACTGACAGTTGGATGCCCTATTATGGCAAAAGCCCTAAAGCTCTAGATTGATCTGACCTCTGACTCCACTCTGCCAGGCCACCTGGCAGCTGCTGCTAGAAGCACCCTTTCAGAAAGGGTCCTGATTGAGCCAAGTGGTAGAGTGTTATCACACACCATCTCTTACCCTCTGAGCACCATGAGGTTGCCTGGGTAACAGTGAGCTATTCTTGGCCTTCTCTATGGGATCCCAACTCCTCTAACTATATCCCAGGGCTCCCTTCCGTCGTCTCACATTCTGCACCCCATGCTGAAACCTCTTCCTCCTGCCTCACCAGATCATAGGGGAAATGAGAAGAGAAGGAACTGACCATGCAGCTGTGCCTTGGCATTTTATTTCCTTATCATTGTATTTCCTTAGTTACGGCACATTTCCATTTATGGAGTACTTTCCCTTATAAAATCTCCCAGTGTTTACTTCTAATCTACTAAATAATTCCTCTGGCCTCTTCTTGTTTTTACCCTTTAAATATATGTTGATGGTTCATTCGGCACATTCCCCATTCAGTTATTAATGGCCCACAAAAACTTACTAGCAGCAATCATTTACTGATTAATCTACACAACAATCCAGAAAGACAGGTAGTATTAATCCTTCGTCCTGCAGAGGGAAACCAAGGGGAAAAGGGAGGTTAACTCAGTTGCCCAAGGTCAGTGGCTAAACAAGATTATAACCAGCCCTAACCTGTCCTCCATTTCTATAAACACTTCTCACAGTGCTGTTGTCTTCCTTTAAAAATCAACATTGTCAACGCAGCTTGATAATTTCTGTGTTGAAATTCCATTGACACAGACTAGTTTAAAATTGTCAAAATTTACCCAACAAGAATTTTTAACTGCTAATAGTTCATGGATAAAAGTTGCTAAAATAAAGAGATTATTGTAGAGGGAAAAAAAAACAGAAGCGAAGATCTGGATTTAGAACCAACTCTGCCACTATGAAACTGAAAAAATCTCTACATCTCTGTGTCATCTGTAAAAACGAGATTATGCTAAATAATATTTAAAATATCTTACCATTTTAAATAACATGATTAAGTACCTACTAAAACAACACAAAATATAAATGCTCCAACATCCAATGCTGCCAAGACCATGGTAAAACTGGTATCTATACATTCGTTCACTGCTAGTGAAACACACAGCTACAGTGCCCTTGGAAAGCAAGAGGCCGACATGCAGCAAAACCATAAAGAATTTCGTATTCTTTGACTTAGCAACTTAAGTATAGTATTTTTCCCTAAGAAATAAATCAACAGGAACAAAACAACATACACAAACAAAAATGCACATTTCAGTGCTAGCTACCAGAGGAAAAATTGATATCAGTTTAAATGGTCATTTTAGAGAGATGCCTTATTAAAGAAAAGCATAGCCAACCATACGAATGCCATGCTGCTATTAAAAAGAATAAGTATGAAAACTATGCAAAAACATTTTAAGTCTTACCAATAAATACTATTAAATGAAAACAGCCAAAAGTCAAAGAGCAGACATGTACTCAGATGTCAACCATATAAAACGTGAATAGATGAGCAAAGTCACATGAAAAATCAAAATAATTATGTTATTAGTTAAGTTTATTGCTTATAATTCTAAAATATCATCTTTCCATTAACACATACATCTTATCATTTAATCAAAAATTTAAAAAATTTTCCAACCCTGCTTTAGTTTGATGGAAAACAAAATTGTAAAGTTTTTGCCTAAATCTCCCAAGTTATTTTTGTTGGCTGACATATTATCGACGATGCTATGCTCCCAGAGTGATGTCTGCTCTTTACTACCTAATTCTTTTGTCTTTAGAGATTCTAAAATCTCAGAACATTTGCACTTCTTTCCCTCCGCTAAGAGGAACCAGGATCCAACATTTTGCAGTAATTCTGACCTGTGGGTGCCTCCATAATACCCAGAATATTGCTATTATCCTTTTTACAGGACACAGGGCAATTTCATATCTTAAGTTTTTACTTTACAGTAATACATCTCATGTTTTCAGGGGTCTTTTCACTTAGGAAATCTGCTCCCAAGCAGCACTGTGCTATAGGAACTTCGTGTCATATAAGGACTTTTATATCCCCCTTCATTTCTTAGAAATGTTCTCTTACTAGTAGGTCATTTGTATATCTTTGCTTATAATATCAGGGAAAGATTGCAGAGCCAATGAATTAAAAATATGATTCTAGGTCTCCTGTGTGCCAATGAATGCCCTCATTAAAGCAGAATGAGTGAGATGAGATCGGTTTCAAAGCTTTCCATCCCTTTGCCCCAGAGCCGCCAAGGCCAGGCACTGAAAGGATGCACAGTAAAATTAAATATCTAAAAATTCATCTTTAATTAACAGAATTGGATTAAAGCTAGACACCACCGCATATCATACCAGAAATGGCTGAGCTGGCTTCCAAGTGCTCTAATTCAATTAGGACGCAGTGAGTGACACTCGGACGGGAAAGGTTAATTGGGGCCGCCAGAACGCAATCATTCCTTACCTAACCAGTCATTAAACTTCTTAACCTCTGAGGGCAGTCCCAGCTCGGTGAAATCGCCTGTGTGGAGAAGGATGTCCCCATAAGGCATCTGGATACCATCTGTTCTGGAGTGTGTGTCTGAGATGCAGACAAACCGCGTGTGGCCCGCTGGTTTTGGAGTGTCATATGGGATGGGGTCGACCCTAAAGTAGACATAACAGATCCCATAACAGTTAAACATATTAGAACCCTTGAAATTGTCATCGCACATACATATTTATTATTATTCGTGAATGCACCCAGACAAACTGATGCAAAGGCAGAAGGGCCCATTGTAATTAAGGACACTTCTGGGTGTAAAGGCGACAGCATCACCCATCTACAAACCCACTGGGCAAATTCAAAAAGACTTACTTACCTGGTAGGAAAATTAAAAGGAAAGAATATCTTACATATAGATTTGAAATAACCCAGGAAACCGATAGAGTGATTAATGGTGAAGTTTAGGGATATTGAACCTCAACTGGGAAAGCAAAATTATGCTATTTCTCTCTCATCATGCTCCAATTGATCCCACTACTCATTAGGAAACGGATAACTAATTTATTCCTTCTTAAACATGCATAACTTAAGCAATGAACTAATTTACGGAGAGCAGTCTGCACATGCTCTGCCAATTGAGATGTGGAGAGATAGCACTTATATTTAATTTCCTTTCCACAACCATTCAACACCTGTATCTTCTCGTTTTTGCTATGCACAAATCAAACTGTAGGGAGGGAAGGTGATGCCAAAATAACAGGGCTTTAAAAAATTTAAAAAAAAAAAAAAAAAACAGACACTGGATGTTAAAAGAACTTTGTCAAACTCGTTTTTACTGCGATGAATTATCTGCAGTCCCAGTTACACCTGAGGTTACTAGGAATGCTCAGCTGTCTTGGGCAAAGATTCTACTCAGTACAAATACTAAGCCTTTTAATGAGATGTATATATCTACATATGCATTAATATATGTATAGTTTTAGAGACCTAAGCACTGTGAAATTACACCAGGGCATAAGAATCAGAAGGCAAAATGATCAACCCAAAGCAAAGAAAATGAAACAGAACATTCTCATTTAATTGAGTGTAACAAAGTGTACTAAATAAACTTGGTAAAGGAATGCAAATCTGACTCTTCAAGCATACAGTTTTAATTATTTAAGGGGTTTGTCGCAGAGTTAAGGATGCTTTAACCATATTAACTCTACACTGACAGCTTCCTTTAATTTCTCTGTAGGAATGTACACTTACTTTTGGATTATGGGTGAAAAGAAGCAGTTATAAATGCAAAGAGAAGGTCACAGGAGAAGCAAATATGCAGTGCAGAGATTAGAGTGTGAAACATTAAATAAGGAACAATATTTCATATGCCAGCCCCAACCCTTGATAGTTAACATGCAGCAGAGAACACACTGAAAGCTCCACACAAGACTCCCTAAACATATTGCCTCTACAGGCTTTGCTTAATTTGTTTTCTCTTTTCCTTTATTTATTTATTTTTTTAAAGAAACAATCTGTTTTAACAATGACAATTTCAGTGAGGGAAACAGAAGAGACCAGCGTGTAACCTAGATACTCTCACATTTCTTCAATGACTAAACTTTTTATTTCCTCTTATCTTTGTCGGAGAAGAAAGAAAGTAAGAGGAGCAAGAAGAAGGAAGGGCAGAAAGGAGGAGAGGAGGCAGGAAGGAACTGTGAACTGATTATCACAGTGGGGCTAATTGGAAGCCCAAAAAGAAAGTTTAACTTCTGCAAAAAATTAATGGATTTTTCCTGTTAGAAAGGTTAGAAATTAATATGCTATTACCACATAGAAAATTCACGAATCCACTGTGATCTCATTAGTAACCTGGAAACCCTTCTCATTATAGCCGATGTTGCTTTTTTGGATGTAAAAATGTTTGATGTCTTCCTTTCCATCACTGAGACTTAGTTATACTCAGTCTCGGTGCTTACAATCTTGGCAACATTTCCTGTCTTCCAAAAGTAGTTTTCCCAGAGAACGAATGACTGTTCCCTGCTGGGGCTGACTGTGTCTCTCTCTAAAAGTGGTAAGTAATATTCTTATCCCAATAGTTAAATGCTCACTAGAATGGGACTGTTTGCATTTATACTTAATGCACCAACATTTGAATGAAAATTTAATACATCAGTCACTGTATCTCTAAATATATGAATAAATGTAATATCTACCTACTCTAGTGTTTGTTTTCTAGCTTTCATCATAATACTAACATATAGACACAGACCCATTTCTTCTTTTCTGTAACTCAGCTAAGCTACAGACCCAGCTACTGCATCAAAATCCTTTGGGAGGCCATCTCAGCTTATCAGAGAGACATCATTGTCATTATTTTGAAATAGACTGAAAGTAGCACAGATGTAAACCTCCTGTTGTAAATAGGTCCCTGTTCTACGAATCTACCCACTTTAGAGTAGCTAATCATCACATGGTACATAATTGGTTCCCCATCTTGCCTCCATACTGGGCAATAAATTTTCTGACATTATGGGGAACACTAGGCAATTTCTGAATCGCTTCAACTTCTTTCTCCACCTCCCATCTCCTTCAGAGAAACATTTAAACATCAAAGGCCAAGGAACAGTAGAGTAGAGGGGACAGTAAAAAGGGGAAAAGTGTTTCTTCTCAGCTTTGAGCTGAAACAGTGTTTCTTCTCAGTTTTGAGTCCAAAGTAGACAGCAAGGTAAGCAAAGAAGGCTCGCACATCTACACCACCACCATGATGCCATCAAAGAGAAACAATTTGTAGACATTAGGGAGAATGCACAGAAGACTGATTCAAGGCAGGGATGGGGGAAGTGAGACGTATAAAGACGCAGACTTTATGTAGCTATCCTGACCCAGAGGCACTGAGAATCTTTGTTATCCATAGGACTAAGTACAAAGTAAGAGATGGTTTCAGGAGACAAGGCAGTGCAACACGCCAAAGCCACTCTGCTAGGTGGTACGACAAATATCACCTAGAGCTCATAGGAAGAAGACATGTCCACCCACAGGCATTCAGAGTTGAAAATAAGACCTCTAGCAGAGTGGGCAAATTCCAGTGGAGATAATTAAAACTGAGACCACCCTCAGGAAGCTACTCCTCCCAAATTGGGGATTTGATAACACCTCAAAAAGTTAAGACAGCCAAACATTTTCACTATAAAAGTACATCTGAGGAAGACCCTGACTGCTATTGGAAGATCCTGTCTGTTCACGTTGTGTGAAGGCCCTCACACTTTATTTTCATCCTTAGTTTACAACTTTACCACTTAGTGTTTATGCTGCTGAGTTCTCAAATGACCTAATATTTCCCCTAAGGCATCATGTCAAATATCCTAGCAAGTGAGTATCTTACCAAGGCAATCTAAACCCCAGAGCCAGATTCAAATATTAGAGTGATATTTGCACATATGTTTGAGTACACCTGGGGGACAACAAGGTGACATGGGAAGATGAGAAAAAAACACAGCAGCATAAATCCCAGAGCAGGACAAAATCTTATGGGGCATGTGGTTCAATGTTTTACATGACGCCTGAATCTCCTCTATCCCTTCCCTCTAGATGACGTAATGTTTTGTGTTTATTTGTTTTGTTGGTTGTGTGTTTGTTGTTTGTTTGTTTTGAGACAGGATCTCGCTGTATCACCTAAGCTGGAGTGCAGTGGTGCAATCATAGCCTACTGCAGCCTCCACCTTCCAGGCTCAAGCCATCCTCCCACTACAGTTTCCAGAGTAGCTGCGATTATGGGCATAGGCAACCACACCCAGCTTATTTTTCTTGTTATTAGTAGTAGTACAGATGAGGTCTTGTTATATTTCCTGGGCTAGTCTTGAACTCCTGGGTTCAAGTAATCTTCCCACCTCAGCCTCCCAAAGTGCGGAGATTACAGGCACGAGCCACCCCACCTGGCCTCAATTTTCATTCTGAGGTTTCCAGAGAAGGAGAGCTCCGTCCTCCCCCTGTGCAATCCAACCTAGTTTTTGATAGCTTTACTTGTTAGAAAGTTTCTGTTTCAGATTCTATACCTCTGAGAAAGCTGAGCATGGTCCAAAGACCTTGGCCTGGAACCTGAAGACTGAGTAACAATTTTAGCTCAGTCATTGGCTTTGGGCAACTTCCTTGATTTCTTTAAGCTTCACTTTTTTCATCTGTAAAATGGGAATAATAATGTCTAATTTTCTATGTTGCTATGAGGATACAAACTATCAAGTACAGCATTTGACACACAACAAATGCTCCAAAAATAGAGTAGCAGAATAGTGTAAGGGTGAAAGATGTTTGGCTGCAGAGCCAGACTGCCTGGCTCTGAAATCCACTCCACAACTTATTAACATACAATACCAAGCAAATGGCTCAACCCTTGTGCCTTGATTCCCTCATCAGTAAAACGGATATAAATATAGTACATATCTCCTAAGACTGTTACGAGAATAAAATACTCAAAGCATTTAGAATGTGTCTGACATGAAGTAGACACCCAATAAATGTTAGTATTTTTTTTTTACTAGTAACTAATAGTATTTTTACTGCTCTTAGTAGTAGTATCATTTAACTTCCCTGATCCCCATCTCTTTTTCTATTATAGGGAGATAATAACATCTACCACTCAGGGACTTTGTGAGAATTAAAAGAAATCACATACACAACATCCAGCATATACTGGGAGTAGAATCTATGGTCTTTAATATATTTGTTTCCTGCCTGTCCCTCCTTCTTAATCCTAGTTCTGCACTCTGAAATAACAAGAAAATAAGAACCCAATCCCTTTTCCACTGGACAGTTCTTCAACTATTTGCAAACAATCTATTATAATCCCCTGAAATCATCTCCACTCTAGTTGAGTAGCTACAGTTTCTTCCATTTTTCCTGATGTCTAATGTCCTCAGAATTTAGATGATTTCCTCCCAGATACAATTTCATTGGGGAGAATCCCTCCCTTTGTAGTGTCAGAATTCATGGTCTGTGTGAATTCATGGACCAATGAGCTGTTCATCAAAGACAGATGCTAGTCCAGGCCATGGGGAGGTGGCAGTGCTGAACAAACTGGCAGATTTTTCTAGAGGAGGCCTGAGCTATCATCTTAAATCATTTTCGAATTAACTCTCCAAGTTTTGTGCCAAGCCTCAAATCTTGTTCTTGAAGCTTGATCATCAAATGCTTACATATCTCACTGCATATTCAAACAAATAAACCATTCTTGTTTGTTCAGTCTTGACGTATTAGGGTTTTTTTACACACAAAAAAGTATGATAATATTATGGTTTCCATTCTGATTCCTCTTCCGAGCATATTTGTTATTTTTTTCCAATAACAAATGAATACAGTATTGCAAACCTCATTGGTAGATCTTCAGAAAAGCTGTCATGTGGTTTGCTGTGAGATGGATTTCTTCTTTAGATCATGTGTGCAGTATAACCTGTGTGTATACAATCAACCTATAATTCAGTGAGAGAATAGAACTGTGTCCATACAAAGCATTTTGAAGGGATTTAAACAGGTTTAGTAACCCCCATTCCACTTTAAAACCCTGATGCTGTGCTTATTGATTCCACTGACTTCTTATTTTTTTTTTTTTTTTCGAGATGGAGTCTCGCTCTATTGGCCAAACTCAAGTACAGTGGCATAATCTCACCTCACTGCAACCTCTGCCTCCCAGGTTCAAGCAAGTCTCCTGCCTCAGCCTTTCAAGTAACTAGGACTACAGGCATGTGCCACCACGCCTGGCTAATTTTGGTATTTTTATAGAGACAAAGTTTCACCCATGTTGGCCAGGGTGGTCTCAAACTCCTGACCTCAGGGGATCCACCTGCCTTGGCCTCCCAAAGTGTTAGGATTACAGGCATGAGCCACAGTGCCCAGCCCACTGACTTTATCTCTAAAATGTTTCCAATGTGATATCAAGGCTTTCCTTTTTACCCAGAAAACTTAGATAGCATGAATGCTAAACTTATATTTGTGACGTTCTATCATCCGACCTGGACATACTATTTGATAAAGACAGGTAAAACCTGCCAGTACAACAATGAACAAATAAATAACAGGTTTAAGTTACCAGAATTACATAATTTTTACATATAAAGGACCTTAGAGATGATCTGATCCTGTGTTCCACTTCTTTGAGGATCATCTTCATGGTCTTTGCCTTATTCACTTGTACTAGTCCTTAATTTTTGTTAAGTGCTTAATAATTTTTACACAAATACTTTTTAGTTTTGCCCTGAAAAACAGCATCTTTGAAGACATCAATCAGATATGATGGTTTTACTTTTCTACTACACATTAAAATAAACACAAGCCAGGTGTGGTAGCTCACGTTTGTAATCCCAGCAGTTTGGGAGGCTGACGTGGGTGGATTGCTTGAGCTCAGGAGTTCGAGGTCAGCCTGGGCAACATGGAGAGACCCCATCTCTACCAAAAATACAAAAAAAAAAAAAAAAATTAGCCAGGCATGGTGGTACATGCCTGTAGTTCCAGCTACTTGGTAAGAGGATTGCTTGAGCCCAGGAGGTCAAGGCTGCAGCGAGCTGAGATTGTGCCACTGCACTCCAGCCTGTAACAGAGCAAGACCACCTTAAAAAATAAAAATAAAAATAAAATAAAATAAACATATAAGTATTCAATTTTTGTTTAAGGTGTGTCTTCTCTAAAATGTCTTGTTTATTAATACTAATGATACATAGTCAATGCTTTGATAAACACTGATCTGGTTTAAATTGACTCATTTTACCATTAAGAATCTGAGCCATAAGCAGAACTCAGATTTTCTAACTTTCAATTCGCTTATCTTTCCACCCACTTAATTTTGCAAGCTACAATATACCTGCACTTGGAGAATAAAAATAATTTTAAAAATGACAAAATACTGGCAAATCAATCACCTAACTCTGGCAAATGTTAATATCTAGAGAAACTGTCCAAAATTATTGGAACTAGTTGTCAAAAATATCCAAGTTTCAGTGCTCTCTATTCAGTATCCAGTCATGGATAATTTACATGGAAGTGAAGTAATGAATTCTCCTAAACTAAATAAGTCTCCTAAGTTTACCAAAACAAAACAAAACAAAACAAAAAGTCTCCTAAATGAAAAAAAAAAAGGATATTATAGGGAGTGAACAATACAGAAGTCTGATTTTTAAAATACTGATAAAGATATAAAGGTTCCTCATTCTCAAGGATCTCACGTCACATGTACATGTGGATTTTGCTTCCACATACAGGTCTCTTCAGAAGGACTACTTCAGTTGACTGATGAGTCTCATTAGAAAGAGCCCTGGCTGTGGAATCCAGTGGCTTTTGTGCTCTTACTACATATTATCAATAAACTGTGTGACCCTGGGCAAGTCACTTCCCCTCTTCTAGCCTCTGTCCCTCGAGTGTGAAAAGAGGGGCAAGACCAAATGACCCCAAAGTTCCATGATTAGCCACACAGTTTATACACCACTACTTACTGATGAAAGACCAGAAACAATTCAGGTTCTGAAGTCACTTCAAGCATGTTCTTTCTCTTTGCAATTTTATTTTATGCTTTCCCAGACAATGCAAAGATAAATGCCATCCAGATCTATCCACATATAATCAGAATTAGCAAGACTTCACCTAAAGAGAAGTGAAATTGCAATTTATGACTATAGACTGAGCTTCTAGGTGTATCTACTCCAAAAGAGAACAAAGAAGCCAGAATTCCAGTTATAACAACAAAACAAAAATGACAGGATATGTGATTGAACTAAGGCGTTCCATAAACGGCATTGTTCTTATTTTTTGTTTTTTGTTTTTTTAACTATGAGCTGGTAAAATTATCTTAGTTTAGCCGTCATGTCCCAGAACAGTAATGGTGCTGAAACACAGTAAGCAGAACAGAACCAGATGTATAAATATGTTCACATTTGTACCACAGGCACTGCTTTCCTTTAACTGCTGAACTGCTGTATCAACACTGTTCTATCACCAACTAATTATAGCTAACAAAGCCCACTGCACGGAGTGTGTCTCCTCTATTTTTTCCTCTTACAAAAGTACAGTGCCGACATTCAATGAATGTTAAGTGGTAACAATTTAATTCTTTGAGCACTGCATGCAATATGAATTCATGGTCCTTCTCCTAGTGCCATCTGAGGTGTTTTTATGTCCATCAGGCTAACTACTGTGTCGGCCACTGAAACCTCTCAGATGACATATCGCTGGGTCATAAATATCCCACTGGAGATGTATTGTCCAGGGTTAAACGTTTCCCTCCCTTCTAACATGGCAATCACGTTAATCAGCTTAAAATTCTGGGTAATGGCCTTGCATTTGAGAAAAAAAGGCATGTGATACTGTACGGAGTGCCCATTATTCCACACAGTATGTTGATCTGGCAGTAGATCAATAACCATGTCTTAAGCACCTACCTGTGTACCAGGTACCCTGGTAAGTATAAGGAAGACAAAGAAGCAATAAAGATGATTCCCTCAAGGATTCTGCCAATTTACTGTTCAACAAATGCTTATGAACATGCCTGGCAAGTGCTCTGTCATCTAGTCATTTCACAAGCATTTATTGAGCACCTTTTATGGGCCACAGACTGTACTAGTTTACTGGAGAGACAGCTACCAGCAAGTCTGAGATGGTCCATGTGATAGGTAAATAGATGATTTATGAAATAATGTGCTAAGTGTTATAATTAAGAATGTTTGAGGTGCTATGGAGTAAAGGAAAAAATATCCAGCACTGCCTATGGGCTAGGAAGAAAGACAGGTAACACCGCAGTGGGCACAGTACACAAGATAGTATGTCGATTTCAAATGCATGAGACAAAGGATTGGTACTATTAGGAGCTCAGAAAAAAAGAGGCATGAGAGTGGCCTGAAGCTGGGACCTCAGGTGGAATTAAAATAAGCACAAGACTTGGAAACTCAGGAAGAAGGGCATCTAGAGAACTACTAAGAGTGGTGTGAAAGCACTTAGCATGTTCAGGGACCTGTGAGTAAACAAGCATGGCAAAAGCAAAGTCACTATGACAGTGAGCAGCAGAAGACTTGAAAGGCCGACAGGATTAGGGTCTGAACCTCAGGGAACCAGACTATGGGGCTTGAACCTGGAGGGCATGGAAAACATCTTTCTCCCTCTACCCAGTAAGAGGAACAGAGGGCCACAGGGAAAGCTGAATTTTAGGAAAAGTGGGGTTGCTCCCTACAGGATGGGAGGTGGGGGGATTCTTGAGGAAAGGTTGGTTTGTAATTTATTGCTAAGAATCTAGGCATATTGTGATAAAACCAAATCCATTTGAGAAGAAAATACAAAGGAGAGAATGTGAAGGAAAGGCAAGAGAAAATTGTTGGTTATCGTAAACAGAAACCATCATGATAATCACATAAATGTCTACTGTAAGGAAGAACTGGGGAAGTAGTCAAAAATGAACTACAACATCCTACACCGAGTCTCCCGTAGCTCTATCTTATAGCCAGCTATACCACTGATCAGGACACTAACATCATTTTTTGGCTGAATAGAGTAATAGTGATGATGATGATGATGATGATGATGAGTAATGGCAGCAGTTTTCATTTAGAAGCCAGGCACTGTGCAGGGCACTTTACATGGATCATTTTCATTTGGCCCTTATGGCGACAGGCTCTTTTCCCATTTGACACACAAAGACTCTGAGACTCAGATTAATCAATTATGGCAAAGGTACAGGAATAGGAGGTGACTCTGCCCCAGTGTGACTGCTCAATGTCTGCTTTACACCAGTTTCTGCAATCTCTTCTTACACAAAACAGCACACAGAGATCTAAGAGCAGATTCTGTTCTAAAATGGGACACATAGTTTTAGGCATGACTGATTTTTTTTTTTTTTTTTTTTTAAAGACAGAGTCTCGCTCTTGTCGCCCAGGCTAGAGTGCAGTGGCACGATCTCGGCTCACTGCAACCTCCACCTCCCAGGTTCAAGCTATTCTTTTGCCTCAGCCTCCCGAGTAGCTGGGATTACAGGCGTCTGCCACCACGCCATGTTGGCCAGGCTGGTCTTGAACTCCTGACCTCTAGTGATCTGTTTGCCTTGGCCTCCCAAAGTGCTGGGATTACAGGCATGAGTCACCGGGCCTGGCCACAACTGATTCTTAAAAAGTAAGTTTATCAATTCAACCCAAAGTTCGGAAAAAACAATAGTGACATGCTTAAAACTATTATTTTAAAATCATAGTTGTAAAATCAATCATTACAACATCATGAACAAAATGTGGATTATTTCCAAACACTGCCCAGCCTCAAACATGTCTTCACCTAGCTCACTCCAGGAGAAAGAACATTAAGAGCCATCAAACACAGGAACTTGTTTTTTTAAAGCTGTAGGGAAGAGAGTTGGGAGTGGCGCTTACCGGGAGCATTAACTGACCCTAACTGACTCTACAAGATTTCTTTTGTATTAAAATTCAGCCCAAATTGAGAGCAAATTCTGTCTTTCCTTCCTTTCCAACTCATCAAAGCCCAGTTTCCCAAAGCTTAAGGTCCCACAAGTAGTTGTTAATGGGCTTCATTGTTTAGTTAATTGTGCTTATCGGAAGTGCAGGTAACTTCCTATTTGCATGGCTAATGGACCTTCTTTAAAGTGTGTGGCCATTTTAGTTGGCTTTTAATGGTCTGTATTGTTTTTTGCCAATTTTGAGATGAATTGATAACTTACTTTCTAAGAATGATCAATGCCTAAGATAAAAAGACCATTTTTTACTACATAGGGGACATCATTTACATGAGTTTGAAGACAAATGCTTATTTGTAAGACAACATGATGTCAACAGTCAACCCCGTTTCAAAATTAATCCAGTGCAATAATTATTAGACTTCATATTTGTTTCTCTGGAGGTGGTTTTGTAACAATAAAGAACTATTTTACCCTACCTCTTTATCCCTTGCAGAAATGGTTGGTTCATTTTTTAGCCACAAAAATCACATAGTTCCCTCTCAACCAAAGAACTCATGAAAAACTACTTTCTTCCCTCTCTGGAAATGCATACTTACTACCTTGGCAGAGTATTTCATAGTTTCCTCATGATTTTCACAGGGTTGGTGTTTGGGTGAAGGAAAAGGGACAAGATGGAGGAAGGTGAACAAGATGGAGCAGTCCCTGTTGTTTCTGGGTTCTTCTTCACAGATTTTCGCGCGCCCGGCAAAAGAACCAAATCAACTGAGCATGCGCAGAATGACGTCAAACCCGAGGACACCGAAATTCAAGAAGCCACTCCTACACACACGCCCCGAACTCCTCCCCTTCCAGCTCCCAGGCATAAAAGTCCGCCGCCGGCGGGAGCCGGGGTGACTTCTTCGGCCCCCCGCATTTGCGGACCGGAGAACATCACCCGAGAGCGCCGGCGCGACTTCCCTGGCCCCCCACACCTGAGGACCAGAGAACTTCGCCCGAGAGCGTGTGCATATTTGCAATAAAAAACTGCCACTTTCTTACGTACTTTGGTCTCATGTTTAATTACTTAGCTCTCCTAAATGAAGTTACATTAAATTAAACTAAATCAAAACAGTTGGCATATCCAAGTTGTAGACGTGATGGGCTGACTTGCCCAAGATTGCCCAGTTATTATGTGGTTGAGAGAGGAATCAAATCTAGGTCTGACTGCAATTCCAGTGTTAAGTAATTTCAAACACTAACCAAGAGAACTACCATCTACTGTGTTGTGCTACAACTGGAGTGACATGTCTAGAACTCTTTCAACAGGAAAAAGTTTGTTCACTCCTGATTTAGTCACTCAACAAACATTTAGTAAGCAACAACTACAGGTAGAACTCTGATAGCGGCTTTATTACTACTAACAATCAACCCTAATATGTAGCAGTATTTACTATGTGCGAGGGGATTTTTCTAAATTATTACCTTTAATCTTCTCAAAATTTCTGTGTGATGTTTGTGTATGGGTATGTGTGTGTGATTTTCTGAATTCTCAAAACTTCACTTAAGGTCAAACATTAAGCTTGGAAGTTAGAATTTGGATTCTGGCCTATCTAAACCATGAGCCTATGTTCTTTGTATTGTATAACTTTGTAACTTACAGATAACGAAAAGCAATGCAAATAATTTTTGTCTACAGATGCAAATAAATTATGTCCAGTGGAGATTCAATCAACTTCCCCTCCACTTTTGATCCATTTGCAATTAATTTCAGCATTTTTTAAATTCCATGTAAATTAATGGTTCTACAAATCTGTTACAACTTTCTTGGTTCCCTCATTCATTAACAACTTAAGTAAATTTTCTGACAAGCATTTGTATATCTGTATATAAGTCAATTTTTAAAAAATTATTCTTTTGCAGAGGTTACCAAGATGCCATTTTTACTATCTTGAACCTCACATTTTTATTTGGGAGGGCATACATACCAAACTATAATCAATGTGACCACAAATTATATATACCTATGTACAAACTGGGGAGGAAGAGTGAGAAAGAATAAAGGGATTAAGAGGTCACTTCAACAAACAGTGAGGTCACTTACGGAATTCACAAGACCTGGCTTTGGAACATGGCTCTCCCACTGCCTACGTGTGAGACTCTGGACAAGTTACTAAACCTCTCAAACCCTCATTTACCTCATCTATAAACTAGGGATAATAATAGTATTTGCCTCATAAGATTGACTAACTATCAACACAAAAATTAAGTAACTATCTTTTTTTTTCTTAAGTAACGGGGTCTCTCTCTCTCCCAGCCTGGAGTGTAAAGGTGTGATCCTAGCTCACCGCAGCCTTGAACTCCTGGGTTCCAGGGATTCTCCCACCTCAGTCTCCCAAGTAGCTGGGACGACAGGCATGTGCCACTATACCCGGCTTATTTTTATTTTCTTATTTTTTGTACAGACAGGGACTTGCTATGTTGCCCAGGCTGGTCTCCAATTCTTGGCCTCAAGTGGTTCTCCCACCTTAGTCTCTCAAAGCACTGGGATTACAGGTGTTAGTCACCATGCCCAGCTTAAGTAACTATTGCTTGTAAAGGGCCCAGTGCATATCAAATGTTCAGTAAGTGTTAGCCATCATTATTGAGATTCTTCTATGAGAAATATTGATGAAAGAAATTAGTTCTATTTAAAAATGGGTAGATCTTCACAAAAGAAGGTGCATTTTACCTGGGACTTGAAAGGTTAGGTCACCAAGCAAAGAACTGGAGTAACGTCATTTGACATAAAAGAAACATAAATTAAAGAAAGAGTCATGAAAGGGTCAACAAAGGTGAGTCATAGTGCCAAATTTACAAAGAAGGTAATTCCCAGGGGGACACTGCATTTGTCAGGTGACCTGAATTTTTCTAAATTTGTTAAAGCTTGTACTTCTCTACTTCACAGTTGTATAAAGATTACTAAAGCCAAATAGGAATACATTATCCAGGTACCAATTTACATAAAAACCTAGACACCAAATTATCATGACTACAGTTGTGACCACTCACCAAGTCAAATACCCTTCAGGAATAAGTGGTTATTTTATTCTAAACTTTATAAGCAACAAAAAAATATGAGTTCAAAGTGCAAACCACATTTTAGACAGATCGAACTTTATACAACATACTTTAACAGCTTGCATTCAATGTGCACACATATGCATCCCTATACACACATGAAAATAACACACAAAGCCAATTACATCCTTGCTCTTATCCTGGACATAACTGCTTTCTTTCTGTACCTGGTTATATGTCATTTCTACATTTCATTGGTCTTGTTATGGTTCACATTAAAATTTCCCCTGCTCTATTTCCAGTCAATTGCTTTCTTGGATACTTTGGACAGGAGAATAAACTTCAGAGAATTCTCAGTTCTGTGTCAACATTTGCTAAAAGTTTACTCAAAACTCTTAATGCACCATGTTTGCATAATCCCATCTGTTTGCTCCTTTTTATTCCTTCATACACTCAAGTGAATGCTAAACTGTAAAAGGCCCACTATCTATACACATGAGTTCTACAAAGTTGCCTACTGTAGAGACTTGCAAGTCTCCTATAACTCAGGAATATCAACTGTCTCTGTTAGAGCAATGATGGATAAGATGGAAAAGATTTAACTTTGAATTTTGGGCAGGAAGATTACTTCCTCAAAAAACCTTCTCCTAAAAACAAAAACAAAAACCTTACAGGTACTCCCTGTGCCGTACTATTAGAGCTCATCCCAGCTCTAGCCTCTGGAGGTTCTGCCCTGTGATTGTTTCAAGCTCTCTTCCTCGTGAAGAGGTACACACGTGACTGCCGCCATCGATAAAGGCTGAAGTGAGTGTACTTAGCTAAAGGGCACTGCAATAATTTTTCTCTTCCATGTGAGAAAGTTAGCCTTGAAAATTCTCTGGCTCACTGCCTGTTTTTAAATCATCTTTTGGGGAGGGGTGGCCAAGGGGGCATGTTAAGTTCAAATCAGCCCCTCTTCCCACTCCCATATCAATTGCTTTGTAAAAATAATAATAAGATAGTAGCACCTATCAAGCCTTCAGATTTGTTTTCAAGACAGTGCTAATGACTCAATATTTTAATGGGCAATGCCCCCGCAGTGTCCATTGTAGGGAAGCAGTCCTGGCTGATAGATTAAATTTGATTAGCGCTGGGGCTGTGGCTGTTCCGTGGAGGCAACGTGATTCCTATAGGAATCTAGGGTGAATGGTGGCCTGAGAAATAGTCAGTGAAAAGATTTATAATCCCCAACAACAAACCAGCTCCTAGTTCCAAAGAAATCATTGTGTCTTTTCCACCCCTGCTGTAGCATGTTATCTATATTAGGAAACACATTGAGTATCTTGAACCCATTTCAATGAGTGCAGCGGGACTAGAATATAATTTTTCTTTGTTTGCCCTGACTCTTAAATGTTTGCTTCCAGAGCCAAGGCCCTTCAGTACGTCCATTATGGCCCTGCAGAGGGGATGTGAGAATAGTCAGGAATTTTGATGGGAGTTTACCAAAGCAAAACTTCGCAGACCACTGGTGGCAATTTAGGAAGCAGATAATTTTTATAAGCACTTGGCCTGAATGGTATGGACAAGTTCACACACCTTTGATGTTTCCACGGCTTGCACCGCTGAAGAAATGAGCTATTTCCATTCTCCTCTCACTCCAGAGTGAAAGAGTAAAACCTCAGCCAGGCCTGTCCGGGACACTTTACTAACCAGAAAGCATAGCCTGGGGAAAAAATGCAATAAGATCTCCCGCCAGGGTCCAGTTCAGACCCCTTCGTGATGAGAGGCCAAACATCAGGAAAATTTGGGAGCAGTAATGCTAGGTTTCTGAGTTAAAGTGTTTTCTCACAAGTGATTGAGTATAATTCACTCAACTTGCTCTATGCAAACCGGACTTGTGTGAGAAAGTTCCAGTTAGGACTTAAACCCAAAGAAAGTTAACCACTTGGCCCCTCTGACCTGCCTGCTATTCCCCCTCCATCTTCATCATGTATATTGGTAGAATCCTTCATACTTTTTCAAAAAGTTGACTCATACATCATTTCAATTTATTCTTATCTTATCGGTAAAAAGGACAGTTATGATTCCCATTGGGGTCTAAGAACCAGAAGGGTTGAGTGACTAGTTCATGGCCAATGTTAGCAGCAGAACTGGATCCACACTCTATACTTCCTAACTCTCAGTAATAAAAATAATCACTACCATCAATGAACACTATTCCCGCACTTAGGCACTGTGCGGAGCACTTTATGAACATTATTACCTCGATTCCTTGTGAGAACCCTGTAAGGTAGGTATCATTAATCCCATTTTACAGATGAGAAATACTGGACTTATGAGGTTACATAATTTCCCCATGATGAGACATGCTATAAATCATGAGGGCTCTGTTATAAGGGGAACATAATTCCTCAGCTTACCCACTATTATAGTGCCTCCCAGTCCAATGCCTTTGTCTACGCAAACTCAATGCTAAATTGAAAAATTACAAGTTTTCTCTTGATTTCAAATACATTCCTTTTAAACTATCTAATAAATTTATGAAATTCTAGTTTGGTCCACTTTGATATTGTCAAAAGGCAAACACTCTGAAAACTGAAAAGTGCTGTCTTTTGTCAGGTGTTTTTACTGATCCAAGTATTATTCGCTTCTATCTCTTATTTCGTTTAAAAGAAAAACAGATGGTCTAATATAAATTCCCGCATGAAGTTTTCTAGACTCCCCAGCAAACTTTATGAGCATAGTAAGTTCTAGAAACAAACAGCATGGATTTAAATCCCAAATACACAAACGGACGACTTCTGGAATATGGGCAAGTTGCTCAACCTCATACTTCAGTTTTCTCACGTCTGCGTTAGGGGTAAAAATACTTCACAAGGATGTTATAAAGAAGAAGTAATGAGAATGCACTGAGCATGGTATAAATGACCAATAATTACTGGACTTGTTTTCTTGTTATTTCTGCCTCTGCAAAATGTCTCAGGATTGCCCTAATTTCACTAGGTTGAAAAAACCTGAAAACTCTCCTTGATGAAGTGTTCCAAATGCAGGTTTCTCATAAACAGATAATAAATCATCCTACACCCTAACTGGGGAATAAAATGTCATTTTATACTTCATAAGTCAACTCCATCTCTTAAAATTATTATTCATCCAGTATTACTAAAACTGTCATCTTCTATAGCACCTTAGTACTCCTATCAGATAGGTGTTCTTGAACACAATGTCCTGTGTTAATCTGGTCAAACAGGAGCCATCTGCAAAGCCAGAATGGCAAGGCACAAACAAATTTCCCCGATCCACAAAGGGGAGTTTCCCCAAAATATAAGAAGTTATATTTTTATTGTGAAAATGCTTTTTTTTACCCTAGTTATATAATATATGCTTACTAAAGTTAGGGATAATTAGCTTTAGTAAAATTAAGAATATGTATATAAAAAGCAAAGAAAGATGAACCCATAATTCTGCCTCCCAGAGATAGCTACTAGTAACATTTTGGTATCTTTCCATTTCATCTTTCTGCTATGCATTTTAAAAATATAATTGGAATCATTCTGCATGCAAAATGTTATATTCTGGGTTTTCTTTCTTTCTGTTTTTTTTTTTTTCTCTCTCCGCTTAGACCATTATAACGTCAGCATTTTCCATGTTACTGCAGACTTTTTATAAACGTTTTCACTGGCTATGGGATATTTCATAGGTTAGTTTTGTCACAATTTTCTTAACCATTTCCCATTGCTATACCCCCCAAAGGCTTTTAAGCTGTCAAGCCCAGACAAGATTTCTAGACACACAGCCCTAAGGATGGGGCCTGCCTGTGGTCATGAACCAGGTCATTTTGGGAACTAGCTACATCACTTTTCACCATAGGTAAGAATCACCGTGAGTCCTCCTCTTCAAATGCCAACAGACCCTGAGTCCAGTGATGTGTAAACCCCAAATGCCAGTAGTTCTGGTCAACAATTACAGCAACTCCTCTAAGATAAATAAAATAATGTTCTCGACAGGCCTGGCCACCCACAGTGAGCACATGGAAGAGCACAAACACCTCCCACCCACCTCTGCAGCCTGTGTTCCAACGCAAACCAAGGGTGCAGATGTGAATTCCGTCTTTTCTCCTCTTGCCCTACTCAGTTTATTTCCAAAAATCACTGTTCCATCACCACTTAACACCATTTGCCATGAATTGCACCATAAAACAGACTTTTTAAATAATAGATCATGTTCATTATATTTTCTTTTTTAACAAAGAAGGCAGAAAGGCAAGGATTAGGTAGATAAAACAATGTAGAACTTGCAATAGTCATAGAATGTAACACTGAAATCAGAAATCACAATTACCAAGGCTCTTTTAACACCCACATGCACATGCATGACCTTCATCTTAAAATCCAAGATTCAAAGCTAAGTCTTTGAATTTAAAAATGGCTGTGTGGTCTTACAAAACAACTTCTAACTTGCACTTGCATTTCAAACAAACAAACAACAAACACGAATTTTTGTTTTAAGCAGTTAAAGTTTAAGCAAAGAGAAAACAGCATTTTTGCACTTCTAGGCACAGTAGCTAGAATTTAGAAAATCTTCACCATTCCTGTTAAAACAAGATTGAGAAACAGGAAAGAAACTGCTTCAAGTTGAAAGGAAGGATGGCTTAATGGAAAACAATGGACTTTGTCAGGATAAGAACTGGGCCTGAATTCTGATTCAAGCCACATGCAGAAGGGATAAGTAGCCACTTCAAAGGTTCTTTGAATGTTAAATATGGTACCTACAATGCCAAGTACCATCTCTGGCACAGAGCAGGTATTAAAGTGTAAGGATTGCAGAATTATTGTCAACACGAAGAAAAGCCTATACCGCAAGAAGGAGGAAGCTGTCAGGGAGTCATATTGCACTGATAATTTATGAGTGTAAATAATCATAAGCATAAGGTCAAAGACCTAGAGATTAAGAACCTAGGACTATTGCTTCTTTTTGTTAACTTCATGAAGCAAACCAAGAACTGAGAAGAAAAAGTACACTCTTCCTAGGCTTCTTGGTTTGTCTTGAGGCAGCCTGCCCAACGTAGAGTCCTCGGGTACTTTGTGAATTTCTCAACTGCAGAGACTGGTTCTCCGCCCTCATGTCAGTCCCCTACACAGAACCATGGCAACTTTATGCCCATCACTCAACTCAGTCCAAGGTCAGGCTCCTAAACCCACCCAGACTATAGATGGCACTCAGAAAAATCCTAATCCAGGCTTCACACAGCTCAGGGACAAGTCATTCTGCTTGTCTGCCGCTGCTGTGTTTCACTTCAATTCTAGTAAATGGGCTTCTGCCTCTTTCCTATTGTTAAGCTTTGCTGTCCTACCACAACTCCAGGGACTGCAGTATGTCCTTGTTCCTCGAAGGGTGTCTCCCGTTTTAAAATTTCTGCTCTGAAACTCCAAAATATCTATTACATGTTTGTCACCTGCTCCACATTTTAGAGGCGGTTTTGTTTTGAGATAGAGTCTCACTCTGTCACCCAGGGTAGAGTGTAGTGGCACCATCTTGGCTGCAACCTCCACCTGTCAGGTTCAAGAGATTCTCGTGCCTCAGCCTCCCGAGTAGCTGGGATTACAGGGGCCTGCCACCATGCCCAGCTAATTTTTGCATTTTTAGTAGAGATGGGCTTTCACCGTGTTGGCCGGGTGGGTCTTGAACTCCTGACCTCAAATGATCCGCCTACCTTGGCCTCCCAAAGTGCTGAGATTACAGGCCTGAGTCACCATGTCCAGCCTGCACCACATTCTCTTTGGGTTAGAAGATCTCCATGTGTGTCTGTCCTTAGGCCTGACATCAGTTCTCTAAGTACATTGCTCATTGTGATTTCTTGTCATCTCCAAACCCACAACTAACACCAGCCCCAAATGCAGATAGTCTCCCAGATTCCACAGCAGTGCTGGTCTAAACTATTCTGCCTTCTCCACCATTTCCCAGAGGCCATGGTAAATGACAGCAGAATTACCATCATCTACTTATCTCACCCCACAGGACAAACTATTCTCACTCAACTGCAAATTATTTTCCTAATGTTGGACTTTTCTTCTTCCTCCTCATGGAAACTATTTTAGTCCATGTCCTCTGAACTGGTCACTCAGCCAGGACTCAGTCCACTTGACAGTCCAGGCACCCCAAACACCACCTCAACACTGTGACTCTCTTGCTATAGTGATATCAAGATACCCCGATTCACAGATTTGTAGCACCAGAAAGCAGTTTTAGAAACTTACCTTATATCTTACAGATAAGAAAATGAGACCCAGATATTAATATCAAAGGGTGAATCAGTGGCAAGGCTGAAACTAGGAATTTCGAGACCTAGAGTACTTCGGGCTACTCTTCACATGGTTCTTAGATGAGTGATACGGTTTGGCTGTGTCCCCAGCCAAATCTCATCTTGAATTGTAGCTCCCATAATCCCAACGTGTGATGGGATGGACCCAGTGGGAGGTAATTAAATCATGGGGGCGGGATTTTCCCATGCCCTTCTCATGATAGTGAGTAAGTCTCACGAGATCTGATGGTTTTATAAAGGGCAAACCCCCTGCACATGCTCTTTCCTGTCACCATGTAAGACCTGACTTTGCTCCTTCTTCACCTTTTGCCATGACTGTGAGACCTTCCCAGCCATGTGGAACTGTGAGTCCATTAACCCTCTTTCGCTTGATAAATTACTCAGTCTCAGGTATTTCTTCATAGCAGTATGAAAATGGACTAATACAATGAGTATATCTGTGAACCAATGAAAAAAACAAATCCTTTGCACATTCCCCTGAAATCTCAAATTCTTCATTCCAGTCCAGTCTCCACATCTTTTTTTAATACTCCCATACTGACATGTTCTTTTAGGAAATCTCTTTCTTCCACAGGCCAAAGATGCCTCAAGGTAGAGAAAATGTTTTCATTCTTAAATTTTTCCACTCAGTTTTAGATGTTCAGCTGAAAAAGTTAATAGCCTTGAGTGTTCCTTCTGTAATTCCATGACTTACGAGAGTGAGGTTTCCATTTGCCACTCTCTCCTGCATTATCATCAATCCCTGCAGCCTTTCAGTGGAAAGTCCAGGAACTAGTAATACAAAGAATTCTAAGTAACTTCAGCCTAAAAGCTTAGAATGCTTGGAATGTAAGGATCCTTAGAGGCCATCTGCTCTAACCAGTATTAGTCTCATTTTACAGAGTAGGGAATGGAGGCCTACACCATTTGACTCTTAACCCAATATGCTCTTCTCCATGCCATTCCCCAACCTCCAAATAATGAATTCCTCTATATTTGTTTCTGAGTGAAGATGTCATCCTAGGTCATGCTTCTGTACCAGACCTCAATCGGTAGAACTATCCCAAAAATATGTTTGTGGGTTTGGATTGCATTTACCTCATGCTTCTTCATGAATGACTTCAGTTCCACATGGTTTTATCATGAACATTGTTTGAAAAGAAAAGAAAATAGTCAAATCCACAAGTCTGTCACTGCCTCCTTGACAGATTAGCATGGCCTATAGATTCAGGCAAAGTTGTGTGTCACTGACAAGCTGTAAAACCCAGGTCACCCTTGGCAGCCTCTTTTAGCCTTGGTTTTCTTATCTGCAAAATGGGAACAACACCACTCACTTCCCAGGGTTATGATATAATGTATTATGACAAATAACACTTGGCTTAGTACACAATAAGCATTCAATAAATGGTAGCCATATTATTTATTATCGTTACTATTATTATCATTTCTGTGGATTTTGCCTTGTCTGCCTTGGGTCTTTTTGACCGGTCTCTTTGTTCTGACTTAGCCGTTTCACCCTATAGTCCAGAAAATGTAAGAAGAGAGACAAAGTATTCCCCAAAAGCAGTGTTGAACCAAGTTAGGGCAATAAGATGAGGAAAAGATCATCAGAATAAAAAAAAATCAAAATCATAAGGGGGTTAGTTTTACACTCCAGGCTATCACAAATTTTGTATCAAGACTGATACATTGAGCATTACATTGAGCCATTTTCCCCCATAATGCATTTATGAGACTATCATTTCAATTTGTTAAATAGTCCTAGATTTAGGTAGTTTGTGTGCCTGGCACATAGCAGGAATTCAATGAGTGAATGAATAAAAGAATGACTGTGTCAAACAAGCAAATATATATATATATGAATATAAAATATATATTTTATATATGTATATATCTCAAAACTCTGAAACAGCTGTATTTGCTATGTCATTTACAATGTTAAAGTAACTTTTAGAATATTTCTATCTTAACTGGAGATATGAATTAAAACATTTTGTTGGAGAAAATGTGTAATTTCATATAATGCAAAATATAATAATTCAAATATACTTTTGGAAATTTATAGATATTTTCATGTATTCATGACTGCTGATAGCTCGAAAGCAGCTATTATGTCAAGGCAAATTATTAGCTCTCACAACTGTGTAATAAACAGAGCTATAATTCATGTTTATTTACAAATATTCTTTCTAGTTATTATGAGATTTAGCACATGTCCATCTATTACGATTGTTAGTTTCCTTTTGTTTTCTTTTAAGTAAAGGCTACTTGCTAAATAACCAATCAATAAACATCTCTAATCAGCTATCTTGGTGCCGTTAACAACAGAATGTGCAGTTATTTCAGTCTCCCATATTCCCATTTATATAGAATGATCTGGATCAACTGCTGGGTCAACTTTCCGACAGTCAGTACAGTATATCTGAAGAGAAGTGAAAAGTTACTATAGTAATATGTATATGAGAGCTCTTCATGGCAATGACCATGAGGGATCCAATCAAAGAAACATTTAGCCTGGTAAGTCTGAAAAGCCTCATGGTCAGAAGGAGAAAGTCAAATGTGAGACCTCACTAATGAATTTTATTCCTTGGACATGTTGAACTGGAACCATAAGGGCCTTGCTAGGAAGATATAAATAAATACGAGTAAAGATAATGTCTGTGGCTGGAAAATATGAAGAACTCTTTCTTTATGTGCCCATGACCTGGCTCCAAGGACAGTCCTCAAAGTGGTTTCACAATTGTTTTCAGCAATATTGGTATTGTAGGAATTGGTCAACCAATAGAATATGCACACACACATACACACACGCACTTATATATTTTGTATGCATTTTATTATTATTATTTTACCTATTCTGGTAAATTTATCAAAAAGAAAAGTCTGGCTGAGTAGTTTATAGTCACACTTCAAACCCAATAGTCGTTCTTAAGCTGAAATTCTGGGATCATCCTGTATCTTTCTCTTTCCTCAAAAGCTATAAGTTCAGCTATTCCCAGGTAAGAACTGCCTTGCTTATATGTACTTTGTAAAACTTTTTCCCCTTTTTTCTTCTCTTTTTTTTTTTTTTTGTTTCTTTGTTGTTGTTGTTGTTTTTGAGATGAGGTCTTGCTCTGTCACCCAGGCTACAGTGCAGTGGACTGATCACAGCTCACTGCAGCCCTTACCTCCCAGACTCAAGCAATCCTCTTACCTCAGCCTCTCAAGTAGCTAGAACTACAAGCACATGCCACCACACCCAGCTATTTTTTTTTTTTTTTTTGATAGAGACAGGGTCTTGCTATGTTGCCCAGGGTAGTCTCAAACGCCTTGGCCTCGCAAAGTGCTGGGATTACAGGCAGGAGTCACCTTGCCCAGCCCTTCCTTCCTTTCTTCCTTCTTCCTTTTCTCCCTCCCTCTTTCCTTCTTTCTTCTTCTTTTTTTTTTTTCCTGATTTGAGAATACACTAAAATTTGAAGAGAAAAATTGAAAGCAGAAAAATGCTTTGAGCCACAACCAGTTCTTTTCAAATAGTCCGCAAACCTGGTCCTCCTCATTTGGACAATTACAGCCAAAAGAAGGATCTAGTTTCAAAGTGCAGCTGCTCATTTGAAGTGGGATAAGCATGGTTAATTTTTTCAATGAGAAAATGGTGATGAATGGAATAGAAAATAAAGATATCTTTAAAGCTAGACCAAAAAAAAAGTTGTTTTAACTCCAGAAGGTCATCAATTTGGAAATATTATCCAGAGAATTTTTCAAATCACAGAGAAGAGCTTCCAGGAAATCTTAAATGACTACTAATGAAAAGTATTCCTTAGAGTCCAGTTGAAATAAAAGTCACAATAGTCACATATGTAACTCGATGCCCTGAAACACCCAGCTGCAGCAGAATCTATAGGAGCCCAATGGGATCCCAATGTTCAAAATTATCTTCTTTGTAAACCACACAGCAATAGTAACAAAGGTCTTCACAATTTTTATTAATAAAAATTTATTGTAAATTGCAATCATATTTAAATTCTTATGATTTCATAATATTATTTTGCAAACTAAAACAAATAAAATGATCTTTAAAACCGTAGTTAATTGTGATCACACGAGTATTTTGCTTTGTGGAAATTTATTGCATGAACATGCTTAATTTGTATACATTTTAGCTTGCATGATGTGTCAATTAAAAGCTTACTAATTAAAAAGACACTATACTCGATCTTTTCCTTCCATATGAAATGTTTTTCCCAGATACATTCTTTTAAATAATATGCAAACACAAAATTGCAAATCTCCTTCAAAGTCTTATAGAAAAAATTGTAAGCTATGTTTGAAAGTTATTTTTAAAAAATTTTACTTCTTAAATGTAATTTCAAAAATAAATTATTTTTATTCCATGTGAGGCATGTTAAATTTAATACCTCTCCAAATAACCAAAGAGCATTTTGTATCAAGCACCTACACCGTGTTGGTATATCATTATGACTGGCACGCCTTTTCTTTTTGAAAATAGTCTTCATATGTAAGCAAAGGGCATAATGAGCACTATAGCTGCCTGTTGCCTTGTGGAGTTTTATCAATAATGTAGTCAATAAACAGATGTTTTGTGGGTAACCACAGTGTGTTATAGGTTATCTAAGACCTCATACCTTTGCTTTGACTTCTACCAGCATTCATGAATTAGGAAAACCTCAGGGTAGAGGGGAGGTGGTATGTGAAATAGAGCATTCTTATTTGTCACCAAAATTACTGACTTTTGAAGTCAGTAATTATTTTTTATTGTGTTTAACTATTTATTTTCAAGAAAATAAGCGAGAGAATCTTACAATGACTTCTGAGTCCTCTGTCTTAGGGATACCTCTTAAAGGGCCAATTAAGATATGTATTGCACAGTAGTTACTAAAAAAGATGACTAACAAGTTTAAAAAAAAAAATATGTTAACCATTTTCTGTGGCCAACTGCCTGAAAAGCTTCAGATTGCTTTGTATTTCCAACCAACACTGACTGGCATTTACTCTTAGTAAGCAGAAGTTGTCACAAACGACAGAAAGTGATTAGCAATCACTTGCTACACGACATGAGATAGTCTTAAAACTCCCATTTACCCCCTACTGAACCAATATCTTAGCTCATTCTAGAGGACATGAATGAGTATTTCTCTAGCAACTAACATAAGTGAAAATACAAGCCCTAGCTCTGTAGAATGCCACAAATTTGGTCACAAAGGAAAATGAAAGCAAGCACCCTAATACTAACTCAAGACACTTTACTTGGAGGAAAGGCAGCCTGCATCCCATAACATTTTATGATACCAAATGAGATGCAGGCAATGTAATTTCACTTATGTGATTCACTTACAGGCGATGCAAATGCAATCTTGCTGATTACATTGAAAACAAAGGACTGAATCTGCTTATTTATAGAGCAGGCCCATAGTCATGCAAAAATCATGCTACCCCCCACCTGGTGCGGAAGAAAAAGAAAACAATCAGGCTGATGACCTTTACATCTCCACAGAAAGAAAAATGATGTTAACATGAACCCTGGGTTGACCCAATAGGCTTAACAATGTGGCTTCTTGGTGCCCCGAATAGAAAACAAGGTCAACTGTGTGAGTAATCGTTAGCTGAGGTGTTCAACCCACATGCAAACATGTCCAATGTTTTATTTGTTTTTTAAATAGCCAAAAGAAGTGTTCTGTAAGCATTTTCATCTATGTTTAATTTTAAACCTTCATGTGGGTGTGCGTGCGCACACACACACACTTATTTCAATATGGACAGCAGAGATGTATAATTTCTACAGTGAAATAAATACTGCTACAGCCAGTATATTCACCAGTTGGACTCTTCACAATGCGTATTTTATGAACTTCTCTGCCTGCTAAGCTGGGGTCTTGAGCATTCCAGAGCCACTGTTTTTAATCATCACCAAAAACTAGAGCTTTTATTAGATAATTTCCCCATTATGAAGTTCAATAGTTCAACTGAATGTGAAGTTCAAAGTCTCAACTGAATGTGAGTTTACTGCCAAATGCCGTCTCTGAACTTCCCAGAAAAGCAACAGAGCTGGAAGAATTCTAGCATGTCCTGTGATGCTCAGTTTTTAAAGCTCTAACAGGTAATACTGGCTCAATTCCGGCAAATAAACCAATGCCCAGTCACCAGCCACTGCACCAACATCCTAGGAGTCTGCCTGCAGCCTTACTGATAGCTAGATCTGTAGCAACCTAGGCAAAGAGGGTTATTGCCAAAGCCAACTTTGGCCCAGCTGCAGTCCAACATGAAGTTTAATGTGATACTTCACACCTGCCACCCCACATTTTCCAAAAGGAAAATTGCCTGTGGCTAAAAGTGCTCCTTGTGGAGTAACCTGTGAGCACAGGGTTTCTCCACCCTAATGAAGAAGATGCACTTCAGTAGCCTACCAAGTGATGCCACCACCAATGACAGAGAACAGAAGCAATTTTCTGTGCAGTAACACCACTTCCTTTTGGTCAGAGACATCATTTACAAATAGTAACCTCTGTGGATTTCTCAAAAATGGTGCCTTTGAAGTTACCCTTGATCTTTGATACTCGGCCATAGTCAGGTCTGAAAACCACACTCAAATTGAGCTTTGTAAAATATACTGGGTTGAAGCATCCCACCTTTCATCTTCATGTCTCCAAATGGAAAGACCTAAAAGCATATAGGTTTGCTCATTTCAACACACAGCAAGCAGTGGGCCAGAAAACATCTAACTTGTTTGAAATGTAAGCCATTATCCAAGCCACAGCATATGGCCACACACTTCTCAACTCCCACAACCAAGCAAAAATGCAATTGCTGTCCAAGTGCGCACAGGCTCTGAATAGGAAACGGCAGTGGTTTCTGAAGCCCATAAGGCCAGAAGATGCTGCCAGACTTGAGAAGAACCAAAGGACAAAAGAGTGGTAGAAACAGGAGGGCATATTCTGAAATGAAAGTAAAGTGTGATCCTCCAGGGCAGAAAATAGCTGCTCCTGTTTATTTTAAGCTGCTTTCCATCACAGGGTGCCTCCTACGGGAAGCCTACCTTCTTTCACGTTTGGGAGAATAGTCAAACCTGATGCATGCCTACAGGGAAAAACTAGGAAATAACATTGTAAAGCATTTCAGTAGAACTAGGGCAGATGCCCAAAAAGTCTTATTTTAGACATGTTCTTGAATTCTTCCTTGCTTCTCTTACTCAGTTAGCATTTATTGTCTGCCCCAAACTGTAAGTTCCTTAGGCACCTACAGCTTATTAAGGGTCATAAAGAGTCACATTCTGTACTAGAAACCAGCAGTCCTGCTTGACCTTGAGCACGTCACTCAACCTCTCTGGGCTGCCAGTAGGCTATACGTAAAATTCTCTACTTCCATTTCCTTCACAGTGAGTACAGCACAAAAGTACTTTAAGAACCTTGATATTCTATTAACAATAATGCACACATGATTATTTTATTAAATATTATTTATTTCAGATGAATTTGATTGTCTCTCTAAACAGGCAAGACACGCTAGCAGACAAGGATTGGGGGTTTATCGTTCTATATTATCCCGACTGCTAAACCCAATAAAACATTCCTTCATTAATTTGTTCATCAATAATTATTTATGTGTCAGGCACTGTACTATGCATTGGGGTTAAAACGAGAAGCAAAACAACCAGGATCCCTGTATCCCACGCTACTTCCAATAAATACTTATTGATTCATATACTGTAACATTTTCAGTGACACCCAGCTTCCCCCAGACATCCCACTCTCCTTGCTCATTTTCTCCCTCCCTATCCTATAGATCAGCAGTCACCAACCTTTTTGGCACCAGGGACAGGTGTGGTGAAAGACAATTTTTTCATGGATGGGGGTATGAGGAGGTAGATTTCAGTATGAAACTGGTCCACCTCAGATCATCAGGCATTTGATTTTCGTAAGGAGTGAGCAACCTAGATCCCTCACACACACAATTCATAATACGGTTTGGGCTCCTATGAGAATCCAATGACACAGCTGATCTGACAGGAGGCGGAGCTCAGGCAGTAATGTTGATGCAGCTCACCTCTACAGAATACCCAAGGTAGCCTCAATCACTTAGTGCCAAAATATGAGAGCTCCCAACAAACCATTCTTACGGTATTGATGAGTAAGTGACAAGAGATGGTAGGGGCAATTTCAGCAAACTATAAGGAGAGACACTGAAGCAAGCATGGTAGGCCATTAACTAGTGCTTGGGTGAGCATGTTAGTAGCAGGGGCAACTCTAAAGAGGGTGGGGAGATTTTGAATTCAGACAGAATTCAGACAGAAAAATGGGTAGAGAAATCCCCACATACATTTACTGTGAGGACAAAATGACAGGACAAATACATATTGAAGACTGTTTATTGATTTGTCAAAGATGAATTTGTTTTTTTTTTTTTTTGAGACGGAGTCTCGCTCTGTCGCCCAGGCTGGAGTGCAGTGGCGCGATCTCGGCTCACTGCAAGCTCCGCCCCCCGGGTTCACGCCATTCTCCCGCCTCAGCCTCCCAAGTAGCTGGGACTACAGGCGCCCGCTACCGCGCCCGGCTAGTTTTTTGTATTTTTAGTAGAGACGGGGTTTCACCATGTTAGCCAGGATAGTCTCGATCTCCTGACCTTGTGATCCACCCGCCTCGGCCTCCCAAAGTGCTGGGATTACAGGCTTGAGCCACCGCGCCCGGCCCAAAGATGAATTTGTTACTGAACTCATGGACAAGGCAGAGGATTCAAGATCAGCCAGCATCAATCCTGCCCTTGTAGGGCTTCCAGTCTAGAAAGGGCAATATTGCTGTGTGTGGGTATCCCCTTATAAGAACGAATGTAAATTTCAAAATGGAGGTAACTAGTGCTGGGAAATTGATGGATTTAAGTCATTGACACCATGTAAGGCTGATCTTTTGATCTTTCTCCCACATGCCTCTTTGTTCTGGGAACAGGTCTTGAGAAACAACTGGGAAAAGGAAATTGACAAACCCTTTCTTCTACTCTGGCTAGAGGAAAGCTAACTCTCTCTTGCTACTATGTCTTAACCTTTTCTCAAGATCTCGTGTTTATCTCCCTGAGTCACCTGGGCTGGCAAGATACACATCTACTAAGCATTTTGTATTTTTAGTGGCTTCTTCTAATTGACCCCAAGGTAATCATTCCCTGACTTTGTCTGCCCTCAGCTTTCATGTATATCTATCCATTCAAGCACACATATGCTTATAAATTCAGGCTCTGGGTGTTCTGTACCTAGTCATGCCCAGTTGCACTGGAAGGTCTTTTACCTCTGATAATGATGATAACACCAAAATGAAACACTTCTATAGAACTTACTACGTCCCCAGAAAATTTGGTAGGTACTATACTTAAAGCAGTTGATTTAACCTTTGCAACAGTCCTTTGAGAAAGGTACTACTTGCTTCCCTCATTTATGGATGAGAACACAGAGAGGTCACATTTATTGATGAGAACACAGAGAGGTCAAGTAACTCGCTCAAAGTCGCACAGATAGTAAGAGTGAGACCAAGATCCAAACTTTGGCAGTCTGCTTCTAGAATCCATGTTCTTAAACACTATATTGCTTCCCTGTCTCCTCAGGCAATAAAGCTCAGAAATATATTTCCAGACCCTCAGGCATTTATTTCAAAACTATTTATTGAAGCCTTATATGTTAAACTCGACTACATGTTCTTAATTTACTGAGCATTCATACTTATTTTAAAAATCTAACCAAGAGACCAAAATGAGGCAGAGAGTACTTGAAACAAATGTACTCAATTCTGTGTGCATGGAATGCGTTCATGCCCCCCAATCTGACTCCATGTGTGAGCAAACAAGATACATAAATCTGAGTAGTGTGGCTGTTCATGTAAACAATTCAGAACCTTATCATTTCTCTCTGAACTGACTCCAATTCATCAAAAATGTAGGAGCGGGTTATATATGACACCCTCCATTAACTGAAACACACCAATAAATTTCCAAAATGTAGGACTCAGCACCAAAAAGAAAAAATGGGTAGAGAAATCCCCACATACATTGTGGAACTCCGTGCAGCCTGTGTCTCCCCTGTGCAGTCTTGAATCATGCATAATGCAACACCGCAACTGCTAACAGCAGGCGCGCACCAGATAATTTACACTTGTTTTTATGGACACGAGGAACTGATCTTTGAAGCTGTCCCTAATGAGATTCCGCTTGGCCCTAACAGCATCCTGAGAGAGTGTTCCGGTTTTCTACTTGGCATCCGGTGCATATTTATAATGCAGAATACAGACTCATTTAAATTGCGCATGTGGATTTTGGTGTCTTCCCTATTTTAAAGAAAGATTTTCATATACTAAGGAGCACTGACTCCTCAATTACTAAACCATACTTTACCTAAACAATGTCACTGCCAGCCCTACAGGTACTTATCAAAGAGGTAGGTCCATCAAAGCGCCTTTACCTGCAGGGCAAAAAGCTCCTCCAGCTCCAACCCTGCACTCAAGTCCAGAGACTCAATTAGGTCTTCAGCCAAAAGGCATCTCCAGAAAGTCTAATTATACAACACCTTCCTTAGTAGACACAGCCACAGGGAAAGTTAGAGAGAAAACCTGAAGTCAGTCATCTCAAAAAAAAAAAAAAAAAAAAAAACTTCCTGCCCCAAAAGTGCTTGCAATACAGACTTCTCTTTCTTAGTATCTCCCCTCTTTTAACTTCTAGGCCATGTAAAATTTTCTTAAGCCTGGCACTTTACAGCAGGATCTTTTCCTGATCATTTGCTTTTCAAGGGGTTTGCAGTTTAGTCACCTATAATTAGAACTCCATTGCATACTTACTTTGAATTTCCTATGTTTTACCTTCAAGTCAATGTTTTTAAGAAAGGTTTTCAATCACTGTCATACCAATACTGTTATGACGGTGTTATCTGTATTTAACCCAAATCACAGATTTTTGTCAAAAAAGTTGTTATGTAAAAATGTTAAGTGTTTACTATTAAAAAAAAATGTAAAGTCATTAAACATCAGAGTACAGAATAAAAATTGGTTCGCCTTATTCAAAATGCATGATTCCCATGATGACAGATGACCCGTTTTCAGGTCTTCATTTCAAGTAAACTCCACATATTAGGAGCAGTTGTCGGGTTCCAGGTAAGTGGGCTGAAATATATCTTAATTAATTTCACGCTTCTGACTGATAATTGTTGACTCCAAATATGATCAGTAAGTGAGCATTTTATAAGGAGTTAAAACAATATACTTTTCAATGCCTCCATTTTTAAATTAAAGAACAATATAGAAAACCCAAATCTCTAGGGTCAAATTGAAAGTGGAAGCTTTGATATTTTTTCCTGTGTTAGAATTGAGAGTTTACTATTGTCAAAGCAAAAGTCAACTGAAGGCAGAGATGACAGCATTAATGTATGAGTATCAGAAATACTCACTCTGAGCTTCATCCAGCTCCATCCTGAAAAAAACACGGAAGACTTACATAAGTTACCCTTTTTAAAGCCAAGTACATCCTCAAGTCTACATACCTGCTCCCAAAATGAATGAGTGATTGCAAGGCAGCACTCACTTCCTGGGGAAGCACATGTTAATCCCTTGAATCCTTGCAAACTCAGCTTTCATTCATTCATTCATTCATTCATTCATTCAACAGGTGTTTATATAGTCTCCAGAACATGCCTAGCATTGTGATAGGTGTTGTGAATACAGACAGCAAAAAATAAATAAAAAGAAAAAGATAAGGTCACTGCCCTCATAGAGCTTATATCCTAGTGGAAGACAGACATTTCACAAACAATTCAAGAATATATTTGTGATAAGTACAGCCAAAGGACAGTACCACTCACAGGTTTGGGAGTATGTATAAGGGGGACACCTAATCCACAGAGAAGACAGGGGCTCCCTAAAAATGTGACAAAGTGAGAGAGAGAAAATAGTGTTTAGGGAAGAAGACCGTCCACATTCTTTTGTGACTCAAAGTTTACGGCCACGGATCAGCCTGTTGCTCTCTGGCACCTCTCAGCATCTCTCTACTTGAAAAAACAAAAAATACAAGAGGTGTGCCTAGAAAGCTGGACTTATAATGCATCTTTCCTTCGATGTCAGCACTAAATCCAAACGGTTTTGAAGACCTTGGGAAAAATTCGGTGGACAGATCACCAAAGTTGGCACTAACTCTTGCCAAAAGTCTGGCTGGCACCAATGCACAGACTAAATTGGCCATAAAAACCTCACTGTAGTCTTGTTCCTCTCAAAGGAAATCATTTTGTGATCAACAATGAGGCTTACCCAGAGGCCAGTCTTAGGGGGAGGCCTAGAATTTTGAGCTTAACTCAATTGCACGGTTTAGGGCAAGAGTTTCACGTTTCAGATGTGCAGTCAAGTAATCTGATCCCATCAGAGTTTTAATGGCTCCTAAAAAATTCAAAGTGTTAAATTCTTTTTCCCAGCCTCCCCGAGAGCAATCAGAGGGTGCTTTTTTCCAGCTCCCAATCTCCTCCCTCCAGTTTCTTATTCTCATACTCGAACAGTTACTAAGTCACTAATTTAATACATTTACTACTCATGTCTTAATCCCAAAGTCTGATTATAATCTGTGTTCTAAAGTAGTGCCCAAGCACTTATCCTGTCCCCTTTGAAAAACACTGACAGAGAAGACATACAAGGATAATGAAAGTGGAATATTTAGAAACGGTGCTTTATTTCAGGGCCGACACTATTATCATGAACCCCTATAAACCTGAGAACATTTTCGCCCAAGCAAATTCCACAACTCCAGTAAAAGACACATCACTGAGAGTTACCCTGTCCCAGGCAGCAGGCAGGGAGCTAAGTGTTTATTAAGTCTCTGCCCCTGGCTATCAGGTTAACAGAGACTCCCTCCTTCCCTCCCTGTGTCTCCCCTGGGAGACAGCAAAACCGTAAAACTTCTTGACAAGAATAAAACAGACACACCAAACTTAAAGGCACGAAAAATGTTATAGTGATGATGGACTATATGTCACTATTAAAACTGCAGAAGCTCATGTTAATGTTTTAGAGGCAATAATGATACATGATATTGTTAACAATAATAGCCACCATACATGGAGCATTTAGACACTGCACTAAGTGCTGTACTGGGCACTAAGCATTATCTTCTGTAACCCTCACCATTACTTTTTGAAGCACATATGATTATGATCCCTGCTATAAAGTTAAGACACTAGTAGTAGTTCTGGGTATACTTTTTTTCTTTTTGGAACTTCTCAAATGACTTCATTTTTAAATACTTTAATTGTGCCCAGATTTCTGCTTAGCAACAGTCACTCTATTCTCAAATGCTTCCCTCTAAAATACAAACCTTCATTCTTTCCCTCTCTCTCTCTTTCATGTTCTTTCATTTACTGCTTTATGAAGATATTAAGCTCAACCATGGTTCCTGTAGCCTGTGGTACAGCACCCTGCAAAACAGTGCTATCTGTTTACAACATGGCACGACCCTCCCTGCAGAGTGTGAGACCAGGACTAAAATCCACTAATGACTAGAAAGCTCATTTTAATTCTATACTTGACAAAATAAACACCTCATAAAGACAGGCAGGCAGAAGCTACTTCTCACTCTGGACTGCTTTGTTTTAATCATCTTTAAAAAGGAGGAAGTGGCTGAAGGGAACAGGCCCTAGCACACAAAAAACACAATTATGGCATAAAGAGATTGAGATAAAAAGCAAAACCCCTTATTTAAAGTTAAATTATTTCTTCCCTCCAATGGGGAGTACCTGTCACTAATGGTCTGTATTAGACCATTGCTGAATTGCAAAGGTTCTTTCAGTGCAAATCCTGGCTGCATTAGTGGGATCTCACTGAGCCCGTCTGAAAAACCAGGGCACTTGATTTCCCTAAAACCAGCTCCCAAAAGGGCTCATTTTTTTTGTTGTTGTTCTCTTTTGTCCACAGAAAATGAAGCTCCACTTACATGTTGGAGGAAATATTTCAAAACATTCCCTTTTTTCTCAAAGTGCAGAATTTATGGTAACAGATAATTAACAACAAATGACAAACAATCTGAGCGGTAAAGGTCCCAGTTTGGTTGCCAAGATGATGGGATCAAATTCCAAGATAAACAGTGGAGCGTGCCGACAGCCATTAACATCGTGGTGGGGTGGAGATGGAGAGATGCGAAACAGGGGAGCTATCCGCCACCACCAAGGGACACAACATGGAGCAAACAGACTCCCATGGGATTATTATTTCCCTTCCGAATTCTCAGGAGGGTCAGTTGCAAGAGGGGCTAGAATAGGACTCACACACTACTGTACAAAACAGAATACCCAAGCCTTTACATGTATTTTACATGAAGAAAGCATTAGACTCTTTGAACTGCATTATGGAAGAATTAAGAATTAATGTCCTTTAGGGGTCAACACCTCCTAGCCTGTTTGTTCTTCCCAAAGACTCACCCCTCCCCATTCTTTTCTCTAAGTTTATTGAGTCAAGATAGGTTTCAGTGCTACCAGCTGTGCCCAAAATGTAGGAGTGAAGAACAAAGTGAAAACAAGTTAACCTGTAAAAGTCAGAATTTGAGCACAACATATGGTAAGTCTCCTAGATACTAACAGATGGCAAACCTTGGGAAATCACAACTTCAGATATTCTTACATTTCTCGAAAGCCAGTTCAGAGTTCATTATTTGTCAAATGATTTTTTAAAAAATATTGAAATACAAGCCTTAAAAGTTTTGAATTACCCCAAAAATCGTTGCTTCTCAGAGATCAACATAGGTCTGAGCGTATCAAAAATTCAAAGTATCAAAGTATCAAAAATTGCTATCCTGATCCTTTCATATGCTAGACTCATTGGTATATTGAGTCAGCATGTGTACCCTAGAAAGCCAAGGTGCAAGTTTGTCTCAACAGAGGAACTTTGTTGACTGAAGTCCAGGGACGCTGACCCGCTCCCGGTGCTAAAGTCAAGCCCAAGGGCGGGACATCATAACTGCCAAGGAAGAGTTATGATCTCACAAATATATCTGCTATATATTCCCTCCTACTTTCTCCCTCTCTCCTTCACAAATACCCCAATTTCTCCTCTTCTTTCCTCTATAAAATTCATCTTCCCATTGTATTCCCTGCCTACCTGCCTTGGGCTGTTCAAGATGCTATAACAAAATAACAAAATAGCATAGACTGGGTAGCTTATAAACGACACGCATTTATCTCTCACAATTCTAGAGATTGGAAAGTCCATGATCAAGGCAGACTCAATGTCTGCTGATGGCCCAATTCCCAGTTCATAGGCAGGCATCTTTTCACCGTAACCTCATATGAAAGAAGAACAAGGGGTTACTCTGGGCCCTCTTTTATAAGGGCTCCATCCTCATGAGAAAATCACCTCTGCAAGGCCCCACCTCCTAATACCATCACCTTTGGAGTTAGGATTTTAACAGATGCATTCTGGAGGGGCACAAATATTCAAACCATAGCACTATCCAAGCAGAACCAGTACATAAAAGTCGTATCATTCTTAAACATAGAATGTATTAAATAAAAGGTGCTAAGAGCAATAGGTACAATTTTATGATTAAAAAATCGAGTACAGTTTGATAGGCTTCGGTGGTTATCTTTGAAATCTCCAGACAAAGCAAAATAAAATAAACTGGAGAAAAATTTTCCAGAACTGACTCAGGACTTAAACAGAGCTAGTAAAATGCCTATGTCATAGAAGAAGGCTAACTCTTTCAGGAAATTAGGGAAACATGCTGAGCTTGCTTAGCTGGTGGGAGACTTAACTTTTTTCTTGATTTCAGTTTAAAGTCTTTGTTCAAAACATATTTTAAGCTAAGTGTACAAATATGTACAAGGTTTGAAACTTGGTCTTTGGCCCAAATACCTAAAGCCAAATACCACAAGTAAGCCACTTTTCTTAGCCAATCAGTATAAATGCCAAAAAAGCCCATAGCAAGACAGGAAAGGATATTTTTCCAATCCAAGAATTATCAAATCTTCGAGCTGGAAGGTTTCAGAGACAGTCTGTACAAAGAAATGTGAGTTTCAGTAGAGTCCATGTTTTGATGTAGAGTCCTGCAGTCTTTTAAGGAAGCCACTACCAACAGAGGAACTTCGGTAATGGTCTAATTCTCACTTAGAATTTTAAAGATCAATACTATCAAATGTGAAAAAGTTATCTGTTCCCTCTATTCCATGGTGATGTTAACTTTCTTTATCTTTTTGGTTTTTTTTTAAACTAGTTTCAACAGCTCTGAGGCTTAATAAAAACTTGCACAAAAATGTAAATCAACTAGAGAAGCTTATATTCTTGATTTGTGGTAAAGAAGAAAAAAATTTTTAAAATCTGCAAAAATACATTTTCTTATTTGCATATATTTTGTCCCTTCCACAGGGGAAGAAATTGAATAAAACCAATCTTCAAGGCAAAATAGAACAAAAATATGCCGACCCAAATACTGCAAGAGCCAATAAATGCAACAGTTTCCTCTTTGCAGAGTTAGTGTTTCCACACAGACAAAGCCTCTAAGTGTACTTTTTACATTAAAAAACAAAAAAGAAAAAAAAAAGAAGACTAACACGGTGGTCTGCAAAAGTGTGGCAGTTTTGTACATACTGATATTGAAATAATAGTCTAACCGTGCTAGGATAGCTACTTAAACATCTAGTTTCCAGTATGCTGTGAAAGTCCAAAAGGGAAAAAGACATGGGAAGGAAAGAGCTAAGGAAATACTGAAAAAGAAGAAAAATAAACTGATGAATAGATCTTCCAAGACTCAGTAAGCTTCTCCTTTTTGGAAACAGTTCAGAATTATCTAGAGTTTGCCATACAGGATGCAGTAGATTCAGCAGCATTAGCTTTGTTTCTACATCTTAAAAGCTCATCTTCATAAGCTTTAAAATCTCAGAATTAAAATCGTGTATGTCACAAATACAAACTACCTATTTCATTATGGCCTGTTTAGTTTGTCTTGCCACTTGAATAATTTTTACCAAAATATCCCCATGAAAGAAGTTTAAAGAACAAAAATTGTATTTAGAGCAGGAGTTAGATAGATTCAGTCTGTAAGGAGAGGTGATCTGAATGGCTCCTGGTTGCAGGATATGTCTATGAGTTCATTATGACTATGCTTTCTCTATGAGTCGTTCTTTATCCCTACAAATGTAGGTAACTTTCCGAACCCAAAATCCAGGTATAACATAGAAGACAGGATTTGTTTTATTTCACCAAAATTCTTTACTCTTCCAGAAAGTCAAGTAGCCAACAACCAAATAAACAAAAAACACTGTCCAATTATGCAACATACAGCTAGGGTTCTAGGAACAAATTCCTATGGACAAAAAACAAATCTAATTTTAGATTGCTTCTTTAATGCTCAAGTGCAAACAAAGAATTGTACAGAATAGGAAAAAAGTCAGCTCTAAAATGAAGTCCAACTGTCACGGACCACAAGACGGGTGCCCTCAGGGAGTGTATAGGAAAAAGAATTTATTTTTAAAAATAAATGAGAAAAGAAAACAAAAATACCCAGTGTTTATATATAAAGTGCAAACTAAAAGGGCCATTCAGCATTTCTACAATGAATTTCAGATTGAGAACATTTTACAAATTATGGCCACCATGCTAATGTGCAGGACAGTGATGAATCTGTAATGAAAATAAGAAAGTGGCTTACCAAGAAAGAAGTGCATGCTTCGAATTTTTTTAAAATAACAAATGCAGCCCAACTCTGTAACAAAATTAATTTCTACCTTGTTAGTAAGTGCCATTTTACAGAGTTCCAGACATTCATTCATTCATCCACTGACACGACTTTTCCTCTGTGTGAGCGTTAGGGGTCATTTCTCTTCTCTCACCACCATATCCCAATGATGTCTCTATTATATTCTTTCCCTACAGAATATCCCTAATGGTGTGGGATTTGTGTTCGTAATTTTACATGGACAAATGTAAAGGTAAGGAATGGGAGAAACCTCAGACTGTTAAAATGGGAAGAGATGATGCTAAGGCCATCAAGTCTATTGACTGGTAAGGAACTTGAAATTGAAAGAGGCCCTACTTGCTAAAGATCACAGAGCTGATTAGTGACCACGACAGGACTAGAATGCAGAGTCCCTGAAATGCTGTCAAGAAGTCTACTACTGTATACTCTTTTAGCTTCCCCAGATGGATTTGAAAATACAGTCATGAGCTGCATAATGACATTTTGGTCAATGACAGACCACATATATGAAGGTGGTACCATAAGATCATAATGGAGTTGAAAATTTTCTATCACCTAATGACACTAGCTATCATAATGTCCTTGTGGTGTAACTTATTACTGATGTGTTTATGGTGATGGTGGTGTAAACAAACCTGCCCTGCCAGTGGTATAAAGTATAGCACATACAATTATGTATAGTACATAATATTTGACAATGAAATAAATGACTCTGCCACTGGTTTGCTTATTTGCTGTACTATACTTTTAATTGTTATTTTAGAGTGTACTCCTTCTACTTATTTAAAAAAAAAAAAAGTTAACTCTAAAACCCTAGCTGCCTCAGGCAGATCCTTTAGGAGATATTCCAGAAGAAGGCATTGCCATCACAGGAGATAACAGCTCCATGCCTGTTACTGCTCCTGAAGACCTTCCAGCGGGACAAGATGTGCAGGTGGAAGGCAGTAATATGAATGATCCTGACCCTGTGTAGGCCTAAGCTAATGTGTGCTCATGTCTTAGTTTTATACACACACACACACACACACACACACACCACACACACACTTTTTATTTCAATAGCTTTTGGGATACAAGTAGTTTTTGGTTACACGGATAAATTGTATAGTGATGAAATCTGAGATTTTAGTGCAGCCATCACTCAAGTAGTGTACATTGTATCCAATATGTAGTTTTTAAATCCTTCATTCCCTTCCCACCATGTCTTTTCAACAAAAAGCTTAAAAAGCAAAAAATAAAAATAAAAAAAAATTAGTATAAAAACATCTTATCGAATAAGAATATAAAGAAAGAAAATATTTTTGTACAGCTGTACAATGTATTTGTGTTTTAATCTGGTATATAAAAGAGTCAAAAAGTTTTAAAAAATTAAAAAGTATATAAAGTAAAAAAGCCACAGTAAGCTAAGTTTCTTACTTTATTGTTGAAGAGACAAAAATATTGTTTATAAATTTAGTGTAGAGTGTTTGTAAAGCCTCAAATAGTGTTTAGTAATGTCCTAGGCCTTCACATTTACTCACCACTGACTCACTGACTCACCCAGAGCAAGTTCCAGTCCTATATGCCCCGTTCACGTAAGTGCCCTATAAAGGTAGACCATTTTTAATCTTTTATAATCTACCTTTCTTATACCTTTTATATGTTTAGATATATTTAGATACACAATAGTTATTATTGTGTTACAATGGCCTACAGTATTCAGTACAGTAAGATGCTGTACAGGTTTGGAGACTAGGAGCAATAGGCTATACCATATAGCCTAGGTGTATGGTAGGTTATACCATCTAGGTGTGTGTAAATATACTCTATGATGTTTGCACAAAGACGAAATCGCCTAGAAGATGCATTTCTCAGAATGTATCCCTGTCATTAAGTGACACCATACTTCTTTAAAAATTTCCAATCAGTTATAAGACAATGAAGCAGGCAACACTATTCTCATCTTCCCACACTTGAGAAAGTTGAGTTATACTGAACCAATGAACAGCCTTTGGCCTATTCCTTCATTGCAATATAAAACAGAAGAAAGTGCTACCCAAGAAAGTGAGGACAAAATAAAATAGAAGATTCGCATCAGATCAAGACTTTAAAGCAAATGTTACAGGCAAAGCATAAGGACTTGGAGACAAATTACATTTTTTATCAATCTTCAAAAAAAGTTTTTATCATAAAAGTGTTAAATACTTGTTATAAGAACAATTCAAATTATATAAAAGTACAAGAAATAAAAAGTAAAAGGTGCTTATCCAACACTCCTTCCTGCAAATTCATTTCCAAATGTATTCCCTAAATAATCACCAGTAATGTTATTTATCCTTCCACACACTTTTATATAGTTATTTAGCCAAATGACACCGTTTCTATAACACTCTTCTGTAACACTGTTTTTGTACGCAAGCATATCTAATACAGAACTAAAACAAACAGTTACTTCCTACCACATTCTTGAACTGAATAAGAATGAAATCTCAGATCAGACAAAATCTTGTAATACTTTGGCATGAAATAATCACCCAGATACCCTAAAAGCTACAGATTTTTTTTTAATAGCGATGGCCAAGCAACACTGACAGATACTACACAATACAATAATAAAACAATTTGGACTTGTCAGGTTTCATACAGCCAAGTAGTTTAGAAAGGAAAATGTTAACAACTTAACTCATGCTCATCAGCTGGTAGACAATACCATAAATATTATCATAGAATCTATTTATCAAGTGGTATCTTTTGGGCATTGTATGTCATTATGTATCATTTCATTTAATGCTCACAACTATATTAAAGGATCATTAAACCTATTTTACAGATGAGAAGACAGGTTCAGCAATTTTTCCATCGTCACCCAGCCACGCCAGTAACTGGCAGGATCAGCATTTGTATACAGATCGCTGATTTCAGACCACATTCTCAGCTACCATATATATGTTGTCCTCATTCCCCAGCCCAAACTGTGCCTTTTGCACTCAATTCTGGTTAATTACAGTTAGCGCTTGATGTTTCTGTTTTAACCACAGATAGAGGTGGGAAGTCTAAGAAACTGACTTGGGTACAGAGAACCTAGGTCCAGCTTATGTGGAGGAAGGCCACTGTGATTCCACAGAGAGCAACCAGTCAGCACTCAGCTGACAAGATTCCATCTCCCCTTGGGATTGCCACTCCTGTGGAGTAACTGGAGGTGGATGAGACACTCCTAGGCTGTTTATAATCTTGACAGGCACTAAACCAGGACACTTGCCAACCTTTACAAACCAAAATCCCACCCAGAAAAGTTTCCATGACTGTTTGCTGATCATGGCTCCATGAGGAAGAAAGGACAAGATTTAGCAATGACTTTATTTACTCATTTATATACACTCCACTGCTTTTCAAAATGAACTGGCAGTTTAAAATTAAAAACCCAGAATCAATGAAACAATTATTAATGATAACCGCTAACATTTACTGAGCATAGTCTATGTATGTATAAGCATTAACATGTAATACTGTTTCATTCTTTTATCCTCCACAGCCTTTTGAGATAGACATTACTTTTATGGTCCAGATCTTACAGACAGAAAAATAAAACATAAGGAAGTTACAGTATTTCTCCACAGTTGGTTACACAGCTAGTCAGTGGTGCAAGCAAATTTTAAACCCGATAATCTGTTTCCACAGGTGATGTTGACCACTATGCTACCCTGCCTCCATAGAACAAGGGTAAAAGAACAAGCGCAGAGTAAGTTTCGAGGGGTGTTAATAACAGAAGGTGCAAACAAGGAAAGTGGCTAAAACTGAAAACTTGATTTGAGCTCCCTAGTCGTCAATCCTTAAAGAAAAAGATGAAGAATTAACTTCAGTAGGGTATCCTATTGTCCCGGTTTTCACTGGGCTGAGGCGTTCCAATAACACAGGGATTTCAGTGCTAAAACTGAGATGACTGAATCCCCTACTAATAAAGTTTTGTAACATTTGATTAGGCCTCAGATCATGAAACACATACAAAATCTTTATGGTGTTTTCAGACCTACACTGGCTCCCTCAGCACCTCCTCTCACCATCATTAAAAATACTAAATAATTTTTCTTAACATTCTGCTTGGGAAAGATGAAGGGGTTGTGGAAAAATGAAGCCCTGTTAATTGCTGGGTTTCAATCATGACATCTATTAGTATGTTCAAGAGTCTGGGTAAGCAAGGCACACAAATTCTAGGTTAAATTTTGCTCTGCCAACTCCAGCTGTGCTTTAATTTTCTTTCCCAAGGTCATACAGGATTGCTTTCTTTAAAAAAAAAACAAAAAACAAAAAAAAACTTCCCTACATAACAAGCAGAGATTCAAGCCAGTCATTCTTAGAGAGCTTGGTGGTAATCTTGTCAGAACTCAGAGATGAAAACTAAACCAATGCTTCTTAAAGCTGTTTGAAACATCAGCTCTGAAATCAGCGATGAGCTTCATGAAAATGGGGACTGGGTCTTATTTATTTTTGTTTCCTTAATAGCATCGTCTTGCAAATAAACATTGTCTTAACTGCAATCTTAATCTTAGCAAGTCAGAGCTAAAAAGATCCTTAACCATCATTTAGTGCAAATGTTTACATATGAGTAAACTGAGACTTGGAAAAGAAAATTCGTTAGTCACAAAGCTGAGCTGAGACTAATTGAATTAAATGGGAAGTGAGCTCTTCCCAATTAAGGTGAAAAAAACCCCAACTACCACCACAAGACTGTAGGAAAGAAAATAAGACATCATTAAAGGGATAGGATTTTTAACTATAATCCAGGTGATCTGTCAGGGGTCTTCAGAAATCTCAAGTGCAAGTGAAAAAAGGAAGCAAATAATTTAACAATCCGTGCAAAATAAATGAGCAACTATGCAAGTGGGAAAGACAAAATATCTTTACCTTGGGGAGAGGAGCAAAGTTCTGCCATGATATGTTGAAATTTTCAGAAAACCTGAAGACATTTTAGACTAAATATTTTATAGATATTTTCTAGCCAACTAAAGTTTCTAATTAGATTAAGGCCAATTGTTTTTCTTAATATAACAGAAATATGACATGATTGCATCCAACCAAGATCCCTGACCACCTACGACAGGCCAGTCACTGTGCGAGGCCATCAAGCCTACAAAACAATGGCATGTTCTCAAGCAAGAAAGAGTGAAGCCAAGGAAAAGGTAAGCCAGCCTCCAGACAATACGCACCATCATAAAAACATTCCAAATGTCAAGAACTGACAGAAAAATTCCAATGAAAATCTCCAAGCATCAATCCAATCACTCTATCCAAGGCATAATCAAATCAATGGATCAATCGACCAGTGACTTTGAGCATCTGTCACCTGCTCAGAAAAACAAGCCTTTCTTTAAGAAATAAAAAATTAAGAGAATAAGACACAGACAGGCAGATAGATACAGATAGGCAGACAGGCAGGTAGGTAGACAGATAGACAGATAAAGAAAAATAATGGAGGTGGTATAAAGTGTTGCCAAGTAACTTGGGCAGGCATGATCATTTTGGATTGGAATGGCTTAAGTGGAGGAGCCTAATCTGGCTTTGAGGCATTTGATGAGCAGAGTGTAACTGTGTTACAGCTGTGAGAAACAGTGATGACAGTGGCACCAAGATGGAAGGGACTAAGGTGTGTCTAGATGACAGGTAGCCAAAACTGTGTGGTTGAAGCAGAGGGTTCAAATGGGAAACCCTCATTGGCGATAAAAGTGAAAAGGCACACTGGAACTAGCCTGTGAAGAATCCTCTAATCCAAGATCGGGAGTCTGGTGAAAGCACTACACAGCTGTCTAAGTTGCCCCATTTTGAAGCTATTTTTTTCAAAAGAGGTATAATTTGATCCTTCAAATTTGTTATGGCTAGATATAAGCAGATCAACTTTAAAGTTACGTGATTTTTAAAATATCTATGTGCATTCACAGGTTGCAAGTGGAATCTTAAGGCCAAGAACAAGTGAGCAGATGTCTGCAGACTTGAGAACTAAGCTGGCATTCCCCAGCAGTCATTTTCCAAGGAATCTGGGCAAAACACACTTTCTTTTGCCTGAATGGAAATAGCATCTACAAAGTTCCTTGTAGTTATTTAATACAAAAACATAACACCAGCAAAACAGAGCTGAAGCTATTCTAAAGCATGGCTTACACAAATATTGTAGTGTATTTGAAGAAAAAGAAATAACTAGAAACAGTAGAATAAAAAGAATATTTGAATTGAACATATATTTACTGTTCAGAAAAGCCATTTTAACAAAGAAAAACTTTATTCATCTTAAACATTTTCCTTAAAATCATGTTAGCGATCCTTCATAATCATTAATATATACTCATTTAAAGAAAGTTTAAAGTTCTTACAAATAGTTTAGCAGTAACCACTTACAATGATTGTCTTTTCCTTTTTTTTTTCTTTTTTTTTTTTGTCACTCAGGCATGTTGCTTTAGAACGGCTGCTTTGCAGAAATCTCATCATAGGTAACTGAGTCGCTCTCCAGAATATACTTGCAAAGCAACATCCTAGTATTTACACTAATATCCAGGCAGTCAAGGAAAAGACCCTTTTGTTTGGTTAGCGTTTCTAGATTCCAGGGGGGCAGGTGTGTGTTTGGGGTGTCCTACTATTTTTTTAAATGCTCACATAAAACAATTACTAAAAAAGAAGCTTGTGACTTGGACATGCCCCAAGTTCAATTCTTACAGGAGTGGTAAAAACAGTCAACAGAGTCCTAACCTCCTTTCTATCTTGACTATACAATAGTTTTCAAAGAGGTTTAGTCCTACTATGAAAGACTCATGTTAGACATTGGAAGGGTCTCATAGAGAATGAGCACCAGGCCTTGAATAAACAAGAGAGATGGTGACCTTTTGCTCCCTTCTGCTGAAAGCCCAGCACATCCTGTAGCAGAGGACCAGAAAAAAGCTGATGTGCAACCAGGTGCTGCGAAATCCTTGCCTCTGGGTTTCTGCCACACTTTGTTCCTTAAACAGTTTAAACCTCAACATGACTTAAATAGTATTAGGGAGTGAGAGAAAAGTACAGTTCCTGGAACCAACTGTTCCACTGTCCCTTATTCCTTTGTTCCCCATATTGTTTGAGTCCTACAGCATGCAGCACACGTTTCACTAGCAACAGGCAAGACAATGGATCTAGCAGTAGCTGGACAATTAGTCCCAATTAGGCCTATTTCCCAGCTGAATGTAAAGGGGTAGTGGGGTGAGGTGTGGGAAAAAAAAAAAAAAAAAACTACAGAAATTTTAAAGAAATATTTCAGAATGGAGGCAAGCAATACAATGTAAAGCAAATTTAACTAGGGGTCAGGAGTCTCAGGCAAATTCGCTGTGTGGCATTGCAAATACTTTAACCTCTCTGTTATTTTCTGTTCTTATCTATAAATATGGGCAACCAACCACCAGCCCTCAGAGGCTCTGAAAATCTAATGTCAAATTGTGGTTGAAAGTGCTCCGAAAATTCGAAATGTTACACAGATGTATGGGATTCCTCCTGAGCTGTATTTGAAACCACAGATACCCATCTGATTTGTAAATCATTTACCTGTTAGTCTCCCTAGCAGAAGTTAAGAGTGAATGCTTTTCTTTTTTTTCTTTCTATTTTCCTGATTGCTAATTTTGTTAAGTTCATGAGTGATACTTACATATGTACATGTGGAGGCTGGAATCTGCTCTGGTTGATGTTGTAGTGCGTGAATGCCTGGGTGGGGTTTGAGCTGTACTCATCCACCGTTATGGTAACTTTGCCTTGAGAAGGAATCCCATGTGCCATCCTTCCTCCCTATAGGCATGAGCAATTCACAACTTTACAGAGCAAAAGATGGAAGCAGGCATGGTGCGTTTCAGCCAACCTCTGAATCCAAGGATCTACTCATCAATACCGCTGTGCATTTCTGAAAGAAAAAAAAAAATGTATATAAAATGAGAACAAAGAGAAAAAGGGTGTTCTAAGAGACATAAATTTAACATCTAGATGTGAAACTAGTTCAGGGAAAATCTGAATATGTGTTGTTGGCTCGTGGATACAACTGTTCCCATCTCTCTTCCCTTCATGCACTTCAAAGCGGATAGTACACTCTATACATCATTGCTGGGTGCTAGCAAATCATCTCAATGGAGTTCAAACTAAGATTTCCTCTTTAATTATAATTATGGCACTTAACGTGAATTACGGAAGGGGCATATCCACAGTTGCCATGGCATCTGGCTATACATGGTTTGCGCTCAAAGTGAGGAATCTTCCAGACCTTCCCTGCTAATTGGAACGTTTGGTCTTTACAAAGTTGGTGTCATATAATCATTTGAAAGCTCCATGTTTAAAACAGCTATATAACTCAATGACAGATAAGAATTTAAAATGTTGTACTTATAACAAATACATGTGTATAACTATAACATGCTCATAATACCCACACAATACACATATTTTTTCTTTCACAAGCAGCTCCCAAAATACATAGGTAGGCAATGCTTGGCATTCCTCTCTGGCCCAGAACCTTGTGGTAAGGCAAATCCTTCTTGTTAAATGTAATGTCATTTCTTTCAACACTCCAGTCACTCAGGGGAAAGCCAAACACCTCCAGGTCTGGACCACCACTTTGAATGCATTCATTACCTCCCTTCCTCAAGCCCCGATGGAGCGGTAAAGAAGGGCGGCCATTATATCTGCCACCTCATTCTTGGTGCAACATAATTCTCAGTAGTTGGTTTCGTTTTTTAAAAATTTCCATTAGTTCTGATTTTTTCATAAATGTCAATATATTATTTGCTGCACTGGGTTGAGAAATGAAGATGTCTATTTTTATGGTAGGTGTGCAAAGGCGGAGGGAAGCAAATTCTCATGTCCAGGTTGTTGCAACTGATCAGTGTGGTAGAGAAGAATCCGTAGTACGCTCCTTGGGTAACCCTTAGGTAACCCATGCTCTTACTTTAAGTGCTCCACATCAGAATAGGTTTGCCGTGTGCACCATTAAGCTCTGAGAATCTTATCTGCTATTTCAAATAAAAATATTTAGAATAATAAGATTAGATTTAAAATTGGCATGAAACACCTTAAATATCGAGCAAAAGGCAGATGGCCTGCCATAGGCCATTTATTTTATTATTTTACAACCCGGGGCTTCTGTAGTCCTCCATATGCTAGCTGGGCTAAGAAATTCCAGAGTGTTCTACTCAAATCATTGCCTTCTTCATATTAGCAAAGCAAGCTAAATAACACCCACCCTGCCTGCCTTCCTAATGTCAAGTGCACTGCCAAGAGATGAATCCCCATGCTCTGGCATTTTAAACAAAGTGTCACTTTGGGTTCTCTTTCTTTTTCCTGACTTCATGGGAGGTATGAGTCTTTTAAGCACCAGATGACAGACAACCAGGCCAGTAGGATTAACTAAATTAAAATCTTTCCCTGCTCCTCTGATGTAAGATATCTATAAGAACTGCTTACAAATCATAATGTAGCAGTTTTCATACCAAGTTTGCAGCTGTTTCCTTAATTTCCCCCACAATTATATTTTACTGTTATTTTGCATAACAGTAAAACACAACACCTGCTTCAAATTGCAGTCCTGTTCTAAGTACTGTAATTCTCTTTTGAGACACAAAGTACCGAGACACTACTGAAGCGCAAAACTGCATAATTGCGTGGCGCTGAAAAGTAAATACAAATGAAAACATCTTCCTGTTATAGAAATGACTGTCATTAAAAAGAATGTTAGCCATCAAAGCACAGAGGGGGAAAAATACACATTTTCAGACTGTGAGAACTTAGTGTTTGCATAAATTAGAGAGTGGTGTAAAAATTACTTGACAATTCTTATGTTCCTTCTTCCATCAATGTCTATTGTGTGAAATACTGAACATTAAGAAGCAAAGGAAATCAAATTCATGTCTAGACCACTGTGACCTCTAAGTAACAATCTCTGCACCCAATACTAGAAAGATTTTAAATGTTTCTGGAGTAAACACACTAAACCAAGCAAATGTGGCCTAGAAATAAAATATACATAACTAATATTTAAACATCTAAGCAATGACTTCTAGCAGTTAGCATGATACCCACCCAAGTTCTACTATTTGAAGCTAAGAAGAGACAGAACTTAGCAGCTGATCAATTTGCACTTCTACATGGTCCGCTTGATCCTAAAGTCATCCTTCTCTATCAGTGAACATCTATGCCTCTTTGCACCTTTGCCCCAGGAAGACAAATAGAACATCTTTTCATCAGCAAGCACAGGCCCCTGTAACTCTGAAAGGCTAAATGGGTGGCTGGCACCTCATTTGAATTCATCTTTGCCATGTTCCCTTTCAAATGTTTTATCGAAACAGTGCACCTGCAGCGTCTATCTTCTTTAATCTGGAGTCCTTTGAAGAAAATGTCAGACTGAGGCAGAGAGCTTCAAAACTTTCACAGCAGCTTTACAGACAAGTCAAGAAAAGGCTTATTTTTAAAAATGCTATGTTCACCCCCACCCGTATCTCAAAATGAACATATCCTAAGAATTTTAAACATAAACACCTGGAAAAGACTTTTTTTTTTTTTTGTAACTCTGAGACAAGAGACAATGGACAAAACCACTTCCTATAACCTGAGAAATGTGGAGAGAGTTTGAAACAAGACAGAATGATACACTGCTTACAACTATCAAGAAGATGTGCATTTAGGCAGTAAAACCTTCCAAATGATCAGATTTTGGTGCATCTCGCCCTCTTCACACTTACTTTAACTTTTCACACACAATATTTAAAGACAGCGCTAACCTTTTCGTAAATTTTCATTTTGTACTTCAACACACTTGCTCCACAAAACAAACGAACCCAGGACGAAATATCAAGAAGCCAAAAGAAAAATCTAAAAGGGACTGACACTGCCATGCTGGTGCTAGTTTGATTTTTCTCTTTAAAAAGAAAATCATGTGAGTACATTTTGCATTTCCTAGACAGCAATCGCTTCTGTCCTTTAAGCTGTACAACTAGCAATATTCTTTTCCAGGAATCTAGTTGGAAAACCTTTTAAAGTCGCCTGGCAATAAAGGGATTAAAAGCTGAGGAATTAAATAACTGTCTCCACCTCCTAGACACCAGAAGTCCAATTTACCAAAACTTTCAAAGCAACAACTCATGACCTCTCTACCCCTGCACTGCCCAGCACAGCCTATGAGAAAAGAGCCCGCGGTTTTCTCGTTTCAACAGGAATGCTCATTTTAATCACTTGCCCCAAAATCTCCCGACCGAGCCTGGCGGGACTTTGGAACTTGCCTGCTCCAAATCCGCCAAATTTCGCTCTCTCCTCCCTCTGCCGCGCCGATCCAGTGCGTTCTTAACTCACGCCCCTACTCTTTTATGCCCACTTCCAGTTACTCATCCCTGTATCTGGGAGCGATGCCCACACGCCTTCCCGGCGGGCTTCTCCGCCAGGGTTTTTTTGGGGGATGCTGACATAAAGTTCCACGTGCTTCTGTCCACCGAGCGCCCTCCCTCCCACCGCACTTACACCTGAACTTGTCTCCAGCACTGCGGACACCCGGGTGACACATTCTTTCGGAGAGGGAGGGCAAGACTTTTCTACGGAGCCTCTGGCAACTCGTGGAGTCTATATAAGGTGGGGCGGTGGGGGGCGCGGAATTCTCTACTTTGGATTGGTTTGTTTGTTTTAAATCTAGGGTGGTGGGCAGTTGCGCGGAGCGGGGTGGGGGGGGAGGCTTTATCAGCGCGCACACACACACACACACACACACACACACACACACACACTCGCCCTGCCCTTCTAGGCTCACGGCTGGCTCTTCCCGGCTACAACTTCCCCTTCCTTCCTGGAGCACCAGCGCCTTACTCGCTCAGTCCCCCGTTGCCACCTCCGTTGCCTCCGCGGCCGCCGCTCCTGCTGGCACTGCTGGCGCTAGCGCTCGCGGCCCCGGGCTCCGCTGGACGCCTATCTTTTTTCTCTCCCTCTTCCCTAGCTCTGGGTTGATTGATGACCACCGGCGGCCAATGGCTCTGACACCACGCCATCCTCGGTCGGGCATCACAGCCCCACGTCCCCGACGTCAGCCTCCCGGGCGCGTTGGCATCCCCGAACCCACAGCGCGGAGCCCGAGCCCGGGGCCGCCGCCTCCTCCCTGCTCTGCGCCTGGGCGCTGCCAGGTTCCTTCCCCGGAACGGCTGAGAAAGGAAGGGAGGGAGCCAGAGAGCGTTGGAAGGGGGTGTGGAGGCCACGGGATCTCCCCCTCTTTTGAAATCTTTTTTCACTTAAACTTTTGCTTGTTTCCCCCCCCCCCGACCTGTTTGTGTTTGTTTGCAACATCTCAAATCAATTATACATTTTTCACGACTCGCATTTGCACTTAATTTGGGGTGTGTGTGTGAGAGGGGGGTAGTGATGTACTATTATAAATCAACTCCACTGGGGCATCCTTAATTTATTTTCTTGCTGACGGATTCCAACCCGCTCCTGAGCCTCTAGAAAAATGCCCCCTTCACCTCCTAGGCCGCAAAACCCCGTAATTCAAAGGCTTTACAAAGATAACCTTGTTACACGTAAATAGCAAGGAAACTCCTGCCTCTGTAGAGAAGAAATCCGGCGGCAACGGTTACTTTTCCTGGCTACTCGTCCCCCGTCGCCTAGCCCCAACCCCAGCTCGGGTCGCCGGGTCGCTCCGCAGGCTGCGAGCGCGGAGACCCAGGCAGCGGCGGAGAGTGAGGTTGGGGCGCGGGGACTGGGTGAGAAAGAGCCCCGAGCGAGAGCGGCGCGCGCGGGCGGCCCCAGGGGCGGCCGCGGGGTGCAGCCCGAGCACAAAGCTGCGCGGCGCCTTCCCCTAGTCACTGCACCTGGCCTCGGGCCGCCGCGGGAGACCAAGGATCGGGCCAACACAATGCACCAGGGCCTAGGCCGGGGCGGCTCGAACACATCACCCCGGGACTTTCTAGTAAACAGCTCGCTGAGCCCTCGTCCCCACCCCCATCTCCGTCGCCCGGCTTTCGCCGCAGCTTCTCGCCGATACCCCCTCCTTTCCTCCTCAGAAATCCCGGCGGAGGAGGGGGCGAAGAGGTGGGGACCCCCAGAGGTCGGGGGGCTGATGGCTGGAGGGGGTGGGGGAGAAGAGAAGAGGCGCAGGATGGGGAGTGGGAGGGAAGACAGCTCCTAAAAAAGAATTTGCTTTCGCTCAGGGGTTGAAAATCAGCCCTCCCCGGGCGCCGAATTGCCCGGGAGGCGCCCGCTCGTGCGGATGTCAGGGGCACCGGGGCAGCCCGGGTCCGCAGCCTCCGATCCCCTCGCACGCGCCTCTGACAAGGCACCTCTCACCCGGGCTCCGCTTTGTGTGTGCATTTTTTTCCCTTCCTCTCGCGCTCGGCACCAGGCTCCCGGCCGCCTCCTCCCCCTCCCCCGCCCTCCGCCTCCCTTCCCGGGGCGGATTACCTTTCCCGGGCTGCGCTCCGGGTCCCGGGGATGCCTTCAGCGCCCGGCGAGCAGGCAATCCATAGCTGAGCGGCCCGAGCTGGCTGGAGGAGCGCTGGGGGCGCGCGGGGGCGGCGAGGGGCGCGGGCGGGGCAGAACCTTCGACCCCGGAGGTCCCGCCGCAGACTGGGGCTGGGGGCCAGGGGGCGCGGCGCTAGAGGGAGGCGGGGGGAGAAAGGACCCGAGCAGCCTCGATCTGGGGAGAGAGCGAGCGAGGGGGCGAGGAGAGGGAGCCAGGGCGCGGCGAGCCGGAGGGAGCGCGAGCGGTGCAGTGACAGGGACTGCCACTGGGGTCAAAGGAGCACAGCTCCAGGAAGCAGGGCGGCTGAGGCGCCGCTCCGTGCGCGCTCCCCGGCGGGACCCCGCGCCCCTGCACGCCTCTCCTGCAGTCCCTGCCCACTCGGACCCCCACCGGTGCCCCGAAGCCCCAGGGTTTCGAGAGGAGGAGGGAGCCGAGGGCGAGGCCCGGCAGCCTGCTGGTGCTCCCAGGTCAAGCAGGCGGCAGGAAGCTGAGCTGCAAGTTCATCATCATGAGTGTGATCTGCGTAAAAAATGATAGGGGAAGGAAGGCAGGCTACGATGCCCCAGGAAAATAAGGGATCTTTCTCCCAAATGGTGTTCTTCTGCAAAGAGAACACCCAGCTCCCCCCACCCACCGACCTGCCAGGCTCTGTCAGGAGTCCTGGCACCGTTCCAGGACGCAGGGCTCACCGTGGGGGTAAGGGGAGCGGCTGGGACACTTCACTCAGACCTAGGAAGGCGACCTTAGGTTCCCTCCCATCTGCTGATCTGAGGCTTTCCTGGGGGAGAGCTGTGCTCCTTTTCCCCCAAGCCTTTCAACACGCCAGACACACACACACACACACACACACACACACACAAACACACACTCACCTCTTTCTCTCTGCAATGTTGCTGAGAAAGAAAAGGCCAACCCAGCTGATCATTTTTTTCACCTCCATGAATTAAGGCACGTTCAGGACAGGAAGGTGAGGAGAGGCAAAGACTCTAATTGTTTCCATTTTCGTCTTTTGGATCAAATTTTCCCCAAAAGATAAGCACGTCAAAAGCATTTTAAAAATCAAAGTTAGTCCAGTTTTGTCTGCTACTTTGGAAAATGGAAGAAAATGTTTTCGGAATTGTAAACAAACACCACAAGGAAAGGAAATACCGCTGAAATGCTGGAAGACAGAAAACAAGGGAGAGAAGGCTTTCAGAAAACTTGGTTGGCAGGGTTGTCTGTGAAAGATGAGGTGGCCCTGTGATGTTATGCCATTGTCATTGCTGAAAGATTGGGACAGCAACCAGATCTAATTCCTTTCTAGGAGTCAGACTGAAAGAGCTGTGCATTCTCCGAAGGGAAATCCAATGTATATGTGTGAGAGAGAGAAGTGTGCAAAGTATACTATGTGACAATCGACTAGACATCCTAGCTGAAATTGTATCCCCTAAAAATAAAAAGGAGCCATTGCAACCTGGTCTGTGGCCTCTGTGCTGAGACTAATTGGTTTCCAGGGTCTGGGGAGGAAGGGAGAGACGCTTGTAGGAGCCCCTATAAAAAAAAGATCAAACGGAATTCACTTGAAAATATTTCCTTTACAATGGGCTTTCCTGGCACTTGAATTTTAAGTAACCCATCTCTTATGCCTAGGATGAAATGAAAAGGGAAATGGTCTTACTAATGTATTTATTTTATTTTACAGCATGCCCAGAGTGTCAGTACTTGTCAAATGTGCCGGGGTGGAAAGAACAGTGTCTTTCCTTGCCCAGCACAAATCAGAACAAGTGACACTGACATTAAAGGATGCCAAAGATGGGGGCATAGGGGCACCCTTACATTTTGTTTTCTTTTGTTTTCTAGTCTATCAGCGAACACTGACTAGAATCACGTTTTTGAAGGAATGCTTGGTTTTGTTTCCCTTACTCTGTGACTTGAGTAGTACATTCCTCATATCTTAACAGTTTGAATTTTTAGACTGATTTGGGCTGATTTAATCAGTTCAAAAAAGAAAAAAAAAAAAAGCATCACCAGCCAAATAATTTCTGTGGTTTCCTTCTTTAAAAAAAAAAAAAATTGCAGTCAAACAAAGCAGACAAACTAGTTTGAACATGATTCTGAATCTAAATATGTGCAACCAGACAGTAAATAATAATGCTTTCTACTTTAGTGGTACGTTTTACAGGATACTTAATGCCATAAAAAATCAAGTGGGTTATCCTTTACAAAGTTGATGAAAATTTGTATACCATTTTACTGAGTGGGGAAAACTGAGGTAAAAAGACTTAAAATTGTAGTTTGTAGTGCTGGAAGAAGTCAACTTGCTGATAGATCAATTATCCAATGATGACCAAGGTATATTTGGATTATGAAATTTTATTTTCATTAGGCTACTGACAAGCGGGAGATATGAAATTGAGTTTAAATAATAAACCAGGAACAAAAAGACACTCACTTTTCAAATAATTATCTTTACGTGGATTTGAACATACCGCATTTTGTTAAATCATATTGTCCACAAATACAGCTACCTACACTAAAAGCTTAATTTAAAATTATTGGATGTGAACCATGTCTATCCCACTTCCCATATAAGCTTTGAAATGTTACCTTATTTCAAATTCTAAATCCTATAAGCTGCAGCTTTTTTTTTTTCTAAGATAAGTGAGTCTATAAGTTCCATTTTGTTGTTGTTGTTAAATTCAGCTTTTACTGTGTATAATGGAAAAGAAAAGAAGGACAAAAATCAAATACTAAGTTTATGATTGGCTTCAAGGAAATATTACAATTTTTTTCTTTTAATAGAACTCAAAGCTGGACCCTTTCCCCAGTGATTTCATTGAAGGAACTGGTGAATATGCTTCCTGATAGCCCACTGCAATACCTTTTAAATTATCTTTTCAGAATGCATTTAGGAAAGAAAATGAGAAAGAGGAGCGTGGGAGAACTTTGGGTGAAAGCTTGGAAAGAAAATGATGCTTCCCTTGAAAGCTCAATACTTTATTTGGAGTTGGCTTTCATCTTCCCTATGAGAACAGGTTTTCCTGTACTTCAGAGATGTGTATGGCTTAAAACTTGGTTCAATACTGTGGTTCTTCTTCTAAAAAACAATCCATTGAAATTACTGCATTTTGTTGGATAATTTCATTGAAATGATATATACCAGTCTAACTGTAGGAACAAACAGCAACTATTTTATTTCTTTTTTTCTTTAAGTTGTAAGCATTTCTATCATTTTACAGCAAAGGCTAAGATGTGTATTATCAGAAATCAGAGCCTCTTAATAAAATTACCACTATGATGTAGTTAGAAAATAAAACTGAACCAACAAACTATTTTTTTTTCTGAATTCTGGCAGTTCTTATGTTTTTTTGACTTGTTTCATTCAAATGTTTTATTATGACTCCTCCAAGTTGAATAACAATGTCCTATATTTCTTTGGGTTCTTTGTGTTGGGAATAGTTGTTAAATGACTGTATTTGTCAATAAATGAGAAAGTAAAGAAGAGAACACATCAGTGAATGAGGCAAATACACAATGAAGAAAAATCCACACCAGATCTGCAGGAGAGGAAGTGATGTCATGAGGCAATGTTGTAGGATAAAAGCTAAGGACTTCCCAAGGAGTTAAAATAGCACATTTTAAAGGTCTTACTAATGTCTTTAGAAATATGAAATAATCCTAAGACTGTTTTAAAAATTAATTTTCTTGTAGAGAGACAAGATTGTTATGTATCATGGCCATTTAAAGGCAGCCCTCTTTTTAAATACAGCAGGATGCCACAATAAAAAGAATTCTGAGTAAAACTTGTTCCCTAAAATGTACAGAAATGTATCAAGCCATTCTGAAAAGAAACTTATATGATTTATCTAATTCCTTAATTGATCCTTTTTGAAGTCCATGATTTTTTTTTTTTAAGTGTGATACTTTGTATTTAAAATTTTCTTTGGTTAACCAGTAAGAATATTTATGGGTTAAAAAAAAATAGAATCAGGAAACACTAGAACTGATAAAATTTCATTTCATAAAATAAATGTTATGCTCATTATCATCTTAGAAAGGCTAAATTTAATTCAGCTTTGCCTGCAGCTTAAGTAGCAAGCATTGGGGAAGAATCTTAAAATTTAGCAAAACACTCACGAATACTTAACATACTTACTAGCCAACATCTAGCATGTATCAAGAAATCAGATGAAAGCTATTTATGCAATAATTAATTTTAAAAGTCTGAACATGATACTGAACCTGGATTCGTGTGTTCTCAGCATTAGTAACCATTCTAACAGACATCCATGATCTCTGTGTTGACCTAAAAGGAATAGGCTATGGCACAAAATATAATTTAAAGAGTTTACTTGAGCCAAAGTATGAGGACAACTGCCTGGAAGATTCACACCCAGGTAACATTGGACATGAGCTTCCTTTGGTCTTTGTTGCAAGCAAATTTTTAAAGCCAAATATGGGGGACAGGGAGTAGGCTGACACAAAGTTCTCTGTAAAGAATTCTCATTGGTTTATAGAAAAACCAATGAGAATTGATTGGTGGTTGGCTAGACATTGTTAAGCTATAGGGTGTGAGTTATAGTTTCTGGTGCAGCATTATTAGTTAATTTATAGCTAGTAGGGACAATAACAAGCTATTTCAAGAGATGAATACATATCTCAAAAGGTGGGGGTTAGGATGGACTTGCTGTCTCATTTTAATGACTTTGTAGGCCTGATAATTTAAAAGGACTCACATTCCTCAGATAAAAGTTCCTTTTCTCATTTTAAATCAATTAATGCTTGCTGAGTCTTCCCCCATGTCACGGTCCCAATTTTGGGAAAGTGGTAGAATTTAGTTGTACCTGGGATAGGCTTGTCATGGTGGAAAAGAGCTTTCTCATTGAAGTAAACTCAAAATAATCTCTCTTGAAAGATGAGCAGTATAGAAATCCCATAAAAACCTGGTAAAGAAAAGGTTTGTGAGCATTTCCAAGTTTAATAATTCAATTTGGCAATCTTGCATAAGATATCTGTATTTCAAGAAAGCAATATATATAATGTAACGTTCTTTCTCAGCAAAAATAAATGAATGAATGGATACAATTTTTTTACAACTGAGTTTGAGAGACCAGCAGAATGTAAAACCTTTTTCTCACTGTATTATTAATGTAATGGCTTGATTACAGTATTCAACAAATATTTTTAAGCTCTGCTCTGTGTGGGGCATAGTTCTTAAACCATGCTGATGGTCTAATGATGTAAAAAAAGCAGAGTTCTTTCCACATTATGAAGTATACAATCTCAGGGGGATGGGGAGACAGTGACTTAAAGCATCACATAAATGAATGCAAATTATGGCTGTGTAAAGGAGAGGCCCCTCGTGCAAAGAAAACAAAACAGGGAAACCTTTTCTCCTCTGGGGTTGAGCGAAGACCTTCCTACTGGAGGAAAGGAATATAAATAGGTCACAGGAAAAAGAGAAGCCAGTGTGGCCAGGTACTGAGAGTGAAGATTTGCATGGTGCAAGAAGTGTCTGGGATTTATCTGGATGTGTGGGTAGAGGCCAGAACCACAAGGCCATGCTAAAGATATTTGAAGGTCACAGTAAGGCCCTGTTTAAAACGTTTGATTTTATCCTGAGGGCAACGGGAAGCTGTTTTAAAAATTTAACTGGAAAGGTAACATGATTAGATTAGTGTTTTGAAAAGATCACTCACCCCATTTTGTAAAACGTATTTTAGGGAACTAGTCTGAACACAGGGAGGCCACTTGGGAGCTATTGCTGTCACTGGGTTGGAGTTGATGGTAGCCTTAGCCAGGACAGTTTTGGAGTAGAAGATGAGACCTAGAGAGAAATGAATAGAAGACTTTTGAATACATTTTACATAAGAGAAACAAAGATTACTAGAATCTGGAACTACTGGCTAACAGCACTCTGGTACCCAGTCAGAGAGGTTGAGAGCCATACTCACCTAATGACTTTCTTAAACATCTAATTCCACACACACTCCAGCCTCCCTATGTCTCTAAGCCATCTTCATCCTATCCTTTACACACCTCTTGGGATTCTGTGTTTCACGAAGAATTATAGCATTAAATGCAACACTGGCATAAAATGTCACTCATCTAACTTTGTTGAAACTGACAGATCCTAAAACTCACTTTATCCTCCTTTCAATGCCCCACACCTATTTTTGGCCCACAGACAAACTTGTTCTTATTTCACATGAGATATAATTGCAAGAGGCAAATGTATTTGTGTTTTTCCTTAAAGTTTTTGAATGCTACATCAATTCCATATCTGTCCTCATCAGAACCAGTTTAATATAATTTAATTATTTAATATTCCATGCACTATTCTAAGAGATCCTTAACAAGTGGTCACTTTTTTATTGAGATCTTCAAAGAAACAGATACACTTTCGAGGGAACACAAGAAACCAACTACAAATGAGAATATTATTCTCTTGGTTCAGGTATTGTTGCATGTGGAACCTATCAGCCTTGAAAAGCACATGGTAAGGATGATACTCCAGTGGCTGTTTCCTTACGGATACAAGCTAAGTTACTATGACCCTGCTCAGCAACTCAGACTGCCAAGGAAAGATGTAATAGTAATATGTTTAGAAATGTTAAGACTAATAGATGACAACTGTATTTTCTAACTTTATTCCTTTCTTGACATTTCTGCATTTTGAAAGTTCTATCAATTTCTTCTGTTCTCATTATTCCCCATAGTGACCAACTGTAAACAAAGTAAAATCTCCACACAACAGAACAGTTCAATAGCCAAGATCTAGGGCACACGTTTTACTAGATGCATAAAATAAAAGAAAGGTTTACTGGAGGGCAGTTTAAAAAAAAAAAATCACAGTGCTACATCCAAATCCCTATTTCATACTTTAGTACAAACGGAACTTTAAAAAGATTTTTTTTTTCTTTTCAAAAGCACTCTATTGATTGTTTTATGGAAAAACTGGAAAATACAGACAAGCAAAATATAAAAAATAAAAATTAACCATAATTCTATCATTCAGAAATATCCACTTTTAACATTTTGTAATATAGTTTTTCAGTCAAACGTATTTCACAAAAATGGAACAATAGTGGAATGTCAAGAGCAGAGAAGGGTTTGAATCCCATCTCTGCCTCATAGTACCTGTGTGAACTTCGATAAGTTACTTAAGCCCTCTATGTCTTGGTTTCCTCATTTGTAAAAGAGAAATATTAAAATTATCTACTTCATGGAGTTGTTACGAGAATTAAGTTAATATTTTTAAAGTACTTAGAATAATGCCTGATACATATCAATTATTATACAGTGTTATAATCCACTTAAAAATTTTACTACACATTGTAAATAAATACAGAAGTAATTAAGAAGTAAAAGTTGCCCCTCTTTCTTCGTCATATCCCATCACCTCGATAGCCTGTTCTTTCAACTGAATAAAACACTGAATATCTTTCCATGTTGTTACACATTTTTTAATGATTCCTTATGATTCCATCTTTTTATGAATCTAACTTTCATTTAAAAAGTGCTACACATGTTATAAGTTCAGAATAACCCAACGATCCATATTGTAATTTCAGGATATTGCACACATATAATAATCACAGGGATTACTTCAAGAGATTCAGTAATTCTAAAGCATATTAAGAAAACCCTTCTGATATTCATATTTTGGAGCTTGATTGAGTTAAGGAAAGACTAAAAGCTTTTCATTTAGTTTCCTGTGAGTTTAGCACTGATTGTATTAGTTCCCTTTCTTTAAGGCATGAACAGTGTTCTAAAAAACAAATTGAAGATAATATGCTTTGCCAGCTATGGACAGTTTTTATTTATGCTGTTTAAAGTCATAAGCAAAACAGGTTGGAAGTTCGTTGAAAAATGGTGACTGATATTTAAACTTTATCAACAATTATTGATATAAAACTTACTTGCATGCTTCAGAATTATCTGGAGTTTACTATGGACCCTAATCTGTGGCATTTGTCTGACAACGGGAGCTCCAAGACGTGACAGAAAGAACACAGGAAAGTTGTAGAATTTAAGAGAGAAGGGATTTTAGAATTCTTTCGAACTTGGCAGTTCTTTGGCAAATTGTATGGCTGCTGCTTTTCCATTAGCTGGGATATGAACTGTATGGAAGTATATACGGCCACTGTTCAGCTTATCGTAACATTTGCACATCAAAACTAAATAGTTTGCCATAATCCTAACACTTCACCATAGACCCAGGCTAATCCAGTTAAACAAATATGGTGTGTTTGGTTGTTAAGGGGTTGGCCTGGTAGGTTATAAACTTTTCATTTTAGAGAAGGCTATAGTAAGAGAAAAATGTATTCTACAGCAGCTATTATCTGGTATCTGAATTCACTTGTTGGCAGACTGGTCCTTGCATGTCTTTGAGGCATATGGAAATTGATGATGAAAGTGTCTAGTGTAACTAGAAATATAATTTGATGAAAACTGAAGCAGTGAACTGTGAGAAACTGTTAAACCAGTGTCATCAAACAGTGCTTCAAAAATAATGAAACAGGAATACTAGTCCTTTACGAGTAATATTGGGTAAATGAGAAAAGCACATGGGGTGCACAAAAAGTTTAAATATATGAGGTAATGCTTTTTAATTACTATTATTATAAAGACCACTCAAAAATTCTACACCCAGACTCTTTTCCATTTATCTCTAAGGAGACAATGACATCACGTCTTCTCTAAATTATTCAGACTCAGGGGATGGAATTGGCCCATTCAATAGGGAATGCCATGTTTGGTATTGGCACAGTACTTAAAGCTTCTCTCCACGTTATCCCCAAACTGAAAAGCACATTTGATGGGAGCCAAATGAGTTAAAAATTTTTTCCTCTAGACTTTAAGCACTCAGAAGCACATGAGAACAAAAATAGAACTGCACCATAAGGTATAATCATAAAACGTCATAGAAAGAAAAACTTAAGAAGTAAAAAACACTCCAGTCATCTGAAGGCTAGCAGTTCGTGAAGTCATTAAAAGTCATTCCATACAGGCTGAGTTTGAGGAAAAGTCAGAGGTTGCTTTGTTCTTGACTCTGAGTGAAATCAAAACCTACCCAGACTCTATACAAAGGCAACGGCGGCCTGCCTTTCTCTTGCTGGGTATATGCTACTAAACACACGTAAATGACTAGTGTTCAGAAAAGTCTGTGATTCTGTTCATATTAATCCATGTCGCAGGCTGGCAAAATGCCCAAGCACAATCAAAGAAGGGGGTAGAAGCCTGCCTTTTCAAACAGGCTAGAAAATTTGTACCAAAAGATCACAGGGCAACAGAGACAGCTGGAAAAATTGGAGCTGGGGCTCTGATTTTTGTGCCAGTGTTACACCTAATGCAAAGGGAATGCAGATGATAGATTGAGAGTTATGTATGTTGTTTAGTTCACCAGCCCTGTGCTTACACAGAGGCGAAAATGTAACATTTTTTTTAAGTAATATCATAGTAAACATAACATTTAAAACAACCTTACTGTAGCTAAGAATTAACACATCAGAATCTAGCAACAAGTTGCTAATAAAACAAGATAAACACCTGCAAAGAATAAAGAGTGAAAGGATACCTCTAAAATTAGTCAATATAAAGATGTTTCACTAATGTCCTTTAATAATCATTTCTATGGAAAAGTAGTCCCTGCAAGTGTTTTAACACACATAGAATGTTCTGCAAGATAGCTTAAGGTGCTTAGGCCACAAGGGGTTTTCGAATCAAAGGTTTTGGGACATTTGTGATTCTAAAAAGAACATTGATGATTTTTCTTGCCTTTTAGTAGTGATTTTATTCATAATGTATAATAAAAAACAAGGTATTGGGTGTAATTCTCTGTATTATTTCTCTGTTTGAATGGACCTTTTCATTCAATGTGTTATTTAATATAATTTTGTTCAGATGAAGTGTGTCACCCACAACTGAAATACTGTGTATAAAATGGAGATAATTGAAAGTTTTATTGAGATGCTGTTGAAAGTCTCTGGGGTCCATGCTGATTCAGGCTGTGTTTGCAGGCTTCAACACTCCGTGGCCTTTGACAGGCATGAAGAAAAGCAAGACCAAAACAGTTCTCACAACACAGCCGGTGGTCACAAAGAACAGCCCATGGAGATGTCTGTCACTGAAAAGAGTGGTCTCTGGAAAAGAACCAAAAGTAAAAGAGGTGAAAATGGAGTTAGAAAAAGAGAGATTGAAAGTAGATGAAATATAATATTTGAACACTTAAAGGTAAAAATAAAATCCTGAAAAACACCAGTGACTAGAATCATAGGCATATATTTTCTTTTTCTCTTTTACCTCCAACAATGTTATCAATAAAAAGAGCTTGGAAGTACAGGTGGTCAATCAAACAATTAGGTTTTAAAAAATCTTCTAGAACATTCTGGCATCTGAGGAAAATTGACTTGTAAGTTCCCAGAAGGAGGAATGGAATGTTCCTAGAAACAATAAACTTAGTCCCTCACTCCATTATTTATTTTATTTATTTATTTTCATCTTTAATAAAGCAATATCACATTCTACATATTATTCCATTTGTTATTTTTTCTAAACTATATTGTTGATATGCATGTGCTTTTATGTCAAAATTATTTTCTTTTTAGGAGAAAACAATCTTTTGAGGATCTTTAGGAGGATCTTTTGATGACTGACTGATAATATTTTTGAAATATACATTTATTTGAAAATACATACATGTCCTGAAGCTTTTTTTTTAAAGATTAAAGGACTATAAACACACACAAACATATATGTACACACAAATAAACCCATGCACCCCTAATATGTAAATTATTCAAACTAGCCTGGTTAAGATAAAATCGTAAGATAATATATAGCTGGGCTTCTATTCTACCATTCTCTCACCACTTTTTTTTCTGGTTTTCCAAATAAACAGCAGGCCCTAAGGGCTCTTTGAAGTCACTAGAGTGTTTAGTTTAGCAATCACTGGTTCATGTAGCTTATCTTTTCCTGGTATTTCTATGCGATTTAATAGTTCCAGCCTGGCCCAGGGAATGAAAACTTCTGGGTCTGTTTCTGGAAGCAATGCACTCCCCATTGCCATCTGTGATAAACCAAATAACCTTTCTCTGCCTCAGCTCTTTTCTTATAATCATGCCTATTTGCAGCAATGGAGTGAAACTTGACAAAGCAGTTGCAGTCGTTCACCAGTGAAGCAAAGTCTTCTTCCTAGTCACGCAGGTATGTCTAGTAATTAATTAATTAATGAATAAGTACCAGCCTCTCAATGGTGGTGTTAATTAAATATCCAACATTAAAGTGGCATTTAATTGTCAAGGGTTTAATAAAACAGATCCTCATTCTATTAGATTGGGATTCTTTAGTTATAAGTAGTAGAATCTGACCCTGGCTAAGATCAGCAACAGAAAGTTTACTGAAAATTATCAGGATTACATCAATCAGAAGATTTGATGTGGTGGGTGAAATTTTCCAAAGATAATCGTACTAGTATATATCCCGTCCCACATGTTCTTCTTACAGTGTGATATTGTCTGTACTCCATTGAGAGGTGGGTGGGTTTATGTTCTTTGCCCTTGAACTTGAATGGACTTCTACAGTACTTCAATCAAAAGAGTGGTGCAGAAATGACTCGATATAACATCAGAGGCTGGGCCACTTAAAAAAATGATAGAGTTTCTGTGTTGATCTCTCTTGGGGCATGGATCTTTGGATCCCTGAGCTGCCATTTAAGAAGTCCAGTCACCCTCTAGCAATCATGCTGTATAAGCCATTTAAAATTATGAGAGTTGCTCATAGGGTCCCATCTGTTCTGGTCTTCAGCTGTTCGAGTCTTCCCTGATCAGGTGTCAGACAGCTGAGCAAGCCTTCAAGCCCCTGCCTCTGAGCCACCGTATGCAAAAATGAGTAGAAGAGAAACAAGCTGCCCCTGCTGAGCTGTCCCTGCTAAAACCCTGCCCCAGAGTACAGTCTTGAGCAAGACAGATTTTTTTATTGTTATTGTTTTAAACCAGTAAGTTGGGGGTGGTTTGTTACACAGCCATAGTAATTGGAACACTTGGGTAGGAAGCAGGAATAAAAGAAGAAAGAGTGAGAAAGCTGGGAACCAAGAACTAGAGAAATATCTCATAGCATTTGTAGTGGTGTTGTGCTACTGCCACCAGGATGACTCAACTCCAAATGTCTCTTCAATCTTTGTATCACTTGCTTAAGAGTCGAAGTCCTGGACAGCAGATCCACGCACCAATCTGAGACTGTAAATCTAACTCCTACCTGTATCTGAGTGATGCAGGAAAGATTTGGTAGAAAGGGCCCCCAGCAGCAGCAGTGACTCCCCAGAAGGAAGGCATGATTTTCTAGCACCTGGATTTATCACCCCCACTAAGACAATAACATGGAGGGAAAGAAATTCTCAGAAAAGAAATTGGAGTGTTTTTCAGAAGGGCAGATGGAAGTCAGAAAGTTAAAAAAAAAAACAGTCAGGGTCCACTCAGAACACATTTTATTCTACTTAAATAAGCAATTTTCTATAGTAGTAGTTTCCTTGAATACAAATGAATTGCAAGTAAAATGTACCATCTTGTCTGCTAATAGTCTTCAAGATAAAGTGATTCACTGGAGTTAGAAGATATTAGGCTGCTCTATTTCTTTTTCTTTTTTTAAAAAAATGATCTTTAATAATTTAGTATTTAGCACCCAGTCTATAAAATATTCACAAACATAAGACAAGAGTCTGCAGATTATCAAAATACTTAACAGCTGCCTTAAACCTCTTCTGGAACAAAATTGAGGAATAAATAAATAATAAATTAATAAAATACTGAAAAATTTCTTTGGGTCATTGTTTCTCAAACTCTAGTCCTTTTTCGTTAGATTTAACCTGTTATCAAATGCTGTGGCCCAACACACACATATAGAATTGCCTCAATCATTTTCAATCAAATAAGCTGCTCAACTTCTTGAAAATGCTAATAAGACTCACTGATTGCTAAACTGCATTGGAGGTTTACAGTATTTGGTTGAATTGAAAGGCCATTGATCAGTGGCCTCATAGATAGAAAATGCAAATAATTTTTCTTTATTGTCTTTGTTCATTCAAGTTTGAATTTGCCTTAGTTATTTAACAGGAGACATTGCTCCTTTTTAAATGATAGTATAAGTAGCAGTGCAAACTGATTCTTCATCATTGAGATTTCTCTATGATATTAAACAGGAGAAATAAAGAGTTTTAAAAAACAGGATGCCTTTTTATTTGTAGAATAAACAGCTTTAGAAGACTTATGATTTTCATAAGTATTTCAATCAGACTACACACATTTAGATCAATATATGCTGAAACAGTACACTCTTGTTAAGAAAGTTTATTATTGCACATGCATAGGATAGACTTGGGAATAGAACAAAATAGGAAGTATTCATGCCAATATGGGAAGTCTTATATAGTTTCAGACTTTGTTGGTGAAATTATAAGCTATATATCTTTTAATTATATATATCTTTTTGTACATTTTATACTTATATCTCTTATATGATTTATATATCATATTATATATCCTTATATCATATATATATATGAAATTGGGAATTCCACATTCTGTTTTGAGGTTTTTCTTCTTCTTTTTCTGCTACCTCTGCTTTTTTTTTTTTTACAGTTTGATTTCGCTAATGAAATCTGATGAAATCAGGAAAGTGTCTTGAGTGTGCAAAAATAGCGTAAGAGTGAAAAGCCCAATATCGTTGGACAGTCTCTTACTGTTGTTCTTTCAGTATTTTGTAAAAGCAAGATTTCTCAACTTCAGCACTATTGAAAATACTTTGTTGTAGGAACTGGCCTGTGCATTGTAGAATATTTGACCTCTACCCACTAGATGCTAGTAGCACTCCCCAGTCTTTTTTATTAAATTGGGGTCATAGATATAAAATATAAAATTTTCCATTCAATAATTTTTAGTATACAGTTCACTCATTTCAGTAGCATTAAATGCATTCAAATTGTTGTGCAATCATCACCAACAGCTATCTGTAGAACATTTTTATTTTTCCAAACTGAAACTACTCCATACATGTTTAAACAATAACTTCTCATTTCCTCCTACTTGCAGCCCCTGGTAACTACCATCCTACTTTCTGTCACTATGAATTTGACTACTCTAGGTACCTCATGTAAGTGAAATCATACAATATTCGTCCTTTTGTGACTGGTTTATTTCACCGAGCATAATGTTTTCAAGGTTTATTCATGTTGTAGCATGTGTCAGAACTTCCTTTTTGTAACTGAATAATATTCCTTTGTATGTATATCCCACATTTTGTTTATCCATTCATCTGACAATGGACACTTGAGTTCTTCCACCTTTTGGTTATTGTGAAAAATATGGCTATGAACATGGGTATACAAATATCTCCTACCATCAAGTCCCTTGGGTATTTACCTAGAAGTGAAATTGCTGGATGATACAGTAATTCTCTGTTTTCTCCTTTGAGGCATGTAACCCCAGTCTTGACAACAAAGAATATCTTCAGATACTGCCAAATGTACCCTTGGGGTCAAAATGGCTCCAAATTAAGAACAAGTTGTCTAAAGTAACAAACTTTTTTGAAAAATGGTGTTACCACAGAGCTGAATCCCGGATTTTTGGTTTAGAAGAGACATGAGTTGAGTGAATCATCTCCGCCTGCTCTCTGAGGCTTGTATTTGACCACCAGAAGTGTTTGGGAAGTCAGACACCCATAGGGCCACCTCAATCTTGTCCCATCAATTCTTCATTCCTTAATCTCTTTTAGTCTACTGGCTCACTCTTATCATGCTACAAATGTTTGTGCCTCTGTATCTTCTACCTTCTAGTCACCAACAGACATCTTAACATGCTAATCTATAAAACTTCAACTCTCAATAATGGATTCTTCAATCAATTAACACCTGAAACTGCTTTATATATAGTCACCTAGATTTAATCACACACTTTCTTTTATCTTTTTGCTTGACTTAGTCATGGCAGGACAAGTTTAGGAGTCATGACTCCTAGATTGGAGTCCTGGTTCTACCATGTGTTAGCTGTGAAAACTTACATGATTACTTAAACTCTCCGGCTGTCTGATAGAACTTTCTGTGATGATGTTCTATGTTTTATAATTTGAGCTGAACCGTACAGTAGCTGCTGTTGAGCACCTGGAATTGGCCTGTGTAGCTCAGAGACTGAATTTTAAATTGCATTTAAATTAAATTAAGTTGAAATGTTAATATCCACATGTGGTGATATGGTTTGACTGTGCTACCACCCAAATCTCATCTTGAATTGTAGTTCCCATAATCCCCATATGTTGTGGGAGGGACCTTGAGGGAGGTGATTAGATTGTGGAGATGGTTCCCCCATGCTGTTCTCATGGTAGTGAGCAAGTTCTTGTGAGATTTGATGGTTTTATAAGGGGTTTTTCCTCCCTTCACTTGGCACTTCTCCTTCCTGCCATCATGTGAAGAAGGACATGTTTGCTTCCCCTTCCACCATGATTGTAAGTTTCCTGAGGCCTCCCCCGCCTTGAAGGACTGAGTCAATTAAACCTCTTTCCTTTATAAATTACCCAATCTCCAGAAGTTCTTTATAGCAGTGTGAGAACAGACCAATACATGTGGCTAATGGTTACTTTTTGGATAGTGCATATCTAAGAATCAGTTTTCTCATCTATAAAATAATGACAATGATAATATTTGCCTCCGGGATTAGTTTGAGAAAAAAATGAGATAATGTATGTAAAGTATTTAGTTTATTACTTGGAACAGCAAAAGAACCTGGTAAATATCAGCCATATATTTAACTAGCTTTATAGGCAACTTACTTCACCACTCTGAAACTCACTTGTTGCTTTTGTTTTTTAATCTAATGCTATGTAAGATCCTCTGAGTAATGCTGTATCTAATGATTTAGGTCTGCCATAAGACATGTGTAGGATGCATAATAAGGGTTCCAGCCGGGCGCAGTGGCTCATGCCTGTAATCCCAGCACTTTGGGAGGCCGAGGCGGGCGGATCACGAGGTCAGGAGATCGAGACCATCCTGGCTAACACGGTGAAACTCCGTCTCTACTAAAAATACAAAAAAAATTAGCCGGGCGTGGCGGGGCGCCTGTAGTCCCAGCTACTCGGGAGGCTGAGGCAGGAGAATGGCGTGAACCCAGGAGGCGGAGCTTGCAGCAAGCCGAGGTGGCGCCACTGCACTCCAGCCTGGGCTACAGAGCGAGACTCTGTCTCAAAAAAAAAAAAAGGGTTCCATATGGAGGATCATAGGACAGCTTTTGCTTGGAGGATGGATTTTTTAAATCTTTTTTTTTTTTCTTATAATTAAACAAGTTTTATTTTAATATTAGAACATCTTGTACTTTTAAGCATCTATTCTACAATTTTAGTTAATAAATCACTGATTAATTTAGACTTAAATCTTAAATCACATTTAGATAGATGCAGCATTAAAAATAAATATTTTCAGATAAGAGAGTGTTTTGGGTTGGAATTTTCCCAAAAATAAAATAATGTGATTAAAGAAGTTCGGGCCGCTTATTACTTTAAAAGTTATTTTCTTTTTTTTTTTTTATTATTATTATACTTTAAGTTCTAGGGTACATGTGCATAACGTGCAGGTTTGTTACATATGTATACTTGTGCCATGTTGCTGTGCTGCACCCATCAACTGGTCAGCACCCATCAACTCGTCATTTACATCAGGTATAACTCCCAATGCAATCCCTCCCCCCCCTTCCCCCCTCCCCCCTCCCCATGATAGGCCCCAGTGTGTGATGTTCCCCTTCCCGAGTCCAAGTGATCTCATTGTTCAGTTCCCACATATGAGTGAGAACATGTGGTGTTTGGTTTTCTGTTCTTGTGATAGTTTGCTAAGAATGATGGTTTCCAGCTGCATCCATGTCCCTACAAAGGACACAAACTCATCCTTTTTTATGGCTGCATAGTATTCCATGGTGTATATGTGCCACATTTTCTTAATCCAGTCTGTCACTGATGGACATTTGGGTTGATTCCAAGTCTTTGCTATTGTGAATAGTGCCGCAATAAACATAAGTGTGCATGTATCTTTATAGCAGCATGATTTATAATCCTTTGGGTATATACCCAGTAATGGGATGGCTGGGTCATATGGTACATCTAGTTCTAGATCCTTGAGGAATCGCCATACTGTTTTCCATAATGGTTGAACTAGTTTACAATCCCACCAACAGTGTAAAAGTGTTCCTATTTCTCCACATCCTCTCCAGCACCTGTTTCCTGACTTTTTAATGATCACCATTCTAACTGGTGTGAGATGGTATCTCATTGTGGTTTTGATTTGCATTTCTCTGATGGCCAGTGATGATGAGCATTTTTTCATGTGTCTGTTGGCTGTATGAATGTCTTCTTTTGAGAAATGTCTGTTCATATCCTTTGCACACTTTTTGATGGGGATGTTTGTTTTTTTCTTGTAAATTTGTTTGAGTTCTTTGTAGGTTCTGGATATTAGCCCTTTGTCAGATGAGTAGATTGCAAAAATTTTCTCCCATTCTGTAGGTTGCCTGTTCACTCTGATGGTAGTTTCTTTTGCTGTGCAGAAGCTCTTTAGTTTAATTAGATCCCATTTGTCAATTTTAGCTTTTGCTGCCGTTGCTTTTGGTGTTTTAGACATGAAGTCTTTGCCCATGCCTATGTCCTGAATGGTACTACCTAGGTTTTCCTCTAGGATTTTTATGGTATTAGGTCTAACATTTAAGTCTCTAATCCATCTTGAATTAATTTTCGTATAAGGAGTAAGGAAAGGATCCAGTTTCAGCTTTCTACTTATGGCTAGCCAATTTTCCCAGCACCATTTATTAAATAGGGAATCCTTTATTTAGAGACATGAGCCAAATATTTTAGGGGTTTTGCCCTGTATTTGCCCATCCAGGAGAGAAAGCCCAGAGGTTGCGTTGTACTTTTATTTATTTTTTTTTTTTTAATTTATTTATTATTATTATACTGTAAGTTGTAGGGTACATGTGCATAACGTGCAGGTTTTTTACATATGTATACTTGTGCCTTGTTGGTGTGCTGCACCCATCAACTCGTCATTTACATCAGGTATAACTCCCAATGCAATCCCTCCCCTCTCCCCCCTCCCCATGATAGGCCCCGGTGTGTGATGTTCCCCTTCCCGAGTCCAAGTGATCTCATTGTTCAGTTCCCACCTATGAGTGAGAACATGCGGTGTTTGGTTTTCTGTTCTTGTGATAGTTTGCTAAGAATGATGGATTCCAGCTGCATCCATGTCCCTACAAAGGACACAAACTCATCCTTTTTGATGGCTGCATAGTATTCCATGGTGTATATGTGCCACATTTTCTTAATCCAATCTGTCACTGATGGACATTTGGGTTGATTCCAAGTCTTTGCTATTGTGAATAGTGCTGCAATAAACATACGTGTGCATGTGTCTTTATAGCAGCATAATTTATAATCCTTTGGGTATATACCCAGTAATGGGATGGCTGGGTCATATGGTACATCTAGTTCTAGATCCTTGAGGAATCGCCATACTGTTTTCCATAATGGTTGAACTAGTTTACAATCCCACCAACAGTGTAAAAGTGTTCCTATTTCTCCACATCCTCTCCAGCACCTGTTGTTTCCTGACTTTTTAATGATCGCCATTCTAACTGGTGTGAGATGGTATCTCATTGTGGTTTTGATTTGCATTTCTCTGATGGCCAGTGATGATGAGCATTTTTTCATGTGTCTGTTGGCTGTATGAATGTCTTCTTTTGAGAAATGTCTGTTCATATCCTTTGCACACTTTTTGATGGGGATGTTTGTTTTTTTCTTGTAAATTTGTTTGAGTTCTTTGTAGGTTCTGGATATTAGCCCTTTGTCAGATGAGTAGATTGCAAAA